>NC_087441.1:85729212-86366905 GCF_036321535.1 Camelus dromedarius | reverse complement strand
GAGGTACTAGATCCAACTCGATTTTACAGTGAAAACTGCAGGAACTTCAAACCGGCACTAGGAAACAGACTGAGAAACCAGAGTAAAAGTTTCTTCTGCAACCCGTTCCCTTTGTGCTAGATGAACGATCGTCTCTCCACATGCTCAGTTCTGAGAGATAAGTGTTTGTGAAAGCCGTCCTTCACCTAGCTTGTTGGGAACACAAAGTTTCTTTTCACTTGCAAACTCCACTCCATACATATATGTGGGGTGGTACTAGCTCCAACTCGGTTTGACAGTGAAAACTGCAGGAACTTCAAACCGGCACTATGAAAAAGACTGAGATACCAGAGTAAAAGTTTCTCCTGCAACCCGTTCCCTTTGTGCTAGATGAACAAACGTCTCTCCACATGCTCAGTTCTGAGAGATATGTGTGTGTAAAAGCCGTCCTTCACCTAGCTTGTTGGGAACACAAAGTTTCTTTTCAATTGCAAACTCCACTCCATACATTTATATGGGGAGGTACTAGATCCAACACGATTTTACAGTGAAAACTGCAGGAACTTCAAACCGGCACTAGGAAACAGACTGAGAATCCAGAGTAAAAGTTTCTCCTGCAACCCGTTCCCTTTGTGCTAGATGAACGATCGTCTCTCCACATGCTCAGTTCTGAGAGATATGTGTTTGTGAAAGCCGTCCTTCACCTAGCTTATTGGGAACACAAAGTTTCTTTTCACTTGCAAACTCCACTCCATACATATATATGGGGTGGTACTAGCTCCAACTCGGTTTGACAGTGAAAACTGCAGGAACTTCAAACCGGCACTAGGAAACAGACTGAGATACCAGAGTAAAAGTTTCCCTGCAACACGTTCCCTTTGTGCTAGATGAACGAACGTCTCTCCACATGCTCAGTTCTGAGAGATAAGAGTGTGTAAAAGCCGTCCTTCAACTAGCGTGTTGGGAACACAAAGTTTCTTTTCACTTGCATACTCCACTCCATACATATATATGGGGAGGTACGAGCTCCAACTCGATTTTACAGTGAAAACTGCAGGAACTTGTAACCGGCACTTGGAAACAGACTGAGAAACCAGAGTAAAGGTTTCCCCTGCAACCCGTTCCCTTTGTGCTAGATGAACGAACGTCTCTCCACATGCTCAGTTCTGAGAGATATGTGTGTGTGAAAGCCGTCCTTCACCTAGCTTGTTGGGAACACAAAGTTCTTTACACTTGCAAACTCCACTCCATACATACATATGGGGAGGTTCAAGCTCCAACACGGTTTTACAGTGAAAACTGCAGGAACTTCAATCCGGCACTAGGAAACCGACTGAGAAACCAGAGTAAAAGTTTCTCCTGCAACCAGTTCCTTTTGTGCTAGATGAACGAACGTCTCTCCACATGCTCAATTCTGAGAGATATGTGTGTGGGAAAGCCGTCCTTCACCTAGCTTCTTGGGAACACAAAGTTTCTTTCCACTTGCAAACTCCACTCCATACATATATATGGGGAGGAACAAGCTCCAAATCTGTTTTACTGTGAAAACTGCAGGAACTTCAAACCGGCACTAGGAAACAGACTGAGAAACCAGAATAAAAGTTTCTCTTGCATCCCATTCCCATTGTGCTAGATGAACGAACGTCTCTTCACATGCTCAGTTCTGAGGGATAATTGTGTGTGAAAGCCGTACTTCACCTAGTTTGTTGGGAACACAAAGTTTCTTTTCACTTGCAAACTCCACTCCATACATATATATGGGGAGGTACTAGCTCCAAATCCGTATTACTGTGAAATCTGCAGGAATTTCAAACCGGCACTAGGATACAGAATGACAAACCAGAGTAAGAGTTCCTTCTGAAACCCGTTCCATTTTTGCTAGATGAACGAACGTCTCTCCACATGCTCATTTCTGAGAGATAAGTGTGTGTGAAACCGTCCTTCACCAGGCTTGTTGGGAACACAAAGTTTCTATTCAATTGCAAACTCCACTCCACACATATATATGGGGAGGTACTAGCCCCAACTCGGTTTTACAGTGAAAACTGCAGGAACTTCAAACCGGCACTAGGATACAGACTGAGAAACCAGAGTAAAAGTTTCTCCTGCAACCCGTTCCTTTGTGCTAGATGAACGAACGTCTCTCCACATGCTCAGTTCTGAGAGATAAATGTGTGTGAAAGCCGTCCTTCACCTAGCTTGTTGGGAACACAATGTTTCTTTTCACTTGCAAACTCCACTCCATACATATATATGGGTAGGTACTAGCTCCAACTCGGTTTTACAGTGAAAATTGCAGGAAATTGAAACCGGCACTATGAAAAAGACTGAGAAACCAGAGTAAAAGTTTCTCCTGCAACCCGTTCCCTTTGTGCTAGATGAACGATCGTCTCTCCACATGCTCAGTTCTGAGAGATATGTGTTTGTGAAAGCCGTCCTTCACCTAGCTTGTTGGGAACACAAAGTTTCTTTTCACTTGCAAACTCCACTCCATACATTTATATGGGGACGTACTCGATCCAACTCGATTTTACAGTGAAAACTGCAGGAACTTCAAACCGGCACTAGGAACCAGTCTGAGAAACCAGAGTAAAAGTTTCTCCTGCAACCCGTTCCCTTTGTGCTAGATGAACGATCGTCTCTCCACATGCTCAGTTCTGAGAGATAAGTGTTTGTGAAAGCCGTCCTTCACCTAGCTTGTTGGGAACACAAAGTTTCTTTTCACTTGCAAACTCCACTCCATACATATATATGGGGTGGTACTAGCTCCAACTCGGTTTGACAGTGAAAACTGCAGGAATTTCAAACCAGCAGTAGGAAACAGACTGAGATACCAGAGTAAAAGATTCTCCTGCAACACGTTCCCTTTGTGCTAGATGAACGAACGTCTCTCCACATGCTCAGTTCTGAGAGATAAGTGTGTGTAAAAGCCGTCCTTCAACTAGCTTGTTGGGAACACAAAGTTTCTTTTCACTTGTAAACTCCACTCCATACATATATATGGGGTGGTACTAGCTCCAACTCGGTTTGACAGTGAAAACTGCAGGAACATCAAACCGGCACTAGGAAACAGACTGAGATACCAGAGTAAAAGTTTCTCCTGCAACACGTTCCCTTTGTGCTAGATGAACGAACGTCTCTCCACATGCTCAGTTCTGAGAGATAAGAGTGTGTAAAAGCCGTCCTTCAACTAGCTTGTTGGGAACACAAAGTTTCTTTTCACTTGCATACTCCACTCCATACATATATATGGGGAGGTTCTAGCTCCAACTCGATTTTACAGTGAAAACTGCAGGAACTTGTAACCAGCACTAGGAAACAGACTGAGAAACCAGAGTAAAGGTTTCCCCTGCAACCCGTTCCCTTTGTGCTAGATGAACGAACGTCTCTCCACATGCTCAGTTCTGAGAGATATGTGTGTGTGAAAGCCGTCCTTCACCTAGCTTTTTGGGAACACAAAGTTCTTTTCACTTGCAAACTCCACTCCATACATACATATGGGTAGGTTCAAGCTCCAACACGGTTTTACAGTGAAAACTGCAGGAACTTCAATCCGGCACTAGGAAAACGACTGAGAAACCAGAGTAAAAGTTTCTCCTGCAACCAGTTCCCTCTGTGCTAGATGAACGATCGTCTCTCCACATGCTCAGTTCTGAGAGATATGTGTGTGGGAAAGCCGTCCTTCACCTAGCTTCTTGGGAACACAAAGTTTCTTTCCACTTGCAAACTCCACTCCATACATATATGTGGGGTGGTACTAGCTCCAACTCGTTTTGATAGTGAAAACTGCAGGAACTTCAAACCGGCACTAGGAAACTGACTGAGATACCACAGTAAAAGTTTCTCCTGCAACCCGTTCCCTTTGGCTAGATGAACGAACGTCTCTCCACATGCTCAGTTTTGAGAGATATGTGTGTGTAAAAGCCGTCCTTCACCTAGCTTGTTGGGAACACAAAGTTTCTTTTCAGTTGCAAACTCCACTCCATACATTTATATGGGGAGGTACTAGATCCAACACGATTTTACAGTGAAAACTGCAGGAACTTCAAACCGGCACTAGGAAACAGACTGAGAATCCAGAGTAAAAGTTTCTCCTGCAACCCGTTCCCTTTGTGCTAGATGAACGATCGTCTCTCCACATGCTCAGTTCTGAGGGATAATTGTGTGTGAAAGCCGTCCTTCACCTAGCTTGTTGGGAACACAAAGTTTCTTTTCACTTGCAAACTCCACTCCATACATTTATATGGGGTGGTACTAGCTCCAACTCGGTTTGACAGAGAAAACTGCAGGAACTTCAAACCGGCACTAGGAAACATACTGAGATACCAGAGTAAAAGTTTCTCCTGCAACCCGTTCCCTTTGTGCTAGATGAACGAACGTCTCTCCACATGCTCAGTTCTGAGAGATAAGTGTTTGTGAAAGCCGTCCTTCACCTAGCTTCTTGGGAACACAAAGTTTCTTTTCACTTGCAAACCCCACTCCATACATATATATGGGGTGGTACTAGCTCCAACTCGGTTTGACAGTGAAAACTGCAGGAACTTCAAACCGGCACTATGAAAAAGACTGAGATACCAGAGTAAAAGTTTCTCCTGCAACCCGTTCCCTTTGTGCTAGATGAACGAACGTCTCTCCACATGCTCAGTTCTGAGAGATATGTGTGTGTAAAAGCCGTCCTTCACCTAGCTTGTTGGGAACACAAAGTTTCATTTCAATTGCAAACTCCACTCCATACATTTATATGGGGAGGTACTAGATCCAACTCGATTTTACAGTGAAAACTGCAGGAACTTCAAACCGGCACTAGGAAACAGACTGAGAAACCAGAGTAAAAGTTTCTCCTGCAACCCGTTCCCTTTGTGCTAGATGAACGATCGTCTCTCCACATGCTCAGTTCTGAGAGATATGTGTTTGTGAAAGCCGTCCTTCACCTAGCTTGTTGGGAACACAAAGTTTCTTTTCACTTGCAAACTCCACTCCATACATATATATGGGGAGGTACTAGCTCCAACTCGATTTTACAGTGAAAACTGCAGGAACTTGTAACCGGCACTAGGAAACAGACTGAGAAACCAGAGTAAAAGTTTCTCCTGCAACCCGTTCCCTTTGTGCTAGATGAACGAACGTCTCTCCACATGCTCAGTTCTGAGAGATATGTGTGTGTGAAAGCCGTCCTTCACCTAGCTTGTTGGGAACACAAAGTTCTTTTCACTTGCAAACTCCACTCCAAACATACATATGGGGAGTTTCAAGCTCCAACACGGTTTTACAGTGAAAACTGCAGGAACTTCAATCCGGCACTAGGAAACCGACTGAGAAACCAGAGTAAAAGTTTCTCCTGCAACCAGTTCCCTTTGTGCTAGATGAACGAACATCTCTCCACATGCTCAGTTCTGAGAGATATGTTTGTGGGAAAGCCGTCCTTCACCTAGCTTCTTGGGAACACAAAGTTTCTTTCCACTTGCAAACTCCAATCCATACATATATATGAGGAGGTACTAGCTCCAACTCGGTTTTACAGTGAAAACTGCAGGAACTTCAAACCGGCACTAGGAAACAGACTGAGAAACCAGAGTAAAAGTTTCTCCTGCAACCCGTTCCCTTTGTGCTAGATGAACGAACTTTTCTCCACATGCTCAGTTCTGAGAGATAAGTGTGTGTGAAAGCCGTCCTTCACCTACATTTCTGGGAACACAAAGTTTCTTTTCAATTGCAAACTCCACTCCATACATATATATGGGGAGGTACAAGCTCCAACACGGTTTTACAGTGAAAACTGCAGGAACTTCAAACCGGCACTAGGAAACTGACTGAGAAACCAGAGTAAATGTTTCTCCTGAAACCCGTTCCATTTGGCTAGATGAACGAACGTCTCTCCACATGCTCAGTTTTGAGAGATAAGTGTGTGTGAAAGCCCTCCTTCACCTAGATTGTTGGGAACCCAAAGTTTCTTTTCAGTTGCAAACTCCACTCCATATATATTTATGGGGAGGAACAAGCTCCAACTCTGTTTTACAGTGAAAACTGCAGGAACTTCAAACCGGCACTAGGAAACAGACTGAGAAACCAGAGTAAAAGTTTCTCTTGCATCCCATTCCCATTGTGCTAGATGAACGAACGTCTCTTCACATGCTCAGTTCTGACTGATAATTGTGTGTGAAAGCCGTACTTCACCTAGTTTGTTGTGAACACAAAGTTTCTTTTCACTTGCAAACTCCACTCCATACATATATATGGGGAGGTACTAGCTCCAAATCCGTATTACTGTGAAATCTGCAGGAATTTCAAACCGGCACTAGGATACAGAATGACAAACCAGAGTAAGAGTTCCTTCTGAAACCCGTTCCATTTTTGCTAGATGAACGAACGTCTCTCCACATGCTCATTTCTGAGAGATAAGTGTGTGTGAAACCGTCCTTCACCAGGCTTGTTGGGAACACAAAGTTTCTATTCAATTGCAAACTCCACTCCACACATATATATGGGGAGGTACTAGCCCCAACTCGGTTTTACAGTGAAAACTGCAGGAACTTCAAACCGGCACTAGGATACAGACTGAGAAACCAGAGTAAAAGTTTCTCCTGCAACCCGTTCCTTTGTGCTAGATGAACGAATGTCTCTCCACATGCTCAGTTCTGAGAGGTAAATGTGTGTGAAAGCCGTCCTTCACCTAGCTTGTTGGGAACACAATGTTTCTTTTCACTTGCAAACTCCACTCCATACATATATATGGGTAGGTACTAGCTCCAACTCGGTTTTACAGTGAAAATTGCAGGAAATTGAAACCGGCACTATGAAAAAGACTGAGATACCAGAGTAAAAGTTTCTCCTGCAACCCGTTCCCTTTGTGCTAGATGAACGAACGTCTCTCCACATGCTCAGTTCTGAGAGATATGTGTGTGTAAAATCCGTCCTTCACCTAGCTTGTTGGGAACACAAAGTTTCTTTTCAATTGCAAACTCCACTCCATACATTTATATGGGGACGTACTAGATCCAACTCGATTTTACAGTGAAAACTGCAGGAACTTCAAACCGGCACTAGGAACCAGTCTGAGAAACCAGAGTAAAAGTTTCTCCTGCAACCCGTTCCCTTTGTGCTAGATGAACGATCGTCTCTCCACATGCTCAGTTCTGAGAGATAAGTGTTTGTGAAAGCCGTCCTTCACCTAGCTTGTTGGGAACACAAAGTTTCTTTTCACTTGCAAACTCCACTCCATACATATATATGGGGTGGTACTAGCTCCAACTCGGTTTGACAGTGAAAACTGCAGGAACGTCAAACCAGCACTAGGAAACAGACTGAGATACCAGAGTAAAAGATTCTCCTGCAACACGTTCCCTTTGTGCTAGATGAACGAACGTCTCTCCACATGCTCAGTTCTGAGAGATAAGTGTGTGTAAAAGCCGTCCTTCAACTAGCTTGTTGGGAACACAAAGTTTCTTTTCACTTTCAAACCCCCCTCCATACATATATATGGGTAGGTACTAGCTCCAACACGGTATGACACTGAAAACTGCAGGAACTTCAAACCGGCACTAGGAAAGAAACTGAAAAACCAGAGTAAAAGTTCCTCCTGCAACCCGTTCCCTTTTTGCTAGATGAACGAACGTCTCTCCACATGCTCATTTCTGAGAGATATGTGTGTGGGAAAGCCATCATTCACCTAGCTTGTTGGGAACACAAAGTTTCTTTTCACTTACAAACTCCACTCCATACATATATATGGGGAGGTACTAGCTCCAACTCGATTTTACAGTGAAAACTGCAGGAACTTGTAACCGGCACTAGGAAACAGCCTGAGAAACCAGAGTAAAAGTTTCTCCTGCAACCCGTTCCCTTTTTGCTAGATGAACGAACGTCTCTCAACATGCTCAGTTCTGAGAGATATGTGTGTGTGAAAGCCGTCCTTCACCTAGCTTGTTGGGAACACAAAGTTCTTTTCACTTGCAAACTCCACTCCATAGATATATATGGGGAGGTTCAAGCTCCAACACGGTTTTACAGTGAAAACTGCAGGAACTTCAATCCGGCACAAGGAAACCGACTGAGAAACCAGAGTAAAAGTTTCTCCTGCAACCAGTTCCCTCTGTGCTAGATGAACGAACGTCTCTCCACATGCTCAGTTCTGAGAGATATGTGTGTGGGAAAGCCGTACTTCACCTAGCTTCTTGGGAACACAAAGTTTCTTTCCACTTGCAAACTCCAATCCATACATATATATGAGTAGGTACTACCTCCAACTCGGTTTTACAGTGAAAACTGCAGGAACTTCAAACCGGCACTAGGAAACAGACTGAGAAACCAGAGTAAAAGTTTCTCCTGCAACCCGTTCCCTTTGTGCTAGATGAACGAACGTCTCTCCACATGCTCAGTTTTGAGAGATAAGTGTGTGTGAAAGCCCTCCTTCACCTAGATTGTTGGGAACCCAAAGTTTATTTTCAGTTGCAAACTCCACTCCATACATATATATGGGGAGGAACAAGCTCCAACTCTGTTTTACAGTGAAAACTGCAGGAACTTCATACCGGCACTAGGAAACAGACTGAGAAACCAGAGTAAAAGTTTCTCCTGCAACCCATTCCCATTGTGCTAGATGAACGAACGTCTCTTCAGATGATCAGTTCTGAGGGATAATTGTGTGTGAAAGCCGTACTTCACCTAGTTTGTTGGGAACACAAAGTTTCTTTTCACTTGCAAACTCCACTCCATACATTTATATGGGGAGGTACTAGCTCCAAATCCGTTTTACTGTGAAATCTGCAGGAATTTCAAACCGGCACTAGGATACAGAATGACAAACCAGAGTAAAAGTTCCTTCTGAAACCCGTTCCATTTTTGCTAGATGAACGAACGTCTCTCCACATGCTCATTTCTGAGAGATAAGTGTGTGTGATACCGTCCTTCACCAGGCTTGTTGGGAACACAAAGTTTCTATTCAATTGCAAACTCCACTCCACACATATATATGGGGAGGTTCTAGCCCCAACACGGTTTTACAGTGAAAACTGCAGGAACTTCAAACCGGCACTAGGAAAGAGACTGAGAAACCAGAGTAAAAGTTTCTCCTGCAACCCGTTCCCTTTGTGCTTGATGAACGAACGTCTCTCCACATGCTCAGTTCTGAGAGATAAGTGTGTGTGAAAGCCGTCCTTCAACTAGCTTGTTGGGAACACAAAGTTTCTTTTCATTTGCAAACTCCACATCATACATATATATGGGGAGGTACTAGCTCCAACTCGGTTTGACAGTGAAAACTGCAGTAACTTCAAACCGGCACTAGGAAACAGACTGAGAAACCAGAGTAAAAGTTTCTCCTGCAAACCGTTCCCTTTGTGCTAGATGAACGAACGTCTCTCCACATGCTCATTTTTGAGAGATAAGTGTGTGTGAAAGCCCTCCTTCACCTAGATTGTTGGGAACCCAAAGTTTCTTTTCAGTTGCAAACTCCACTCCATATATATTTATGGGGAGGAACAAGCTCCAACTCTGTTTTTCAGTGAAAACTGCAGGAACTTCAAACCGGCACTAGGAAACAGAATGAGAAACCAGAGTAAAAGTTTCTCTTGCATCCCATTCCCATTGTGCTAGATGAACGAACGTCTCTTCACATGCTCAGTTCTGAGGGATAATTGTGTGTGAAAGCCGTACTTCACCTAGTTTGTTGGGAACACAAAGTTTCTTTTCACTTGCAAACTCCACTCCATACATATATATGGGGAGGTACTAGCTCCAAATCCGTATTACTGTGAAATCTGCAGGAATTTCAAACCGGCACTAGGATACAGAATGACAAACCAGAGTAAGAGTTCCTTCTGAAACCCGTTCCCTTTGTGCTAGATGAACGAACGTCTCTCCACATGCTCAGTTCTGAGAGATAAGTGTTTGTGAAAGCCGTCCTTCACCTAGCTTCTTGGGAACACAAAGTTTCTTTTCACTTGCAAACCCCACTCCATACATATATATGGGGTGGTACTAGCTCCAACTCGGTTTGACAGTGAAAACTGCAGGAACTTCAAACCGGCACTATGAAAAAGACTGAGATACCAGAGTAAAAGTTTCTCCTGCAACCCGTTCCCTTTGTGCTAGATGAACGAACGTCTCTCCACATGCTCAGTTCTGAGAGATATGTGTGTGTAAAAGCCGTCCTTCACCTAGCTTGTTGGGAACACAAAGTTTCATTTCAATTGCAAACTCCACTCCATACATTTATATGGGGAGGTACTAGATCCAACTCGATTTTACAGTGAAAACTGCAGGAACTTCAAACCGGCACTAGGAAACAGACTGAGAAACCAGAGTAAAAGTTTCTCCTGCAACCCGTTCCCTTTGTGCTAGATGAACGATCGTCTCTCCACATGCTCAGTTCTGAGAGATATGTGTTTGTGAAAGCCGTCCTTCACCTAGCTTGTTGGGAACACAAAGTTTCTTTTCACTTGCAAACTCCACTCCATACATATATATGGGGAGGTACTAGCTCCAACTCGATTTTACAGTGAAAACTGCAGGAACTTGTAACCGGCACTAGGAAACAGACTGAGAAACCAGAGTAAAAGTTTCTCCTGCAACCCGTTCCCTTTGTGCTAGATGAACGAACGTCTCTCCACATGCTCAGTTCTGAGAGATATGTGTGTGTGAAAGCCGTCCTTCACCTAGCTTGTTGGGAACACAAAGTTCTTTTCACTTGCAAACTCCACTCCATACATACATATGGGGAGGTTCAAGCTCCAACACGGTTTTACAGTGAAAACTGCAGGAACTTCAATCCGGCACTAGGAAACCGACTGAGAAACCAGAGTAAAAGTTTCTCCTGCAACCAGTTCCCTTTGTGCTAGATGAACGAACGTCTCTCCACATGCTCAGTTCTGAGAGATATGTTTGTGGGAAAGCCGTCCTTCACCTAGCTTCTTGGGAACACAAAGTTTCTTTCCACTTGCAAACTCCAATCCATACATATATATGAGGAGGTACTAGCTCCAACTCGGTTTTACAGTGAAAACTGCAGGAACTTCAAACCGGCACTAGGAAACAGACTGAGAAACCAGAGTAAAAGTTTCTCCTGCAACCCGTTCCCTTTGTGCTAGATGAACGAACTTTTCTCCACATGCTCAGTTCTGAGAGATAAGTGTGTGTGAAAGCCGTCCTTCACCTACATTTCTGGGAACACAAAGTTTCTTTTCAATTGCAAACTCCACTCCATACATATATATGGGGAGGTACAAGCTCCAACACGGTTTTACAGTGAAAACTGCAGGAACTTCAAACCGGCACTAGGAAACTGACTGAGAAACCAGAGTAAATGTTTCTCCTGAAACCCGTTCCATTTGGCTAGATGAACGAACGTCTCTCCACATGCTCAGTTTTGAGAGATAAGTGTGTGTGAAAGCCCTCCTTCACCTAGATTGTTGGGAACCCAAAGTTTCTTTTCAGTTGCAAACTCCACTCCATATATATTTACGGGGAGGAACAAGCTCCAACTCTGTTTTACAGTGAAAACTGCAGGAACTTCAAACCGGCACTAGGAAACAGACTGAGAAACCAGAGTAAAAGTTTCTCTTGCATCCCATTCCCATTGTGCTAGATGAACGAACGTCTCTTCACATGCTCAGTTCTGACTGATAATTGTGTGTGAAAGCCGTACTTCACCTAGTTTGTTGTGAACACAAAGTTTCTTTTCACTTGCAAACTCCACTCCATACATATATATGGGGAGGTACTAGCTCCAAATCCGTATTACTGTGAAATCTGCAGGAATTTCAAACCGGCACTAGGATACAGAATGACAAACCAGAGTAAGAGTTCCTTCTGAAACCCGTTCCATTTTTGCTAGATGAACGAACGTCTCTCCACATGCTCATTTCTGAGAGATAAGTGTGTGTGAAACCGTCCTTCACCAGGCTTGTTGGGAACACAAAGTTTCTATTCAATTGCAAACTCCACTCCACACATATATATGGGGAGGTACTAGCCCCAACTCGGTTTTACAGTGAAAACTGCAGGAACTTCAAACCGGCACTAGGATACAGACTGAGAAACCAGAGTAAAAGTTTCTCCTGCAACCCGTTCCTTTGTGCTAGATGAACGAATGTCTCTCCACATGCTCAGTTCTGAGAGATAAATGTGTGTGAAAGCCGTCCTTCACCTAGCTTGTTGGGAACACAATGTTTCTTTTCACTTGCAAACTCCACTCCATACATATATATGGGTAGGTACTAGCTCCAACTCGGTTTTACAGTGAAAATTGCAGGAAATTGAAAACGGCACTATGAAAAAGACTGAGATACCAGAGTAAAAGTTTCTCCTGCAACCCGTTCCCTTTGTGCTAGATGAACGAACGTCTCTCCACATGCTCAGTTCTGAGAGATATGTGTGTGTAAAATCCGTCCTTCACCTAGCTTGTTGGGAACACAAAGTTTCTTTTCAATTGCAAACTCCACTCCATACATTTATATGGGGACGTACTAGATCCAACTCGATTTTACAGTGAAAACTGCAGGAACTTCAAACCGGCACTAGGAACCAGTCTGAGAAACCAGAGTAAAAGTTTCTCCTGCAACCCGTTCCCTTTGTGCTAGATGAACGATCGTCTCTCCACATGCTCAGTTCTGAGAGATAAGTGTTTGTGAAAGCCGTCCTTCACCTAGCTTGTTGGGAACACAAAGTTTCTTTTCACTTGCAAACTCCACTCCATACATATATATGGGGTGGTACTAGCTCCAACTCGGTTTGACAGTGAAAACTGCAGGAACTTCAAACCAGCACTAGGAAACAGACTGAGATACCAGAGTAAAAGATTCTCCTGCAACACGTTCCCTTTGTGCTAGATGAACGAACGTCTCTCCACATGCTCAGTTCTGAGAGATAAGTGTGTGTAAAAGCCGTCCTTCAACTAGCTTGTTGGGAACACAAAGTTTCTTTTCACTTTC
Source organism: Camelus dromedarius (assembly GCF_036321535.1). Classification (NCBI taxonomy): domain Eukaryota; kingdom Metazoa; phylum Chordata; class Mammalia; order Artiodactyla; family Camelidae; genus Camelus; species Camelus dromedarius. Next base: position 86,354,000 of record NC_087441.1, on the reverse strand, counting down.
AAACCCCCCTCCATACATATATATGGGTAGGTACTATCTCCAACACGGTATGACACTGAAAACTGCAGGAACTTCAAACCGGCACTAGGAAAGAAACTGAAAAACCAGAGTAAAAGTTCCTCCTGCAACCCGTTCCCTTTTTGCTAGATGAACGAACGTCTCTCCACATGCTCATTTCTGAGAGATATGTGTGTGGGAAAGCCATCATTCACCTAGCTTGTTGGGAACACAAAGTTTCTTTTCACTTACAAACTCCACTCCATACATATATATGGGGAGGTACTAGCTCCAACTCGATTTTACAGTGAAAACTGCAGGAACTTGTAACCGGCACTAGGAAACAGCCTGAGAAACCAGAGTAAAAGTTTCTCCTGCAACCCGTTCCCTTTTTGCTAGATGAACGAACGTCTCTCAACATGCTCAGTTCTGAGAGATATGTGTGTGTGAAAGCCGTCCTTCACCTAGCTTGTTGGGAACACAAAGTTCTTTTCACTTGCAAACTCCACTCCATAGATATATATGGGTAGGTTCAAGCTCCAACACGGTTTTACAGTGAAAACTGCAGGAACTTCAATCCGGCACAAGGAAACCGACTGAGAAACCAGAGTAAAAGTTTCTCCTGCAACCAGTTCCCTCTGTGCTAGATGAACGAACGTCTCTCCACATGCTCAGTTCTGAGAGATATGTGTGTGGGAAAGCCGTACTTCACCTAGCTTCTTGGGAACACAAAGTTTCTTTCCACTTGCAAACTCCAATCCATACATATATATGAGTAGGTACTACCTCCAACTCGGTTTTACAGTGAAAACTGCAGGAACTTCAAACCGGCACTAGGAAACAGACTGAGAAACCAGAGTAAAAGTTTCTCCTGCAACCCGTTCCCTTTGTGCTAGATGAACGAACGTCTCTCCACATGCTCAGTTTTGAGAGATAAGTGTGTGTGAAAGCCCTCCTTCACCTAGATTGTTGGGAACCCAAAGTTTATTTTCAGTTGCAAACTCCACTCCATACATATATATGGGGAGGAACAAGCTCCAACTCTGTTTTACAGTGAAAACTGCAGGAACTTCATACCGGCACTAGGAAACAGACTGAGAAACCAGAGTAAAAGTTTCTCCTGCAACCCATTCCCATTGTGCTAGATGAACGAACGTCTCTTCAGATGATCAGTTCTGAGGGATAATTGTGTGTGAAAGCCGTACTTCACCTAGTTTGTTGGGAACACAAAGTTTCTTTTCACTTGCAAACTCCACTCCATACATTTATATGGGGAGGTACTAGCTCCAAATCCGTTTTACTGTGAAATCTGCAGGAATTTCAAACCGGCACTAGGATACAGAATGACAAACCAGAGTAAAAGTTCCTTCTGAAACCCGTTCCATTTTTGCTAGATGAACGAATGTCTCTCCACATGCTCATTTCTGAGAGATAAATGTGTGTGATACCGTCCTTCACCAGGCTTGTTGGGAACACAAAGTTTCTATTCAATTGCAAACTCCACTCCACACATATATATGGGGAGGTTCTAGCCCCAACACGGTTTTACAGTGAAAACTGCAGGAACTTCAAACCGGCACTAGGAAAGAGACTGAGAAACCAGAGTAAAAGTTTCTCCTGCAACCCGTTCCCGTTGTGCTTGATGAACGAACGTCTCTCCACATGCTCAGTTCTGAGAGATAAGTGTGTGTGAAAGCCGTCCTTCAACTAGCTTGTTGGGAACACAAAGTTTCTTTTCATTTGCAAACTCCACATCATACATATATATGGGGAGGTACTAGCTCCAACTCGGTTTGACAGTGAAAACTGCAGTAACTTCAAACCGGCACTAGGAAACAGACTGAGAAACCAGAGTAAAAGTTTCTCCTGCAAACCGTTCCCTTTGTGCTAGATGAACGAACGTCTCTCCACATGCTCAGTTCTGAGGGATAATTGTGTGTGAAAGCCGTACTTCACCTAGTTTGTTGGGAACACAAAGTTTCTTTTCACTTGCAAACTCCACTCCATACATATATATGGGGAGGTACTAGCTCCAAATCCGTATTACTGTGAAATCTGCAGGAATTTCAAACCGGCACTAGGATACAGAATGACAAACCAGAGTAAGAGTTCCTTCTGAAACCCGTTCCATTTTTGCTAGATGAACGAACGTCTCTCCACATGCTCATTTCTGAGAGATAAGTGTGTGTGAAACCGTCCTTCACCAGGCTTGTTGGGAACACAAAGTTTCTATTCAATTGCAAACTCCACTCCACACATATATATGGGGAGGTACTAGCCCCAACTCGGTTTTACAGTGAAAACTGCAGGAACTTCAAACCGGCACTAGGATACAGACTGAGAAACCAGAGTAAAAGTTTCTCCTGCAACCCGTTCCTTTGTGCTAGATGAACGAATGTCTCTCCACATGCTCAGTTCTGAGAGATAAATGTGTGTGAAAGCCGTCCTTCACCTAGCTTGTTGGGAACACAATGTTTCTTTTCACTTGCAAACTCCACTCCATACATATATATGGGTAGGTACTAGCTCCAACTCGGTTTTACAGTGAAAATTGCAGGAAATTGAAACCGGCACTATGAAAAAGACTGAGATACCAGAGTAAAAGTTTCTCCTGCAACCCGTTCCCTTTGTGCTAGATGAACGAACGTCTCTCCACATGCTCAGTTCTGAGAGATATGTGTGTGTAAAATCCGTCCTTCACCTAGCTTGTTGGGAACACAAAGTTTCTTTTCAATTGCAAACTCCACTCCATACATTTATATGGGGACGTACTAGATCCAACTCGATTTTACAGTGAAAACTGCAGGAACTTCAAACCGGCACTAGGAACCAGTCTGAGAAACCAGAGTAAAAGTTTCTCCTGCAACCCGTTCCCTTTGTGCTAGATGAACGATCGTCTCTCCACATGCTCAGTTCTGAGAGATAAGTGTTTGTGAAAGCCGTCCTTCACCTAGCTTGTTGGGAACACAAAGTTTCTTTTCACTTGCAAACTCCACTCCATACATATATATGGGGTGGTACTAGCTCCAACTCGGTTTGACAGTGAAAACTGCAGGAACTTCAAACCAGCACTAGGAAACAGACTGAGATACCAGAGTAAAAGATTCTCCTGCAACACGTTCCCTTTGTGCTAGATGAACGAACGTCTCTCCACATGCTCAGTTCTGAGAGATAAGTGTGTGTAAAAGCCGTCCTTCAACTAGCTTGTTGGGAACACAAAGTTTCTTTTCACTTTCAAACCCCCCTCCATACATATATATGGGTAGGTACTAGCTCCAACACGGTATGACACTGAAAACTGCAGGAACTTCAAACCGGCACTAGGAAAGAAACTGAAAAACCAGAGTAAAAGTTCCTCCTGCAACCCGTTCCCTTTTTGCTAGATGAACGAACGTCTCTCCACATGCTCATTTCTGAGAGATATGTGTGTGGGAAAGCCATCATTCACCTAGCTTGTTGGGAACACAAAGTTTCTTTTCACTTACAAACTCCACTCCATACATATATATGGGGAGGTACTAGCTCCAACTCGATTTTACAGTGAAAACTGCAGGAACTTGTAACCGGCACTAGGAAACAGCCTGAGAAACCAGAGTAAAAGTTTCTCCTGCAACCCGTTCCCTTTTTGCTAGATGAACGAACGTCTCTCAACATGCTCAGTTCTGAGAGATATGTGTGTGTGAAAGCCGTCCTTCACCTAGCTTTTTGGGAACACAAAGTTCTTTTCACTTGCAAACTCCACTCCATAGATATATATGGGGAGGTTCAAGCTCCAACACGGTTTTACAGTGAAAACTGCAGGAACTTCAATCCGGCACAAGGAAACCGACTGAGAAACCAGAGTAAAAGTTTCTCCTGCAACCAGTTCCCTCTGTGCTAGATGAACGAACGTCTCTCCACATGCTCAGTTCTGAGAGATATGTGTGTGGGAAAGCCGTACTTCACCTAGCTTCTTGGGAACACAAAGTTTCTTTCCACTTGCAAACTCCAATCCATACATATATATGAGTAGGTACTACCTCCAACTCGGTTTTACAGTGAAAACTGCAGGAACTTCAAACCGGCACTAGGAAACAGACTGAGAAACCAGAGTAAAAGTTTCTCCTGCAACCCGTTCCCTTTGTGCTAGATGAACGAACGTCTCTCCACATGCTCAGTTTTGAGAGATAAGTGTGTGTGAAAGCCCTCCTTCACCTAGATTGTTGGGAACCCAAAGTTTATTTTCAGTTGCAAACTCCACTCCATACATATATATGGGGAGGAACAAGCTCCAACTCTGTTTTACAGTGAAAACTGCAGGAACTTCATACCGGCACTAGGAAACAGACTGAGAAACCAGAGTAAAAGTTTCTCCTGCAACCCATTCCCATTGTGCTAGATGAACGAACGTCTCTTCAGATGATCAGTTCTGAGGGATAATTGTGTGTGAAAGCCGTACTTCACCTAGTTTGTTGGGAACACAAAGTTTCTTTTCACTTGCAAACTCCACTCCATACATTTATATGGGGAGGTACTAGCTCCAAATCCGTTTTACTGTGAAATCTGCAGGAATTTCAAACCGGCACTAGGATACAGAATGACAAACCAGAGTAAAAGTTCCTTCTGAAACCCGTTCCATTTTTGCTAGATGAACGAACGTCTCTCCACATGCTCATTTCTGAGAGATAAGTGTGTGTGATACCGTCCTTCACCAGGCTTGTTGGGAACACAAAGTTTCTATTCAATTGCAAACTCCACTCCACACATATATATGGGGAGGTTCTAGCCCCAACACGGTTTTACAGTGAAAACTGCAGGAACTTCAAACCGGCACTAGGAAAGAGACTGAGAAACCAGAGTAAAAGTTTCTCCTGCAACCCGTTCCCTTTGTGCTTGATGAACGAACGTCTCTCCACATGCTCAGTTCTGAGAGATAAGTGTGTGTGAAAGCCGTCCTTCAACTAGCTTGTTGGGAACACAAAGTTTCTTTTCATTTGCAAACTCCACATCATACATATATATGGGGAGGTACTAGCTCCAACTCGGTTTGACAGTGAAAACTGCAGTAACTTCAAACCGGCACTAGGAAACAGACTGAGAAACCAGAGTAAAAGTTTCTCCTGCAAACCGTTCCCTTTGTGCTAGATGAACGAACGTCTCTCCACATGCTCAGTTCTGAGGGATAATTGTGTGTGAAAGCCGTACTTCACCTAGTTTGTTGGGAACACAAAGTTTCTTTTCACTTGCAAACTCCACTCCATACATATATATGGGGAGGTACTAGCTCCAAATCCGTATTACTGTGAAATCTGCAGGAATTTCAAACCGGCACTAGGATACAGAATGACAAACCAGAGTAAGAGTTCCTTCTGAAACCCGTTCCATTTTTGCTAGATGAACGAACGTCTCTCCACATGCTCATTTCTGAGAGATAAGTGTGTGTGAAACCGTCCTTCACCAGGCTTGTTGGGAACACAAAGTTTCTATTCAATTGCAAACTCCACTCCACACATATATATGGGGAGGTACTAGCCCCAACTCGGTTTTACAGTGAAAACTGCAGGAACTTCAAACCGGCACTAGGAACCAGTCTGAGAAACCAGAGTAAAAGTTTCTCCTGCAACCCGTTCCCTTTGTGCTAGATGAACGATCGTCTCTCCACATGCTCAGTTCTGAGAGATAAGTGTTTGTGAAAGCCGTCCTTCACCTAGCTTGTTGGGAACACAAAGTTTCTTTTCACTTGCAAACTCCACTCCATACATATATATGGGGTGGTACTAGCTCCAACTCGGTTTGACAGTGAAAACTGCAGGAACTTCAAACCAGCACTAGGAAACAGACTGAGATACCAGAGTAAAAGATTCTCCTGCAACACGTTCCCTTTGTGCTAGATGAACGAACGTCTCTCCACATGCTCAGTTCTGAGAGATAAGTGTGTGTAAAAGCCGTCCTTCAACTAGCTTGTTGGGAACACAAAATTTCTTTTCATTTGCAAACTCCACATCATACATATATATGGGGAGGTACTAGCTCCAACTCGGTTTGACAGTGAAAACTGCAGTAACTTCAAACCGGCACTAGGAAACAGACTGAGAAACCAGAGTAAAAGTTTCTCCTGCAAACCGTTCCCTTTGTGCTAGATGAACGAACGTCTCTCCACATGCTCAGTTTTGAGAGATAAGTGTGTGTGAAAGCCCTCCTTCACCTAGATTGTTGGGAACCCAAAGTTTCTTTTCAGTTGCAAACTCCACTCCATATATATTTATGGGGAGGAACAAGCTCCAACTCTGTTTTACAGTGAAAACTGCAGGAACTTCAAACCGGCACTAGGAAACAGACTGAGAAACCAGAGTAAAAGTTTCTCTTGCATCCCATTCCCATTGTGCTAGATGAACGAACGTCTCTTCACATGCTCAGTTCTGAGGGATAATTGTGTGTGAAAGCCGTACTTCACCTAGTTTGTTGGGAACACAAAGTTTCTTTTCACTTGCAATCTCCACTCCATACATATATATGGGGAGGTACTAGCTCCAAATCCGTATTACTGTGAAATCTGCAGGAATTTCAAACCGGCACTAGGATACAGAATGACAAACCAGAGTAAGAGTTCCTTCTGAAAACCGTTCCATTTTTGCTAGATGAACGAACGTCTCTCCACATGCTCATTTCTGAGAGATAAGTGTGTGTGAAACCGTCCTTCACCAGGCTTGTTGGGAACACAAAGTTTCTATTCAATTGCAAACTCCACTCCACACATATATATGGGGAGGTACTAGCCCCAACTCGGTTTTACAGTGAAAACTGCAGGAACTTCAAACCGGCACTAGGATACAGACTGAGAAACCAGAGTAAAAGTTTCTCCTGCAACCCGTTCCTTTGTGCTAGATGAACGAACGTCTCTCCACATGCTCAGTTCTGAGAGATAAGTGTGTGTAAAAGCCGTCCTTCAACTAGCTTGTTGGGAACACAAAGTTTCTTTTCACTTTCAAACCCCCCTCCATACATATATATGGGTAGGTACTAGCTCCAACACGGTATGACACTGAAAACTGCAGGAACTTCAAACCGGCACTAGGAAAGAAACTGAAAAACCAGAGTAATAGTTCCTCCTGCAACCCGTTCCCTTTTTGCTAGATGAACGAACGTCTCTCCACATGCTCATTTCTGAGAGATATGTGTGTGGGAAAGCCGTCATTCACCTAGCTTGTTGGGAACACAAAGTTTCTTTTCACTTGCAAACTCCACTCCATACATATATATGGGGAGGTACTAGCTCCAACTCGATTTTACAGTGAAAACTGCAGGAACTTATAACCGGCACTAGGAAACAGCCTGAGAAACCAGAGTAAAAGTTTCTCCTGCAACCCGTTCCCTTTTTGCTAGATGAACGAACGTCTCTCCACATGCTCAGTTTTGAGAGATAAGTGTGTGTGAAAGCCCACCTTCACCTAGATTGTTGGGAACCCAAAGTTTATTTTCAGTTGCAAACTCCACTCCATACATATATATGGGGAGGAACAAGCTCCAACTCTGTTTTACAGTGAAAACTGCAGGAAATTCATACCGGCACTAGGAAACAGACTGAGAAACCAGAGTAAAAGTTTCTCCTGCAACCCATTCCCATTGTGCTAGATGAACGAACGTCTCTTCAGATGATCAGTTCTGAGGGATAATTGTGTGTGAAAGCCGTACTTCACCTAGTTTGTTGGGAACACAAAGTTTCTTTTCACTTGCAAACTCCACTCCATACATTTATATGGGGAGGTACTAGCTCCAAATCCGTTTTACTGTGAAATCTGCAGGAATTTCAAACCGGCACTAGGATACAGAATGACAAACCAGAGTAAAAGTTCCTTCTGAAACCCGTTCCATTTTTGCTAGATGAACGAACGTCTCTCCACATGCTCATTTCTGAGAGATAAGTGTGTGTGATACCGTCCTTCACCAGGCTTGTTGGGAACACAAAGTTTCTATTCAATTGCAAACTCCAATCCACACATATATATGGGGAGGTTCTAGCCCCAACACGATTTTACAGTGAAAACTGCAGGAACTTCAAACCGGCACTAGGAAACAGACTGAGAAACCAGAGAAAAGTTTCTCCTGCAACCCGTTCCCTTTGTGCTTGATGAACGAACGTCTCTACACATGCTCAGTTCTGAGATATAAGTGTGTGTGAAAGCCGTCCTTCAAATAGCTTGTTGGGAACACAAAGTTTCTTTTCATTTGCAAACTCCACATCATACATATATATGGGGAGGTACTAGCTCCAACTCGGTTTGACAGTGAAAACTGCAGTAACTTCAAACCGGCACTAGGAAACAGACTGAGAAACCAGAGTAAAAGTTTCTCCTGCAAACCGTTCCCTTTGTGCTAGATGAACGAACGTCTCTCCACATGCTCAGTTTTGAGAGATAAGTGTGTGTGAAAGCCCTCCTTCACCTAGATTGTTGGGAACCCAAAGTTTATTTTCAGTTGCAAACTCCACTCCATATATATATATGGGGAGGAACAAGCTCCAACTCTGTTTTACAGTGAAAACTGCAGGAACTTCATACCGGCACTAGGAAACAGACTGAGAAACCAGAGTAAAAGTTTCTCCTGCAACCCATTCCCATTGTGCTAGATGAACGAACGTCTCTTCACATGCTCAGTTCTGAGGGATAATTGTGTGTGAAAGCCGTACTTCACCTAGTTTGTTGGGAACACAAAGTTTCTTTTCACTTGCAAACTCCACTCCATACATTTATATGGGGAGGTACTAGCTCCAAATCCGTTTTACTGTGAAATCTGCAGGAATTTCAAACCGGCACTAGGATACAGAATGACAAACCAGAGTAAAAGTTCCTTCTGAAACCCGTTCCATTTTTGCTAGATGAACGAACGTCTCTCCACATGCTCATTTCTGAGAGATAAGTGTGTGTGATACCGTCCTTCACCAGGCTTGTTGGGAACACAAAGTTTCTATTCACTTGCAAACTCCACTCCACACATATATATGGGGAGGTATTAGCTCCAACACGGATTTACAGTGAAAACCGCAGGAATTTCAAACCGGTACTAGGAAACAGACTGAGAAACCAGAGTAAAAGTTTCTCCTGCAACCCGTTCCCTTTGTGCTATATGAACGAACGTCTCTCCACATGCTCAGTTCTGAGAGATATGTGTGTGTGAAAGCCGTCCTTCACCTAGCTTGTTTGGAACACAAAATTTCTTTTATTTGCAAAATCTCTCCATACATATATATGGGGAGGTACTAGCTCCAAATCCGTATTACAGTGAAAACTGCAGGAACTGCAAACCGGCACTAGGAAACAGACTGAGAAACCAGAGTAAAAGTTTCTCCTGCAACCCGTTCCCTTTGTGCTAGATGAACGAAAGTCTCTCCACATGCTCAGTTCTGAGAGATAAGTGTGTGTGAAAGCCGTTCTTCAACTAGCTTGTTGGGAACACAAAGTTTCTTTTCACTTACAAACTCCAATCCATACATATATATGGGGAGGTACTAGCTCCAACTCTATTTTACAATGAAAACTGCAGGAACTTCAAACCGGCACTAGGAATACAGACTGAGAAACCAGAGCAAAAGTTTCTCCTGAAAACCGTTCCCATTGTGCTAGATGAACGAACGTCTCTCCACATTCTAATTTCTGAGAGATAAGTGTGTGTGAAAGCCGTCCTTCACCTAGCTTGTTGGGAACACAAAGTTTCTTTTCAATTGCAAACTCCACTCCATACATATATATGGGGAGGTACAAGCTCCAACTCGGTTTTACTGTGAAATCTGGAGGAAATTCAAACCGGCACAAGGAAACAGACTGAGAAACCAGAGTAAAAGTTTCTCCTGCAACCCGTTCCATTTGTGCTAGATGAACGAACGTCTCTCCTCATGCTCAGTTCTGAGAGATAATTGTGGTGTGTGTGAAAGCCGTCCTTCACCTAGCTTGTTGGGAACACAAACTTTCTTTTCAGTAGCAAATTCCACTCAAAACATATATATGGGGAGGTACTAACCCCTACTCGGTTTTACAGTGAAAACTGCAGGAACTTCAAACTGGCACTAGGAAACAGACAGAGAAACCAGAGTAAAAGTTTCTCCTGCAACACGTTCCATTTTGCTATATGAACGAACGTCTCTCCACATGCTCAGTTCTGAGTGATAAGTGTGTGTGAAAGCCGTCCTTCAACTAGCTTGTTGGGAACACAAAGTTTCTTTTCATTTGCAAACTCCAGTCCATATATATATATGGGGAGGTACTAGTTCCAACTCTGTTTACTGTGAAATCTGCAGGAAATTCAAACCGGCACTAGGAAACTGACTGAGAAACCAGAGTAAAACTTTCTCCTGCAACCCGTTCCATTTGTGCTAGATGAACGAACGTCTCACCACATGCTCAGTTCTGAGAGATAAGTGTGTGTGAAAGCCGTCCTTCACCTAGATTGTTGGGAAACGAAAGTTTCTTTTCAGTTGCAAACTCCAATCCATACAGATATATGGGGAGGAACAAGCTCCAACACTGTTTTACAGTGAAAACTGCAGGAAATTCAAACCGGCACTAGGAAACAGACTGAGAAAACAGAGTTAAAGTTTCTCCTGCAACCCTTTCCCATTGTGCTAGATGAACGAACGTCTCCCCACATGCTCAGATCTGAGGGATAATTGTGTGTGAAAGCCGTCCTTCACCTAGATTGTTGGGAACACAAAGTTTCTTTTCACTTGCAAACTCCACTCCATACATATATATGGGGAGGTACTAGCCCCAAATCGTTTTTACTGTGAAATCTGCAGGAATTTCTAACCGGCACTAGGAAACAGACTGACAAACCAGAGTAAAAGTTCCTCCTGCAACCCGTTCCAATTGTGCTAGATGAACGAAAGTCTCTCCACATGCTCAGTTCTAAGAGACAAGTGTTTGTGAAAGCCGTCCTTCACCTAGCTTGTTGGGAACACAAAGTTTCTTTTCAGTAGCAAACTCCACTCCATACATATATATGGGGAAGTACTAACTCCTACTCGATTTTACAGTGAAAACTGCAAGGAACTTCAAACCGGCACTAGGAAACTGACTGAGAAAGCAGAGTAAAAGTTTCTCCTGCTACACGTTCCATTTGTGCTAGATGAACGAACGTCTATCCACATGCTCAGTTCTGAGAAATAAGTGTGTGTGAAAGCCGTCCTTCACCTTGATTGTTGGGAACCCAAAGTTTCTTTTCAGTTACAAACTCCACTCCATACATATATATGGGGAGGAACAAGCTCCAACTCTGTTTTACTGTGAAAACTGCAGGAACTTCAAACCGGCACTAAGAAACAGACTGAGAAACCAGAGTAAAAGTTTCTCCTGCAACCCATTCCCATTGTGCTAGATGAACGAACGTCTCTCCACATGCTCAGTTCTGAGGGATAATTGTGTGTGAAAGCCGTCCTTCACCTAGTTTGTTGGGAACACAAAGTTTCTTTTCACTTGCAAACTCCACTCCATACATATATATGGGGAGGTACTAGATCCAAATCCGTTTTACTTTGAAATCTGCAGGAACTTCAAAACGGCACTAGGAAACAGACTGAGAACCAGAGTAAAAGTTCTTCCTGCAAACCGTTCCATTTGTGCTAGATGAACGAACGTCTCTCCACATGCTCAGATCTGAGAGTTAAGTGTGTGTGAAAGCCGTCCTTCACCTAGCTTGTTGGGAAGACAAAGTATCTTTTCAGTTGCAAACTCCACTACATACATATATATGGGGAGGTACTAGCTCCAACTCGGTTTTACAGTGAAAACTGCAGGAAATTCAAACCGGCACTAGGAAACAGGCTGAGAAACCAGAGTAAAAGTTTCTCCTGCAACCCGTTCCCTTTGGGCTAGATGAACGAACGTCTTTCCACATGCTCATTTCTGAAGAGATAAGTGGGTGTGAAAGCCATCCATCACCTAGTTTGTTGGGAACACAAAGTTTCTTTTCACTTGCAAACCACACTCCATACATATATATGGGGAGGTACTAACTCCTACTCGGTTTTACAGTGAAAACTGCAGGAACTTCAAACTGGCACTAGGAAACAGACTGAGAAACCAGAGTAAAAGTTTCTCCTGCAACACGTTCCATTTTGCTATATGAACGAACGTCTCTCCACATGCTCAGATCTGAGTGATAAGTGTGTGTGAAAGCCGTCCTTCACCTAGCTTGTTGGGAACACAAAGTTTCTTTTCACTTGCAAACTCCACTCCATACATATATATGGGGTGGTACTACCTCCAACTCGGTTTGACAGTGCAAACTGCAGGAACTTCAAACCAGCACTAGGAAACAGACTGAGATACCAGAGTAAAAGATTCTCCTGCAACACGTTCCCTTTGTGCTAGATGAACGAACGTCTCTCCACATGCTCAGTTCTGAGAGATAAGTGTGTGTAAAAGCCGTCCTTCAACTAGCTTGTTGGGAACACAAAGTTTCTTTTCACTTTCAAACCCCCCTCCATACATATATATGGGTAGGTACAAGCTCCAACACGGTATGACACTGAAAACTGCAGGAACTTCAAACCGGCACTAGGAAAGAAACTGAAAAACCAGAGTAAAAGTTCCTCCTGCAACCCGTTCCCTTTTTGCTAGATGAACGAACGTCTCTCCACATGCTCATTTCTGAGAGATATGTGTGTGGGAAAGCCATCATTCACCTAGCTTGTTGGGAACACAAAGTTTCTTTTCACTTACAAACTCCACTCCATACATATATATGGGGAGGTACTAGCTCCAACTCGATTTTACAGTGAAAACTGCAGGAACTTGTAACCGGCACTAGGAAACAGCCTGAGAAACCAGAGTAAAAGTTTCTCCTGCAACCCGTTCCCTTTTTGCTAGATGAACGAACGTCTCTCAACATGCTCAGTTCTGAGAGATATGTGTGTGTGAAAGCCGTCCTTCACCTAGCTTGTTGGGAACACAAAGTTCTTTTCACTTGCAAACTCCACTCCATAGATATATATGGGGAGGTTCAAGCTCCAACACGGTTTTACAGCGAAAACTGCAGGAACATCAATCCGGCACAAGGAAACCGACTGAGAAACCAGAGTAAAAGTTTCTCCTGCAACCAGTTCCCTCTGTGCTAGATGAACGAACGTCTCTCCACATGCTCAGTTCTGAGAGATATGTGTGTGGGAAAGCCGTACTTCACCTAGCTTCTTGGGAACACAAAGTTTCTTTCCACTTGCAAACTCCAATCCATACATATATATGAGTAGGTACTACCTCCAACTCGGTTTTACAGTGAAAACTGCAGGAACTTCAAACCGGCACTAGGAAACAGACTGAGAAACCAGAGTAAAAGTTTCTCCTGCAACCCGTTCCCTTTGTGCTAGATGAACGAACGTCTCTCCACATGCTCAGTTTTGAGAGATAAGTGTGTGTGAAAGCCCTCCTTCACCTAGATTGTTGGGAACCCAAAGTTTATTTTCAGTTGCAAACTCCACTCCATACATATATATGGGGAGGAACAAGCTCCAACTCTGTTTTACAGTGAAAACTGCAGGAACTTCATACCGGCACTAGGAAACAGACTGAGAAACCAGAGTAAAAGTTTCTCCTGCAACCCATTCCCATTGTGCTAGATGAACGAACGTCTCTTCAGATGATCAGTTCTGAGGGATAATTGTGTGTGAAAGCCGTACTTCACCTAGTTTGTTAGTAACACAAAGTTTCTTTTCACTTGCAAACTCCACTCCATACATTTATATGGGGAGGTACTAGCTCCAAATCCGTTTTACTGTGAAATCTGCAGGAATTTCAAACCGGCACTAGGATACAGAATGACAAACCAGAGTAAAAGTTCCTTCTGAAACCCGTTCCATTTTTGCTAGATGAACGAACGTCTCTCCACATGCTCATTTCTGAGAGATAAGTGTGTGTGATACCGTCCTTCACCAGGCTTGTTGGGAACACAAAGTTTCTATTCAATTGCAAACTCCACTCCACACATATATATGGGGAGGTTCTAGCCCCAACACGGTTTTACAGTGAAAACTGCAGGAACTTCAAACCGGCACTAGGAAACAGACTGAGAAACCAGAGTAAAAGTTTCTCCTGCAACCCGTTCCCTTTGTGCTTGATGAACGAACGTCTCTCCACATGCTCAGTTCTGAGAGATAAGTGTGTGTGAAATCCGTCCTTCAACTAGCTTGTTGGGAACACAAAGTTTCTTTTCATTTGCAAACTCCACATCATACATATATATGGGGAGGTACTAGCTCCAACTCGGTTTGACAGTGAAAACTGCAGTAACTTCAAACCGGCACTAGGAAACAGACTGAGAAACCAGAGTAAAAGTTTCTCCTGCAAACCGTTCCCTTTGTGCTAGATGAACGAACGTCTCTCCACATGCTCAGTTTTGAGAGATAAGTGTGTGTGAAAGCCCTCCTTCACCTAGATTGTTGGGAACCCAAAGTTTCTTTTCAGTTGCAAACTCCACTCCATATATATTTATGGGGAGGAACAAGCTCCAACTCTGTTTTACAGTGAAAACTGCAGGAACTTCAAACCGGCACTAGGAAACAGAATGAGAAACCAGAGTAAAAGTTTATCTTGCATCCCATTCCCATTGTGCTAGATGAACGAACGTCTCTTCACATGCTCAGTTCTGAGGGATAATTGTGTGTGAAAGCCGTACTTCACCTAATTTGTTGGGAACACAAAGTTTCTTTTCACTTGCAAACTCCACTCCATACATATATATGGGGAGGTACTAGCTCCAAATCCGTATTACTGTGAAATCTGCAGGAATTTCAAACCGGCACTAGGATACAGAATGACAAACCAGAGTAAGAGTTCCTTCTGAAACCCGTTCCATTTTTGCTAGATGAACGAACGTCTCTCCACATGCTCATTTCTGAGAGATAAGTGTGTGTGAAACCGTCCTTCACCAGGCTTGTTGGGAACACAAAGTTTCTATTCAATTGCAAACTCCACTCCACACATATATATGGGGAGGTACTAGCCCCAACTCGGTTTTACAGTGAAAACTGCAGGAACTTCAAACCGGCACTAGGATACAGACTGAGAAACCAGAGTAAAAGTTTCTCCTGCAACCCGTTCCTTTGTGCTAGATGAACGAACTTCTCTCCACATGCTCAGTTCTGAGAGATAAATGTGTGTGAAAGCCGTCCTTCACCTAGCTTGTTGGGAACACAATGTTTCTTTTCACTTGCAAACTCCACTCCATAAATATATATGGGGAGGTACTAGCTCCAACTCGGTTTTACAGTGAAAATTGCAGGAAATTGAAACCGGCACTATGAAAAAGACTGAGATACCAGAGTAAAAGTTTCTCCTGCAACCCGTTCCCTTTGTGCTAGATGAACGAACGTCTCTCCACATGCTCAGTTCTGAGAGATATGTGTGTGTAAAATCCGTCCTTCACCTAGCTTGTTGGGAACACAAAGTTTCTTTTCAATTGCAAACTCCACTCCATACATTTATATGGGGACGTACTAGATCCAACTCGATTTTACAGTGAAAACTGCAGGAACTTCAAACCGGCACTAGGAACCAGTCTGAGAAACCAGAGTAAAAGTTTCTCCTGCAACCCGTTCCCTTTGTGCTAGATGAACGATCGTCTCTCCACATGCTCAGTTCTGAGAGATAAGTGTTTGTGAAAGCAGTCCTTCACCTAGCTTGTTGGGAACACAAAGTTTCTTTTCACTTGCAAACTCCACTCCATACATATATATGGGGTGGTACTAGCTCCAACTCGGTTTGACAGTGAAAACTGCAGGAACTTCAAACCAGCACTAGGAAACAGACTGAGATACCAGAGTAAAAGATTCTCCTGCAACACGTTCCCTTTGTGCTAGATGAACGAACGTCTCTCCACATGCTCAGTTCTGAGAGATAAGTGTGTGTAAAAGCCGTCCTTCAACTAGCTTGTTGGGAACACAAAATTTCTTTTCATTTGCAAACTCCACATCATACATATATATGGGGAGGTACTAGCTCCAACTCGGTTTGACAGTGAAAACTGCAGTAACTTCAAACCGGCACTAGGAAACAGACTGAGAAACCAGAGTAAAAGTTTCTCCTGCAAACCGTTCCCTTTGTGCTAGATGAACGAACGTCTCTCCACATGCTCAGTTTTGAGAGATAAGTGTGTGTGAAAGCCCTCCTTCACCTAGATTGTTGGGAACCCAAAGTTTCTTTTCAGTTGCAAACTCCACTCCATATATATTTATGGGGAGGAACAAGCTCCAACTCTGTTTTACAGTGAAAACTGCAGGAACTTCAAACCGGCACTAGGAAACAGACTGAGAAACCAGAGTAAAAGTTTCTCTTGCATCCCATTCCCATTGTGCTAGATGAACGAACGTCTCTTCACATGCTCAGTTCTGAGGGATAATTGTGTGTGAAAGCCGTACTTCACCTAGTTTGTTGGGAACACAAAGTTTCTTTTCACTTGCAAACTCCACTCCATACATATATATGGGGAGGTACTAGCTCCAAATCCGTATTACTGTGAAATCTGCAGGAATTTCAAACCGGCACTAGGATACAGAATGACAAACCAGAGTAAGAGTTCCTTCTGAAAACCGTTCCATTTTTGCTAGATGAACGAACGTCTCTCCACATGCTCATTTCTGAGAGAAAATTGTGTGTGAAACCGTCCTTCACCAGGCTTGTTGGGAACACAAAGTTTCTATTCAATTGCAAACTCCACTCCACACATATATATGGGGAGGTACTAGCCCCAACTCGGTTTTACAGTGAAAACTGCAGGAACTTCAAACCGGCACTAGGATACAGACTGAGAAACCAGAGTAAAAGTTTCTCCTGCAACCCGTTCCTTTGTGCTACATGAACGAACGTCTCTCCACATGCTCAGTTCTGAGAGATAAATGTGTGTGAAAGCCGTCCTTCACCTAGCTTGTTGGGAACACAATGTTTCTTTTCACTTGCAAACTCCACTCCATAAATATATATGGGGAGGTACTAGCTCCAACTCGGTTTTACAGTGAAAATTGCAGGAAATTGAAACCGGCACTATGAAAAAGACTGAGATACCAGAGTAAAAGTTTCTCCTGCAACCCGTTCCCTTTGTGCTAGATGAACGAACGTCTCTCCACATGCTCAGTTCTGAGATATATGTGTGTGTAAAATCCGTCCTTCACCTAGCTTGTTGGGAACACAAAGTTTCTTTTCAATTGCAAACTCCACTCCATACATTTATATGGGGACGTACTAGATCCAACTCGATTTTACAGTGAAAACTGCAGGAACTTCAAACCGGCACTAGGAACCAGTCTGAGAAACCAGAGTAAAAGTTTCTCCTGCAACCCGTTCCCTTTGTGCTAGATGAACGATCGTCTCTCCACATGCTCAGTTCTGAGAGATAAGTGTTTGTGAAAGCCGTCCTTCACCTAGCTTGTTGGGAACACAAAGTTTCTTTTCACTTGCAAACTCCACTCCATACATATATATGGGGTGGTACTAGCTCCAACTCGGTTTGACAGTGAAAACTGCAGGAACTTCAAACCAGCACTAGGAAACAGACTGAGATACCAGAGTAAAAGATTCTCCTGCAACACGTTCCCTTTGTGCTAGATGAACGAACGTCTCTCCACATGCTCAGTTCTGAGAGATAAGTGTGTGTAAAAGCCGTCCTTCAACTAGCTTGTTGGGAACACAAAGTTTCTTTTCACTTTCAAACCCCCCTCCATACATATATATGGGTAGGTACTAGCTCCAACACGGTATGACACTGAAAACTGCAGGAACTTCAAACCGGCAATAGGAAAGAAACTGAAAAACCAGAGTAAAAGTTCCTCCTGCAACCCGTTCCCTTTTTGCTAGATGAACGAACGTCTCTCCACATGCTCATTTCTGAGAGATATGTGTGTGGGAAAGCCGTCATTCACCTAGCTTGTTGGGAACACAAAGTTTCTTTTCACTTGCAAACTCCACTCCATACATATATATGGGGTGGTACTAGCTCCAACTCGGTTTGACAGTGAAAACTGCAGGAACTTCAAACCAGCACTAGGAAACAGACTGAGATACCAGAGTAAAAGATTCTCCTGCAACACGTTCCCTTTGTGCTAGATGAACGAACGTCTCTCCACATGCTCAGTTCTGAGAGATAAGTGTGTGTAAAAGCCGTCCTTCAACTAGCTTGTTGGGAACACAAAGTTTCTTTTCACTTTCAAACCCCCCTCCATACATATATATGGGTAGGTACTAGCTCCAACACGGTATGACACTGAAAACTGCAGGAACTTCAAACCGGCAATAGGAAAGAAACTGAAAAACCAGAGTAAAAGTTCCTCCTGCAACCCGTTCCCTTTTTGCTAGATGAACGAACGTCTCTCCACATGCTCATTTCTGAGAGATATGTGTGTGGGAAAGCCGTCATTCACCTAGCTTGTTGGGAACACAAAGTTTCTTTTCACTTGCAAACTCCACTCCATACATATATATGGGGAGGTACTAGCTCCAACTCGATTTTACAGTGAAAACTGCAGGAACTTGTAACCGGCACTAGGAAACAGCCTGAGAAACCAGAGTAAAAGTTTCTCCTGCAACCCGTTCCCTTTTTGCTAGATGAACGAACGTCTCTCCACATGCTCAGTTTTGAGAGATAAGTGTGTGTGAAAGCCCACCTTCACCTAGATTGTTGGGAACCCAAAGTTTATTTTCAGTTGCAAACTCCACTCCATACATATATATGGGGAGGAACAAGCTCCAACTCTGTTTTACAGTGAAAACTGCAGGAACTTCATACCGGCACTAGGAAACAGACTGAGAAACCAGAGTAAAAGTTTCTCCTGCAACCCATTCCCATTGTGCTAGATGAACGAACGTCTCTTCAGATGATCAGTTCTGAGGGATAATTGTGTGTGAAAGCCGTACTTCACCTAGTTTGTTGGGAACACAAAGTTTCTTTTCACTTGCAAACTCCACTCCATACATTTATATGGGGAGGTACTAGCTCCAAATCCGTTTTACTGTGAAATCTGCAGGAATTTCAAACCGGCACTAGTATACAGAATGACAAACCAGAGTAAAAGTTCCTTCTGAAACCCGTTCCATTTTTGCTAGATGAACGAACGTCTCTCCACATGCTCATTTCTGAGAGATAAGTGTGTGTGATACCGTCCTTCACCAGGCTTGTTGGGAACACAAAGTTTCTATTCAATTGCAAACTCCAATCCACACATATATATGGGGAGGTTCTAGCCCCAACACGATTTTACAGTGAAAACTGCAGGAACTTCAAACCGGCACTAGGAAACAGACTGAGAAACCAGAGAAAAGTTTCTCCTGCAACCCGTTCCCTTTGTGCTTGATGAACGAACGTCTCTCCACATGCTCAGTTCTGAGAGATAAGTGTGTGTGAAAGCCGTCCTTCAACTAGCTTGTTGGGAACACAAAGTTTCTTTTCATTTGCAAACTCCACATCATACATATATATGGGGAGGTACTAGCTCCAACTCGGTTTGACAGTGAAAACTGCAGTAACTTCAAACCGGCACTAGGAAACAGACTGAGAAACCAGAGTAAAAGTTTCTCCTGCAAACCGTTCCCTTTGTGCTAGATGAACGAACGTCTCTCCACATGCTCAGTTTTGAGAGATAAGTGTGTGTGAAAGCCCTCCTTCACCTAGATTGTTGGGAACCCAAAGTTTATTTTCAGTTGCAAACTCCACTCCATATATATATATGGGGAGGAACAAGCTCCAACTCTGTTTTACAGTGAAAACTGCAGGAACTTCATACCGGCACTAGGAAACAGACTGAGAAACCAGAGTAAAAGTTTCTCCTGCAACCCATTCCCATTGTGCTAGATGAACGAACGTCTCTTCACATGCTCAGTTCTGAGGGATAATTGTGTGTGAAAGCCGTACTTCACCTAGTTTGTTGGGAACACAAAGTTTCTTTTCACTTGCAAACTCCACTCCATACATTTATATGGGGAGGTACTAGCTCCAAATCCGTTTTACTGTGAAATCTGCAGGAATTTCAAACCGGCACTAGGATACAGAATGACAAACCAGAGTAAAAGTTCCTTCTGAAACCCGTTCCATTTTTGCTAGATGAACGAACGTCTCTCCACATGCTCATTTCTGAGAGATAAGTGTGTGTGATACCGTCCTTCACCAGGCTTGTTGGGAACACAAAGTTTCTATTCACTTGCAAACTCCACTCCACACATATATATGGGGAGGTATTAGCTCCAACACGGATTTACAGTGAAAACCGCAGGAATTTCAAACCGGTACTAGGAAACAGACTGAGAAACCAGAGTAAAAGTTTCTCCTGCAACCCGTTCCCTTTGTGCTATATGAACGAACGTCTCTCCACATGCTCAGTTCTGAGAGATATGTGTGTGTGAAAGCCGTCCTTCACCTAGCTTGTTTGGAACACAAAATTTCTTTTATTTGCAAAATCTCTCCATACATATATATGGGGAGGTACTAGCTCCAAATCCGTATTACAGTGAAAACTGCAGGAACTGCAAACCGGCACTAGGAAACAGACTGAGAAACCAGAGTAAAAGTTTCTCCTGCAACCCGTTCCCTTTGTGCTAGATGAACGAACGTCTCTCCACATGCTCAGTTCTGAGAGATAAGTGTGTGTGAAAGCCGTTCTTCAACTAGCTTGTTGGGAACACAAAGTTTCTTTTCACTTACAAACTCCAATCCATACATATATATGGGGAGGTACTAGCTCCAACTCTATTTTACAATGAAAACTGCAGGAACTTCAAACCGGCACTAGGAATACAGACTGAGAAACCAGAGCAAAAGTTTCTCCTGAAAACCGTTCCCATTGTGCTAGATGAACGAACGTCTCTTCACATTCTAATTTCTGAGAGATAAGTGTGTGTGAAAGCCGTCCTTCACCTAGCTTGTTGGGAACACAAAGTTTCTTTTCAATTGCAAACTCCACTCCATACATATATATGGGGAGGTACAAGCTCCAACTCGGTTTTACTGTGAAATCTGGAGGAAATTCAAACCGGCACAAGGAAACAGACTGAGAAACCAGAGTAAAAGTTTCTCCTGCAACCCGTTCCATTTGTGCTAGATGAACGAACGTCTCTCCTCATGCTCAGTTCTGAGAGATAATTGTGGTGTGTGTGAAAGCCGTCCTTCACCTAGCTTGTTGGGAACACAAACTTTCTTTTCAGTAGCAAATTCCACTCAAAACATATATATGGGGAGGTAATAACTCCTACTCGGTTTTACAGTGAAAACTGCAGGAACTTCAAACTGGCACTAGGAAACAGACAGAGAAACCAGAGTAAAAGTTTCTCCTGCAACACGTTCCATTTTGCTATATGAACGAACGTCTCTCCACATGCTCAGTTCTGAGTGATAAGTGTGTGTGAAAGCCGTCCTTCAACTAGCTTGTTGGGAACACAAAGTTTCTTTTCATTTGCAAACTCCAGTCCATATATATATATGGGGAGGTACTAGTTCCAACTCTGTTTACTGTGAAATCTGCAGGAAATTCAAACCGGCACTAGGAAACTGACTGAGAAACCAGAGTAAAACTTTCTCCTGCAACCCGTTCCATTTGTGCTAGATGAACGAACGTCTCACCACATGCTCAGTTCTGAGAGATAAGTGTGTGTGAAAGCCGTCCTTCACCTAGATTGTTGGGAAACGAAAGTTTCTTTTCAGTTGCAAACTCCAATCCATACAGATATATGGGGAGGAACAAGCTCCAACACTGTTTTACAGTGAAAACTGCAGGAAATTCAAACCGGCACTAGGAAACAGACTGAGAAAACAGAGTTAAAGTTTCTCCTGCAACCCTTTCCCATTGTGCTAGATGAACGAACGTCTCCCCACATGCTCAGATCTGAGGGATAATTGTGTGTGAAAGCCGTCCTTCACCTAGATTGTTGGGAACACAAAGTTTCTTTTCACTTGCAAACTCCACTCCATACATATATATGGGGAGGTACTAGCCCCAAATCCTTTTTACTGTGAAATCTGCAGGAATTTCTAACCGGCACTAGGAAACAGACTGACAAACCAGAGTAAAAGTTCCTCCTGCAACCCGTTCCAATTGTGCTAGATGAACGAAAGTCTCTCCACATGCTCAGTTCTAAGAGACAAGTGTTTGTGAAAGCCGTCCTTCACCTAGCTTGTTGGGAACACAAAGTTTCTTTTCAGTAGCAAACTCCACTCCATACATATATATGGGGAAGTACTAACTCCTACTCGATTTTACAGTGAAAACTGCAAGGAACTTCAAACCGGCACTAGGAAACTGACTGAGAAAGCAGAGTAAAAGTTTCTCCTGCTACACGTTCCATTTGTGCTAGATGAACGAACGTCTATCCACATGCTCAGTTCTGAGAAATAAGTGTGTGTGAAAGCCGTCCTTCACCTTGATTGTTGGGAACCCAAAGTTTCTTTTCAGTTACAAACTCCACTCCATACATATATATGGGGAGGAACAAGCTCCAACTCTGTTTTACTGTGAAAACTGCAGGAACTTCAAACCGGCACTAAGAAACAGACTGAGAAACCAGAGTAAAAGTTTCTCCTGCAACCCATTCCCATTGTGCTAGATGAACGAACGTCTCTCCACATGCTCAGTTCTGAGGGATAATTGTGTGTGAAAGCCGTCCTTCACCTAGTTTGTTGGGAACACAAAGTTTCTTTTCACTTGCAAACTCCACTCCATACATATATATGGGGAGGTACTAGATCCAAATCCGTTTTACTTTGAAATCTGCAGGAACTTCAAAACGGCACTAGGAAACAGACTGAGAACCAGAGTAAAAGTTCTTCCTGCAAACCGTTCCATTTGTGCTAGATGAACGAACGTCTCTCCACATGCTCAGATCTGAGAGTTAAGTGTGTGTGAAAGCCGTCCTTCACCTAGCTTGTTGGGAAGACAAAGTATCTTTTCAGTTGCAAACTCCACTACATACATATATATGGGGAGGTACTAGCTCCAACTCGGTTTTACAGTGAAAACTGCAGGAAATTCAAACCGGCACTAGGAAACAGGCTGAGAAACCAGAGTAAAAGTTTCTCCTGCAACCCGTTCCCTTTGGGCTAGATGAACGAACGTCTTTCCACATGCTCAATTCTGAAGAGATAAGTGGGTGTGAAAGCCATCCATCACCTAGTTTGTTGGGAACACAAAGTTTCTTTTCACTTGCAAACCACACTCCATACATATATATGGGGAGGTACTAACTCCTACTCGGTTTTACAGTGAAAACTGCAGGAACTTCAAACTGGCACTAGGAAACAGACTGAGAAACCAGAGTAAAAGTTTCTCCTGCAACACGTTCCATTTTGCTATATGAACGAACGTCTCTCCACATGCTCAGATCTGAGTGATAAGTGTGTGTGAAAGCCGTCCTTCACCTAGCTTGTTGGGAACACAAAGTTTCTTTTCATTTGCAAACTCCAGTCCATATATATATATGGGGAGGTACTAGTTCCAACTCGGTTTACTGTGAAATCTGCAGGAAATTCAAACCGGCACTAGGAAACTGACTGAGAAACCAGAGTAAAACTTTCTCCTGCAACCCGTTCCATTTGTGCTAGATGAACGAACGTCTCACCACATGCTCAGTTCTGAGAGATAAGTGTGTGTGAAAGCCGTCCTTCACCTAGATTGTTGGGAAACCAAAGTTTCTTTTCAGTTGCAAACTCCAATCCATACAGATATATGGGGAGGAACAAGCTCCAACACTGTTTTACAGTGAAAAATGCAGGAAATTCAAACCGGCACTAGGAAACAGACTGAGAAAAGAGAGTTAAAGTTTCTCCTGCAACCCATTCCCATTGTGCTAGATGAACGAACGTCTCCCCACATGCTCAGATCTGAGGGATAATTGTGTGTGAAAGCCGTCCTTCACCTAGATTGTTGGGAACACAAAGTTTCTTTTCACTTGCAAACTCCACTCCATACATATATATGGGGAGGTACTAGCTCCAAATCCTTTTTACTGTGAAATTTGCAGGAATTTCATAACGGCACTAGGAAACAGACTGACACACCAGAGTAAAAGTTCCTCCTGCAACCCGTTCCATTTGTGCTAGATGAACGAAAGTCTCTCCACATGCTCAGTTCTGAGAGATAAGTGTGTGTGAAAGCCGTCCTTCACCTAGATTGTTGGGAACCCAAAGTTTCTTTTCAGTTGCAAACTCCACTCCATACATATATATGGGTAGGTACAAGCTCCAAATCTGTTTTACAGTGAAAACTGCAGGAAATTCAAAACGGCACTAGGAAACAGACTGAGAAACAAGAGTAAAAGTTTCCCCTGCATCCCGTTCCCTTTGTGCTAGATGAACGAACGTCTCTCCACATGCTCAGTTCTGAGAGATAAGTGTGTGTGAAAGCCGTCCTTCACCTTGCTTGTTGGGAACACAAATTTCTTTTCATTTGCAAACTCCAGTCCATATGTATATATGGGGAGGTACTAGTTCCAACTCGGTTTACTGTGAAATCTGCAGGAACTTCCAACCGGCACTAGGAAACTGACTGAGAAACCAGAGTAAATGTTCCTCCTGCAACCCGTTCCATTTGTGCTAGATGAACGAACGTTTCTCCACATGCTCAGTTCTGAGAGTCAAGTGAGTGTGAAAGCCGTCCTTCACCTAGCTTGTTGGGAACACAAAATTTCTTTTCAGTAGCAAACTCCACTCCATACATATATATGGGGAGGTACTAACTCCTACTCGATTTTACAGTGAAAACTGCAGGAACTTCAAACCGGCACTAGGAAACTGACTGAGAAAGCAGAGTAAAAGTTTCTCCTGCTACACGTTCCATTTGTGCTAGATGAACGAATGTCTCTCCACATGCTCAGTTCTGAGAGATAAGTGTGTGTGAAAGCCGTCCTTCACCTAGATTGTTGGGAACCCAAAGTTTCTTTTCAGTTACAAACTCCACTCCATACATATATATGCGGAGGAACAAGCTCCAACTCAGTTTTACTGTGAAAACTGCAGGAACTTCAAACCGGCACTAGGAAACAGACTGAGAAACCAGAGTAAAAGTTTCTCCTGCAAACCGTTCCCTTTGTGCTAGATGAACGAACGTCTCTCCACATGCTCAGATGTGAGAGATAATTGTGTGGGAAAGCCGTCCTTCAGCTAGCTTGTTGGGAACACAAAGTTTCTTTTCAATTGCAAACTCCACTCCATACATATATATGGGGAGGTACAAGCTCCAACTCGGTTTTACTGTGAAATCTGGAGGAAATTCAAACCGGCACAAGGAAACAGACTGAGAAACCAGAGTAAAAGTTTCTCCTGCAACCCGTTCCATTTGTGCTAGATGAACGAACGTCTCTCCTCATGCTCAGTTCTGAGAGATAATTGTGGTGTGTGTGAAAGCCGTCCTTCACCTAGCTTGTTGGGAACACAAACTTTCTTTTCAGTAGCAAATTCCACTCAAAACATATATATGGGGAGGTAATAACTCCTACTCGGTTTTACAGTGAAAACTGCAGGAACTTCAAACTGGCACTAGGAAACAGACAGAGAAACCTGAGTAAAAGTTTCTCCTGCAACACGTTCCATTTTGCTATATGAACGAACGTCTCTCCACATGCTCAGTTCTGAGTGATAAGTGTGTGTGAAAGCCGTCATTCAACTAGCTTGTTGGGAACACAAAGTTTCTTTTCATTTGCAAACTCCAGTCCATATATATATGTGGGGAGGTACTAGTTCCAACTGTGTTTACTGTGAAATCTGCAGGAAATTCAAACCGGCACTAGGAAACTGACTGAGAAACCAGAGTAAAACTTTCTCCTGCAACCCGTTCCATTTGTGCTAGATGAACGAACGTCTCACCACATGCTCAGTTCTGAGAGATAAGTGTGTGTGAAAGCCGTCCTTCACCTAGATTGTTGGGAAACGAAAGATTCTTTTCAGTTGCAAACTCCAATCCATACAGATATATGGGGAGGAACAAGCTCCAACACTGTTTTACAGTGAAAACTGCAGGAAATTCAAACCGGCACTAGGAAACAGACTGAGAAAACAGAGTTAAAATTTCTCCTGCAACCCTTTCCCATTGTGCTAGATGAACGAACGTCTCCCCACATGCTCAGATCTGAGGGATAATTGTGTGTGAAAGCCGTCCTTCACCTAGATTGTTGGGAACACAAAGTTTCTTTTCACTTGCAAACTCCACTCCATACATATATATGGGGAGGTACTAGCCCCAAATCCTTTTTACTGTGAAATCTGCAGGAATTTCTAACCGGCACTAGGAAACAGACTGACAAACCAGAGTAAAAGTTCCTCCTGCAACCCGTTCCAATTGTGCTAGATGAACGAACGTCTCTCCACATGCTCAGTTCTAAGAGACAAGTGTTTGTGAAAGCCGTCCTTCACCTAGCTTGTTGGGAACACAAAGTTTCTTTTCAGTAGCAAACTCCACTCCATACATATATATGGGGAGGTACTAACTCCTACTCGATTTTACAGTGAAAACTGCAAGGAACTTCAAACCGGCACTAGGAAACTGACTGAGAAAGCAGAGTAAAAGTTTCTCCTGCTACACGTTCCATTTGTGCTAGATGAACGAACGTCTCTCCACATGCTCAGTTCTGAGAGATAAGTGTGTGTGAAAGCCGTCCTTCACCTTGATTGTTGGGAACCCAAAGTTTCTTTTCAGTTACAAACTCCACTCCATACATATATATGGGGAGGAACAAGCTCCAACTCTGTTTTACTGTGAAAACTGCAGGAACTTCAAACCGGCACTAGGAAACAGACTGAGAAACCAGAGTAAAAGTTTCTCCTGCAACCCATTCCCATTGTGCTAGATGAACGAACGTCTCTCCACATGCTCAGTTCTGAGGGATAATTGTGTGTGAAAGCCGTCCTTCACCTAGTTTGTTGGGAACACAAAGTTTCTTTTCACTTGCAAACTCCACTCCATACATATATATGGGGAGGTACTAGATCCAAATCCGTTTTACTGTGAAATCTGCAGGAACTTCAAAACGGCACTAGGAAACCGACTGAGAACCAGAGTAAAAGTTCTTCCTGCAAACCGTTCCATTTGTGCTAGATGAACGAACGTCTCTCCACATGCTCAGATCTGAGAGTTAAGTGTGTGTGAAAGCCGTCCTTCACCTAGCTTGTTGGGAAGACAAAGTATCTTTTCAGTTGCAAACTCCACTACATACATATATATGGGGAGGTACTAGCTCCAACTCGGTTTTACAGTGAAAACTGCAGGAAATTCAAACCGGCACTAGGAAACAGGCTGAGAAACCAGAGTAAAAGTTTCCCCTGCAACCCGTTCCCTTTGTGCTAGATGAACGAACGTCTCTCCACATGCTCATTTCTGAAGAGATAAGTGGGTGTGAAAGCCATCCATCAACTAGTTTGTTGGGAACACAAAGTTTCTTTTCACTTGCAAACCCCACTCCATACATATATATGGGGAGGTACTAACTCCTACTCGGTTTTACAGTGAAAACTGCAGGAACTTCAAACTGGCACTAGGAAACAGACTGAGAAACCAGAGTAAAAGTTTCTCCTGCAACACGTTCCATTTTGCTATATGAACGAACGTCTCTCCACATGCTCAGTTCTGAGTGATAAGTGTGTGTGAAAGCCGTCCTTCACCTAGCTTGTTGGGAACACAAAGTTTCTTTCCATTTGCAAATTCCAGTCCATATATATATATGGGGAGGTACTAGTTCCAACTCGGTTTACTGTGAAATCTGCAGGAAATTCAAACCGGCACTAGGAAACTGACTGAGAAACCAGAGTAAAACTTTCTCCTGCAACCCGTTCCATTTGTGCTAGATGAACGAACGTCTCACCACATGCTCAGTTCTGAGAGATAAGTGTGTGTGAAAGCCGTCCTTCACCTAGATTGTTGGGAAACCAAAGTTTCTTTTCAGTTGCAAACTCCACTCCATACAGATATATGGGGAGGAACAAGCTCCAACACTGTTTTACAGTGAAAAATGCAGGAAATTCAAACCGGCACTAGGAAACAGGCTGAGAAAAGAGAGTTAAAGTTTCTCCTGCAACCCATTCCCATTGTGCTAGATGAACGAACGTCTCCCCACATGCTCAGATCTGAGGGATAATTGTGTGTGAAAGCCGTCCTTCACCTAGATTGTTGGGAACACAAAGTTTCTTTTCACTTGCAAACTCCACTCCATACATATATATGGGGAGGTACTAGCTCCAAATCCTTTTTACTGTGAAATCTGCAGGAATTTCATACCGGCACTAGGAAACAGACTGACAAACCAGAGTAAAAGTTCCTCCTGCAACCCGTTCCATTTGTGCTAGATGAACGAAAGTCTCTCCACATGCTCAGTTCTGAGAGATAAGTGTGTGTGAAAGCCGTGCTTCACCTAGATTGTTGGGAACCCAAAGTTTCTTTTCAGTTGCAAACTCCACTCCATACATATATATGGGTAGGTACAAGCTCCAAATCTGTTTTACAGTGAAAACTGCAGGAAATTCAAAACGGCACTACGAAACAGACTGAGAAACAAGAGTAAAAGTTTCTCCTGCATCCCGTTCCCTTTGTGCTAGATGAACGAACGTCTCTCCACATGCTCAGTTCTGAGAGATAAGTGTGTGTGAAAGCCGTCCTTCACCTTACTTGTTGGGAACACAAAGTTTCTTTTCATTTGCAAACTCCAGTCCATATGTATATATGGGGAGGTACTAGTTCCAACTCGGTTTACTGTGAAATCTGCAGGAACTTCCAACCGGCACTAGGAAACTGACTGAGAAACCAGAGTAAATGTTCCACCTGCAACCCGTTCCATTTGTGCTAGATGAACGAACGTTTCTCCACATGCTCAGTTCTGAGAGACAAGTGAGTGTGAATGCCATCCTTCACCTAGCTTGTTGGGAACACAAAATTTCTTTTCAGTAGCAAACTCCACTCCATACATATATATGGGGAGGTACTAACTCCTACTCGATTTTACAGTGAAAACTGCAGGATCTTCAAACCGGCACTAGGAAACTGACTGAGAAAGCAGAGTAAATGTTTCTCCTGCTACACGTTCCATTTGTGCTAGATGAAAGAACGTCTCTCCACATGCTCAGTTCTGAGAGATGTGTGTGTGAAAGCCGTCCTTCACCTAGATTGTTGGGAACCCAAAGTTTCTTTTCAGTTACAAACCCCACTCCATACATATATATGCGGAGGAACAAGCTCCAACTCAGTTTTACTGTGAAAACTGCAGGAACTTCAAACCGGCACTAGGAAACAGACTGAGAAACCAGAGTAAAAGTTTCTCCTGCAAACCGTTCCCTTTGTGCTAGATGAACGAACGTCTCTCCACATGCTCAGATGTGAGAGATAATTGTGTGGGAAAGCCGTCCTTCAGCTAGCTTGTTGGGAATACAAAGTTTCTTTTCACTTGCAAACTCCAGTCCATACATATATATGGGGTGGTACTAGCTCCAACTCGGTTTTACAGTGAAAACTGCAGGAACTTCAAACCGGCACTAGGAAACAGACTGAGAAACCAGAGTAAAATTTTCTCCTGCAAACCGTTCCCTTTGTGCTAGATGAACGAACGTCTCTCCACATGCTCAGTTCTGAGAGATAAGTGTGTGGGAAAGCCGTCCTTCACCTAGCTTGTTGGGAACAAAAAGTTTCTTTTCACTTGCAAACTCCACTCCATACATATATATTGGGAGGTACTATCTCCAACTCGCTTTTACATTGAAAACTGCAGGAACTTCCAACAGGCACTAGGAAACAGAATGAGAAACCAGAGTAAAAATTTCCCCTGCAACCCGTTCCCTTTGTGCTAGATGAACGAAAGTCTCTCCACATGCTAATTTCTGCGAGATAAGTGTGTGTGAAAGCCGTCCTTCACCTAGCTTGTTGGGAAAACAAAGTTTCTTTTCACTTGCAAACTCCACTCCATACATATATATGGGGAGGTTCTAGCTCCAACTCGGTTTTACAGTGAAAACTGCAGGAAGTTCATACCGGAACAAGGAAACAAACTGAGAAACCAGAGTATAATTTCTCCTGCAACCCTTTCCCTTTGTGCTAGATGAACGAAAGTCTCTCCACATGCTCAGTTCTGAGAGATAATTGTGTGTGAAAGCCGTCCTTCACCTAGCTTGTTGGGAACACAAAGATTCTTTCACTTGCAAACACGACACCATACATATATATGGGGAGGTCGGTTTGACAGTGAAAACTGCAGGAACTTCAAACCGGCACTAGGAAACAGACTGAGAAACCAGAGTAAAAGTTTCTCCTGCAACCCGTTCCCTTTTTGCTAGATGAACGAACGTCTCTCCACATGCTCAGTTCTGAGAGATAAGTGTGTGTGAAAGCCGTCCTTCACATAGCTTGTTTGCAACACAAAGTTTCTTTTCACTTGCAAACTCCACTCCATACATATATATGGGGTGGTACAAGCTCCAACTCTGTTTTACAGTGAAAACAGCAGGAACTTCATACCGGCTGTAGGAAACAGACTGTGAAACCAGAGTAAATGTTTCTCCTGCAACCCGTCCCCTTTGTGCTAGATGAACGAACGTCTCTCCACATGCTCATTTCTGAAGAGATAAGTGGGTTTGAAAGCCATCCATCACCTAGTTTGTTGGGAACACAAAGTTTCTTTTCACTTGCAAACTCCACTCCATACATATATATGGGGAGGTACAAGCTCCATCTCGGTTTTACTGTGAAATCTGGAGGAAATTCAAACCGGCACAAGGAAACAGACTGAGAAACCAGAGTAAAAGTTTCCCCTGCATCCCGTTCCCTTTGTGCTAGATGAACGAACGTCTCTCCACATGCTCAGTTCTGAGAGATAAGTGTGTGTGAAAGCCGTCCTTCACCTTGCTTGTTGGGAACACAAAGTTTCTTTTCATTTGCAAACTCCAGTCCATATGTATATATGGGGAGGTACTAGTTCCAACTCGGTTTACTGTGAAATCTGCAGGAACTTCCAACCGGCACTAGGAAACTGACTGAGAAACCAGAGTAAAAGTTCCTCCTGCAACCCGTTCCACTTGTGCTAGATGAACGAACGTTTCTCCACATGCTCAGTTCTGAGAGTCAAGTGTGTGTGAAAGCCGTCCTTCACCTAGCTTGTTGGGAACACAAAATTTCTTTTCAGTAGCAAACTCAACTCCATACATATATATGGGGAGGTACTAACTCCTACTCGATTTTACAGTGAAAACTGCAGGAACTTCAAACCGGCACTAGGAATCTGACTGAGAAAGCAGAGTAAAAGTTTCTCCTGCTACACGTTCCATTTGTGCTAGATGAACGAACGTCTCTCCACATGCTCAGTTCTGAGAGATAAGTGTGTGTGAAAGCCGTCCTTCACCTAGATTGTTGGGAACCCAAAGTTTCTTTTCAGTTACAAACTCCACTCCATACATATATATGGGGAGGAACAAGCTCCCACTCTGTTTTACTGTGAAAACTGCAGGAACTTCAAACCGGCACTAGGAAACAGACTTAGAAACCAGAGTAAAAGTTTCTCCTGCAACCCATTCCCATTGTGCTAGATGAACGAACGTCTCTCCACATGCTCAGTTCTGAGGGATAATTGTGTGTGAAAGCCGTCCTTCACCTAGTTTGTTGGGAACACAAAGTTTCTTTTCACTTGCAAACTCCACTCCATACATATATATGGGGAGGTACTAGCTCCAAATCCGTTTTACTGTGAAATCTGCAGGAACTTCAAACCGGCACTAGGAAACAGACTTAGAAACCAGAGTAAAAGTTCCTCCTGCAACCCGTTCCATTTGTGCTAGATGAACGAACGTCTCTCCACATGCTCAGATCTGAGAGATAAGTGTGTGTGAAAGCCGTCCTTCACCTAGCTTGTTGGGAAGACAAAGTATCTTTTCAGTTGCAAACTCCACTCCATACATATATATGGGGAGGTACTAGCTCCAACTCGGTTTTACAGAGAAAACTGCAGGAAATTCAAACCGGCACTAGGAAACAGGCTGAGAAACCAGGGTAAAAGTTTCTCCTGCAACCCGTTGCCTTTGTGCTAGATGAACGAACGTCTCTAAACATGCTCATTTCTGAAGAGATAAGTGGGTGTGAAAGCCATCTTTCACCTAGCTTGTTGGGAACACAAAGTTTCTTTTCACTTGCAAACACCACTCCATACATATATATGGGGAGGTACTAGCTCCAACTCGGTTTTACAGTGCAAACTGCAGGAATTTCAAACCAGCACTAGGAAACAGACTGAGAAACCAGAATAAAAGTTTTTCCTGCAAACCGTTCCCTTTGTGCTAGATGAACGAACGTCTCTCCACATGCTCAGTTCTGAAAGATAAGTGTGTGTGAAAGCCGTCCTTCACCTATATTGCTGGGAACCCAAAGTTTCTTTTCAGTTGCAAACTCCAAACCATACATATATTTGGGGAGGTACAATTTCCAACTCTGTTTTGCAGTGAAAACTGCAGGAACTTCAAACCGGCACTGGAAAACAGACTGAGAAACAAGAGAAAAATTTTCTCCTCCAACCCATTCCCTTTGTGCGAGATGAACGAACGTCTATCCACATTCTAAGTTCTGAGAGATAAATGTGTGTGAAAGCCGTTCTTCACCTAGCTTGTTGGGAACACAAAGTTTCTTTTCACTTGCAAACTCCACTAAATACATATATATGGGGAGGTACAAGCTCCAACTCTGTTTTACTGTGAAATCTGAGGAAATTCAAACCGGCACTAAGAAACAGACTGAGAAACCAGAGTAAAAGTTTCTCCTGCAACCCGTTCCCTTTGTGCTAGATGAACGAACGTCTCTCCACATGATCAGTTCTGAGAGATAAGTGTGTGTGAAAGCCGTCCTTCACCAAGCTTGTTGGGAACACAAAGTTTCTTTTCACTTACAAACTCCAATCCATACATATATATGGGGAGGTGCTAGCTCCAAATCTGTTTTACAATGAAAACTGCAGGAACTTCAAAATGGCACTAGGTAACAGACTGGGAAACCAGAGCAAATGTTTCTCCTGCCACCCTTTCCCATTGTGCTAGATGAACGAACGTCTCCTCACATGCTCAGATCTGAGGGATAATTGTGTGTGAAAGCCGTACTTCACCTAGATTGTTGGGAACACAAAGTTTCTTTTCACTTGCAAACTCCACTCCATACATATATATGGGGAGGTACTAGCTCCAAATCCTTTTTACTGTGAAATCTGCAGGAATTTCAAACCGGCACTAGGAAACAGACTGACAAACCAGAGTAAAAGTTCCTCCTGCAACCCGTTCCATTTGTGCTAGATGAACGAACGTCTCTCCACATGCTCAGTTCAGAGAGATAAGTGTGTGTGAAAGCCGTCCTTCACCTAGCTTGTTGGGAACACAAAGTTTCTTTTCACTTACAAACTCCAATCCATACATATATATGGGGAGGTACTAGCTCCAAATCTGTTTTACAATGAAAACTGCAGGAACTTCAAACTGGCACTAGGAAACAGACTGGGAAACCAGAGCAATAGTTTCTCCTGCAACCAGTTCCCTTTGTGCTAGATGAACGAACGTCTCTCCACATTCTAATTTCTGAGAGATAAGTGTGTGTGAAAGCCGTCCTTCACCTAGCTTGTTTGGAACACAAAGTTTCTTTTCATTTGCAAAATCCACTCCATAAATATATATGGGGAGGTACTAGCTGCATCTCTGTTTTACAGTGAAAACTGCAGTAACTTCAAACCGGCACTAGGAAACAGACTGAGAAACCAGAGTAAAAGTTTCCCCTGCAACCCGTTCCTTTTGAGCTAGATGAACGAACGTCTCTCCACATGCTCATTTCTGAGAGATAAGTGAGTGTGAAAGCCGTCATTCACCTAGCTTGTTGGGAGCACAAAGTTTCTTTTCACTTGCCAACCCCACTCCATACATATATATGGGGAGGTACTAGCTCCAACTCGGTTTTACAGTGCAAACTGCAGGAACTTAAAACCGGCACTAGGAAACAGACTGAGAAACCAGAGTAAAATTTTCTCCTGCAAACCGTTCCCTTTGTGCTAGATGAACGAACGTCTCTCCACATGCTCAGTTCTGAGAGATAAGTGTGTGGGAATGCCGTCCTTCACCTAGCTTGTTGGGAACAAAAAGTTTCTTTTCACTTGCAAACTCCACTCCATACATATATATTGGGAGGTACTATCTCCAACTCGCTTTTACATTGAAAACTGCAGGAACTTCCAACAGGCACTAGGAAACAGAATGAGAAACCAGAGTAAAAATTTCCCCTGCAAACCGTTCCCTTTGTGCTAGATGAACGAAAGTCTCTCCACATGCTAATTTCTGCGAGATAAGTGTGTGTGAAAGCCGTCCTTCACCTAGCTTGTTGGGAAAACAAAGTTTCTTTTCACTTGCAAACTCCACTCCATACATATATATGGGGAGGTTCTAGCTCCAACTCGGTTTTACAGTGAAAACTGCAGGAAGTTCATAACGGAACAAGGAAACAAACTGAGAAACCAGAGTATAATTTCTCCTGCAACCCTTTCCCTTTGTGCTAGATGAACGAAAGTCTCTCCACATGCTCAGTTCTGAGAGATAATTGTGTGTGAAAGCCGTCCTTCACCTAGCTTGTTGGGAACACAAAGATTCTTTCACTTGCAAACACCACACCATACATATATATGGGGAGGTCGGTTTGACAGTGAAAACTGCAGGAACTTCAAACCGGCACTAGGAAACAGACTGAGAAACCAGAGTAAAAGTTTCTCCTGCAACCCGTTCCCTTTTTGCTAGATGAACGAACGTCTCTCCACATGCTCAGTTCTGAGAGATAAGTGTGTGTGAAAGCCGTCCTTCACATAGCTTGTTTGCAACACAAAGTTTCTTTTCACTTGCAAACTCCACTCCATACATATATATGGGGTGGTACAAGCTCCAACTCTGTTTTACAGTGAAAACAGCAGGAACTTCATACCGGCTCTAGGAAACAGACTATGAAACCAGAGTAATTGTTTCTCCTGCAACCCGTCCCCTTTGTGCTAGATGAACGAACGTCTCTCCACATGCTCAGTTCTGAGAGATAAGTGTGTGTGAAAGCCGTCCTTCACCTAGATTGTTGGGAACCCAAAGTTTCTTTTCAGTTACAAACTCCACTCCATACATATATATGGGGAGGAACAAGCTCCAACTCTGTTTTACTGTGAAAACTGCAGGAACTTCAAACCGGCACTAGGAAACAGACTGAGAAACCAGAGTAAAAGTTTCTCCTGCAACCCATTCGCATTGTGCTAGATGAACGAACGTCTCTCCACATGCTCAGTTCTGAGGGATAATTGTGTGTGAAAGCCGTCCTTCACCTAGTTTGTTGGGAACACAAAGTTTCTTTTCACTTGCAAACTCCACTCCATACATATATATGGGGAGGTACTAGCTCCAAATCCGTTTTACTGTGAAATCTGCAGGAAGTTCAAACCGGCACTAGGAAACAGACTGAGAAACCAGAGTAAAAGTTCCTCCTGCAACCCGTTCCATTTGTGCTAGATGAACGAACGTCTCTCCACATGCTCAGATCTGAGAGATAAGTGTGTGTGAAAGCCGTCCTTCACCTAGCTTGTTGGGAAGACAAAGTATCTTTTCAGTTGCAAACTCCACTCCATACATATATATGGGGAGGTACTAGCTCCAACTCGGTTTTACAGAGAAAACTGCAGGAAATTCAAACCGGCACTAGGAAACAGGCTGAGAAACCAGGGTAAAAGTTTCTCCTGCAACCCGTTGCCTTTGTGCTAGATGAACGAACGTCTCTAAACATGCTCATTTCTGAAGAGATAAGTGGGTGTGAAAGCCATCTTTCACCTAGCTTGTTGGGAACACAAAGTTTCTTTTCACTTGCAAACACCACTCCATACATATATATGGGGAGGTACTAGCTCCAACTCGGTTTTACAGTGCAAACTGCAGGAATTTCAAACCAGCACTAGGAAACAGACTGAGAAACCAGAATAAAAGTTTTTCCTGCAAACCGTTCCCTTTGTGCTAGATGAACGAACGTCTCTCCACATGCTCAGTTCTGAAAGATAAGTGTGTGTGAAAGCCGTCCTTCACCTATATTGCTGGGAACCCAAAGTTTCTTTTCAGTTGCAAACTCCAAACCATACATATATTTGGGGAGGTACAATTTCCAACTCTGTTTTGCAGTGAAAACTGCAGGAACTTCAAACCGGCACTGGAAAACAGACTGAGAAACAAGAGAAAAATTTTCTCCTCCAACCCATTCCCTTTGTGCGAGATGAACGAACGTCTATCCACATTCTAAGTTCTGAGAGATAAATGTGTGTGAAAGCCGTCCTTCACCTAGCTTGTTGGGAACACAAAGTTTCTTTTCACTTGCAAACTCCACTAAATACATATATATGGGGAGGTACAAGCTCCAACTCTGTTTTACTGTGAAATCTGAGGAAATTCAAACCGGCACTAAGAAACAGACTGAGAAACCAGAGTAAAAGTTTCTCCTGCAACCCGTTCCCTTTGTGCTAGATGAACGAACGTCTCTCCACATGATCAGTTCTGAGAGATAAGTGTGTGTGAAAGCCGTCCTTCACCAAGCTTGTTGGGAACACAAAGTTTCTTTTCACTTACAAACTCCAATCCATACATATATATGGGGAGGTGCTAGCTCCAAATCTGTTTTACAATGAAAACTGCAGGAACTTCAAAATGGCACTAGGTAACAGACTGGGAAACCAGAGCAAATGTTTCTCCTGCCACCCTTTCCCATTGTGCTAGATGAACGAACGTCTCCTCACATGCTCAGATCTGAGGAATAATTGTGTGTGAAAGCCGTACTTCACCTAGATTGTTGGGAACACAAAGTTTCTTTTCACTTGCAAACTCCACTCCATACATATATATGGGGAGGTACTAGCTCCAAATCCTTTTTACTGTGAAATCTGCAGGAATTTCAAACCGGCACTAGGAAACAGACTGACAAACCAGAGTAAAAGTTCCTCCTGCAACCCGTTCCATTTGTGCTAGATGAACGAACGTCTCTCCACATGCTCAGTTCAGAGAGATAAGTGTGTGTGAAAGCCGTCCTTCACCTAGCTTGTTGGGAACACAAAGTTTCTTTTCACTTACAAACTCCAATCCATACATATATATGGGGAGGTACTAGCTCCAAATCTGTTTTACAATGAAAACTGCAGGAACTTCAAACTGGCACTAGGAAACAGACTGGGAAACCAGAGCAATAGTTTCTCCTGCAACCAGTTCCCTTTGTGCTAGATGAACGAACGTCTCTCCACATTCTAATTTCTGAGAGATAAGTGTGTGTGAAAGCCGTCCTTCACCTAGCTTGTTTGGAACACAAAGTTTCTTTTCATTTGCAATATCCACTCCATAAATATATATGGGGAGGTACTAGCTGCATCTCTGTTTTACAGTGAAAACTGCAGTAACTTCAAACCGGCACTAGGAAACAGACTGAGAAACCAGAGTAAAAGTTTCCCCTGCAACCCGTTCCTTTTGAGCTAGATGAACGAACGTCTCTCCACATGCTCATTTCTGAGAGATAAGTGAGTGTGAAAGCCGTCATTCACCTAGCTTGTTGGGAGCACAAAGTTTCTTTTCACTTGCCAACCCCACTCCATACATATATATGGGGAGGTACTAGCTCCAACTCGGTTTTACAGTGCAAACTGCAGGAACTTCAAACCAGCACTAGGAAACAGACTGAGAAACAAGAGTAAAAGTTTCTCCTGCAAACATTTCCCTTGTGCTAGATGAAAGAACGTCTCTCCACATGCTCAGTTCTGAAAGATAAGTGTGTGTGAAAGCCGTCCTTCACCTAGATTGTTGGGAAAACAAAGTTTCTTTTCAGTTGCAAACTCCACTCCATACATATATATGGGTATGTACAAGCTCCAAATCTGTTTTACAGTGAAAACTGCAGGAACTTCAAAACGGCACTAGGAAACTGACTGAGAAAGCAGAGTAAAAGTTTCTCCTGCATCCCGTTCCCTTTGTGCTAGATGAACGAACGTCTCTCCACATGCTCAGTTCTGAGAGATAAGTGTGTGTGAAAGCCGTCTTTCACCTTGCTTGTTGGGAACACAAAGTTTCTTTTCATTTGCAAACTCCAGTCCATATGTATATATGGGGAGGTACTAGTTCCAACTCGGTTTACTGTGAAATGTGCAGGAACTTCCAAACGGCACTAGGAAACTGACTGAGAAACCAGAGTAAAAGTTTCTCCTGCAACCCATTCCCATTGTGCTAGATGAACGAACGTCTCTCCACATGCTCAGTTCTGAGGGATAATTGTGTGTGAAAGCCGTCCTTCACCTAGTTTGTTGGGAACACAAAGTTTCTTTTCACTTGCAAACTCCACTCCATACATATATATGGGGAGGTACTAGCTCCAAATCCGTTTTACTGTGAAATCTGCAGGAACTTCAAACCGGCACTAGGAAACAGACTGAGAAACCAGAGTAAAAGTTCCTCCTGCAACCCGTTCCATTTGTGCTAGATGAACGAACGTCTCTCCACATGCTCAGATCTGAGAGATAAGTGTGTGTGAAAGCCGTCCTTCACCTAGCTTGTTGGGAAGACAAAGTATCTTTTCAGTTGCAAACTCCACTCCATACATATTTATGGGGAGGTACTAGCTCCAACTCGGTTTTACAGAGAAAACTGCAGGAAATTCAAACCGGCACTAGGAAACAGGCTGAGAAACCAGAGAAAAAGTTTCTCCTGCAACCCGTTGCCTTTGTGCTAGATGAACGAACGTCTCTAAACATGCTCAATTCTGAAGAGATAAGTGGGTGTGAAAGCCATATTTCACCTAGCTTGTTGGGAACACAAAGTTTCTTTTTACTTGCAAACACCACTCCATACATATATATGGGGAGGTACTAGCTCCAACTCGGTTTTACAGTGCAAACTGCAGGAATTTCAAACGAGCACTAGGAAACAGACTGAGAAACCAGAATAAAAGTTTTTCCTGCAAACCGTTCCCTTTGTGCTAGATGAACGAACGTCTCTCCACATGCTCAGTTCTGAAAGATAAGTGTGTGTGAAAGCCGTCCTTCACCTAGATTGCTGCGAACCCAAAGTTTCTTTTCAGTTGCAAACTCCAAACCATACATATATATGGGGAGGTACAATTTCCAACTCTGTTTTGCAGTGAAAACTGCAGGAACTTCAAACCGGCACTGGAAAACAGACTGAGAAACAAGAGAAAAATTTTCTCCTCCAACCCATTCCCTTTGTGCGAGATGAACGAACGTCTATCCACATTCTAAGTTCTGAGAGATAAATGTGTGTGAAAGCCGTCCTTCACCTAGCTTGTTGGGAAGACAAAGTTTCTTTTCACTTGCAAAATCCACTAAATACATATATATTGGGAGGTACAAGCTCCAACTCGGTTTTACTGTGAAATCTGCAGGAAATTCAAACCGGCACTAGGAAACAGACTGAGAAACCAGAGTAAAAGTTTCTGCTGCAACCCGTTCCCTTTGTGCTAGATGAACGAACGTCTCTCCACATGCTCAGTTCTGAGAGATAAGTGTGTGTGAAAGACGTCATTCACCTAGCTTGTTGGGAACACAAAGTTTCTTTTCACTTGCAAACCCCACTCCATACATATATATGGGGAGGTACTAGCTCCAACTCGGTTTTACAGTGCAAACTGCAGGAATTTCAAACCAGCACTAGGAAACAGACTGAGAAACCAGAATAAAAGTTTTTCCTGCAAACCGTTCCCTTTGTGCTAGATGAACGAACGTCTCTCCACATGCTCAGTTCTGAAAGATAAGTGTGTGTGAAAGCCGTCCTTCACCTATATTGCTGGGAACCCAAAGTTTCTTTTCAGTTGCAAACTCCAAACCATACATATATATGGGGAGGTACAATTTCCAACTCTGTTTTGCAGTGAAAACTGCAGGAACTTCAAACCGGCACTGGAAAACAGACTGAGAAACAAGAGAAAAATTTTCTCCTCCAACCCATTCCCTTTGTGCGAGATGAACGAACGTCTATCCACATTCTAAGTTCTGAGAGATAAATGTGTGTGAAAGCCGTCCTTCACCTAGCTTGTTGGGAACACAAAGTTTCTTTTCACTTGCAAACTCCACTAAATACATATATATGGGGAGGTACAAGCTCCAACTCTGTTTTACTGTGAAATCTGAGGAAATTCAAACCGGCACTAAGAAACAGACTGAGAAACCAGAGTAAAAGTTTCTCCTGCAACCCGTTCCCTTTGTGCTAGATGAACGAACGTCTCTCCACATGATCAGTTCTGAGAGATAAGTGTGTGTGAAAGCCGTCCTTCACCAAGCTTGTT
This sequence comes from Camelus dromedarius, assembly GCF_036321535.1. NCBI lineage: Eukaryota > Metazoa > Chordata > Mammalia > Artiodactyla > Camelidae > Camelus > Camelus dromedarius. The sequence goes on along the minus strand of NC_087441.1, from coordinate 86,313,742 downwards.
GGGAACACAAAGTTTCTTTTCACTTACAAACTCCAATCCATACATATATATGGGGAGGTGCTAGCTCCAAATCTGTTTTACAATGAAAACTGCAGGAACTTCAAAATGGCACTAGGTAACAGACTGGGAAACCAGAGCAAAAGTTTCTCCTGCCACCCTTTCCCATTGTGCTAGATGAACGAACGTCTCCCCACATGCTCAGATCTGAGGGATAATTGTGTGTGAAAGCCGTACTTCACCTAGATTGTTGGGAACACAAAGTTTCTTTTCACTTGCAAACTCCACTCCATACATATATATGGGGAGGTACTAGCTCCAAATCCTTTTTACTGTGAAATCTGCAGGAATTTCAAACCGGCACTAGGAAACAGACTGACAAACCAGAGTAAAAGTTCCTCCTGCAACCCGTTCCATTTGTGCTAGATGAACGAACGTCTCTCCACATGCTCAGTTCTGAGAGATAAGTGTGTGTGAAAGCCGTCCTTCACCTAGCTTGTTGGGAACACAAAGTTTCTTTTCACTTACAAACTCCAATCCATACATATATATGGGGAGGTACTAGCTCCAAATCTGTTTTACAATGAAAACTGCAGGAAATTCAAACTGGCACTAGGAAACAGACTGGGAAACCAGAGCAATAGTTTCTCCTGCAACCATTTCCCTTTGTGCTAGATGAACGAACGTCTCTCCACATTCTAATTTCTGAGAGATAAGTGTGTGTGAAAGCCGTCCTTCACCTAGCTTGTTTGGAACACAAAGTTTCTTTTCATTTGCAAAATCCACTCCATACATATATATGGGGAGGTACTAGCTGCATCTCTGTTTTACAGTGAAAACTGCAGTAACTTCAAACCGGCACTAGGAAACAGACTGAGAAACCAGAGTAAAAGTTTCTCCTGCAACCCGTTCCTTTTGAGCTAGATGAACGAACGTCTCTCCACATGCTCATTTCTGAGAGATAAATGAGTGTGAAAGCCGTCATTCACCTAGCTTGTTGGGAGCACAAAGTTTCTTTTCACTTGCCAACCCCACTCCATACATATATATGGGGAGGTACTAGCTCCAACTCGGTTTTACAGTGCAAACTGCAGGAACTTCAAACCAGCACTAGGAAACAGACTGAGAAACAAGAGTAAAAGTTTCTCCTGCAAACATTTCCCTTGTGCTAGATGAAAGAACGTCTCTACACATGCTCAGTTCTGAAAGATAAGTGTGTGTGAAAGCCGTCCTTCACCTAGATTGTTGGGAAAACAAAGTTTCTTTTCAGTTGCAAACTCCACTCCATACATATATATGGGTATGTACAAGCTCCAAATCTGTTTTACAGTGAAAACTGCAGGAACTTCAAAACGGCACTAGGAAACTGACAGAGAAAGCAGAGTAAAAGTTTCTCCTGCATCCCGTTCCCTTTGTGCTAGATGAACGAACGTCTCTCCACATGCTCAGTTCTGAGAGATAAGTGTGTGTGAAAGCCGTCTTTCACCTTGCTTGTTGGGAACACAAAGTTTCTTTTCATTTGCAAACTCCAGTCCATATGTATATATGGGGAGGTACTAGTTCCAACTCGGTTTACTGTGAAATGTGCAGGAACTTCCAAACGGCACTAGGAAACTGACTGAGAAACCAGAGTAAAAGTTTCTCCTGCAACCCATTCCCATTGTGCTAGATGAACGAACGTCTCTCCACATGCTCAGTTCTGAGGGATAATTGTGTGTGAAAGCCGTCCTTCACCTAGTTTGTTGGGAACACAAAGTTTCTTTTCACTTGCAAACTCCACTCCATACATATATATGGGGAGGTACTAGCTCCAAATCCGTTTTACTGTGAAATCTGCAGGAACTTCAAACCGGCACTAGGAAACAGACTGAGAAACCAGAGTAAAAGTTCCTCCTGCAACCCGTTCCATTTGTGCTAGATGAACGAACGTCTCTCCACATGCTCAGATCTGAGAGATAAGTGTGTGTGAAAGCCGTCCTTCACCTAGCTTGTTGGGAAGACAAAGTATCTTTTCAGTTGCAAACTCCACTCCATACATATATATGGGGAGGTACAATTTCCAACTCTGTTTTGCAGTGAAAACTGCAGGAACTTCAAACCGGCACTGGAAAACAGACTGAGAAACAAGAGAAAAATTTTCTCCTAAAACCCATTCCCTTTGTGCGAGATGAACGAACGGCTATCCACATTCTAAGTTATGAGAGATAAATGTGTGTGAAAGCCGTCCTTCACCTAGCTTGTTGGGAAGACAAAGTTTCTTTTCACTTGCAAACTCCACTAAATACATATATATGGGGAGGTACAAGCTCCAACTCGGTTTTACTGTGAAATCTGCAGGAAATTCAAACCGGCACTAGGAAACAGACTGAGAAACCAGAGTAAAAGTTTCTGCTGCAACCCGTTCCCTTTGTGCTAGATGAACGAACGTCTCTCCACATGCTCAGTTCTGAGAGATAAGTGTGTGTGAAAGACGTCATTCACCTAGCTTGTTGGGAACACAAAGTTTCTTTTCACTTGCAAACCCCACTCCATACATATATATGGGGAGGTACTAGATCCAACTCGGTTTTACAGTGCAAACTGCAGGAACTTCAAACCAGCACTAGGAAACAGACTGAGAAACCAGAGTAAAAGTTTCTCCTGCAAACATTTCCCTTTGTGCTAGATGAACGAACGTCCCTCCACATGCTCAGTTCTGAAAGATAAGTGTGTGTGAAAGCCGTCCTTCACCTAGATTGTTGGGAACCCAAAGTTTCTTTTCAGTTGCAAACTCCAATCCATACATATATATGGGGATGTACAAGCTCCAAATCTGTTTTACAGTGAAAACTGCAGGAACTTCAAAACGGCACTAAGAAACAGACTCAGAAACAAAAGTAAAAGTTTCTCCTGCATCCCGTTCCCTTTGTGCTAGATGAACGAACGTCCCTCCACATGCTCATTTCTGAGAGATAATTGTGTGTGAAAGCCGTCCTTCACCTAGCTTGTTGGGAACACAAAGTTTCTTTTCACTCGCAAATTCCACTCCATACATATATATGGGGAGGTACTAGCTACAACACGATTTTACAGTGAAAACTGCAGGAATTTCAAACCGGCACTAGGATACAGACTGAGAAACCAGAGTAAAAGTTTCTCCTGCAACCGGTTCCTTTTGTGCTAGATGAACGAACGTCTATCCACATGCTCATTTCTGAGTGTTAAGTTTGTGGAAAGCCGTCCTTCACCTAGCTTGTTGGGAACACAAAATTTCTTTTCACTTGCAAACTCCTCTCCATACATATATATGGGGAGGTACTAGCTCCAACTCGGTTTTACAGTGAAAACTGCAGGAAAATCAAACCGGCACTAGGAAACAGGCTGAGAAACCAGAGCAAATGTTTCTCCTGCCACCCTTTCCTTTTGTGCTAGATGAACGAAAGTCTCTCCACATTCTAAGATCTGAGAGATAAGTGTGTGTGAAAGCCGTCCTTCACCTAGATTGTTGGGAACACAAAGTTTCTTTTCATTTGCAAACTCCACTTCATATATATATATGGGGATGTACTAGCTCCAAATCCGTTTTACTGTGAAATCTGTGGGAACTTCAAACCGGCACTAGGAAACAGACTGACAAACCAGAGTAATATTTCTACTTGCAACCTGTTCCATTTGTGCTAGATGAACGAACGTCTCTCCACATGCTCAGTTTTCAGAGATAAGTGTGTGTGAAAGCCGTCCTTCACCTAACTTGTTGGGAACACAAAGTATCTTTTCAGTTGCAAACTCCACTCCATACATATATATGGGGAATTACTAACGCCAACTCTGTTTTACAGTGAAAACTGCAGGAACTTCAAACCGGCACTAGGAATCAGACTGACATACCAGAGTAAAAGTTCCTCCTGCAACCCTTTCCATTTGTGCTAGATGAACGAACGTCTCTTCACATGCTCAGTTCTGAGAGAAAAGTGTGTGTGAAAGCCGTCCTTCACCTAGCTTGTTGGGAACAGAAAGTATCATTTCAGTTGCAAACTCCACTCCATACATATATATGTGGAGGTACTAACTCCAAATCCGTTTTACAGTGAAAACTGCAGGAAATTCAAATCGGCACTAGGAAACAGACTGAGAAACCAGAGTAAAATTTTCTCCTGCAAACCGTTCCCTTTGTGCTAGATGAACGAACGTCTCTCCACATGCTCAGTTCTGAGAGATAGGTGTGTGTGAAAGCCGTCCTTCACCTAGCTTGTTGGGAACAGAAAGTTTCTTTTCATTTGCAAACTCCACTCCATACATATATATGTGGTGGTACTAGCTCCAATTCTGTTTTACAGTGAAAACTGCAGGAACTTCAAACCGGCACTAGGAAACAGACTGAGAAACCGGAGAAAATGTTTCTCCTGCAACCCGTTCCCTTTGTGCTAGATGAACGAACGTCTCTCCACATGCTCATTTCTGAGAGATAATTGTGTGTGAAAGCCGTACTTCACCTAGCTTGTTGGGAACACAAAGTTTCTTTTCACATGCAAAATCCACTCCATACATATATATGGGGAGGTACTAGCTCCAACTCGGTTTTACAGTGAAAAATGCAGGAACTTCAAACCGGCACTAGGAAACAGAATGAGAAACCAGAGTAAAAGTTTCTCCTGCAACCCTTTCTCTTTGTGCTAGATGAAAGAACGTCTCTCCACATGCTCCGTTCTGAGAGATAAGTGTGTGAGAAAGCCTTCCTTCACCTAGCTTGTTGGGAACACAAAGTTTCTTTTCACTTGCAAACCCCACTCCATACATATATATGGGGAGGTACTAGATCCAACTCGGTTTTACAGTGCAAACTTCAGGAACTTCAAACCGGCACTAGGAAACAGACTGAGAAACCAGAGTAAAAGTTCCTCCTGCAACCCTTTCCATTTGTGCTAGATGAACGAACGTCTCTCTACATGCTCAGTTCTGAGAGATAAGTGTGTGTGAAAGCCGTCCTTCACCTAGCTTGTTGGGAAGACAAAGTATCTTTTCAGTTGCAAACTCCACTCTATACATATATATGGGGAGGTACTAACACGAATTCTGTTTTACAGTGAAAACTGCAGGAACTTCAAACCGGCACTAGGAAACAAACTGAGAAACCAGAGTAAAAGTTTCTCCTGCAACCCGTTCCCTTTGTGCTAGATGAACGAACGTCTCTCCACATGCTCATTTCTGAGATAAAAGTGGGTGTGAAAGCCGTACTTCACCTAGCTTGTTGGGAACACAAAGTTTCTTTTCACTTGCAAACTCCACTCCATACATATATATGGGGAGGTTCTAGATCCAACTCGGTTTTACAGTGAAAACTGCAGGAACTTCAAACCGGCACTAGGAAACAGACTGAGAAAACAGAGTAAAAGTTTCCCCTGCAACCCGTTCCCTTTTTGCTAGATGAACGAACGTCTCACCACATGCTCAGTTCTGAGAGATAAGTGTGTGAGAAAGCCGTACTTCACCTAGCTTGTTGGGAACACAAAGTTTCTTTTCACTTGCAAACCCCACTCCATACATATATATGGGGAGGTACTAGATCCAACACGGTTTTACAGTGCAAACTGCAGGAAATTCAAACCGGCACTAGGAAACAGACTGAGAAACCAGAGTAAAAGTTCCGCCTGCAACCCTTTCCATTTGTGCTAGATGAACGAACGTCTCGCCACATGCTCAGTTCTGAGAGATAAGTGTGTGTGAAAGCCGTCCTTCACCTAGCTTGTTGGGAAGACAAAGTATCTTTTCAGTTGCAAACTCCACTCCATACATATATATGGGGAGGTACTAACTCCAATTATGTTTTACAGTGAAAACTGCAGGAACTTCAAACCGGCACTAGGAAACAGACTGAGAAACCCGAGTAAAAGTTTCTCCTGCAACCCGTTCCCTTTGTGCTAGATGAACGAACGTCTCTCCACATGCTCATTTCTGAGATATAAGTGTGTGTGAAAGCCGTTCTTCACCTAGCTTGTTGGGAACACAAAGTTTCTTTTCACTTGCAAATCCCACTCCATACATATATATGGGGAGGTACTCGATCCAACTAGGTTTTACAGTGCAAACTGCAGGAACGTAAAACAGGCACTAGGAAACAGACTGAGAAACCAGAGTAAAAGTTTCTCCTGCAACCCTTTCCCTTTGTGCTAGATGAACCAACGTCTCTCCACATGCTCAGTTCTGAGATATAAGTGTGTGTGAAAGCCGTCCTTCACCTATCTTGTTGGGAACACAAAGTTTCTTTTCACTTGCAAACTCCACTCCATACATATATATGGGGAGGTTCTAGCTCCAACTCGGTTTTACAGTGCAAACTGCAGGAACTTCAAACCGGCACTAGGAAACAGACTGACAAACCAGAGTAAAAGTTCCTCCTGCAACCCGTTCCATTTGTGCTAGATGAACGAAAGTCTCTCCACATGCTCAGTTCTGAGAGATAAATGTGTGTGAAAGCCGTCCTTCACATATCTTGTTGGGAACACAAAGTTTCTTTTCACTTGCAAACTCCACTCCATACATATATATGGTGAGGTAATAGCTCCAACTCGGTTTTACAGTGAAAACAGCAGGAACTTCAAAACGGCACTAGGAAATAGACTGAGAATCCAGAGTAAAAGTTTCCCCTGCAACCCGTTCCCTTTGTGCTAGATGAACGAACGTCTCTGCACATGCTCAGTTCTGAGAGATAAGTTTGGGTGAAAGCCGTCCTTCACCTAGCTTCTTGGGAACACAAAGTTTATTTTCACTTGCAAACTCCACTCCATACATATATATGGGGAGGTACTAGCTCCAATTCCGTTTTACAGTGAAAACTGCAGGAACATCAAACTTGCACTAGGAAACAGACTGAGAACCAGAGTAAAAGTTTCTCCTGCAACCCATTCCCTTTGTGCTAGATGAACGAACGTCTCTCCACATGCTCAGTTTTGAGAGATAAGTGTGTGTGAAAGCCGTCCTCCACCTAGCTTGTTGGGAACACAAAGTATCTTTTCAGTTGCAAACTCCTCTCCATACATATATATGTGGGGGTACTAACTCCAACTCGGTTTTACACTGAAAACTGCAGGAACGTAAAACCGGCACTAGGAAACAGACTGAGAAACCAGAGTAAAAGTTTCTCCTGCAACCCGTTCCTTTTGTGCTAGATGAACGAACATCTCTCCACATGCTCAGTTCTGAGATATACGTGTGTGTGAAAGCCGTACTTCACCTAGCTTGTTGGGAACACAAAGTTTCTTTTCACTTGCAAACTCCACTCCATACATATATATGGGGAGGTACTACCTCCAAATCGGTTTTACAGTGCAAACTGCAGGAACTTCAAACCGGCACTAGGATACAGACTGAGAAACCACAGTAAAAGTTTCTCCTGAAACCCTTTCCCTTTGTGCTAGATGAACGAACATCTCTCCACATGCTCAGTTTTGAGAGATAAGTGTGTGTGAATGCCGTCCTTCACATAGCTTGTTGGGAACACAAAGATTCTTTTCACTTGCAAACTCCATTCCATACATATATATGGGGAGGTACTAGCTCCAACTCGGTTTTACACGGAAAACTGCAGGAAATTCAAACCGGCACTAGGAAACAGACTGAGAAACCAGAGTAATAGTTTCTCCTGCAACCCGTTTCCTTTCTGCTAGATGAACGAACGTCTCTCCACATGCTCAGTTCTGAGAGATAAGTGTGTGTGAAAGCCGTCCTTCACATAGCTTGTTGGGAACACAAAGTTTATTTTCAATTGCAAATTCCACTCCATACATATATATGGGGAGGTAATAGCTCCAACTCGGTTTTACAGTGAAAACTGCAGGAACTTCAAAACGGCACTAGGAAATAGACTGAGAATCCAGAGTAAAAGTTTCCCCTGCAACCCGTTCCCTTTGTGCTAGATGAACGAACGTGCTGCACATGCTCAGTTCTGAGAGATAAGTTTGGTTGAAAGCCGTCCTTCACCTAGCTTCTTGGGAACACAAAGATTCTTTTCACTTGCAAACTCCACTCCATACATATATATGGGGAGGTACTAGCTCGAACTCGGTTTTACACTGAAAACTGCAGGAACTTCAAACCGGCACTAGGAAACAGACTGAGAAACCAGAGTAAAAGTTTCTCCTGCATCCCGTTCCATTTGTGCTAGATGAACGAACGTCTCTCCACATACTCAGTTCTGAGAGATAAGTGTGTGTGAAAGCCGTCTTTCACCTAGCTTGTTGGGAACACAAAGTTTCTTTCCAATTGCAAACTCCACTCCATACATATATATGGGAGGTACTAGCTCCAAATCGGTTTTACAGTGAAAACTGCAGGAACTTCAAACCGGCACTAGGAAACTGACTGAGAATCCAGAGTAAATGTTTCTCCTGCACCCCGTTCCCTTTGTGCTAGATGAACGAACGTCTCTCCACATGCTCAGTTCTGAGAGATAAGTGTGTGTGAAAGCCGTCCTTCACCCAGCTTGTTGGGAACACAAAGTTTCTTTTCACTTGCCAATTCCACTCCATACATATATATGGGGAGGTACTAGATCCAATTCCGTTTTACAGTGAAAACTGCAGGAAAATCAAACCGGCACTAGGAAGCAGACTGAGAACCAGAGTAAAAGTTTCTCCTGCAACCCGATATTTTTTGCTAGATGAACGAACGTCTGTGCACATGCTCAGTTCTGAGAGATAAGTGTGTGTGAAAGCCGTCCTCCACCTAGCTTGTTGGGAACACAAAGTATCTTTTCAGTTGTAAACTCCAGTCCATACATATATATGTGCAGGTACTAACTCCAACTCGGTTTTACAGTGAAAAATGCAGGAACTTAAAACCGGCACTAGGAAACAGAATGAGAAACCAGAGTAAAAGTTTATCCTGCAACCCGTTCCCTTTGTGCTAGATGAACGAACGTCTCTCCACATGCTCAGTTCTGAGATATAAGTGTGTGTGAAAGCCGTCCTTCACCTAGCTTGTTGGGAACACAAAGTTTCTTTTCACTTGCAAACTCCACTCCATACATATATATGGGGAGGTACTAGATCCAACTCGGTTTTACAGTGCAAACTGCAGGAACTTCAAACCGGCACTAGGAAACAGAATGACAAACCAGAGTAAAAGTTCCTCCTGCAACCCGTTCCATTTGTGCTAGATGAACGAACGTCTCTCCACATGCTCAGTTCTGAGAGATAAATGTGTGTTAAAGCCGTCCTTCAACTATCTTGTTGGGAACACCAAGTTGTTTTCATTTGCAAACCCCACTCCATACATATATATGGGGAGGTACTAGCTCCAACTCGGTTTTACAGTGAAAACTGCAGGAACTTCAAACCGGCACTAGGAAACAGACTGAGAAACCAGAGAAAAAGTTTCTCCTGCAACCCGTTCCCTTTGTGCTAGATGAACGAACGTCTCTCCACATGCTCAGTTCTGAGAGATAAGTGTGTGTGAAAGCCGTCCTTCACCTAGCTTGTTTGGAACACAAAGTTTCTTTTCACTTGCAAACTCCACTCCATACATATATTTGGGAGGTACTAGCTCCAACTCGGTTTTACAGTGAAAACTGCAGGAACTTCAAACCGGCACTAGGAAACAGACTGAGAAACCAGAGTAAAAGTTTCTCCTGCAATACGTTCCCTTTGTGCTAGATGAATGAAAGTCTCTCCTCATGCTCAGTTCTGAGAGATAAGTGTGTGTGAAAGCCGCCCTTCACCTAGCTTGTTGGGAACACAAAGTTTCTTTTCCCTTGCAAACTCCACTCCATACATATATATGGGGAGGTACTAGCTCCAACTCGGTTTTACAGTGCAAACTGCAGGAACTTCAAAACGACACTAGGAAATAGACTGTGAATACAGAGCAATAGTTTCCCATGCAACCCGTTCCCTTTGTGCTAGATGAACGAACGTCTCTGCACATGCTCAGTTCTGAGAGATAAGTTTGGGTGAAAGCCGTCCTTCACCAAGCTTGTAGGGAACACAAAGTTTCTTTTCACTTGCAAACTCCACTCCATACATATATATGGGGAGGTACTAGCTCCAACTCGGTTTTACAGTGAAAACTGCAGGAACTTCAAACCGGCACTAGGAAACAGAATGAGAAACCAGAGTAAAAGTTTCTCCTGCATCCCATTCCATTTTTGCTAGTTGAAAGAACGTCTCTCCACATGCTCAGTTCTGAGAGATAAGTGTGTGTTAAACCCGTCTTTCACCTAGCTTGTTGGGAACACAAAGTTTCTTTCCAATTGCAAACTCCACTCCATACAAATATGTGGGAGGTACTAGCTCCAACTCGGTTTTACAGTGAAAACTGCAGGAACTTCAAACAGGCACTAGGAAACAGACTGAGAAACCAGAGTAAAAGTTTCTCATGCAACCCGTTCCCTTTGTGCTAGATGAATGAACGTCTCTCCACATGCTCAGTTCTGAGAGATAAGTGTGTGTGAAAGCCGTCCTTCACCTAGCTTTTTGGGAACACACAGTTTCTTTTCACTTGCAAACTACACTCCATACATATATATGGGGAGGTACTAACTCCAACTCGGTTTTACAGTGAAAAATGCAGGAACTTAAAACCGGCACTAGGAAACAGACTGAGAAACCATAGAAAAAGTTTCTCCTGCAACCCGTTCCCTTTGTGCTAGATGAACGAACGTCTCTCCACATGCTCAGTTCTGAGAAATAAATGTGTGTGAAAGCCGTCCTTCATCTATCTTGTTGGGAACACCAAGTTGTTTTCATTTGCAAACTCCACTCCATACATATATATGGGGAGGTACTAGCTCCAACTCTGTTTTACAGTGCAAATTGCAGGAACTTCAAACCGGCACTAGGAAACAGACTGAGAAACCAGAGTAAACGTTTCTCCTGCAACCCGTTCCCTTTGTGCTAGATGAACGAACGTCTCTCCACATGCTCAGTTCTGAGAGATATGTGTGTGTGAAAGCCATCCTTCACCCAGCTTGTTGGGAGCACAAAGTTTCTTTTCACTTGCAAACTCCACTCCATACATATATTTGGGAGGTAGTAGCTCCAACTCGGTTTTACAGTGAAAACTGCAGGAACTTCAAACCGGCACTAGGAAACAGACTGAGAAACCAGAGTAAAAGTTTCTCCTTCAACCCGTTCCCTTTGTGCTAGATGAATGAACGTCTCTCCTCATGCTCAGTTCTGAGAGATAAGTGTGTGTGAAAGCCGTCCTTCACCTAGCTTGTTTGGAACACAAAGTTTCTTTTCACTTGCAAACTCCAATCCATACATATATTTGGGAGGTACTAGCTCCAACTCGGTTTTACAGTGCAAACGGCAGGAACATCAAACCGGCACTAGGATACAGACTGAGAATCCACAGTAAAAGTTTCTCCTGCAACCCGTTCCCTTTGTGCTAGATGAACGAACGTCTCTCCACATGCTCATTTCTGAGAGATAAGTGTGTGTGAAAGCCGTCCTTCACCTAGCTTGTTGGGAACACAAAGTTTCTTTTCACTTGCAAACGCCACTCCTTACATATATATGGGGAGGTACTAGATCCAACTCGTTTTTACAGTGCAAACTGCAGGAATTTCAAACCGGCATTAGGAAACAAAATGACAAACCAGAGTAAAAGTTCCTCCTGCAACCCGTTCCATTTGTGCTAGATGAACGAACGTCTCTCCACATGCTCAGTTCTGAGAGATATTTGTGTGTGAAAGCCGTCCTTCACCAAGCTTGTTGGGAACACAAAGTTTCTTTTCACTTGCAAACACCACTCCATACATATATATGGGGAGGTACTAGATCCAACTCTGTTTTACAGTGCAAACGGCAGGAACTTCAAACCGGCACTAGGAAACAGAATGACAAACCAGAGTAAAAGTTCCTCCTGCAACCCGTTCCATTTGTGGTAGATGAACGAATGTCTCTGCACATGCTCAGTTCTGAGAGATAAGTTTGGGTGAAAGCCGTCCTTCACCTAGCTTGTTGGGAACACAAAGTTTCTTTTCACTTGCAAACTCCACTCCATACATATATATGGGGAGGTACTAGCTCCAACTCTATTTTACAGTGAAAACTGCAGGAACTTCATACAGGCACTAGGAAACAGACTGAGAAACCAGAGTAAAAGTTTCTCCTGCATCCCGTTCCCTTTGTGCTAGTTGAACGAACGTCTCTCCACATGCTCAGTTCTGAGAGATAAGTGTCTGTTAAAGCCGTCTTTCACCTAGCTTGTTGGGAACACAAAGTTTCTTTCAAATTGCAAACTCCACTCCATAAATATATATGGGAGGTACTAGCTCCAACTCGGTTTTACTGTGAAAACTGCAGGAACATCAAACAGGCACTAGGAAACAAACTGTGAAACCAGAGTAAAAGTTTCTCCTGCAACCCGTTCCCTTTGTGCTAGATGAATGAACGTCTCTCCACATGCTCAGTTCTGAGAGATAAGTGTGTGTGAAAGCTTTCCTTCACCTAGCTTTTTGGGAACACACAGTTTCTTTTCACTTGCAAACTCCACTCCATACATATATATGGGGAGGTACTAGCTCCAAATCCGTTTTATTGTGAAATCTGCGGGAAATTCAAACCGGCACTAGGAAACAGACTGACATACCAGAGTAAAAGTTCTTCCTGCATACCGTTCCCTTTTTGCTAGTTGAACGAACGTCTCTCCACATGCTAAGTTCTGAGAGATAAGTGAGTGTTAAAGCCGTCTTTCAACTAGCTTGTTGGGAACACAAAGTTTCTTTCCAATTGCAAACTCCAATCCATACATATATATTATAGGTACTAGCTCCAACTCGGTTTTACAGTGAACACTGCAGGAACTTCCCAACAGGCACTAGGAAACAGACTGAGAAACCAGAGTAATAGTTTCTCCTGCAACCCGTTCCCTTTTTGCTAGATGAACGAACGTCTCTTCACATGCTCAGTTCTGAGAGATAAGTGTGTGTGAAAGCCGTCCTTCACCTAGCTTTTTGTGAACACACAGTTTCTTTTCACTTGCAAACTCCACTCCATACATATATATGTGGAGGTACTAACTCCAACTCGGTTTTACAGTGAAAAATGCAGGAATTTAAAACCGGCACTAGGAAACAGACTGAGAAACCAGAGAAAAAGTTTCTCCTGCAACCCGTTCCCTTTGTGCTAGATGAACGAACGTCTCTCCACATGCTCAGTTCTGAGATATAAGTGTGTGTGAAAGCCGTCCTTCACCTAGCTTGTTGGGAACACAAAGTTTCTTTTCACTTGCAAACTCCACTCCATACATATATATGGGGAGGTACTAGATCCAACACGGTTTTACAGTGCAAACTGCAGGAACTTCAAACCGGCACTAGGAAACAGAATGACAAACCAGAGTAAAAGTTCCACCTGCAACCCGTTCCATTTGTGCTAGATGAACGAACGTCTCTCCACATGCTCAGTTCTGAGAAATAAATGTGCGTGAAAGCCGTCCTTCACCTATCTTGTTGGGAACACCAAGTTGTTTTCATTTGCAAACTCCACTCCATACATATATATGGGGAGGTACTAGCTCCAACTCTGTTTTACAGTGCAAACTGCAGGAACTTCAAACCGGCACTAGGAAACAGACTGAGAAACCAGAGTAAACGTTTCTCCTGCAACCCGTTCCCTTTGTGCTAGATGAACGAACGTCTCTCCACATGTTCAGTTCTGAGAGATATGTGTGTGTGAAAGCCGTCCTTCACCCAGCTTGTTGGGAGCACAAAGTTTCTTTTCACTTGCAAACTCCACTCCATACATATATTTGGGAGGTAGTAGCTCCAACTCGGTTTTACAGTGAAAATTGCAGAAACTTCAAACCGGCACTAGGAAACAGACTGAGAAACCAGAGTAAAAGTTTCTCCTTCAACCCGTTCCCTTTGTGCTAGATGAATGAACGTCTCTCCTCATGCTCAGTTCTGAGAGATAAGTGTGTGTGAAAGCCGTCCTTCACCTAGCTTGTTTGGAACACAAAGTTTCTTTTCACTTGCAAACTCCAATCCATACATATATTTGGGAGGTACTAGCTCCAACTCGGTTTTACGTGAAAACTGCAGGAACTTCAAACAGGCACTAGGAAACAGACTGAGAAACCAGAGTAAAAGTTTCTCCTTCAACCCGTTCCCTTTGTGCTAGATGAATGAACGTCTCTCCTCATGCTCAGTTCTGAGAGATAAGTGTGTGTTAAAGCTGTACTTCACCAAGCTTTTTGGGAACACAAAGTTTCTTTTCACTTGCAAACTTCACTCCATACATATATATGGGGAGGTACTAGCTCCAACTCGGTTTTACAGTGCAAACTGCAGGAACATCAAACCGGCACTAGGATACAGACTGAGAATCCACAGTAAAAGTTTCTCCTGCAACCCGTTCCATTTGTGCTAGATGAACGAACGTCTCTCCACATGCTCAGTTCTGAGAGATATTTGTGTGTGAAAGCCGTCCTTCACATAGCTTGTTGGGAACACAAAGTTTCTTTTCACTTGCAAACACCACTCCATACATATATATGGGGAGGTACTAGATCCAACTCTGTTTTACAGTGCAAACGGCAGGAACTTCAAACCAGCACTAGGAAACAGAATGACAAACCAGAGTAAAAGTTCCTCCTGCAACCCGTTCCATTTGTGGTAGATGAACGAACGTCTCTGCACATGCTCAGTTCTGAGAGATAAGTTTGGGTGAAAGCCGTCCTTCACCTAGCTTGTTGGGAACACAAAGTTTCTTTTCACTTGCAAACTCCACTCCATACATATATATGGGGAGGTACTAGCTCCAACTGTATTTTACAGTGAAAACTGCAGGAACTTCATACAGGCACTAGGAAACAGACTGAGAAACCAGAGTAAAAGTTTCTCCTGCATCCCGTTCCCTTTGTGCTAGTTGAACGAACGTCTCTCCACATGCTCAGTTCTGAGAGATTAGTGTCTGTTAAAGCCGTCTTTCAACTAGCTTGTTGGGAACACAAAGTTTCTTTCAAATTGCAAACTCCACTATATAAATATATATGGGAGGTACTAGCTCCAACTCGGTTTTACAGTGAAAACTGCAGGAACATCAAACAGGCACTAGGAAACAAACTGTGAAACCAGAGTAAAAGTTTCTCCTGCAACCCGTTCCCTTTGTGCTAGATGAATGAACGTCTCTCCACATTCTCATTTCTGAGAGATAAGTGTGTGTGAAAGCCGTCCTTCACCTTGATTTTTGGGAACACACAGTTTCTTTTCACTTGCAAACTCCACTCCATACATATATATGGGGAGGTACTAGCTCCAAATCCGTTTTATTGTGAAATCTGCGGGAAATTCAAACCGGCACTAGGAAACAGACTGACATACCAGAGTAAAAGTTCTTCCTGCATACCGTTCCCTTTTTGCTAGTTGAACGAACGTCTCTCCACATGCTCAGTTCTGAGAGATAAGTGAGTTTTAAAGCCGTCTTTCACCTAGCTTGTTGGGAACACAAAGTTTCTTTCCAATTGCAAACTCCAATCCATACATATATATGGGAGGTACTAGCTCCAACTCGGTTTTACAGTGAAAACTGCAGGAACTTAAAACAGGCACTAGGAAACAGACTGAGAAACCAGAGTAATAGTTTCTCCTGCAACCCGTTCCCTTTTTGCTAGATGAATGAACGTCTCTCCACATGCTCAGTTCTGAGAGATAAGTGTGTGTGAAAGCCGTCCTTCACCTATCTTTTTGGGAACAGACAGTTTCTTTTCACTTACAAACTCCACTCCATACATATATATGTGGAGGTACTAACTCCAACTCGGTTTTACAGTGAAAAATGCAGGAACTAAAAACCGCCACTAGGAAACAGACTGAGAAACCAGAGTAAAAGTTTCTCCTGCAACACGTTCCCTTTGTGCTAGATGAACGAACGTCACTCCACATACTCAGTTCTGAGATATAAGTGTGTGTGAAAGCCGTCCTTCACCTAGCTTGTTGGGAACACAAAGTTTCTTTTCACTTGCAAACTCCACTCCATACATATATATGGGGAGGTACTAGATCCAACACTGTTTTACAGTGCAAACTGCAGGAACTTCAAACCGGCACTAGGAAACAGAATGACAAACCAGAGAAAAAGTTCCTCCTGCAACCCGTTCCATTTGTGGTAGATGAACGAACGTTTCTCCACATGCTCAGTTCTGAGAAATAAATGTGTGTGAAAGCCGTCCTTCACCTATCTTGTTGGGAACACCATGTTGTTTTCATTTGCAAACTCCACTCCATACATATATATGGGGAGGTACTAGCTCCAACTCTGTTTTACAGTGCAAACTGCAGGAACTTCAAACCGGCACTAGGAAACAGACTGAGAAACCAGAGTAAACGTTTCTCTTGCAACCCGTTAACTTTGTGCTAGATGAACGAACGTCTCTCCACATGCTCAGTTCTGAGAGATAAGTGTGTGTGAAAGCCTGCCTTCACCCAGCTTGTTGGGAGCACAAAGTTTCTTTTCACTTGCAAACTCCACTCCATACATATATATGGGGAGGTACTAGCTCCAATTCCGTTTTACAGTGAAAACTGCACGAACATCAAACCGGCACTAGGAAACAGACTGAGAACCAGAGTAAAATTTCTCCTGCAACCCATTCCATTTTTGCTAGATGAACGAACGTCTCTGCACATGCTCAGTTCTGAGAGATAAGTGTGTGTGAAAGCCGACCTTCAACTAGATTGCTGGGAAACAAAGATTCTTTTCTCTTGAAAACTCCACTCCATAAATTTATATGGGGAAGTACTAGCTCCAACTCGGTTTTACAGTGAAAATTGCAGGAACTTCAAACCGGCACTAGGAAACAGACTGAGAAACCAGAGTAAAAGTTTCTCCTGCAACCCGTTCCCTTTGTGCTAGATGAACGAACGTCTTTCCACATGCTCAGTTCTGAGAGATAAGTGTGTGTGAAAGCCGTCCTTCACCTAGCTTGTTTGAAACACAAAGTTTCTTTTCACTTGCAAACTCCAATCCATACATATATTTGGGAGGTACTAGCTCCAACTCGGTTTTACAGTGAAAACTGCAGGAACTTCAAACCGGCACTAGGAAACAGACTGAGAAACCAGAGTATAAGTTTCTCCTTCAACCCGTTCCCTTTGTGCTAGATGAATGAACGTCTCTCCTCATGCTCAGTTCTGAGAGATAAGTGTGTGTGAAAGCCGTCCTTCACCAAGCTTTTTGGGAACACAAAGTTTCTTTTCACTTGCAAACTCCACTCCATACAAATATATGGGGAGGTACTAGTTCCAACTCGGTTTTACAGTGCAAACTGCAGGAACATCAAACCGGCACTAAGATACAGACTGAGAATCCACAGTAAAATTTCTCCTGCAACCCGTTCCCTTTGTGCTAGATGAACGAACGTCTCTCCACATGCTCAGTTCTGAGAGATAAGTGTGTGTGAAAGCCGTCCTTCACCTAGCTTGTTGGGAACACAAAGTTTCTTTTCACTTGAAAAATCCACTCCATACATATATATGGGGAGGTACTAGATCCAACTCGGTTTTACAGTGCAAACTGCAGGAACTTCAAACCGGCACTAGGAATCAGAATGACAAACCAGAGTAAAAGTTCCTCCAGGAACCCGTTCCATTTGTGCTAGATGAACGAACGTCTCTCCACATGCTCAGTTCTGAGAAATAAATGTGTGTGAAAGCCGTCCTTCACCTATCTTGTTGGGAACACCAAGTTGTTTTCATTTGCAAACTCCACTCCATACATATATATGGGGAGGTACTAGCTCCAACTCCGTTTTACAGTGCAAACTGCAGGAACTTCAAACTGGCACTAGGAAACAGACTGAGAAACCAGAGTAAACGTTTCTCCTGCAACCCGTTCCCTTTGTGCTAGATGAACGAACGTCTCTCCACATGCTCAGTTCTGAGAGATAAGTGTGTGTCTAAGCCTTCCTTCACCCAGCTTGTTGGGAACACAAAGTTTCTTTTCACTTGCAAACTCCACTCCATACATATATATGGGGAGATACTAGCTCCAATTCCGTTTTACAGTGAAAACTGCAGGAACATCAAACCGGCACTAGGAAACAGACTGAGAACCAGAGTAAAATTTCTCCTGTAACACATTCCCTTTGTGCTAGATGAACGAACGTCTCTCCACATGCTCAGTTCTGAGAGATAAGTGTGTGTGAAAGCCGTCCTTCACCTAGCTTGTTGGGAACACAAAGTTTCTTTTCACTTGCAAACACCACTCCATACATATATATGGGGAGGTAATAGCTCCAACTCGATTTTACAGTGAAAACTGCAGGAACTTCAAAACGGCACTAGGAAATAGACTGTGAATACAGAGTAAAAGTTTCCCATGCAACCCGTTCCTTTTGTGCTAGATGAACGAACTTCTCTGCACATGCTCAGTTCTGAGAGATAAGTATGGGTGAAAGCCGTCCTTCACCTAGCTTGTTGGGAACACAAAGTTTCTTTTCACTTGCAAACTCCACTCCATAAATATATATGGGAGGTACTAGCTCCAACTCGGTTTTACAGTGAAAACTGCAGGAACTTCAAACAGGCACTAGGAAACAAACTGAGAAACCAGAGTAAAAGTTTCTCCTGCAACCCGTTCCCTTTGTGCTAGATGAATGAACGTCTCTCCACATGCTCAGTTCTGAGAGATAAGTGTGTGTGAAAGCCGTCCTTCACCTAGCTTTTTGGGAACACACAGTTTCTTTTCACTTGCAAACTCCACTCCATACATATATATGGGAAGGTACTAGCTCCAAATCCGTTTTACTGTGAAATCTGCGGGAAATTCAAACCGGCACTAGGAAACAGACTGACATACCAGAGTAAAAGTTCTTCCTGCAACCCGTTCCATTTTTGCTAGATGAACGAACGTCTCTCCACATGCTCAGTTTTGAGAGATAAGTGTGTGTGAAAGCCGTACTCCACCTAGCTTGTTGGGAACACAAAGTATCTTTTCAGTTGCATACACCACACCATACATATATATGTGGAGGTACTAACTCCAAATCGTTTTTACAGTGAAAAATGCAGGAACTTAAAACCGGCACTAGGAAACAGACTGAGAAACCAGAGTAAAAGTTTCTCCTGCAACCCGTTCCCTTTGTGCTAGATGAACGAATTTCTCTCCACATGCTCAGTTCTGAGATATAAGTGTGTGTGAAAGCCGTCCTTCACCTAACTTGTTGGGAACACAAAGTTTCTTTTCACTTGCAAAATCCACTCCATACATATATATGGGGAGGTACTAGCTCCAACTCGGTTTTACAGTGCAAACTGGAGGAATTTCAAACCGGCACTTGGAAACAGACTGACAAACCAGGGTAAAAGTTCTTCCTGCAACCCGTTCCATTTGTGCTAGATGAACGAACGTCTCTCCACATGCTCAGTTCTGAGAGATAAATGTGTGTGAAAGCCGTCCTTCACCTATCTTGTTGGGAACACCAAGTTTGTTTTCATTTGCAAACTGCACTCCATACGTATATATGGGGAGATACTAGCTCCAAATTTGTTTTACAGAGAAAACTGCAGGAACTTCAAACCGGCACTAAGAAACAGACTGAGAAACCAAAATAAACGTTTCTCCTGCAACCCGTTCCCTTTGTGCTAGATGAACGAACGTCTCACAAAATGCTCAGTTCTGAGAGATAAGTGTGTGTGAAAGCCGTACTTCACATAGCTATTTGGGTACACAAAGTTTCTTTTCACTTGCAAACTCCAATCCATACATATATTTGGGAGGTACTAGCTCCAACTCGGTTTTACGTGAAAACTGCAGGAACTTCAAACAGGCACTAGGAAACAGACTGAGAAACCAGAGTAAAAGTTTCTCCTTCAACCCGTTCCCTTTGTGCTAGATGAATGAACGTCTCTCCTCATGCTCAGTTCTGAGAGATAAGTGTGTGTTAAAGCTGTACTTCACCAAGCTTTTTGGGAACACAAAGTTTCTTTTCACTTGCAAACTTCACTCCATACATATATATGGGGAGGTACTAGCTCCAACTCGGTTTTACAGTGCAAACTGCAGGAACATCAAACCGGCACTAGGATACAGACTGAGAATCCACAGTAAAAGTTTCTCCTGCAACCCGTTCCATTTGTGCTAGATGAACGAACGTCTCTCCACATGCTCAGTTCTGAGAGATATTTGTGTGTGAAAGCCGTCCTTCACATAGCTTGTTGGGAACACAAAGTTTCTTTTCACTTGCAAACACCACTCCATACATATATATGGGGAGGTACTAGATCCAACTCTGTTTTACAGTGCAAACGGCAGGAACTTCAAACCAGCACTAGGAAACAGAATGACAAACCAGAGTAAAAGTTCCTCCTGCAACCCGTTCCATTTGTGGTAGATGAACGAACGTCTCTGCACATGCTCAGTTCTGAGAGATAAGTTTGGGTGAAAGCCGTCCTTCACCTAGCTTGTTGGGAACACAAAGTTTCTTTTCACTTGCAAACTCCACTCCATACATATATATGGGGAGGTACTAGCTCCAACTCTATTTTACAGTGAAAACTGCAGGAACTTCATACAGGCACTAGGAAACAGACTGAGAAACCAGAGTAAAAGTTTCTCCTGCATCCCGTTCCCTTTGTGCTAGTTGAACGAACGTCTCTCCACATGCTCAGTTCTGAGAGATTAGTGTCTGTTAAAGCCGTCTTTCAACTAGCTTGTTGGGAACACAAAGTTTCTTTCAAATTGCAAACTCCACTCCATAAATATATATGGGAGGTACTAGCTCCAACTCGGTTTTACAGTGAAAACTGCAGGAACATCAAACAGGCACTAGGAAACAAACTGTGAAACCAGAGTAAAAGTTTCTCCTGCAACCCGTTCCCTTTGTGCTAGATGAATGAACGTCTCTCCACATTCTCATTTCTGAGAGATAAGTGTGTGTGAAAGCCGTCCTTCACCTTGATTTTTGGGAACACACAGTTTCTTTTCACTTGCAAACTCCACTCCATACATATATATGGGGAGGTACTAGCTCCAAATCCGTTTTATTGTGAAATCTGCGGGAAATTCAAACCGGCACTAGGAAACAGACTGACATACCAGAGTAAAAGTTCTTCCTGCATACCGTTCCCTTTTTGCTAGTTGAACGAACGTCTCTCCACATGCTCAGTTCTGAGAGATAAGTGAGTTTTAAAGCCGTCTTTCACCTAGCTTGTTGGGAACACAAAGTTTCTTTCCAATTGCAAACTCCAATCCATACATATATATGGGAGGTACTAGCTCCAACTCGGTTTTACAGTGAAAACTGCAGGAACTTAAAACAGGCACTAGGAAACAGACTGAGAAACCAGAGTAATAGTTTCTCCTGCAACCCGTTCCCTTTTTGCTAGATGAATGAACGTCTCTCCACATGCTCAGTTCTGAGAGATAAGTGTGTGTGAAAGCCGTCCTTCACCTATCTTTTTGGGAACAGACAGTTTCTTTTCACTTACAAACTCCACTCCATACATATATATGTGGAGGTACTAACTCCAACTCGGTTTTACAGTGAAAAATGCAGGAACTAAAAACCGCCACTAGGAAACAGACTGAGAAACCAGAGTAAAAGTTTCTCCTGCAACACGTTCCCTTTGTGCTAGATGAACGAACGTCACTCCACATACTCAGTTCTGAGATATAAGTGTGTGTGAAAGCCGTCCTTCACCTAGCTTGTTGGGAACACAAAGTTTCTTTTCACTTGAAAAATCCACTCCATATATATATATGGGGAGGTACTAGATCCAACACTGTTTTACAGTGCAAACTGCAGGAACTTCAAACCGGCACTAGGAAACAGAATGACAAACCAGAGAAAAAGTTCCTCCTGCAACCCGTTCCATTTGTGGTAGATGAACGAACGTTTCTCCACATGCTCAGTTCTGAGAAATAAATGTGTGTGAAAGCCGTCCTTCACCTATCTTGTTGGGAACACCATGTTGTTTTCATTTGCAAACTCCACTCCATACATATATATGGGGAGGTACTAGCTCCAACTCTGTTTTACAGTGCAAACTGCAGGAACTTCAAACCGGCACTAGGAAACAGACTGAGAAACCAGAGTAAACGTTTCTCTTGCAACCCGTTAACTTTGTGCTAGATGAACGAACGTCTCTCCACATGCTCAGTTCTGAGAGATAAGTGTGTGTGAAAGCCTGCCTTCACCCAGCTTGTTGGGAGCACAAAGTTTCTTTTCACTTGCAAACTCCACTCCATACATATATATGGGGAGGTACTAGCTCCAATTCCGTTTTACAGTGAAAACTGCACGAACATCAAACCGGCACTAGGAAACAGACTGAGAACCAGAGTAAAATTTCTCCTGCAACCCATTCCATTTTTGCTAGATGAACGAACGTCTCTGCACATGCTCAGTTCTGAGAGATAAGTGTGTGTGAAAGCCGACCTTCAACTAGATTGCTGGGAAACAAAGATTCTTTTCTCTTGAAAACTCCACTCCATAAATTTATATGGGGAAGTACTAGCTCCAACTCGGTTTTACAGTGAAAATTGCAGGAACTTCAAACCGGCACTAGGAAACAGACTGAGAAACCAGAGTAAAAGTTTCTCCTGCAACCCGTTCCCTTTGTGCTAGATGAACGAACGTCTTTCCACATGCTCAGTTCTGAGAGATAAGTGTGTGTGAAAGCCGTCCTTCACCTAGCTTGTTTGAAACACAAAGTTTCTTTTCACTTGCAAACTCCAATCCATACATATATTTGGGAGGTACTAGCTCCAACTCGGTTTTACAGTGAAAACTGCAGGAACTTCAAACCGGCACTAGGAAACAGACTGAGAAACCAGAGTATAAGTTTCTCCTTCAACCCGTTCCCTTTGTGCTAGATGAATGAACGTCTCTCCTCATGCTCAGTTCTGAGAGATAAGTGTGTGTGAAAGCCGTCCTTCACCAAGCTTTTTGGGAACACAAAGTTTCTTTTCACTTGCAAACTCCACTCCATACAAATATATGGGGAGGTACTAGCTCCAACTCGGTTTTACAGTGCAAACTGCAGGAACATCAAACCGGCACTAAGATACAGACTGAGAATCCACAGTAAAATTTCTCCTGCAACCCGTTCCCTTTGTGCTAGATGAACGAACGTCTCTCCACATGCTCAGTTCTGAGAGATAAGTGTGTGTGAAAGCCGTCCTTCACCTAGCTTGTTGGGAACACAAAGTTTCTTTTCACTTGAAAAATCCACTCCATACATATATATGGGGAGGTACTAGATCCAACTCGGTTTTACAGTGCAAACTGCAGGAACTTCAAACCGGCACTAGGAATCAGAATGACAAACCAGAGTAAAAGTTCCTCCAGGAACCCGTTCCATTTGTGCTAGATGAACGAACGTCTCTCCACATGCTCAGTTCTGAGAAATAAATGTGTGTGAAAGCCGTCCTTCACCTATCTTGTTGGGAACACCAAGTTGTTTTCATTTGCAAACTCCACTCCATACATATATATGGGGAGGTACAATCTCCAACTCTGTTTTACAGTGCAAACTGCAGGAACTTCAAACCGGCACTAGGAAACAGACTGAGAAACCAGAGTAAACGTTTCTCCTGCAACCCGTTCCCTTTGTGCTAGATGAACGAACGTCTCTCCACATGCTCAGTTCTGAGAGATAAGTGTGTGTCTAAGCCTTCCTTCACCCAGCTTGTTGGGAACACAAAGTTTCTTTTCACTTGCAAACTCCACTCCATACATATATATGGGGAGATACTAGCTCCAATTCCGTTTTACAGTGAAAACTGCAGGAACATCAAACCGGCACTAGGAAACAGACTGAGAACCAGAGTAAAATTTCTCCTGTAACACATTCCCTTTGTGCTAGATGAACGAACGTCTCTCCACATGCTCAGTTCTGAGAGATAAGTGTGTGTGAAAGCCGTCCTTCACCTAGCTTGTTGGGAACACAAAGTTTCTTTTCACTTGCAAACACCACTCCATACATATATATGGGGAGGTAATAGCTCCAACTCGATTTTACAGTGAAAACTGCAGGAACTTCAAAACGGCACTAGGAAATAGACTGTGAATACAGAGTAAAAGTTTCCCATGCAACCCGTTCCTTTTGTGCTAGATGAACGAACTTCTCTGCACATGCTCAGTTCTGAGAGATAAGTATGGGTGAAAGCCGTCCTTCACCTAGCTTGTTGGGAACACAAAGTTTCTTTTCACTTGCAAACTCCACTCCATAAATATATATGGGAGGTACTAGCTCCAACTCGGTTTTACAGTGAAAACTGCAGGAACTTCAAACAGGCACTAGGAAACAAACTGAGAAACCAGAGTAAAAGTTTCTCCTGCAACCCGTTCCCTTTGTGCTAGATGAATGAACGTCTCTCCACATGCTCAGTTCTGAGAGATAAGTGTGTGTGAAAGCCGTCCTTCACCTAGCTTTTTGGGAACACACAGTTTCTTTTCACTTGCAAACTCCACTCCATACATATATATGGGAAGGTACTAGCTCCAAATCCGTTTTACTGTGAAATCTGCGGGAAATTCAAACCGGCACTAGGAAACAGACTGACATACCAGAGTAAAAGTTCTTCCTGCAACCCGTTCCATTTTTGCTAGATGAACGAACGTCTCTCCACATGCTCAGTTTTGAGAGATAAGTGTGTGTGAAAGCCGTACTCCACCTAGCTTGTTGGGAACACAAAGTATCTTTTCAGTTGCATACACCACACCATACATATATATGTGGAGGTACTAACTCCAAATCGTTTTTACAGTGAAAAATGCAGGAACTTAAAACCGGCACTAGGAAACAGACTGAGAAACCAGAGTAAAAGTTTCTCCTGCAACCCGTTCCCTTTGTGCTAGATGAACGAACGTCTCTCCACATGCTCATTTCTGAGAGATAAGTGTGTGTGAAAGCCGTCCTTCATCTAGCTTGTTGGGAACACAAAGTTTCTTTTCACATGCAAACTGCATTCCATACATATATATGGGGAGGTACTAGCTCCAACTCGTTTTTACAGTGAAAACTGCAGGAAATTCAAACCGGCACTAGGAAACAGACTGAGAAACCAGAGTAAAAGTTTCTCCTTCAACCCGTTCCATTTGTGCTAGATGAACGATCGTCTCTCCACATGCTCAGTTTTGAGAGTTAAGTGTGTGTGAAAGCCGTCCTCCACCTAGCTTGTTGGGAACACAAAGTTTCTTTTCAGTTGCAAAATCCACTCCATACATATATATCTGCAGGTACTAACTCCAACTCGGTTTTACAGTGAAAAATGCAGGAAATTAAAACCGGCACTAGGAAACAGAATGAGAAACCAGAGTAAAAGTTTCTCCTGAAACCCGTTCCCTTTGTGCTAGATGAACGAAAGTCTCTCCACATGCTCAGTTCTGAGATATAAGTGTGTGTGAAAGCCGTCCTTCACCTAGCTTGTTGGGAACACAAAGTTTCTTTTCACTTGCAAACTCCATTCCATACATATATATGGGGAGGTACTAGATCCAACTCGGTTTTACAGTGCAAACTGCAGGAACTTCAAACCGGCACTAGGAAACAGAATGACAAACCAGAGTAAAAGTTCCTCCTGCAACCCGTTCCATTTGTGCTAGATGAACGAACGTCTCTCCACATGCTCAGTTCTGAGAAATAAATGTGTGTGAAAGCCGTCCTTCACCTATCTTGTTGGGAACACCAAGTTGTTTTCATTTGCAAACTCCACTCCATACATATATATGGGGAGGTACAAGCTCCAACTCGGTTTTACAGTGAAAACTGCAGGAACTTCAAACCGGCACTAGGAAACAGACTGAGAAACCAGAGAAAAAGTTTCTCCTGCAACCCGTTCCCTTTCTGCTAGATGAACGAACGTCTCTCCACATGCTCAGTTCTGAGAGATAAGTGTGTGTGAAAGCCGTCCTTCACCTAGCTTGTTTGGAACACAAAGTTTCTTTTCACTTGCAAACTCCACTCCATGCATATATTTGGGAGGTACTAGCTCCAACTCGGTTTTACAGTGAAAACTGCAGGAACTTCAAACCGGCACTAGGAAACAGACTGAGAAACCAGAGTAAAAGTTTCTCCTGCAATACGTTCCCTTTGTGCTAGATGAATGAAAGTCTCTCCTCATGCTCAGTTCTGAGAGATAAGTGTGTGTGAAAGCCGTCCTTCACCAAGCTTTTTGGGAACACAAAGTTTCTTTTCACTTGCAAATTCCACTCAATACATATATAAGTGGAGGTACTAGCTCCAACTCGGTTTTACAGTGCAAACTGAAGGAACTTCAAAACGGCACTAGGAAATAGACTGTGAATACAGAGTAAAAGTTTCCCATGCAACCCGTTCCCTTTGTGCTAGATGAACAACGTCTCTGCACATGCTCAGTTCTGAGAGATAAGTTTGGGTGAAAGCCGTCCTTCACCTAGTTTGTTGGGAACACAAAGTTTCTTTTCACTTGCAAACTCCACTCCATACATATATATGGGGAGGTACTAGCTCCAACTCGGTTTTACAGTGAAAACTGCAGGAACTTCAAACCGGCACTAGGAAACAGACTGAGAAACCAGAGTAAAAGTTTCTCCTGCATCCCATTCCATTTTTGCTAGTTGAAAGAACGTCTCTCCACATGCTCAGTTCTGAGAGATAAGTGTGTGTTAAAGCCGTCTTTCACCTAGCTTGTTGGGAACACAAAGTTTCTTTCCAATTGCAAACTCCACTCCATACATATATGTGGGAGGTACTAGCTCCAACTCGGTTTTACAGTGAAAACTGCAGGAACTTCAAACAGGCACTAGGAAACAGACTGAGAAACCAGAGTAAATGTTTCTCCTGCAACCCGTTCCCTTTGTGCTAGATGAATGAAAGTCTCTCCACATGCTCAGTTCTGAGAGATAAGTGTGTGTGAAAGCCGTCCTTCACCTAGCTTTTTGGGAACACACAGTTTCTTTTCACTTGCAAACTCCACTCCATACATATATATGTGGAGGTACTAACTCCAACTCGGTTTTACAGTGAAAAATGCAGGAACTTAAAACCGGCACTAGGAAACAGACTGAGAAACCAGAGAAAAAGTTTCTCCTGCAACCCGTTCCCTTTGTGCTAGATGAACGAACGTCTCTCCACATGTTCAGTTCTGAGATATAATTGTGTGTGAAAGCCGTCCTTCACCTAGCTTGTTGGGAACACAAAGTTTCTTTTCACTTGCAAACTCCACTCCATACATATATATGGGGAGGTACTAGATCCAACTCTGTTTTACAGTGCAAACTGCAGGAACTTCAAACCGGCACTAGGAAACAGAATGACAAACCAGAGTAAAAGTTCCTCCTGCAACCCGTTCCATTTGTGCTAGATGAACGAACGTCTCTCCACATGCTCAGTTCTGAGAAATAAATGTGTGTGAAAGCCGTCCTTCACCTATCTTGTTGGGAACACCAAGTTGTTTTCATTTGCAAACTTCACTCCATACATATATATGGGGAGGTATTAGATCCAACTCTGTTTTACAGTGCAAACTGCAGGAACTTCAAACCGGCACTAGGAAACAGACTGAGGAGCCAGAGTAAACGTTTCTCCTGCAACCCGTTCCCTTTGTGCTAGATGAACGAACGTCTCTCCACATGCTCAGTTCTGAGAGATATGTGTGTGTGAAAGCCTTCCTTCACCCAGCTTGTTGGGAGCACAAAGTTTCTTTTCACTTGCAAACT
The DNA here is from genome assembly GCF_036321535.1 of Camelus dromedarius. Taxonomy (NCBI): domain Eukaryota; kingdom Metazoa; phylum Chordata; class Mammalia; order Artiodactyla; family Camelidae; genus Camelus; species Camelus dromedarius. The sequence continues at coordinate 86,286,121 of NC_087441.1, read as the reverse complement.
CCACTCCATACATATATTTGGGAGGTACTAGCTCCAACTCGGTTTTACAGTGAAAACTGTAGGAACTTCAAACCGGCACTAGGAAACAGACTGAGAAACCAGAGTAAAAGTTTCTCCTTCAACCCGTTCCCTTTGTGCTAGATGAATGAACGTCTCTCCTCATGCTCAGTTCTGAGAGATAAGTGTGTGTGAAAGCCGTCCTTCACCAAGCTTTTTGGGAACACAAAGTTTCTTTTCACTTGCAAACTTCACTCCATACATATATATGGGGAGATACTAGCTCCAACTCTGTTTTACAGTGCAAACTGCAGGAACATCAAACCGGCACAAGGATACAGACTGAGAATCCACAGTAAAAGTTTCTCCTGCAACCCGTTCCCTTTGTGCTAGATGAACGAACGTCTCTCCACATGCTCATTTCTGTGAGATAAGTGTGTGTGAAAGCCGTCCTTCACCTAGCTTGTTGGGAACACAAAGTTTCTTTTCACTTGCAAACGCCACTCCATACATATATATGGGGAGGTACTAGATCCAAATCGGTTTTACAGTGCAAACTGCAGGAACTTCATACCGGCACTAGGAAACAGACTGAGAAACCAGAGTAAAAGTTTCTCCTGCATCCCGTTCCCTTTGTGCTAGTTGAACGAACGTCTCTCCACATGCTCAGTTCTGAGAGATAAGTGTCTGTTAAAGCCGTCTTTCACCTAGCTTGTTGGGAACACAAAGTTTCTTTTCACTTGCAAACTCCACTCCATACATATATATGGGGAGGTACTAGCTCCAACTCTATTTTACAGTGAAAACTGCAGGAACTTCATGCCGGCACTAGGAAACAGACTGAGAAACCAGAGTAAAAGATTCTCCTGCATCCCGTTCCCTTTGTGCTAGTTGAACGAACGTCTCTCCACATGCTCAGTTCTGAGAGATAAGTGTCTGTTAAAGCCGTCTTTCACCTAGCTTGTTGGGAACACAAAGTTTCTTTTCACTTGCAAACTCCACTCCATACATATATATGGGGAGGTACTACCTCCAAATCCGTTTTATTGTGAAATCTGCGGGAAATTCAAACCGGCACTAGGAAACAGACTGACATACCAGAGTAAAAGTTCTTCCTGCATACAGTTCCCTTTTTGCTAGTTGAACGAACGTCTCTCCACATGCTCAGTTCTGAGAGATAAGTGAGTGTTAAAGCCGTCTTTCACCTAGCTTGTTGGGAACACAAAGTTTCTTTCCAATTGCAAACTCCAATCCATACATATATATGGGAGGTACTAGCTCCAACTCGGTTTTACAGTGAAAACTGCAGGAACTTCAAACAGGCACTAGGAAACAGACTGAGAACCCAGAGTAAAAGTTTCTCCTGCAACCCGTTCCCTTTGTGCTAGATGAACGAACGTCTCTCCACATGTTCAGTTCTGAGAGATAAGTGTGCGTTAAACCCGTACTTCACCTAGCTTGTTGGGAACACAAAGTTTCTTTTCACTTGCAAACTCCACACCATACATATATATGGGGAGGTACTAGCTCCAACTCGGTTTTACAGTGAAAACTTCAGGAAAATCAAACCGGCACTAGGAAACAGACTGAAATCCCAGAGTAAAAGTTTCTTCTGGAACCCGTTCCTTTTGTGCTAGATGAAAGAACGTCTCTCCACATGCTCAGATCTGAGAGATAAGTGAGTGTGAAAGCCTTCCTTCACCTAGCTTGTTGGGAACACAAAGTTTCTTTTTACTTGCAAACTCCACTCCATACATATATATGGGCAGGTGCGAGCTCATACTCGGATTAAAAGTGAAAACTGCAGGAACTTCAAACCGGCACTAGGAAACAGACTGAGAAAACGTTTCTCCTGCACCCCGTTCCCTTTGTGCTAGTTGAACGAACGTCTCTCCACATGCTCAGTTCTGAGAGATAAGTGTCTGTTAAAGCCGTCTTTCACCTAGCTTGTTGGGAACACAAAGTTTCTTTTCACTTGCAAACTCCACTCCATACATATATATGGGGAGGTACTAGCTCCAACTCGTTTTTACAGTGAAAACTGCAGGAAATTCAAACCGGCACTAGGAAACAGACTGAGAAACCAGAGTAAAAGTTTCTCCTGAAACCCGTTCCATTTGTGCTAGATGAACGATCGTCTCTCCACCTGCTCAGTTTTGAGAGTTAAGTGTGTGTGAAAGCCGTCCTCCACCTAGCTTGTTGGGAACACAAAGTATCTTTACATTTGCAAACTCCACTCCATACATATATATGGGGAGGTACTAGCTCCAACTCGGTTTTACAGTGAAAACTGCAGGAACTTCAAACCGGCACTAGGAAACAGACTGAGAAACCAGAGAAAAAGTTTCTCCTGCAACCCGTTCCCTTTGTGCTAGATGAACGAACGTCTCTCCACATGCTCAGTTCTGAGAGATAAGTGTGTGTGAAAGCCGTCCTTCACCTAGCTTGTTTGGAACACAAAGTTTCTTTTCACTTGCAAACTCCACTCCATACATATATTTGGGAGGTACTAGCTCCAACTCGGTTTTACTGTGAAAACTGCAGGAACTTCAAACCGGCACTAGGAAACAGACTGAGAAACCAGAGTAAAAGTTTCTCCTTCAACCCGTTCCCTTTGTGCTAGATGAATGAAAGTCTCTCCTCATTCTCAGTTCTGAGAGATAAGTGTGTGTGAAAGCCGTCCTTCACCAAGCTTTTTGGGAACACAAAGTTTCTTTTCACTTGCAAACTCCACTCCATACATATATATGGGGAGGTACTAACTCCAACTCGATTTTACAGTGCAAACTGCAGGAACTTCAAAACGGCACTAGGAAATAGACTGTGAATACAGAGTAAAAGTCTCCCATGCAACCCGTTCCCTTTGTGCTAGATGAACGAACGTCTCTCCACATGCTCAGTTCTGAGATATAAGTGTGTGTGAAAGCCGTCCTTCACCTAGCTTGTTGGGAACACAAAGTTTTTTTCACTTGCAAATTCCACTCCATACATATATATGGGGAGGTACTAGATCCAACTCGGTTTTACAGTGCAAACTGCAGGAACTTCAAACCGGCACTAGGAAACAGAATGACAAACCAGAGTAAAAGTTCCTCCTGCAACCCGTTCCATTTGTGCTAGATGAACGAACGTCTCTCCACATGCTCAGTTCTTAGAAATAAATGTGTGTGAAAGCAGTCCTTCACCTATCTTGTTGGGAACACCAAGTTGTTTTCATTTGCAAACTCCACTCCATACATATATATGGGGAGGTACTAGCTCCAACTCGGTTCTACAGTGAAAACTGCAGGAACTTCAAACCGGCACTAGGAAACAGACTGAGAAACCAGAGAAAAAGTTTCTCCTGCAAACCGTTCCCTTTGTGCTAGATGAACGAACGTCTCTCCACATGCTCAGTTCTGAGAGATATGTGTGTGTGAAAGCCGTCCTTCACCTAGCTTGTTTGGAACACAAAGTTTCTTTTCACTTGCAAACTCCACTCCATACATATATTTGGGAGGTACTAGCTCCAACTCGGTTTTACAGTGAAAACTGCAGGAATATCAAACCGGCACTAGGAAACAGACTGAGAAACCAGAGTAAAAGTTTCTCCTTCAACCCGTTCCCTTTGTGCTAGATGAATGAATGTCTCTCCTCATTCTCAGTTCTGAGAGATAAGTGTGTGTGAAAGCCGTCCTTCACCAGGCTTTTTGGGAACACAAAGTTTCTTTTCACTTGCAAACTCCACTCCATACATATATATGGGGAGGTACTAACTCCAACTCGGTTTTACAGTGCCAACTGCAGGAACATCAAAACGGCACTAGGAAATAGACTGTGAATACAGAGTAAAAGTTTCCCATGCAACCCGTTCCCTTTGTGCTAGATGAACGAACGTCTCTGCACATGCTCAGTTCTGAGAGATAAATTTGGGTGAAAGCCGTCCTTCACCTAGCTTGTTGGGAACACAAAGTTTCTTTTCACTTGCAAACTCCACTCCATACATATATATGGGGAGGTACTAACTCCAAATCGGTTTTACCGTGAAAACTGCAGGAACTTCAAAACGGCACTAGGAAACAGACTGAGAAACCAGAGTAAAAGTTTCTCCTTCAACCCGTTCCCTTTGTGCTAGATGAATGAATGTCTCTCCTCATGCTCAGTTCTGAGAGATAAGTGTGGGTGAAAGCCGTCCTTCACCAAGCTTTTTGGGAACACAAAGTTTCTTTTCACTTGCAAACTTCACTCCATACATATATATGGGGAGGTACTAGCTCCAACTCGGTTTTACAGTGAAAACTGCAGGAACATCAAACCGGCACTAGGATACAGACTGAGAATCCACAGTAAAAGTTTCTACTGCAACCCGTTCCCTTTGTGCTAGATGAACGAACGTCTCTCCACATGCTCATTTCTGAGAGATAAGTGTGTGTGAAAGTCGTCCTTCACCTAGCTTGTTGGGAACACAAAGTTTCTTTTCACTTGCCAACGCCACTCCATACATATATATGGGGAGGTACTAGAACCAACTCGGTTTTACAGTGCAAACTGCAGGAACTTCAAACCGGCACTAGGAAACAAAATGACAAACCAGAGTAAAAGTTCCTCCTGCAACCCGTTCCATTTGTGCTAGATGAACGAACGTCTCTCCACATGCTCAGTTCTGAGAGATAAGTGTGTGTGAAAGCCGTCCTTCACCTAGCTTGTTGGGAACACAAAGTTTCTTTTCACTTGCAAACTTCATTCCATACATATATATGGGGAGGTACTAGATCCATCTCTGTTTTACACTGCAAACGGCAGGAACTTCAAACCGGCACTGGGAAACAGAATGACAAACCAGAGTAAAAGTTCCTCCTGCAACCCTTTCCATTTGTGGTAGATGAACGAACGTCTCTGCACATGCTAAGTTCTGAGAGATAAGTTTGGGTGAAAGCCGTCCTTCACCTAGCTTGTTGGGAACACAAAGTTTCTTTACACTTGCAAACTCCACTCCATACATATATATGGGGTGGTACTAGCTCCAACTCTATTTTACAGTGAAAACTGCAGGAACTTCAAACAGGCACTAGGAAACAGACTGAGAAACCAGAGTAATAGTTTCTCCTGCAACCCGTTCCCTTTGTGCTAGATGAATGAACGTCTCTCCACATGCTCATTTCTGAGAGATAAGTGTGTGTGAAAGCCGTTCTTCACCTAGCTTTTTGGGAACACACAGTTTCTTTTCACTTGCAAACTCCACTCCATACATATATATGGGGAGGTACTAGCTCCAAATCCGTTTTATTGTGAAATCTGCGGGAAATTCAAACCGGCACTAGGAAACAGACTGACATACCAGAGTAAAAGTTCTTCCTGCATACCGTTCCCTTTTTGCTAGTTGAACGAACGTCTCTCCACATGCTCAGTTCTGAGAGATAAGTGAGTGTTAAAGCCGTCTTTCACCTAGCTTGTTGGGAACACAAAGTTTCTTTCCAATTGCAAACTCCTATCCATACATATATTTGGGAGGTACTAGCTCCAACTCGGTTTTACCGTGAAAACTGCAGGAACTTCAAACCGGCACTAGGTAACAGACTGAGAAACCAGAGTAAAAGTTTCTCCATCAACCCGTTCCCTTTGTGCTAGATGAATGAACGTCTCTCCTCATGCTCAGTTCTGAGAGATAAGTGTGTGTGAAAGCCGTTCTTCACCAAGCTTTTTGGGAACACAAAGTTTCTTTTCACTTGCAAACTTCACTCCATACATATATATGGGGAGGTACTAGCTCCAACTCGGTTTTACAGTGCAAACTGCAGGAACATCAAACCGGCACTAGGATACAGACTGAGAATCCACAGTAAAAGTTTATCCTGCAACCCGTTCCCTTTGTGCTAGATGAACGAACGTCTCTCCACATGCTCATTTCTGAGAGATAAGTGTGTGTGAAAGCCGTCCTTCACCTAGCTTGTTGGGAACACATAGTTTCTTTTCACTTGCAAACGCCACTCCATACATATATATGGGGAGGTACTAGAACCAACTCGGTTTTACAGTGCAAACTGCAGGAACTTCAAACCGGCACTAGGAAACAAAATGACAAACCAGAGTAAAAGTTCCTCTTGCAACCCGTTCCATTTGTGCTAGATGAACGAACGTCTCTCCACATGCTCAGTTCTGAGAGATAATTGTGTGTGAAAGCCGTCCTTCACCTAGCTTGTTGGGAACTCAAAGTTCCTTTTCACTTGCAAACTCCACTCCATACATATATATGGGGAGGTACTAGATCCAACTCTGTTTTACAGTTCAAACGGCAGGAACTTCAAACCGGCACTAGGAAACAGAAAGACAAACCAGAGTAAAAGTTCCTCCTGCAACCCGTTCCATTTGTGGTAGATGAACGAACGTCTCTGCACATGCTCAGTTCTGAGAGATAAGTTTGGGTGAAAGCCGTCCTTCACCTAGCTTGTTGGGAACACAAAGTTTCTTTTCACTTGCAAACTCCACTCCATACATATATATGGGGAGGTACTAGCTCCAACTCTATTTTACAGTGAAAACTGCAGGAACTTCATACTGGCACTAGTAAACAGACTGAGAAACCAGAGTAAATGTTTACCCTGCATCCCGTTTCCTTTGTGCTAGTTGAACGAACGTCTCTCCACATGCTCAGTTCTGAGAGATAATTGTCTGTTAAAGCCGTCTTTCACCTAGCTTGTTGGGAACACAAAGTTTCTTTCAAATTGCAAACTCCACTCCATAAATATATATGGGAGGTACTAGCTCCAACTCGGTTTTACAGTGAAAACTGCAGGAACTTCAAACAGGCACTAGGAAACAGACTGAGAAACCAGAGTAATAGTTTCTCCTGCAACCCGTTCCCTTTGTGCTAGATGAATGAACGTCTCTCCACATGCTCAGTTCTGAGAGATAAGTGTGTGTGAAAGCCGTCCTTCACCTAGCTTGTTGGGAACACAAAGTTTCTTTTCACTTGCAAACTTCACTCCATACATATATATGGGGAGGTACTAGCTCCAAATCCGTTTTATTGTGAAATCTGCGGGAAATTCAAACCGGCACTAGGAAACAGACTGACATACCAGAGTAAAAGTTCTTCCTGCATACCGTTCCCTTTTTGCTAGTTGAACGAACGTCTCTCCACATGCTCAGTTCTGAGAGATACGTGAGTGTTAAAGCCGTCTTTCACCTAGCTTGTTGGGAACACAAAGTTTCTTTCCAATTGCAAACTCCAATCCATACATATATATGGGTGGTACTAGCTCCAACTCGGTTTTACAGTGAAAACTGCAGGAACTTAAAACCGGCACTAGGAAACAGACTGAGAAACCAGAGTAAAAGTTTCTCCTTCAACCCGTTCCCTTTGTGCTAGATGAACGAACGTCACTCCACATGCTCAGTTCTGAGATATAAGTGTGTGTGAAAGCCGTCCTTCACCTAGCTGGTTGGGAACACAAAGTTTCTTTTCACTTGCAAACACCACTACATACATATATATGGGGAGGTACTAGATCCAACTCTGTTTTACAGTGCAAACTGCAGGAACTTCAAACCGGCACTAGGAAACAGAATGACAAACCAGAGTGAAAGTTCCTTCTGCAACCCGTTCCATTTGTGGTAGATGAACGAACGTCTCTCCACATGCTCAGTTCTGAGAAATAAATGTGTGTGAAAGCCGTCCTTCACCTAGCTTCTTGGGAACACCATGTTGTTTTCATTTGCAAACCCCACTCCATACATATATATGGGGAGGTACTAGCTCCAAATCTGTTTTACAGTGCAAACTGCAGGAACTTCAAACCGGCACTAGGAAACAGACTGAGAAACCAGAGTAAACGTTTCTCCTGCAACCAGTTCCCTTTGTGCTAGATGAACGAACGTCTCTCCACATGCTCAGTTCTGAGAGATAAGTGTGTGTGAAAGCCTTCCTTCACACAGCTTGTTGGGAGCACAAAGTTTCTTTTCACTTGCAAACTCCACTCCATACATATATATGGGGAGGTACTAGCTCCAATTCCGTTTTACAGTGAAAAATGCACGAACATCAAACCGGCACTAGGAAACAGACTGAGAACCAGAGTAAAATTTCTACTGCAACCCATTCCATTTTTTCTAGATGAACGAACGTCTCTGCACATGCTCAGTTCTGAGAGATAAGTGTGTGTGAAAGCCGTCCTTCAACTAGATTGTTGGGAACACAAAGATTCTTTTCACTTGAAAACTCCACTCCATACATTTATATGGGAAGGTACTAGCTCCAACTCGGTTTTACAGTGAAAACTGCAGGAACTTCAAACTGGCACTAGGTAACAGACTGAGAAACCAGAGTAATAGTTTCTCCTTCAACCCGTTCCCTTTGTGCTAGATGAATGAACGTCTCTCCTCATGCTCAGTTCTGAGAGATAAGTGTGTGTGAAAGCCGTCCTTCACCAAGCTTTTTGGGAACACATAGTTTCTTTTCACTTGCAAACTCCAATCCATACATATATATGGGGAGGTACTAGCTCCAACTCGGTTTTACAGTGCAAACTGCAGGAACATCAAACCGGCACTAGGATACAGACTGAGAATCCACAGTAAAAGTTTCTCCTGCAACCCGTTCCCTTTGTGCTAGATGAACGAACGTCTCTCCACATGCTCATTTCTGAGAGATAAGTGTGTGTGAAAGCCGTCCTTCACATAGCTTGTTGGGAACACAAAGTTTCTTTTCACTTGCAAACTCCACTCCATACATATATATGGGGAGTTACTAGATCCAAATCGGTTTTACAGTGCAAACTGCAGGAACTTCAAACCGGCACTAGGAAACAGAATGACAAACCAGAGTAAAAGTTCCTCCTGCAACCCGTTCCATTTGTGCTAGATGAACGAACGTCTCTCCACATGCTCAGTTCTGAGAAATAAATGTGTGTGAAAGCTGTCCTTCATCTTTCTTGTTGGGAACACCAAATTGTTTTCATTTGCAAACTCCACTCCATACATATATATGGGGAGGTACTAGCTCCAACTCTGTTTTACAGTGCAAACTGCAGGAACTTCAAACCGGCACTAGGAAACAGACTGAGAAACCAGAGTAAACGTTTTTCCTGCAACCCGTTCCCTTTGTGCTAGACGAACGAACGTCTCTCCACATGCTCAGTTCTGAGAGATAAGTGTGTGTGTAAGCCTTCCTTCGCCCAGCTTGTTGGGAGCACAAAGTTTCTTTTCACTTGCAAACTCCACTCCATACATATATATGGGGAGATACTAGCTCCAATTCCGTTTTACAGTGAAAACTGCAGGAACATCAAACCGGCACTAGGAAACAGACTGAGAACCAGAGTAAAATTTCTCCTGCAACCCATTCCCTTTGTGCTAGTTGAACGAACGTCTCTCCACATGCTCAGTTCTGAGAGATAAGTGTCTGTTAAAGCCGTCTTTCACTTAGCTTGTTGGGAACACAAAGTTTCTTTCAAATTGCAAACTCCACTCCATAAATATATATGGGAGGTAATAGCTCCAACTCGGTTTTACAGTGAAAACTGCAGGAACTTCAAACCGGCACTAGGAAAAAGACTGAGAAACCAGAGGAAAGTTTCTCCTGCAACCCGTTCCCTTTGTGCTAGATGAACGAATGTCTCTCCACATGCTCAGTTCTGAGAGATAAATGTGTGGGAAAGCCGTCCTTCACCTAGCTTTTTGGGAACCCAAAGTTTCTTTTCAGTTGAAAACTCCACTCCATACATATATATGGGGAGGTACAAGCTCCAAATCTGTTTTACAGTGAAAATTGCAGGAACTTCAAACCAGCACTAGGAAACAGACAGAGAAACCAGAGTAAAAGTTTCTCCTGCAACCCGTTCCCTTTGTGCTAGATGAACGAACGTCTCTCCACATGCTCAGTTCTGAGAGACAAGTGTGTGTGAAAGCCGTCCTTCACCTAGCTTGTTGGGAACACAAAGATTCTTTTCACTTGCAAACTCCATTCCATACATATATATGGGGAGTTACTAGCAACAAATCTGTTTTACTGTGAAATCTGCAGGAACTTCAAACCAGCACTAGGAAACATACTGAGAAACCAGAGTAAAAGTTTCTCCTGAAACCCGTTCCCTTTGTGCTAGATGAACGAACGTCTCTCCACATGCTCATTTCTGAGATTTAAGTGTGTGTGAAAGCCGTCCTTCACCTAGCTTGTTGGGAACACAAAGTTTCTTTTCACTTGCAAACTCCAACCATACATTTATATGGGGAGGTACTAGCTCCAACTCGGTTTACAGTGCAAAATGCAGGAACATCAAACCGGCACTAGGAAACAGATTGAGAATCCAGAGTAAAAGTTTCTCCTGCAACCCGTTCCCTTTGTGCTAGATGAACGAACGTCTCTCCACATGCTAAGTTCTGAGAGATAAGTGTGAGTGAAAGCCGTCCTTCACCTAGCTTGTTGGGAACACAAAGTTTCTTTTTACATGCAGACTCCAAGGCATACATATATATGGGGAGGTACTAGCTCCAACTCGGTTTTACAGTGAGAACTGCAGGAAATTCAAACCGGCACAAGGAAACAGACTGAGAAACCAGAGTAAAAGTTTCACCAGCAACACGTTCCCTTTGTGCTAGATGAACGAACGTCTCTCCACATGCTCAGTTCTGAGAGATAAGTGTGTGTGAAAGCCGTCCTTCACCTAGCTTGTTGGGAACACAAAGTTTCTTTTCACTTGCAAACTCCATTCCATATATATATATGGGGAGTTACTAGCCCCAAATCGGTTTTACTGTGAAATCTGCAGGAACTTCAAACCAGCACTAGGAAACATACTTACAAACCAGAGTAAAAGTTTCTCCTGCAACCCGTTCCATTTTTGCTAGATGAACGAACGTCTCTCCACATGCTCAGTTCTGAGAGATAAGTGTGTGTGAAAGCCGTCCTTCAAGTAGCTTGTTGGGAAGACAAAGTTTCTTTTCATTTGCAAACTCCACTCGATACATATATAAGGGGAGGTACTAACTCCAACTCGGTTTTACAGTGAAAACTGCAGGAACTTCAAACCGGCACTAGGAAAAAGACGGGGAAACCAGAGGAAAGTTTCTCCTGCAACCCGTTCCTTTTGTGCTAGATGAACGAACGTCTCTCCACATGCTAATTTCAGAGAGATATGTGTGTGTGAAAGCCGTCCTTCACCTAGCTTGTTGGGAACACAAAGTTTCTTTTCACTTGCATACTCCACACCATACATATATATGGGGAGGTACTAGCTCCAACTCGGTTTTACAGTGAGAACTGCAGGAAATTCAAACCGGCACTAGGAAACAGACTGAGAAACCAGAGTAAAAGTTTCTCCTGCAACCCGTTCCCTTTGTGCTAGATGAACGAACGTCTCTCCACATGCTCAGTTCTGAGAGATAAGTTTGTGTGAAAGCCGTACTTCACCTAGCTTGTTGGGAACACAAAGTTTCTTTTCACTTGCAAACACCATTCCATATATATATATGGGGAGTTACTAGCCCCAAATCGGTTTTACTGTGAAATCTGCAGGAACTTCAAACCAGCACTAGGAAACATACTTACAAACCAGAGTAAAAGTTTCTCCTGCAACCCGTTCCATTTTTGCTAGATGAACGAACGTCTCTCCACATGCTCAGCTCTGAGAGATAAGTGTGTGTGAAAGCCGTCCTTCAACTAGCTTGTTGGGAAGACAAAGTTTCTTTTCATTTCCCAACTCCACTCCATACATATATAAGGGGAGGTACTAACTCCAACTCGGTTTTACAGTGAAAACTGCAGGAACTTTAAACCGGCACTAGGAAAAAGACTGAGAAACCAGAGGAAAAGTTTCTCCTGCAACCCGTTCCTTTTGTACTAGATGAACAAACTTCTCTCCACATGCTCAGTTCTGAGAGATAAGTGTGTGTGAAAGCCGTCCTTCACCTAGCTTTTTGGGAACACAAAGTTTCTTTTCACTTACAAACCACACTCCATACATATATATGGGGAGGTACTAGCTCAAACTCTGTTTTACAGTGCAAACTGCAGGAAGTTCAAACCAGCACTACGAAACAGACTGAGATACCAGAGTAAAAGTTTCTCCTGCAACCCGTTCCCTTTATGCTAGATGAACGAAAGTCTCTCCACATGCTCAGTTCTGAGAGATAAGTGTGTGTGAAAGCCGTCCTTCACCTAGCTTGTTGGGAACACAAAGTTTCTTTTCACTTGCAAACTCCACTCCATACATATATATTGGGAGGTACTAGCTCCAACTCGGTTTTACAGTGAAAACTGCAGGATCTTCAAACCGACACTAGGAAACATACTGAGAAACCAGAGTAAAAGTTTCTCCTGCAACACGTTCCCTTTATGCTAGATGAAAGAACGTCTATCCACATGCTCAGTTCTGAGAGATAAGTGTGTGGGAAAGCCGTCCTTCACCTAGCTTGTTGGGAACACAAAGTTTCTTTTCAATTGCAAAAACCACTCCATATATATATATGGTGAGGTACTAGCTCCAACTCGGTTTTACAGTGAAAACTGCAGGAACTTCAAACCGGCACTAGGAAACAGACTGAGAATCCAGAGTAAAAGTTTCTAGTGCAACCCGTTCCCTTTGTGCTAGATGAACGAACGTCTCTCCACATGCTCAGTTCTGAGAGATAAGTGAGTGTGAAAGCCGTACTTCACCTAGCTTGTTGGGAACACAAAGTTTCTTTTAACTTGCAAACTCCAATCCATACATATATATGGGGAGGTACTAGCTCCAACACGGTTTTACAGTGAAAACTGCAGGAACTTCAAACCGGCACTAGGAAACAGACTGAGAAACCAGAGTAAAATTTCTCCTGCAACCCGTTCCCTTTGTGCTAGATGAACGAACGTCTCTGCACATGCTCAGTTCTGAGAGATAATTGTGTGTGAAGCCGTCCGTCACGTAGCTTGTTTGGAACACAAAGTTTCTTTTCACTTGCAAACTCCACTCCATACAAATATATGGGGAGGTACTAGCTCCAAGTCGGTTTTACAGTGAAAACTGCAGGAACTTCAAACCGGCACTAGGAAACAGAGTGGGAAACCAGAGAAAATGTTTCTCCTACAACTCGTTCCCTTTGAGCTAGATGAACGAACGTCTCTCCACATGCTCATTGCTGAGAGATAAGTGTGTGTGAAAGCCGCCCTTCACCTAGCTTGTTGGGAACACAAAGTTTCTTTTCACTTGCAGACTATACACCATACATATATATGGGGAGGTACTAGCTCCAACTCGGTTTTACAGTGAAAACTGCAGGAACTTCAAACCGGCACTAGGAAACAGACTGAGAAACCAGAGTAATAGTTTGTCCTGCAACCCGTTCCATTTGTGCTACATGAACGAATGTCTCTCCACATGCTCAGTTCTGAGAGATAAATGTGTGGGAAAGCCGTCCTTCACCTAGCTTTTTGGGAACCCAAAGTTTCTTTTCAGTTGAAAACTCCACTCCATACATATATATGGGGAGGTACAAGCTCCAACTCTGTTTTACAGTGAAAATTGCAGGAACTTCAAACCAGCACTAGGAAACAGACAAAGAAACCAGAGTAAAAGTTTCTCCTGCAACCCGTTCCCTTTGTGCTAGATGAACGAACGTCTCTCCACATGCTCAGTTCTGAGAGACAAGTGTGTGTGAAAGCCGTCCTTCACCAAGCTTGTTGGGAACACAAAGATTCTTTTCACTTGCAAACTCCATTCCATACATATATATGGGGAGTTACTAGCAACAAATCTGTTTTACTGTGAAATCTGCAGGAACATCAAACTAGCACTAGGAAACATACTGAGAAACCAGAGTAAAAGTTTCTCCTGAAACCCGTTCCCTTTGTGCTAGATGAACGAACGTCTCTCCACATGCTCATTTCTGAGAGATAAATGTTTGTGAAAGCCGTCCTTCACCTAGCTTGTTGGGAACACAAAGTTTCTTTTCACTTGCAAACTCCAACCATACATTTATATGGGGAGGTACTAGCTCCAACTCGGTTTACAGTGCAAACTGCAGGAACATCAAACCGGCACTAGGAAACAGATTGAGAATCCAGAGTAAAAGTTTCTCCTGCAACCCGTTCCCTTTGTGCTAGATGAACGAACGTCTCTCCACATGCTCAGTTCTGAGAGATAAGTGTGTGTGAAAGCCGTCCTTCACCTAGCTTGTTGGGAACACAAAGTTTCTTTTCACATGCAAACTCCATTCCATATATATATATGGGGAGTTACTAGCCCCAAATCGGTTTTACTGTGAAATCTGCAGGAACTTCAAACCAGCACTAGGAAACATACTTACAAACCAGAGTAAAAGTTTCTCCTGCAACCAGTTCCATTTTTGCTAGATGAACGAACGTCTCTCCACATGCTCAGTTCTGAGAGATAAGTGTGTGTGAAAGCCGTCCTTCAAGTAGCTTGTTGGGAAGACAAAGTTTCTTTTCATTTGCCAACTCCACTCGATACATATATAAGGGGAGGTACTAACTCCAACTCGGTTTTACAGTGAAAACTGCAGGAACTTCAAACCGGCACTAGGAAAAAGACTGAGAAACCAGAGGAAAAGTTTCTCCTGCAACCCGTTCCTTTTGTGCTAGATGAACGAACGTCTCTCCACATGCTCAGTTCTGAGAGATATGTGTGTGTGAAAGCCGTCCTTCACCTAGGTTGTTGGGAAAACAAAGTTTCTTTTCAGTTGCAAACTCCACTCCATAAATATATATTGGGAGGTACTAGCTCCAACTCTGTTTTACAGTGAAAATTTCAGGAACTTCAAACCGGCACTAGGAAACAGACTGAGAAATCAGAGTAAAAGTTTCTACTGCAACCCGTTCCCTTTGTGCTAGATGAACGAAAGTCTCTCCACATGCTCAGTTCTGAGAGATAAGTGTGTGTGAAAGCCGTCCTTCACCTAGCTTGTTGGGAACACAAAGTTTCTTTTCACTTACAAACCACACTCCATACATATATATGGGGAGGTACTAGCTCAAACTCTGTTTTACAGTGCAAACTGCAGGAAGTTCAAACCAGCACTACGAAACAGACTGAGAAACCAGAGTAAAAGTTTCTCCTGCAACCCGTTCCCTTTATGCAAGATGAACGAACTTCTCTCCACATGCTCAGTTCTGAGATATAAGTTTGTGTGAAAGCCGTACTTCATCTAGCTTGTTAGGAACACAAAGTTTCTTTTCACTTGCAAACTCCACTCCATACATATATATGGGGAGGTACTAGCCCCAAATCTGTTTTACTGTGAAGTCTGCAGGAACTTCAAACCAGCACTAGGAAACATACTGAGAAACCAGAGAAAAATTTCTCCTGCAATCCGTTCCATTTTTGCTAGATGAACGAACGTCTCTCCACATGCTCAGTTCTGAGAGATAAATGTGTGTGAAAGCCGTCCTTCAACTAGCTTGTTGGGAAGACAAAGTTTCTTTGAGTTGCAAACTCCACTCCATACATATAAATGGGGAGGTACTAACTCCAAATCGGTTTACAGTGAAAACTGCAGGAACTTCAAAACGGCACTAGGAAACAGACTGAGAATCCAGAGAAAAAGTTTCTCCTGCAACCCGTTTCCTTTGTGCTAGATGAACGAACGTCTCTCCACATGCTCAGTTCTGAGAGATAAGTGTGTGTGAAAGCCGTACTTCACCTAGCTTGTTGGGGACACAAAGTTTCTTTTCACTTGCAAACTCCATTCCATACATATATATGAGGAGTTACTAGCCCCAAATCGGTTTTATTGTGAAATCTGCAGGAACTTCAAACCAGCACTAGGAAACATACTGACAAACCAGTGTAAATGTTTCTCCTGCAACCCGTTCCATTTGTGCTAGATGAACGAACGTCTCTCCACATGCTCAGTTCTGAGAGATAAGTGTGTGTGAAAGCCGTCCTTCACGCAGCTTGTTGGGAACACAAAGTTTCTTTTCACTTGCAAACTCCACTCCATACATATATATGGGGAGGAAATATCTCCAACTCGGTTTTACAGTGAAAACTGCAGGAACTTCAAAACAGCACTACGAAACAAACTGAGAAACCAGAGGAAAAGTTTCTCCTGAAACCTGTTCCCTTTGTGCTAGATGAACGAACGTCTCTCCACATGCTCAGTTCTGAGAGATAAGTGTGTGGGAAAGCCGTCCTTCACCTAGCTTGTTTGGAACACAAAGTTTCTTTTCATTTGCAAAATCCATTCCATACATATATATGGGGAGGTACTAGCTCCAAGTCGGTTTTACAGTGAAAACTGCAGGAACTTCAAACCGGCACTAGGAAACAGACTGGGAAACCAGAGAAAATGTTTCTCCTTCAACCCGTTCCCTTTGTGCTAGATGAACGAACGTCTCTCCACATGCTCAGTTCTGAGAGATAAGTGTGTGTGAAAGCCGTCCTTCAAATAGCTTGTTGGGAAGACAAATTTTCTTTTCAGTTGCAAACTCCACTCCATACATATATATGGTGAGGTACTAACTCCAACTCGGTTTTACAGTGAAAACTGCAGGAACTTCAAAACGGCACTAGGAAACAGACTGAGAAACCAGAGAATAAGTTTCTCCTGCAACCCGTTCCTTTTGTGCTAGATGAACGAACGTCTCTCCACATGCTCAGTTCTGAGAGTTAAGTGTGTGTGAAAGCCGTCCTTCACCTAGCTTGTTGGGAAAACAAAGTTTCTTTTCAGTTGCAAACTCCACTCCATAAATATATATGGGGAGGTACTAGCTCCAACTCTGTTTTACAGTGAAAAGTTCAGGAACTTCAAACCGGCACTAGGAAACAGACTGAGAAATCAGAGTAAATGTTTCTACTGCAACCCGTTCCCTTTGTGCTAGATGAACGAACGTCTCTCCACATGCTCAGTTCTGAGAGATAAGTGTGTGTGAAAGCCGTCCTTCACCTAGCTTGTTGGGAATACAAAGTTTCTTTTCACTTACTAACCCCACTCCATACATATATATGGGGAGGTACTAGCTCCAACTCGGTTTTACAGAGCAAACTGCAGGAACTTCAAACCGGCACTAGGAAACAGACTGAGAAACCAGAGTAAAGGTTTCTCCTGCAACCCGTTCCATTTGTGCTAGATGAACGAACGTCTCTCCACATGCTCATTTCTGA
Organism: Camelus dromedarius; assembly: GCF_036321535.1. Lineage (NCBI taxonomy): Eukaryota > Metazoa > Chordata > Mammalia > Artiodactyla > Camelidae > Camelus > Camelus dromedarius. The sequence goes on along the minus strand of NC_087441.1, from coordinate 86,269,049 downwards.
GATATAAGTTTGTGTGAAAGCCGTCCTTCACCTAGCTTGTTGGGAACACAAAGTTAGTTTTCAATTGCAAATTCCACACCATACATATATATGGGGAGGTACTATCTCCAACTTATTTTTACAGTGCAAACTGCAGGAACTTCAAACCGGCACTAGGATACAGACAGAGAAACCAGAGTAAAAGTTTCTACTGCTACCCGTTCCCTTTGTGCTAGATGAACGAACGTCTCTCCACATGCTCAGTTCTGAGAGATAATTGTGTGTGAAAGCCGTCCTTCACCTAGCTTGTTGGGAACACAAAGTTTATTTTTACGTGCAAACTCCACTACATACATATATATGGGGAGGTACTAGCTCCTACTCGGTTTTACAGTGAAAACTGCAGGAAATTCAAACCGGCCCTAGGAAACAGACTGAGAAACCAGAGTAAACGTTTCTCCTGCAACCCGTTCCCTTTGTGCTAGATGAACGAACGTCTCTGCACATGCTCAGTTCTGAGAGATAAGTGTGTGTGAAAGCCGTCCTTCACGCAGCTTGTTGGGAACACAAAGTTTCTTTTCACTTGCAATCTCCACTCCATACATATATATGGGGAGGAAATATCTCCAACTCGGTTTTACAGTGAAAACTGCAGGAACTTCAAAACTGCACTACGAAACATACTGAGAAACCAGAGGAAAAGTTTCTCCTGAAACCTGTCCCCTTTGTGCTAGATGAACGAACGTCTCTCCACATGCTCAGTTCTGAGAGATAAGTGTGTGGGAAAGCCGTCCTTCACCTAGCTTGTTTGGAACACAAAGTTTCTTTTCATTTGCAAAATCCATTCCATACATATATATGGGGAGGTACTAGCTCCAAGTCGGTTTTACAGTGAAAACTGCAGGAACTTCAAACCGGCACTAGGAAACAGACTGGGAAACCAGAGAAAATGTTTCTCCTTCAACCCGTTCCCTTTGTGCTAGATGAACGAACGTCTCTCCACATGCTCAGTTCTGAGAGGTAAGTGTGTGTGAAAGCCGCACTTCACCTAGCTTGTTGGGAACACAAAGTTTCTTTTCACTTGCAGACTATACACCATACATATATATGGGGAGGTACTAGCTCCAACTCGGTTTTACAGTGAAAACTGCAGGAAATTCAAACCGGCACTAGGAAACAGACTGAGAAACCAGAGTAAAAGTTTGTCCTGCAACCCGTTCCCTTTGTGCTAGATGAACGAATGTCTCTCCACATGCTCAGTTCTGAGAGATAAGTGTGTGGGAAAGCCGTCCTTCACCTATCTTTTTGGGAAACCAAAGTTTCTTTTCAGTTGCAAACTCACCTCCATACATATATATGGGGAGGTACAAGCTCCAACTCTGTTTTACAGTGAAAACTGCAGGAACTTCAAACCAGCACTAGGAAACAGACAGAGAAACCAGAGTAAAGTTTCTCCTGCAACCCGTTCCCTTTGTGCTAGATGAACGAACTTCTCTCCACATGCTCAGTTCTGAGATACAAATGTGTGTGAAAGCCGTCCTTCACCTAGCTTGTTGGGAACACAAAGTTTCTTTTCACTTGCAGACTCCACACCATACATATATATGGGGAGGTACTAGCTCCAACTCTGTTTTACAGTGAGAACTGCAGGAAATTCAAACCGGCACTAGGAAACAGACTGAGAAACCAGAGTAAAAGTTTCTCCTGCAACCCGTTCCCTTTTTGCTAGATGAACGAACGTCTCTGCACATGCTCAGTTCTGAGAGATAAGTGTGTGTGAAAGCCGTTCTTCACCCAGCTTGTTGGGAACACAAAGTTTCTTTCCACTTGCAAACTCCACTCCATACATATATATGGGGAGGTACTAGCTTCAACTCGGTTTTACAGTGAAAACTGCAGGAAGTTCAAACCGGCACTAGGAAACAGACTGAGAAATCAGAGTAAAAATTTCTACTGCAACCTGTTCCCTTTGTTCTAGATGAACGAACGTCTCTCCAGATGCTCAGTTCAGAGAGATAAGTGTGTGGGAATGCCTTACTTCACCTAGCTTTTTGGGAACACAAAGTTTCTTTTTACTTGCAAACTCCACTCCATACATATATATGGGAAGGTACTAGCTCCTACTCGATTTTACAGTGAAAATTGCAGGAACTTCAAACCGGCACTAGGAAACAGACTGAGAACCCAGAGTAAAATTTTCTCCTGCAACCCTTTCCCTTTGTGCTAGATGAACGAACGTCTCTCCACATGCTCAGTTCTGAGAGATGAGTGTGTGTGAAAGCCGTCCTTCACCTAGCTTGTTGGGAACAGAAAGTTTAGTTTAAATTGCAAACTCCAATCCATACATATATATCGGGAGGTAAAAGCTCCTACTCGGTTTTACAGTGAAAACTGCAGGAACTTCAAACCGGCACTAGGAAATAGAATGAGAACCCAGAGTAATAGTTTATCCTGCAACCCGTTCCCTTTGTGCTACATGAACGAACGTCTCTCCACATGCTCAGTTCTGAGAGATAATTGTGTGTGAAAGCCGTTCTTCACCTAGCTTGTTGGGAACACAAAGTTTCTTTTCACTTGCAAACTCCAATCCATACATATATATGGGGAGGTACAAGCTCAAACTCGGTTTTACAGTGAAAACTGCAGGAACTTCAAACCGGCACTAGGAAACAGACTGAGAAACCAGAGTAAAAGTTTCTCCTGCAAACCGTTCCCTTTGTGATAGATGAACGAACGTCTCTCCACATGCTCAGTTCTGAGAGATAAATGTGTGGGAAAGCCGTCCTTCACCTAGCTTGTTTGGAACACAAAGTTTCTTTTCATTTGCAAAATCCATTCCATACATATATATGGGGAGGTACTAGCTCCAAGTCGGTTTTACAGTGAAAACTGCAGGAACTTCAAACCGGCACTAGGAAACAGACTGGGAAACCAGAGAAAATGTTTCTCCTTCAACCCGTTCCCTTTGTGCTAGATGAACGAACGTCTCTCCACATGCTCAGTTCTGAGAGGTAAGTGTGTGTGAAAGCCGCACTTCACCTAGCTTGTTGGGAACACAAAGTTTCTTTTCACTTGCAGACTATACACCATACATATATATGGGGAGGTACTAGCTCCAACTCGGTTTTACAGTGAGAACTGCAGGAACTTCAAACCAGCACTAGGAAACAGACAGAGAAACCAGAGTAAAGTTTCTCCTGCAACCCGTTCCCTTTGTGCTAGATGAACGAACTTCTCTCCACATGCTCAGTTCTGAGATACAAATGTGTGTGAAAGCCGTCCTTCACCTAGCTTGTTGGGAACACAAAGTTTCTTTTCACTTGCAGGCTCCACACCATACATATATATGGGGAGGTACTAGCTCCAACTCGGTTTTACAGTGAGAACTGCAGGAAATTCAAACCGGCACTAGGAAACAGACTGAGAAACCAGAGTAAAAGTTTCTCCTGCAACCCGTTCCCTTTTTGCTAGATGAACGAACGTCTCTGCACATGCTCAGTTCTGAGAGATAAGTGTGTGTGAAAGCCGTCCTTCACCCAGCTTGTTGGGAACACAAAGTTTCTTTCCACTTGCAAACTCCACTCCATACATATATATGGGGAGGTACTAGCTCCAACTCGGTTTTACAGTGAAAACTGCAGGAAGTTCAAACCGGCACTAGGAAACAGACTGAGAAATCAGAGTAAAAATTTCTACTGCAACCCGTTCCCTTTGTTCTAGATGAACGAACGTCTCTCCACATGCTCAGTTCAGAGAGATAAGTGTGTGGGAATGCCTTACTTCACCTAGCTTTTTGGGAACACAAAGTTTCTTTTTACTTGCAAACTCCACTCCATACATATATATGGGAAGGTACTAGCTCCTACTCGATTTTACAGTGAAAATTGCAGGAACTTCAAACCGGCACTAGGAAACAGACTGAGAACCCAGAGTAAAATTTTCTCCTGCAACCCTTTCCCTTTGTGCTAGATGAACGAACGTCTCTCCACATGCTCAGTTCTGAGAGATGAGTGTGTGTGAAAGCCGTCCTTCACCTAGCTTGTTTTGAACAGAAAGTTTAGTTTAAATTGCAAACTCCAATCCATACATATATATGGAGAGGTAAAAGCTCCTACTCGGTTTTACAGTGAAAACTGCAGGAAGTTCAACCCGGCACTAGGAAATAGAATGAGAACCCAGAGTAATAGTTTATCCTGCAACCCGTTCCCTTTGTGCTAGATGAACGAACGTCTCTCCACATGCTCAGTTCTGAGAGATAATTGTGTGTGAAAGCCGTTCTTCACCTAGCTTGTTGGGAACACAAAGTTTCTTTTCACTTGCAAACTCCAATCCATACATATATATGGGGAGGTACAAGCTCAAAGTCGGTTTTACAGTGAAAACTGCAGGAACTTCAAACCGGCACTAGGAAACAGACTGAGAAACCAGAGTAAAAGTTTCTCCTGCAAACCGTTCCCTTTGTGATAGATGAACGAACGTCTCTCCACATGCTCAGTTCTGAGAGATAAATGTGTGTGAAAGCCGTCCATCACCTAGCTTGTTGGGAACACAAAGTTTCTTTTCACTTGCAAACTCCACTCCATACATATATATGGGGAGGTACTTGCTCCAACTCGGTTTTACAGTGCAAACTGCAGGAACTTCAAACCAGCACTAGGAAACAGACTGACAAACCAGATGAAAAGTTCCTCCTGCAACCCGTTCAATTTGTGCTAGATGAACGAACGTCTCTCCACATGCTCACTTCTGAGAGATAAGTGTGTGTGAAAGCCGTCCTTCACCTAGCTTGTTGGGAACACAAAGTTTCTTTTCACTTGCAAACTCCACTCCACACATATATATGGGGAGGTACTATCTCCAACTTGGTTTTACAGTGCAAACTGCAGGAACTTCAAACCGGCACTAGGATACAGACTGAGAAACCAGAGTAAAAGTTTCTACTGCTACCCGTTCCCTTTGTGCAAGATGAACGAACGTCTCTCCACATGCTCAGTTCTGAGAGATAAGTGTGTGTGAATGCCGTCCTTCACCTAGCTTGTTGGGAACACAAAGTTTCTTTCCAATTGCAAACTCCACTCCATACATATATATGGGAGGTACTAGCTCCAACTCGATTTTACAGTGAAAACTGCCGGAACTTCAAACCGGCACAAGGAAACAGACTGAGAAAACAGAGTAAAAGATTCTACTGCAACCCGTTCCATTTGTGCTAGATGAATGAACGTCTCTCCACATGCTCAGTTCTGAGAAATATGTGTGTGTGAAAGCCGTCCTTCACATAGCTTGTTGGGAACACAAAGTTTCTTTTAATTTGCAAACTCCACTCCATACATATATATCGGGAGGTACTAGCTCCAACTCGGTTTTACAGTGCAAACTGCAGAAACTTCAAAACGGCACTAGGATACAGACTGTGAAACCACAGTAAAAGATTCTCCGTCTACCCGTTCACTTTGTGCTAGATGAACGAACGTCTCTCCACATGCTCATTTCTGAGAGATAAGTGAGTGTGAAAGCCTTCCTTCACCTAGCTTGTTGGGAACACAAAGTTTCTTTTTACTTGCAAACTCCACTCCATACATATATATGGGGAGGTACGACCTCATACTCGGTTTAAAAGTGAAAACTGCAGGAACTTCAAACCGGCACTAGGAAACAGACTGAGAAACCAGAGTAAAATTTTCTCCGGCAACCCGTTCCCTTTGTGCTAGATGAACGAACGTCTCTCCACATGCTTAGTTCTGAGAGATAAGTGTGTGTGAAAGCCGTCCTTCAACTAGCTTGTTGGGAACACAAAGTTTTTTTTACTTGCAAACCCCACTCCTTACATATATATGGGGAGGTACTAGCTCCTACTCGGTTTTACAGTGAAAACTGCAGGAAATTCATACCGGCTCTAGGAAACAGAGTGAGAGCACAGAGTAAAAGTTTCTCCTGCAACCCGTTCCCTTTGTGCTAGATGAACGAACGTCTCTCCACATGCTCAGTTCTGAGAGATAAGTGTGTGTGAAAGCCGTCCTTCACCTAGCTTGTTGGGAACACAAAGTTTATTTTTACGTGCAAACTCCACTACATACATATATATGGGGAGGTACTAGCTCCTACTCGGTTTTACAGTGAAAACTGCAGGAAATTCAAACCGGCCCTAGGAAACAGACTGAGAAACCAGAGTAAACGTTTCTCCTGCAACCCGTTCCCTTTGTGCTAGATGAACGAACGTCTCTGCACATGCTCAGTTCTGAGAGATAAGTGTGTGTGAAAGCCGTCCTTCACGCAGCTTGTTGGGAACACAAAGTTTCTTTTCACTTGCAAACTCCACTCCATACATATATATGGGGAGGAAATATCTCCAACTCGGTTTTACAGTGAAAACTGCAGGAACTTCAAAACTGCACTACGAAACAAACTGAGAAACCAGAGGAAAAGTTTCTCCTGAAACCTGTTCCCTTTGTGCTAGATGAACGAACGTCTCTCCACATGCTCAGTTCTGAGAGATAAGTGTGTGGGAAAGCCATCCTTCACCTAGCTTGTTTGGAACACAAAGTTTCTTTTCATTTGCAAAATCCATTCCATACATATATATGGGGAGGTACTAGCTCCAAGTCGGTTTTACAGTGAAAACTGCAGGAACTTCAAACCGGCACTAGGAAACAGACTGGGAAACCAGAGAAAATGTTTCTCCTTCAACCCGTTCCCTTTGTGCTAGATGAACGAACGTCTCTCCACATGCTCAGTTCTGAGAGGTAAGTGTGTGTGAAAGCCGCCCTTCACCTAGCTTGTTGGGAACACAAAGTTTCTTTTCACTTGCAGACTATACACCATACATATATATGGGGAGGTACTAGCTCCAACTCGGTTTTACAGTGAAAACTGCAGGAAATTCAAACCGGCACTAGGAAACAGACTGAGAAACCAGAGTAAAAGTTTGTCCTGCAACCCGTTCCCTTTGTGCTAGATGAACGAATGTCTCTCCACATGCTCAGTTCTGAGAGATAAGTGTGTGGGAAAGCCGTCTTTCACCTATCTTTTTGGGAACCCAAAGTTTCTTTTCAGTTGCAAACTCCCCTCCATACATATATATGGGGAGGTACAAGCTCCAACTCTGTTTTACAGTGAAAACTGCAGGAACTTCAAACCAGCACTAGGAAACAGACAGAGAAACCAGAGTAAAAGTTTCTCCTGCAACCCGTTCCCTTTGTGCTAGATGAACGAACTTCTCTCCACATGCTCAGTTCTGAGATACAAATGTGTGTGAAAGCCGTCCTTCACCTAGCTTGTTGGGAACACAAAGTTTCTTTTCACTTGCAGACTCCACACCATACATATATATGGGGAGGTACTAGCTCCAACTCGGTTTTACAGTGAGAACTGCAGGAAATTCAAACCGGCACTAGGAAACAGACTGAGAAACCAGAGTAAAAGTTTCTCCTGCAACCCGTTCCCTTTTTGCTAGATGAACGAACGTCTCTGCACATGCTCAGTTCTGAGAGGTAAGTGTGTGTGAAAGCCGTCCTTCACCCAGCTTGTTGGGAACACAAAGTTTCTTTCCACTTGCAAACTCCACTCCATACATATATATGGGGAGGTACTAGCTCCAACTCGGTTTTACAGTGAAAACTGCAGGAAGTTCAAACCGGCACTAGGAAACAGACTGAGAAATCAGAGTAAAAATTTCTACTGCAACCCGTTCCCTTTGTTCTAGATGAACGAACGTCTCTCCACATGCTCAGTTCAGAGAGATAAGTGTGTGGGAATGCCTTACTTCACCTAGCTTTTTGGGAACACAAAGTTTCTTTTTACTTGCAAACTCCACTCCATACATATATATGGGAAGGTACTAGCTCCTACTCGATTTTACAGTGAAAACTGCAGGAACTTCAAACCGGCACTAGGAAACAGACTGAGAACCCAGAGTAAAATTTTCTCCTGCAACCCTTTCCCTTTGTGCTAGATGAACGAACGTCTCTCCACATGCTCAGTTCTGAGAGATGAGTGTGTGTGAAAGCCGTCCTTCACCTAGCTTGTTGGGAACAGAAAGTTTAGTTTAAATTGCAAACTCCAATCCATACATATATATGGGGAGGTAAAAGCTCCTACTCGGTTTTACAGTGAAAATTGCAGGAACTTCAAACCGGCACTAGGAAATAGAATGAGAACCCAGAGTAATAGTTTATCCTGCAACCCGTTCCCTTTGTGCTAGATGAACGAACGTCTCTCCACATGCTCAGTTCTGAGAGATAATTGTGTGTGAAAGCCGTTCTTCACCTAGCTTGTTGGGAACACAAAGTTTCTTTTCACTTGCAAACTCCAATCCATACATATATATGGGGAGGTACAAGCTCAAACTCGGTTTTACAGTGAAAACTGCAGGAACTTCAAACCGGCACTAGGAAACAGACTGAGAAACCAGAGTAAAAGTTTCTCCTGCAAACCGTTCCCTTTGTGATAGATGAACGAACGTCTCTCCACATGCTCAGTTCTGAGAGATAAATGTGTGTGAAAGCCGTCCTTCACCTAGCTTGTTGGGAACACAAAGTTTCTTTTCACTTGCAAACTCCACTCCATACATATATATGGGGAGGTACTTGCTCCAACTCGGTTTTACAGTGCAAACTGCAGGAACTTCAAACCAGCACTAGGAAACAGACTGACAAACCAGATGAAAAGTTCCTCCTGCAACCCGTTCAATTTGTGCTAGATGAACGAACGTCTCTCCACATGCTCACTTCTGAGAGATAAGTGTGTGTGAAAGCCGTCCTTCACCTAGCTTGTTGGGAACACAAAGTTTCTTTTCACTTGCAAACTCCACTCCACACATATATATGGGGAGGTACTATCTCCAACTTGGTTTTACAGTGCAAACTGCAGGAACTTCAAACCGGCACTAGGATACAGACTGAGAAACCAGAGTAAAAGTTTCTACTGCTACCCCTTCCCTTTGTGCTAGATGAACGAACGTCTCTCCACATGCTCAGTTCTGAGAGATAAGTGTGTGTGAATGCCGTCCTTCACCTAGCTTGTTGGGAACACAAAGTTTCTTTCCAATTGCAAACTCCACTCCATACATATATATGGGAGGTACTAGCTCCAACTCGATTTTACAGTGAAAACTGCCGGAACTTCAAACCGGCACAAGGAAACAGACTGAGAAAACAGAGTAAAAGATTCTCCTGCAACCCGTTCCATTTGTGCTAGATGAATGAACGTCTCTCCACATGCTCAGTTCTGAGAAATATGTGTGTGTGAAAGCCGTCCTTCACATAGCTTGTTGGGAACACAAAGTTTCTTTTAATTTGCAAACTCCACTCCATACATATATATCGGGAGGTACTAGCTCCAACTCGGTTTTACAGTGCAAACTGCAGGAACTTCAAAACGGCACTAGGATACAGACTGTGAAACCACAGTAAAAGTTTCTCCGTCTACCCGTTCAATTTGTGCTAGATGAACGAACGTCTCTCCACATGCTCATTTCTGAGAGATAAGTGAGTGTGAAAGCCTTCCTTCACCTAGCTTGTTGGGAACACAAAGTTTCTTTTTACTTGCAAACTCCACTCCATACATATATATGGGGAGGTACGACCTCATACTCGGTTTAAAAGTGAAAACTGCAGGAACTTCAAACCGGCAATAGGAAACAGACTGAGAAACCAGAGTAAAATTTTCTCCGGCAACCCGTTCCCTTTGTGCTAGATGAACGAACGTCTCTCCACATGCTCAGTTCTGAGAGATAAGTGAGTGTGAAAGCCGTCCTTCAACTAGCTTGTTGGGAACACAAAGTTTTTTTTACTTGCAAACCCCACTCCATACATATATATGGGGAAGTACTAGCTCCTACTCGGTTTTACAGTGAAAACTGCAGGAAATTCATACCGGCTCTAGGAAACAGAGTGAGAGCCCAGAGTAAAAGTTTCTCCTGCAACCCGTTCCCTTTGTGCTAGATGAACGAACGTCTCTCCACATGCTCAGTTCTGAGAGATAAGTGTGTGTGAAAGCCGTCCTTCACCTAGCTTGTTGGGAACACAAAGTTTATTTTAAATTGCAAACTCCAATCCATACATATTTATGGGGAGGTAAAAGCTCCTACTCGATTTTACAGTGAAAACTGCAGGAACTTCAAACCGGCACTAGGAAATAGACTGAGAACCCAGAGTAAGAGTTTATCCTGCAACCCGTTCCCTTTGTGCTAGATGAACGAACGTCTCTCCACATGCTCAGTTCTGAGAGATAATTGTGTGAAAGCCGTTCTTCACCTAGCTTGTTGGGAACACAAAGTTTCTTTTCACTTGCAAACTCCACTCCATACATATATATGGGGAGGTACAAGCTCCAACTCGGTTTTACAGTGAAAACTGCAGGAACTTCAACCCGGCACTAGGAAACAGACTGAGAAACCATAGTAAAAGTTTCTCCTGCAACCCGTTCCCTTTGTGATAGATGAACGAACGTCTCTCCTCATGCTTAGTTCTGAGAGATAAGTGTGTGTGAAAGCCGTCTTACACCCAGCTTGTTGGGAACACAAAGTTTCTTTTCACTTGCAAACTCCACTCCATACATATATATGAGGAGGTACTAGCTCCAATTCGGTTTTACAGTGAAAACTGCAGGAACTTCAAACCGGCACTAGGAAACAAACTGAGAACCCAGAGTAAAATTTTCCCTTCAACCCTTTCCTTTTGTGCTAGATGAACGAACGTCTCTCCACATGCTCATTTCTGAGAGATAAGTGTGTGTGAAAGCCGTCCTTCACCTAGCTTGTTGGGAACACAAAGTTTCTTTTCACTTGCAAATTCCACTCCATACATATATATGGGGAGGTACTAGCTCCAACTCGGTTTTACAGTGCAAACTGCAGGAAATTCAAACCGGCACTAGGAAACAGACTGAGAACCCAGAGTAATAGTTTCTCCTGCAACCCGTTCCCTTTGTGCTAGATGAACGAACGTCTCTCCACATGCTCAGTTCTGAGAGATAAGTGAGTGTGAAAGCCTTAATTCACCTAGCTTGTTGGGAACACAAAGTTTCTTTTTACTTGCAAACTCCACTTCATACATATATATGGGGTGGTACGAGCTCATACTCGGTTTAAAGGTGAAAACTGCAGGAACTTCAAACCGGCACTAGGAAACAGACTGAGAAACCAGAGAAAAGTTTCTCCTGCAACCCGTTCCCTTTGTGATAGATGAACGAAAGTCTCTCCACATGCTCAGTTCTGAGATATAATTTTGTGTGAAAGCCGTCCTTCACCTTGCTTGTTGGGAACACAAAGTTTCTTTTCACTTGCAAACTCCAATCCATACATATATATGGGGAATGTACAAGCTCAAACTCGGTTTTACAGTGAAAACTGCATGAACTTCAAACCGGCACTATGAAACAGACTGAGAAACCAGAGTAAAAGTTTCTCCTGCAAACCGTTCCCTTTGTGATAGATGAACGAACGTCTCTCCACATGCTCAGTTCTGAGAGATAAGTGTGTGTGAAAGCCGTCCTTCACCTAGCTTGTTGGGAACACAAAGTTTCTTTTCACTTGCAAACTCCACTCCATACATATATATGGGGAGGTACTTGCTCCAACTCGGTTTTACACTGCAAACTGCAGGAACTTCAAACCAGCACTAGGAAACAGACTGACAAACCAGATGAAAAGTTCCTCCTGCAACCCGTTCAATTTGTGCTAGATGAACGAACGTCTCTCCACATGCTCACTTCTGAGAGATAAGTGTGTGTGAAAGCCGTCCTTCACCTAGCTTGTTGGGAACACAAAGTTTCTTTTCACTTGCAAACTCCACTCCACACATATATATGGGGAGGTACTATCTCCAACTTGGTTTTACAGTGCAAACTGCAGGAACTTCAAACCGGCACTAGGATACAGACTGAGAAACCAGAGTAAAAGTTTCTACTGCTATCCGTTCCCTTTGTGCTAGATGAACGAACGTCTCTCCACATGCTCAGTTCTGAGAGATAAGTGTGTGTGAATGCCGTCCTTCACCTAGCTTTTTGGGAACACAAAGTTTCTTTTAACTTGCAAAATCCAATCCATACATATATATGGGGTGGTACTAGCTCCAACTCGGTTTTACAGTGAAAACTGCAGGAACTTCAAACCGGCACTAGGAAATAGACTGAGAACCCAGAGTAATAGTTTATCCTGCAACCCGTTCCCTTTGTGCTAGATGAACGAACCTTCTCTCCACATGCTCATTTCTGAGAAATAAGTGTGTGTGAAAGCCGTCCTTCACATAGCTTGTTGGGAACACAAAGTTTCTTTTCACTTGCAAACTCTACTCCATACATATATATGGGGAGGTACTAGCTCCAACTCGGTTTTACAGTGCAAACTGCAGGAAATTCAAACCGGCACTAGGAAACAGACTGAGAAATCAGAGTAATAGTTTCTCCTGCAACCCGTTCCCTTTGTGCTAGATGAACGAACGTCTCTCCACATGCTCAGTTCTGAGAGGTAAGTGAGTGTGAAAGCCTTAATTCACCTAGCTTGTTGGGAACACAAAGTTTCTTTTTACTTGCAAACTCCACTTCATAAATATATATGGGGTGGTACGAGCTCATACTCGGTTTAAAGGTGAAAACTGCAGGAACTTCAAACCGGCACTAGGAAACAGACTGAGAAAACAGAGTAAAAGTTTCTCCTGCAACCCGTTCCCTTTGTTCTAGATGAACGAACGTCTCTCCACATGCTCAGTTCTGAGAGATAAGTGTGTGTGAAAGCCGTCCTTCACATAGCTTGTTGGGAACACAAAGTTTCCTTTTACTTGCAAACTCCACTCCATAAATATATATGGGGAGGTACTAGCTCCAACTCGGTTTTACAGTGAAAACTGCAGGAAGTTCAAACCGGCACTAGGAAACAGACTGAGAAACCAGAGTAAAAGTTTCTACTGCAACCCGGTCCCTTTGTGCTAGATGAACGAACGTCTCTCCACATGCTCAGTTCTGAGAGATAAGTGTGTGTGAAAGCCGTCCTTCACATAGCTTGTTGGGAACACAAAGTTTCTTTTAATTTGCAAAACCCAATCCATACATATATATGGGGAGGTACTAGCTCCAACTCGGTTTTACAGTGAAAACTGCAGGAACTTCAAACCGGCACTAGGAAATAGACTGAGAACCCAGAGTAATAGTTTATCCTGCAACCCGTTCCCTTTGTGCTAGATGAACGAACCTTCTCTCCACATAGTCATTTCTGAGAGATAAGTGTGTTTGAAAGCCGTCCTTCACATAGCTTGTTGGGAACACAAAGTTTCTTTTCACTTGCAAACTCTACTCCATACATATATATGGGGAGGTACTAGCTCCAACTCGGTTTTACAGTGCAAACTGCAGGAAATTCAAACCGGCACTAGAAAACAGACTGAGAAACCAGAGTAATAGTTTCTCCTGCAACCCGTTCCCTTTGTGCTAGATGAACGAACGTCTCTCCACATGCTCAGTTCTGAGAGGTAAGTGAGTGTGAAAACCTTAATTCACCTAGCTTGTTGGGAACACAAAGTTTCTTTTTACTTGCAAACTCCACTTCATAAATATATATGGGTTGGTACGAGATCATACTCGGTTTAAAGGTGAAAATTGCAGGAACTTCAAACCGGCACTAGGAAACAGACTGAGAAAACAGAGTAAAAGTTTCTCCTGCAACCCGTTCCCTTTGTTCTAGATGAACGAACGTCTCTCCACATGCTCAGTTCTGAGAGATAAGTGTGTGTGAAAGCCGTCCTTCACATAGCTTGTTGGGAACACAAAGTTTCTTTTCATTTGCAAACTCCACTCCATAAATATATATGGGGAGGTACTAGCTCCTACTCGGTTTTACAGTGAAAACTGCAGGAAGTTCAAACCGGCACTAGGAAACAGACTGAGAAACCAGAGTAAAAGTTTCTACTGCAACCCGGTCCCTTTGTGCTAGATGAACGAACGTCTCTCCACATGCTCAGTTCTGAGAGATAAGTGTGTGTGAAAGCCGTCCTTCACATAGCTTGTTGGGAACACAAAGTTTCTTTTAATTTGCAAACTCCACTCCATACATATATATCGGGAGGTACTAGCTCCAACTCGGTTTTACAGTGCAAACTGCAGGAACTTCAAAACGGCACTAGGATACAGACTGTGAAACCACAGTAAAAGTTTCTCAGTCTACCCATTCACTTTGTGCTAGATGAACGAACGTCTCTCCACATGCTCATTTCTGAGAGATAAGTGAGTGTGAAAGCCTTCCTTCACCTAGCTTGTTGGGAACACAAAGTTTCTTTTTACTTGCAAACTCCACTCCATACATATATATGGGGAGGTACGACCTCATAATCGGTTTAAAAGTGAAAACTGCAGGAAATTCAAACCGGCACTAGGAAACAGACTGAGAAACCAGAGTAAAATTTTCTCCGGCAACCCGTTCCCTTTGTGCTAGATGAACGAACGTCTCTCCACATGCTCAGTTCTAGAGGGATAAGTGTGTGTGAAAGCCGTCCTTCAACTAGCTTGTTGGGAACACAAAGTTTTTTTTACTTGCAAACCCCACTCCATACATATATATGGGGAGGTACTAGCTCCTACTCGGTTTTACAGTGAAAACTGCAGGAAATTCATACCGGCACTAGGAAACAGAGTGAGAGCCCAGAGTAAAAGTTTCTCCTGCAACCCGTTCCCTTTTTGCTAGATGAACGAACGTCTCTCCACATGCTCAGTTCTGAGAGATAAGTGTGTGTGAAAGCCGTCCTTCACCTAGCTTGTTGGGAACACAAAGTTTATTTTAAATTGCAAACTCCAATCCATACATATTTATGGGGAGGTAAAAGCTCCTACTCGATTTTACAGTGAAAACTGCAGGAACTTCAAACCGGCACTAGGAAATAGACTGAGAACCCAGAGTAAGAGTTTATCCTGCAACCCGTTCCCTTTGTGCTAGATGAACGAACGTCTCTCCACATGCTCAGTTCTGAGAGATAATTGTGTGAAAGCCGTTTTTCACCTAGCTTGTTGGGAACACAAAGTTTCTTTTCACTTGCAAACTCCACTCCATACATATATATGGGGAGGTACAAGCTCCAACTCGGTTTTACAGTGAAAACTGCAGGAACTTCAACCCGGCACTAGGAAACAGACTGAGAAACCAGAGTAAAAGTTTCTCCTGCAACCCTTTCCCTTTGTGATAGATGAAAGAACGTCTCTCCACATGCTTAGTTCTGAGAGATAAGTGTGTGTGAAAGCCGTCTTACACCCAGCTTGTTGGGAACACAAAGTTTCTTTTCACTTGCAAACTCCACTCCATACATATATATGAGGAGGTACTAGCTCCAATTCGGTTTTACAGTGAAAACTGCAGGAACTTCAAACCGGCACTAGGAAACAAACTGAGAACCCAGAGTAAAATTTTCCCTTCAACCCTTTCCTTTTGTGGTAGATGAACGAATGTCTCTCCACATGCTCATTTCTGAGAGATAAGTGTGTGTGAAAGCCGTCCTTCACCTAGCTTGTTGGGAACACAAAGTTTCTTTTCACTTGCAAACTCCACTCCATACATATATATGGGGAGGTACTAGCTCCAACTCGGTTTTACAGTGCAAACTGCAGGAAATTCAAACCAGCACTAGGAAACAGACTGAGAACACAGAGTAATAGTTTCTCCTGCAACCCGTTCCCTTTGTGCTAGATGAACGAACGTCTCTCCACATGCTCAGTTCTGAGAGATAAGTGAGTGTGAAAGCCTTAATTCACCTAGCTTGTTGGGAACACAAAGTTTCTTTTTACTTGCAAACTCCACTTCATACATATATATGGGGTGGTACGAGCTCATACTCGGTTTAAAGGTGAAAACTGCAGGAACTTCAAACCGGCACTAGGAAACAGACTGAGAAACCAGAGAAAAGTTTCTCCTGCAACCCGTTCCCTTTGTGATAGATGAACGAACGTCTCTCCACATGCTCAGTTCTGAGATATAATTTTGTGTGAAAGCCGTCTTTCACCTAGCTTGTTGGGAACACAAAGTTTCTTTTCACTTGCAAACTCCAATCCATACATATATATGGGGAGGTACAAGCTCAAACTCGGTTTTACAGTGAAAACTGCATGAACTTCAAACCGGCACTAGGAAACAGACTGAGAAACCAGAGTAAAAGTTTCTCCTGCAAACCGTTCCCTTTGTGATAGATGAACGAACGTCTCTCCACATGCTCAGTTCTGAGAGATAAGTGTGTGTGAAAGCCGTCCTTCACCTAGCTTGTTGGGAACACAAAGTTTCTTTTCACTTGCAAACTCCACTCCATACATATATATGGGGAGGTACTTGCTCCAACTCGGTTTTACAGTGCAAACTGCAGGAACTTCAAACCAGCACTAGGAAACAGACTGACAAACCAGATGAAAAGTTCCTCCTGCAACCCGTTCAATTTGTCCTAGATGAACGAACGTCTCTCCACATGCTCACTTCTGAGAGATATGTGTGTGTGAAAGCCGTCCTTCACCTAGCTTGTTGGGAACACAAAGTTTCTTTTCACTTGCAAACTCCACTCCACACATATATATGGGGAGGTACTATCTCCAACTTGGTTTTACAGTGCAAACTGCAGGAACTTCAAACCGGCACTAGGATACAGACTGAGAAACCAGAGTAAAAGTTTCTACTGCTACCCGTTCCATTTGTGCTAGATGAACGAACGTCTCTCCACATGCTCAGTTCTGAGAGATAAGTGTGTGTGAATGCCGTTCTTCACCTAGCTTTTTGGGAACACAAAGTTTCTTTTAACTTGCAAAATCCAATCCATACATATATATGGGGAGGTACTAGCTCCAACTCGGTTTACAGTGAAAACTGCAGGAACTTCAAAACGGCACTAGGAAATAGACTGAGAACCCAGAGTAATAGTTTATCCTGCAACCCGTTCCATTTGTGCTAGATGAACGAACCTTCTCTCCACATGCTCATTTCTGAGAGATAAGTGTGTGTGAAAGCCGTCCTTCACCTAGCTTGTTGGGAACACAAAGTTTCTTTTCACTTGCAAACTCCACTCCATACATATATATGGGGAGGTACTAGCTCCAACTCGGTTTTACAGTGCAAACTGCAGGAAATTCAAACCGGCACTAGGAAACAGACTGAGAAACCAGAGTAATAGTTTCTCCTGCAACCCGTTCCCTTTGTGCTAGATGAACGAACGTCTCTCCACATGCTCAGTTCTGAGAGGTAAGTGAGTGTGAAAGCCTTAATTCACCTAGCTTGTTGGGAACACAAAGTTTCTTTTTACTTGCAAACTCCACTTCATAAATATATATGGGGTGGTACGAGCTCATACTCGGTTTAAAGGTGAAAACTGCAGGAACTTCAAACCGGCACTAGGAAACAGACTGAGAAAACAGAGTAAAAGTTTCTCCTGCAACCCGTTCCCTTTGTTCTAGATGAACGAACGTCTCTCCACATGCTCAGTTCTGAGAGATAAGTGTGTGTGAAAGCCGTCCTTCACATAGCTTGTTGGGAACACAAAGTTTCTTTTCACTTGCAAACTCCACTCCATACATATATATGGGGAGGTACTAGCTCCAACTCGGTTTTACAGTGAAAACTGCAGGAAGTTCAAACCGGCACTAGGAAACAGACTGAGAAACCAGAGTAAAAGATTCTACTGCAACCCGGTCCCTTTGTGCTAGATGAACGAACGTCTCTCCACATGCTCAGTTCTGAGAGATATGTGTGTGTGAAAGCCGTCCTTCACCTAGCTTGTTGGGAACACAAAGTTTCTTTCAAATTGCAAACTCCACTCCATACATATATATGGGAGGTACTAGCTCCAACTCGATTTTACAGTGAAAACTGCCGGAACTTCAAACCGGCACAAGGAAACAGACTGAGAAAACAGAGTAAAAGATTCTCCTGCAACACGTTCCATTTGTGCTAGATGAATGAACGTCTCTCCACATGCTCAGTTCTGAGAAATATGTGTGTGTGAAAGCCGTCCTTCACATAGCTTGTTGGGAACACAAAGTTTCTTTTAATTTGCAAACTCCACTCCATACATATATATCGGGAGGTACTAGCTCCAACTCGGTTTTACAGTGCAAACTGCAGGAACATCAAAATGGCACTAGGATACAGACTGTGAAACCACAGTAAAAGTTTCTCCGTCTACCCGTTCACTTTGTGCTAGATGAACGAACGTCTCTCCACATGCTCATTTCTGAGAGATAAGTGAGTGTGAAAGCCTTCCTTCACCTAGCTTGTTGGGAACACAAAGTTTCTTTTTACTTGCAAACTCCACTCCATACATATATATGGGGAGGTACGACCTCATACTCGGTTTAAAAGTGAAAACTGCAGGAACTTCAAACCGGCACTAGGAAACAGACTGAGAAACCAGAGTAAAATTTTCTCCGGCAACCCGTTCCATTTGTGCTAGATGAACGAACGTCTCTCCACATGCTCAGTTCTGAGAGATAAGTGTGTGTGAAAGCCGTCCTTCAACTAGCTTGTTGGGAACACAAAGTTTTTTTTACTTGCAAACCCCACTCCATACATACATATGGGGAGGTACTAGTTCCTACTCGGTTTTACAGTGAAAACTGCAGGAAATTCATACCGGCACTAGGAAACAGAGTGAGAGCCCAGAGTAAAAGTTTCTCCTGCAACCCGTTCCCTTTGTGCTAGATGAACGAACGTCTCTCCACATGCTCATTTCTGAGAGATAATTGTGTGTGAAAGCCGTCCTTCACCTAGCTTGTTGGGAACACAAAGTTTATTTTAAATTGCAAACTCCACTCCATACATATATATGGGGAGGTAAAAGCTCCTACTCGGTTTTACAGTGAAAACTGCAGGAACTTCAAACCGGCACTAGGAAATAGACTGAGAACCCAGAGTAAGAGTTTATCCTGCAACCCGTTCCCTTTGTGCTAGATGAACGAACGTCTCTCCACATGCTCAGTTCTGAGAGATAATTGTGTGAAAGCCGTTCTTCACCTAGCTTGTTGGGAACACAAAGTTTCTTTTCACTTGCAAACTCCACTCCATACATATATATGGGGAGGTACTAGCTCCAACTCGGTTTTACAGTGCAAACTGCAGGAAATTCAAACCGGCACTAGGAAACAGACTGAGAACCCAGAGTAATAGTTTCTCCTGCAACCCGTTCCCTTTGTGCTAGATGAACGAACGTCTCTCCACATGCTCAGTTCTGAGAGATAAGTGTGTGTGAAAGCCGTCCTTCACCTAGCTTGTTGGGAACACAAAGTTTCTTTTCACTTGCAAACTCCACTCCATACATATATATGGGGAGGTACTTGCTCCAACTCGGTTTTACAGTGCAAACTGCAGGAACTTCAAACCAGCACTAGGAAACAGACTGACAAACCAGATGAAAAGTTCCTCCTGCAACCCGTTCAATTTGTCCTAGATGAACGAACGTCTCTCCACATGCTCACTTCTGAGAGATATGTGTGTGTGAAAGCCGTCCTTCACCTAGCTTGTTGGGAACACAAAGTTTCTTTTCACTTGCAAACTCCACTCCACACATATATATGGGGAGGTACTATCTCCAACTTGGTTTTACAGTGCAAACTGCAGGAACTTCAAACCGGCACTAGGATACAGACTGAGAAACCAGAGTAAAAGTTTCTACTGCTACCCGTTCCATTTGTGCTAGATGAACGAACGTCTCTCCACATGCTCAGTTCTGAGAGATAAGTGTGTGTGAATGCCGTTCTTCACCTAGCTTTTTGGGAACACAAAGTTTCTTTTAACTTGCAAAATCCAATCCATACATATATATGGGGAGGTACTAGCTCCAACTCGGTTTACAGTGAAAACTGCAGGAACTTCAAAACGGCACTAGGAAATAGACTGAGAACCCAGAGTAATAGTTTATCCTGCAACCCGTTCCATTTGTGCTAGATGAACGAACCTTCTCTCCACATGCTCATTTCTGAGAGATAAGTGTGTGTGAAAGCCGTCCTTCACCTAGCTTGTTGGGAACACAAAGTTTCTTTTCACTTGCAAACTCCACTCCATACATATATATGGGGAGGTACTAGCTCCAACTCGGTTTTACAGTGCAAACTGCAGGAAATTCAAACCGGCACTAGGAAACAGACTGAGAAACCAGAGTAATAGTTTCTCCTGCAACCCGTTCCCTTTGTGCTAGATGAACGAACGTCTCTCCACATGCTCAGTTCTGAGAGGTAAGTGAGTGTGAAAGCCTTAATTCACCTAGCTTGTTGGGAACACAAAGTTTCTTTTTACTTGCAAACTCCACTTCATAAATATATATGGGGTGGTACGAGCTCATACTCGGTTTAAAGGTGAAAACTGCAGGAACTTCAAACCGGCACTAGGAAACAGACTGAGAAAACAGAGTAAAAGTTTCTCCTGCAACCCGTTCCCTTTGTTCTAGATGAACGAACGTCTCTCCACATGCTCAGTTCTGAGAGATAAGTGTGTGTGAAAGCCGTCCTTCACATAGCTTGTTGGGAACACAAAGTTTCTTTTCACTTGCAAACTCCACTCCATACATATATATGGGGAGGTACTAGCTCCAACTCGGTTTTACAGTGAAAACTGCAGGAAGTTCAAACCGGCACTAGGAAACAGACTGAGAAACCAGAGTAAAAGATTCTACTGCAACCCGGTCCCTTTGTGCTAGATGAACGAACGTCTCTCCACATGCTCAGTTCTGAGAGATATGTGTGTGTGAAAGCCGTCCTTCACCTAGCTTGTTGGGAACACAAAGTTTCTTTCAAATTGCAAACTCCACTCCATACATATATATGGGAGGTACTAGCTCCAACTCGATTTTACAGTGAAAACTGCCGGAACTTCAAACCGGCACAAGGAAACAGACTGAGAAAACAGAGTAAAAGATTCTCCTGCAACACGTTCCATTTGTGCTAGATGAATGAACGTCTCTCCACATGCTCAGTTCTGAGAAATATGTGTGTGTGAAAGCCGTCCTTCACATAGCTTGTTGGGAACACAAAGTTTCTTTTAATTTGCAAACTCCACTCCATACATATATATCGGGAGGTACTAGCTCCAACTCGGTTTTACAGTGCAAACTGCAGGAACATCAAAATGGCACTAGGATACAGACTGTGAAACCACAGTAAAAGTTTCTCCGTCTACCCGTTCACTTTGTGCTAGATGAACGAACGTCTCTCCACATGCTCATTTCTGAGAGATAAGTGAGTGTGAAAGCCTTCCTTCACCTAGCTTGTTGGGAACACAAAGTTTCTTTTTACTTGCAAACTCCACTCCATACATATATATGGGGAGGTACGACCTCATACTCGGTTTAAAAGTGAAAACTGCAGGAACTTCAAACCGGCACTAGGAAACAGACTGAGAAACCAGAGTAAAATTTTCTCCGGCAACCCGTTCCATTTGTGCTAGATGAACGAACGTCTCTCCACATGCTCAGTTCTGAGAGATAAGTGTGTGTGAAAGCCGTCCTTCAACTAGCTTGTTGGGAACACAAAGTTTTTTTTACTTGCAAACCCCACTCCATACATACATATGGGGAGGTACTAGTTCCTACTCGGTTTTACAGTGAAAACTGCAGGAAATTCATACCGGCACTAGGAAACAGAGTGAGAGCCCAGAGTAAAAGTTTCTCCTGCAACCCGTTCCCTTTGTGCTAGATGAACGAACGTCTCTCCACATGCTCATTTCTGAGAGATAATTGTGTGTGAAAGCCGTCCTTCACCTAGCTTGTTGGGAACACAAAGTTTATTTTAAATTGCAAACTCCACTCCATACATATATATGGGGAGGTAAAAGCTCCTACTCGGTTTTACAGTGAAAACTGCAGGAACTTCAAACCGGCACTAGGAAATAGACTGAGAACCCAGAGTAAGAGTTTATCCTGCAACCCGTTCCCTTTGTGCTAGATGAACGAACGTCTCTCCACATGCTCAGTTCTGAGAGATAATTGTGTGAAAGCCGTTCTTCACCTAGCTTGTTGGGAACACAAAGTTTCTTTTCACTTGCAAACTCCACTCCATACATATATATGGGGAGGTACTAGCTCCAACTCGGTTTTACAGTGCAAACTGCAGGAAATTCAAACCGGCACTAGGAAACAGACTGAGAACCCAGAGTAATAGTTTCTCCTGCAACCCGTTCCCTTTGTGCTAGATGAACGAACGTCTCTCCACATGCTCAGTTCTGAGAGATAAGTGAGTGTGAAAGCCTTAATTCACCTAGCTTGTTGGGAACACAAATTTTCTTTTTACTTGCAAACTCCACTTCATACATATATATGGGGTGGTACGAGCTCATACTCGGTTTAAAGGTGAAAACTGCAGGAACTTCAAACCGGCACTAGGAAACAGACTGAGAAACCAGAGAAAAGTTTCTCCTGCAAACCGTTCCCTTTGTGATAGATGAAAGAACGTCTCTCCACATGCTCAGTTCTGAGATATAATTTTGTGTGAAAGCCGTCCTTCACCTAGCTTGTTGGGAACACAAAGTTTCTTTTCACTTGCAAACTCCAATCCATACATATATATGGGGAGGTACAAGCTCAAACTCGGTTTTACAGTGAAAACTGCAGGAACTTCAAACCGGCACTAGGAAACAGACTGAGAAACCAGAGTAAAAGTTTCTCCTGCAAACCGTTCCCTTTGTGATAGATGAACGAACGTCTCTCCACATGCTCAGTTCTGAGAGATAAGTGTGTGTGAAAGCCGTCCTTCACCTAGCTTGTTGGGAACACAAAGTTTCTTTTCACTTGCAAACTCCACTCCATACATATATATGAGGAGGTACTTGCTCCAACTCGGTTTTACAGTGCAAACTGCAGGAACTTCAAACCAGCACTAGGAAACAGACTGACAAACCAGATGAAAAGTTCCTCCTGCAACCCGTTCAATTTGTGCTAGATGAACGAACGTCTCTCCACATGCTCAGTTCTGAGAGATAAGTGTGTGTGAATGCCGTCCTTCAAATAGCTTTTTGGGAACACAAAGTTTCTTTTAACTTGCAAAATCCAATCCATACATATATATGGGGAGGTACTAGCTCCAACTCGGTTTTACAGTGAAAACTGCAGGAACTTCAAACCGGCACTAGGAAATAGACTGAGAACCCAGAGTAATAGTTTATCCTGCAACCCGTTCCCTTTGTGCTAGATGAACGAAACTTCTCTCCACATGCTCATTTCTGAGAGATAAGTGTGTGTGAAAGCCGTCCTTCACCTAGCTTGTTGGGAACACAAAGTTTATTTTTACGTGCAAACTCCACTACATACATATATATGGGGAGGTACTAGCTCCTACTCGGTTTTACAGTGAAAACTGCAGGAAATTCAAACCGGCCCTAGGAAACAGACTGAGAAACCAGAGTAAACGTTTCTCCTGCAACCCGTTCCCTTAGTGCTAGATGAACGAACGTCTCTGCACATGCTCAGTTCTGAGAGATAAGTGTGTGTGAAAGCCGTCCTTCACGCAGCTTGTTGGGAACACAAAGTTTCTTTTCACTTGCAAACTCCACTCCATACATATATATGGGGAGGAAATATCTCCAACTCGGTTTTACAGTGAAAACTGCAGGAACTTCAAAACTGCACTACGAAACAAACTGAGAAACCAGAGGAAAAGTTTCTCCTGAAACCTGTTCCCTTTGTGCTAGATGAACGAACGTCTCTCCACATGCTCAGTTCTGAGAGATAAGTGTGTGGGAAAGCCGTCCTTCACCTAGCTTGTTTGGAACACAAAGTTTCTTTTCATTTGCAAAATCCATTCCATACATATATATGGGGAGGTACTAGCTCCAAGTCGGTTTTACAGTGAAAACTGCAGGAACTTCAAACCGGCACTAGGAAACAGACTGGGAAACCAGAGAAAATGTTTCTCCTTCAACCCGTTCCCTTTGTGCTAGATGAACGAACGTCTCTCCACATGCTCAGTTCTGAGAGGTAAGTGTGTGTGAAAGCCGCCCTTCACCTAGCTTGTTGGGAACACAAAGTTTCTTTTCACTTGCAGACTATACACCATACATATATATGGGGAGGTACTAGCTCCAACTCGGTTTTACAGTGAAAACTGCAGGAAATTCAAACCGGCACTAGGAAACAGACTGAGAAACCAGAGTAAAAGTTTGTCCTGCAACCCGTTCCCTTTGTGCTAGATGAACGAATGTCTCTCCACATGCTCAGTTCTGAGAGATAAGTGTGTGGGAAAGCCGTCCTTCACCTATCTTTTTGGGAACCCAAAGTTTCTTTTCAGTTGCAAACTCCCCTCCATACATATATATGGGGAGGTACAAGCTCCAACTCTGTTTTACAGTGAAAACTGCAGGAACTTCAAACCAGCACTAGGAAACAGACAGAGAAACCAGAGTAAAAGTTTCTCTTGCAACCCGTTCCCTTTGTGCTAGATGAACGAACTTCTCTCCACATGCTCAGTTCTGAGATACAAATGTGTGTGAAAGCCGTCCTTCACCTAGCTTGTTGGGAACACAAAGTTTCTTTTCACTTGCAGACTCCACACCATACATATATATGGGGAGGTACTAGCTCCAACTCTGTTTTACAGTGAGAACTGCAGGAAATTCAAACCGGCACTAGGAAACAGACTGAGAAACCAGAGTAAAAGTTTCTCCTGCAACCCGTTCCCTTTTTGCTAGATGAACGAACGTCTCTGCACATGCTCAGTTCTGAGAGATAAGTGTGTGTGAAAGCCGTCCTTCACCCAGCTTGTTGGGAACACAAAGTTTCTTTCCACTTGCAAACTCCACTCCATACATATATATGGGGAGGTACTAGCTCCAACTCGGTTTTACAGTGAAAACTGCAGGAAGTTCAAACCGGCACTAGGAAACAGACTGACAAATCAGAGTAAAAATTTCTACTGCAACCCGTTCCCTTTGTTCTAGATGAACGAACGTCTCTCCACATGCTCAGTTCAGAGAGATAAGTGTGTGGGAATGCCTTACTTCACCTAGCTTTTTGGGAACACAAAGTTTCTTTTTACTTGCAAACTCCACTCCATACATATATATGGGAAGGTACTAGCTCCTACTCGATTTTACAGTGAAAACTGCAGGAACTTCAAACCGGCACTAGGAAACAGACTGAGAACCCAGAGTAAAATTTTCTCCTGCAACCCTTTCCCTTTGTGCTAGATGAACGAACGTCTCTCCACATGCTCAGTTCTGAGAGATGAGTGTGTGTGAAAGCCGTCCTTCACCTAGCTTGTTGGGAACAGAAAGTTTAGTTTAAATTGCAAACTCCAATCCATACATATATATGGGGAGGTAAAAGCTCCTACTCGGTTTTACAGTGAAAACTGCAGGAACTTCAAACCGGCACTAGGAAATAGAATGAGAACCCAGAGTAATAGTTTATCCTGCAACCCGTTCCCTTTGTGCTAGATGAACGAACGTCTCTCCACATGCTCAGTTCTGAGAGATAATTGTGTGTGAAAGCCGTTCTTCACCTAGCTTGTTGGGAACACAAAGTTTCTTTTCACTTGCAAACTCCAATCCATACATATATATGGGGAGGTACAAGCTCAAACTCGGTTTTATAGTGAAAACTGCAGGAACTTCAAACCGGCACTAGGAAACAGACTGAGAAACCAGAGTAAAAGTTTCTCCTGCAAACCGTTCCCTTTGTGATAGATGAACGAACGTCTCTCCACATGCTCAGTTCTGAGAGATAAATGTGTGTGAAAGCCGTCCTTCACCTAGCTTGTTGGGAACACAAAGTTTCTTTTCACTTGCAAACTCCACTCCATACATATATATGGGGAGGTACTTGCTCCAACTCGGTTTTACAGTGCAAACGGCAGGAACTTCAAACCAGCACTAGGAAACAGACTGACAAACCAGATGAAAAGTTCCTCCTGCAACCCGTTCAATTTGTGCTAGATGAACGAACGTCTCTCCACATGCTCACTTCTGAGAGATAAGTGTGTGTGAAAGCCGTACTTCACCTAGCTTGTTGGGAACACAAAGTTTCTTTTCACTTGCAAACTCCACTCCACACATATATATGGGGAGGTACAATCTCCAACTTGGTTTTACAGTGCAAACTGCAGGAACTTCAAACCGGCACTAGGATACAGACTGAGAAACCAGAGTAAAAGTTTCTACTGCTACCCGTTCCCTTTGTGCTAGATGAACGAACGTCTCTCCACATGCTCAGTTCTGAGAGATAAGTGTGTGTGAATGCCGTCCTTCACCTAGCTTGTTGGGAACACAAAGTTTCTTTCCAATTGCAAACTCCACTCCATACATATATATGGGAGGTACTAGCTCCAACTCGATTTTACAGTGAAAACTGCCGGAACTTCAAACCGGCACAAGGAAACAGACTGAGAAAACAAAGTAAAATATTCTCCTGCAACCCGTTCCATTTGTGCTAGATGAATGAACGTCTCTCCACATGCTCAGTTCTGAGAAATATGTGTGTGTGAAATCCGTCCTTCACATAGCTTGTTGGGAACACAAAGTTTCTTTTAATTTGCAAACTCCACTCCATACATATATATCGGGAGGTACTAGCTCCAACTCGGTTTTACAGTGCAAACTGCAGGAACTTCAAAACGGCACTAGGATACAGACTGTGAAACCACAGTAAAAGTTTCTCCGTCTACCCATTCACTTTGTGCTAGATGAACGAACTTCTCTCCACATGCTCATTTCTGAGAGATAAGTGAGTGTGAAAGCCTTCCTTCACCTAGCTTGTTGGGAACACAAAGTTTCTTTTTACTTGCAAACTCCACTCCATACATATATATGGGGAGGTACGACCTCATACTCGGTTTAAAAGTGAAAACTGCAGGAACTTCAAACCGGCACTAGGAAACAGACTGAGAATCCAGAGTAAAATTTTCTCCGGCAACCCGTTCCCTTTGTGCTAGATGAACGAACGTCTCTCCACATGCTCAGTTCTGAGAGATAAGTGTGTGTGAAAGCCGTCCTTCAACTAGCTTGTTGGGAACACAAAGTTTTTTTTACTTGCAAACCCCACTCCATACATATATATGGGGAGGTACTAGCTCCTACTCGGTTTTACAGTGAAAACTGCAGGAAATTCATACCGGCTCTAGGAAACAGAGTGAGAGCCCAGAGTAAAAGTTTCTCCTGCAACCCGTTCCCTTTGTGCTAGATGAACGAACGTCTCTCCACATGCTCAGTTCTGAGAGATAAGTGTGTGTGAAAGCCGACCTTCACCTAGCTTGTTGGGAACACAAAGTTTATTTTAAATTGCAAACTCCACTCCATACATATATATGGGGAGGTAAAAGCTCCTACTCGGTTTTACAGTGAAAACTGCAGGAACTTCAAACCGGCACTAGGAAATAGACTGAGAACCCAGAGTAAGAGTTTATCCTGCAACCCGTTCCCTTTGTGCTAGATGAACGAACGTCTCTCCACATGCTCAGTTCTGAGAGATATTTGTGTGAAAGCCGTTCTTCACCTAGCTTGTTGGGAACACAAAGTTTATTTTCACTTGCAAACTCCACTCCATACATATATATGGGGAGGTACAAGCTCCAACTCGGTTTTACAGTGAAAACTGCAGGAACTTCAACCCGGCACTAGGAAACAGACTGAGAAACCAGAGTAAAAGTTTCTCCTGCAACCCGTTCCCTTTGTGATAGATGAACGAACGTCTCTCCACATGCTTAGTTCTGAGAGATAAGTGTGTGTGAAAGCCGTCTTACACCCAGCTTGTTGGGAACACAAAGTTTCTTTTCACTTGCAAACTCCACTCCATACATATATATGAGGAGGTACTAGCTCCAATTCGGTTTTACAGTGAAAACTGCAGGAACTTCAAACCGGCACTAGGAAACAAACTGAGAACCCAGAGTAAAATTTTCCCTTCAACCCTTTCCTTTTGTGCTAGATGAACGAACGTCTCTCCACATGCTCATTTCTGAGAGATAAGTGTGTGTGAAAGCCGTCCTTCACCTAGCTTGTTGGGAACACAAAGTTTCTTTTCACTTGCAAACTCCACTCCATACATATATATGGGGAGGTACTAGCTCCAACTCGGTTTTACAGTGCAAACTGCAGGAAATTCAAACCGGCACTAGGAAACAGACTGAGAACCCAGAGTAATAGTTTCTCCTGCAACCCGTTCCCTTTGTGCTAGATGAACGAACGTCTCTCCACATGCTCAGTTCTGAGAGATAAGTGAGTGTGAAAGCCTTAATTCACCTAGCTTGTTGGGAACACAAAGTTTCTTTTTACTTGCAAACTCCACTTCATACATATATATGGGGTGGTACGAGCTCATACTCGGTTTAAAGGTGAAAACTGCAGGAACTTCAAACCGGCACTAGGAAACAGACTGAGAGACCAGAGAAAAGTTTCTCCTGCAACCCGTTCCCTTTGTGATAGATGAACGAACGTCTCTCCACATGCTCAGTTCTGAGATATAATTTTGTGTGAAAGCCGTCCTTCACCTAGCTTGTTGGGAACACAAAGTTTCTTTTCACTTGCAAACTCCAATCCATACATATATATGGGGAGGTACAAGCTCAAACTCGGTTTTACAGTGAAAACTGCAAGAACTTCAAACCGGCACTAGGAAACAGACTGAGAAACCAGAGTAAAAGTTTCTCCTGCAAACCGTTCCCTTTGTGATAGATGAACGAACGTCTCTCCACATGCTCAGTTCTGAGAGATAAGTGTGTGTGAAAGCCGTCCTTCACCTAGCTTGTTGGGAACACAAAGTTTCTTTTCACTTGCAAACTCCACTCCATACATATATATGGGGAGGTACTTGCTCCAACTCGGTTTTACAGTGCAAACTGCAGGAACTTCAAACCAGCACTAGGAAACAGACTGACAAACCAGATGAAAAGTTCCTCCTGCAACCCGTTCAATTTGTGCTAGATGAACGAACGTCTCTCCACATGCTCACTTCTGAGAGATAAGTGTGTGTGAAAGCCGTCCTTCACCTAGCTTGTTGGGAACACAAAGTTTCTTTTCACTTGCAAACTCCACTCCACACATATATATGGGGAGGTACTATCTCCAACTTGGTTTTACAGTGCAAACTGCAGGAACTTCAAACCGGCACTAGGATACAGACTGAGAAACCAGAGTAAAAGTTTCTACTGCTACCCGTTCCCTTTGTGCTAGATGAACGAACGTCTCTCCACATGCTCAGTTCTGAGAGATAAGTGTGTGTGAATGCCGTCCTTCACCTAGCTTTTTGGGAACACAAAGTTTCTTTTAACTTGCGAAATCCAATCCATACATATATATGGGGAGGTACTAGCTCCAACTCGGTTTTACAGTGAAAACTGCAGGAACTTCAAACCGGCACTAGGAAATAGACTGAGAACCCAGAGTAATAGTTTATCCTGCAACCCGTTCCCTTTGTGCTAGATGAACGAAACTTCTCTCCACATGCTCATTTCTGAGAGATAAGTGTGTGTGAAAGCCGTCCTTCACATAGCTTGTTGGGAACACAAAGTTTCTTTTCACTTGCAAACTCTACTCCATACATATATATGGGGAGGTACTAGCTCCAACTCGGTTTTACAGTGCAAACTGCAGGAAATTCAAACCGGCACTAGGAAACAGACTGAGAAACCAGAGTAATAGTTTCTCCTGCAACCCGTTCCCTTTGTGCTAGATGAACGAACGTCTCTCCACATGCTCAGTTCTGAGAGGTAAGTGAGTGTGAAAGCCTTAATTCACCTAGCTTATTGGGAACACAAAGTTTCTTTTTACTTGCAAACTCCACTTCATAAATATATATGGGGTGGTACGAGCTCATACTCGGTTTAAAGGTGAAAACTGCAGGAACTTCAAACCGGCAGTAGGAAACAGACTGAGAAAACAGAGTAAAAGTTTCTCCTGCAACCCGTTCCCTTTTTTCTAGATGAACGAACGTCTCTCCACATGCTCAGTTCTGAGAGATAAGTGTGTGTGAAAGCCGTCCTTCACATAGCTTGTAGGGAACACAAAGTTTCTTTTCACTTGCAAACTCCACTCCATAAATATATATGGGGAGGTACTAGCTCCAACTCGGTTTTACAGTGAAAACTGCAGGAAGTTCAAACCGGCACTAGGAAACAGACTGAGAATCCAGAGTAAAAGTTTCTACTGCAACCCGGTCCCTTTGTGCTAGATGAACGAACGTCTCTCCACATGCTCAGTTCTGAGAGATAAGTGTGTGTGAAAGCCTTCCTTCACATAGCTTGTTGGGAACACAAAGTTTCTATTAATTTGCAAAATCCAATCCATACATATATATGGGGAGGTACTAGCTCCAACTCGGTTTTACAGTGAAAACTGCAGGAACTTCAAACCGGCACTAGGAAATAGACTGAGAACCCAGAGTAATAGTTTATCCTGCAACCCGTTCCCTTTGTGCTAGATGAACGAACCTTCTCTCCACATGCTCATTTCTGAGAGATAAGTGTGTGTGAAAGCCGTCCTTCACATAGCTTGTTGGGAACACAAAGTTTCTTTTCACTTGCAAACTCTACTCCATACATATATATGGGGAGGTACTAGCTCCAACTCGGTTTTACAGTGCAAACTGCAGGAAATTCAAACCGGCACTAGGAAACAGACTGAGAAACCAGAGTAATAGTTTCTCCTGCAACCCGTTCCCTTTGTGCTAGATGAACGAACGTCTCTCCACATGCTCAGTTCTGAGAGGTAAGTGAGTGTGAAAGCCTTAATTCACCTAGCTTGTTGGGAACACAAAGTTTCTTTTTACTTGCAAACTCCACTTCATAAATATATATGGGGTGGTACGAGATCATACTCGGTTTAAAGGTGAAAACTGCAGGAACTTCAAACCGGCACTAGGAAACAGACTGAGAAAACAGAGTAAAAGTTTCTCCTGCAACCCTTTCCCTTTGTTCTAGATGAACGAACGTCTCTCCACATGCTCAGTTCTGAGAGATAAGTGTGTGTGAAAGCCGTCCTTCACATAGCTTGTTGGGAACACAAAGTTTCTTTTCACTTGCAAACTCCACTCCATAAATATATATGGGGTGGTACTAGCTCCAACTCGGTTTTACAGTGAAAACTGCAGGAAGTTCAAACCGGCACTAGGAAACAGACTGAGAAACCAGAGTAAAAGTTTCTACTGCAACCCGGTCCCTTTGTGCTAGATGAACGAACGTCTCTCCACATGCTCAGTTCTGAGAGATAAGTGTGTGTGAAAGCCGTCCTTCACATAGCTTGTTGGGAACACAAAGTTTCTTTTAATTTGCAAACTCCACTCCATACATATATATCGGGAGGTACTAGCTCCAACTCGGTTTTACAGTGCAAACTGCAGGAACTTCAAAACGGCACTAGGATACAGACTGTGAAACCACAGTAAAAGTTTCTCCGTCTACCCATTCACTTTGTGCTAGATGAACGAAAGTCTCTCCACATGCTCATTTCTGAGAGATAAGTGAGTGTGAAAGCCTTCCTTCACCTAGCTTGTTGGGAACACAAAGTTTCTTTTTACTTGCAAACTCCACTCCATACATATATATGGGGAGGTACGACCTCATAATCGGTTTAAAAGTGAAAACTGCAGGAACTTCAAACCGGCACTAGGAAACAGACTGAGAAACCAGAGTAAAATTTTCTCCGGCAACCCGTTCCCTTTATGCTAGATGAACGAACGTCTCTCCACATGCTCAGTTCTGAGAGATAAGTGTGTGTGAAAGCCGTCCTTCAACTAGCTTGTTGGGAACACAAAGTTTTTTTTACTTGCAAACCCCACTCCATACATATATATGGGGAGGTACTAGCTCCTACTCGGTTTTACAGTGAAAACTGCAGGAAATTCATACCGGCACTAGGAAACAGAGTGAGAGCCCAGAGTAAAAGTTTCTCCTGCAACCCGTTCCCTTTGTGCTAGATGAACGAACGTCTCTCCACATGCTCAGTTCTGAGAGATAAGTGTGTGTGAAAGCCGTCCTTCACCTAACTTGTTGGGAACACAAAGTTTATTTTAAATTGCAAACTCCAATCCATACATATTTATGGGGAGGTAAAAGCTCCTACTCGATTTTACAGTGAAAACTGCAGGAACTTCAAACCGGCACTAGGAAATAGACTGAGAACCCAGAGTAAGAGTTTATCCTGCAACCCGTTCCCTTTGTGCTAGATGAACGAACGTCTCTCCACATGCTCAGTTCTGAGAGATAATTGTGTGAAAGCCGTTTTTCACCTAGCTTGTTGGGAACACAAAGTTTCTTTTCACTTGCAAACTCCACTCCATACATATATATGGGGAGGTACAAGCTCCAACTCGGTTTTACAGTGAAAACTGCAGGAACTTCAACCCGGCACTAGGAAACAGACTGAGAAAAAAGAGTAAAAGTTTCTCCTGCAACCCTTTCCCTTTGTGATAGATGAACGAACGTCTCTCCACATGCTTAGTTCTGAGAGATAAGTGTGTGTGAAAGCCGTCTTACACCCAGCTTGTTGGGAACACAAAGTTTCTTTTCACTTGCAAACTCCACTCCATACATATATATGAGGAGGTACTAGCTCCAATTCGGTTTTACAGTGAAAACTGCAGGAACTTCAAACCGGCACTAGGAAACAAACTGAGAACCCAGAGTAAAATTTTCCCTTCAACCCTTTCCTTTTGTGCTAGATGAACGAACGTCTCTACACATGCTCATTTCTGAGAGATAATTGTGTGTGAAAGCCGTCCTTCACCTAGCTTGTTGGGAACACAAAGTTTCTTTTCACTTGCAAACTCCACTCCATACATATATATGGGGAGGTACTAGCTCCAACTCGGTTTTACAGTGCAAACTGCAGGAAATTCAAACCAGCACTAGGAAACAGACTGAGAACACAGAGTAATAGTTTATCCTGCAACCCGTTCCTTTGTGCTAGATGAACGAACGTCTCTCCACATGCTCAGTTCTGAGAGATAAGTGAGTGTGAAAGCCTTAATTCACCTAGCTTGTTGGGAACACAAAGTTTCTTTTTACTTGCAAACTCCACTTCATACATATATATGGGGTGGTACGAGCTCATACTCGGTTTAAAGGTGAAAACTGCAGGAACTTCAAACCGGCACTAGGAAACAGACTGAGAAACCAGAGAAAAGTTTCTCCTGCAACCCGTTCCCTTTGTGATAGATGAACGAACGTCTCTCCACATGCTCAGTTCTGAGATATAATTTTGTGTGAAAGCCGTCTTTCACCTAGCTTGTTGGGAACACAAAGTTTCTTTTCACTTGCAAACTCCAATCCATACATATATAAGGGGAGGTACAAGCTCAAACTCTGTTTTACAGTGAAAACTGCATGAACTTCAAACCGGCACTAGGAAACAGACTGAGAAACCAGAGTAAAAGTTTCTCCTGCAAACCGTTCCCATTGTGATAGATGAACGAACGTCTCTCCACATGCTCAGTTCTGAGAGATAAGTGTGTGTGAAAGCCGTCCTTCACCTAGCTTGTTGGGAACACAAAGTTTCTTTTCACTTGCAAACTCCACCCATACATATATATGGGGAGGTACTTGCTCCAACTCGGTTTTACAGTGCAAACTGCAGGAACTTCAAACCAGCACTAGGAAACAGACTGACAAACCAGATGAAAAGTTCCTCCTGCAACCCGTTCAATTTGTCCTAGATGAACGAACGTCTCTCCACATGCTCACTTCTGAGAGATATGTGTGTGTGAAAGCCGTCCTTCACCTAGCTTGTTGGGAACACAAAGTTTCTTTTCAATTGCAAACTCCACTCCACACATATATATGGGGAGGTACTATCTCCAACTTGGTTTTACAGTGCAAACTGCAGGAACTTCAAACCGGCACTAGGATACAGACTGAGAAACCAGAGTAAAAGTTTCTACTGCTACCCGTTCCCTTTGTGCTAGATGAACGAACGTCTCTCCACATGCTCAGTTCTGAGAGATAAGTGTGTGTGAATGCCGTCCTTCACCTAGCTTTTTGGGAACACAAAGTTTCTTTTAACTTGCAAAATCCAATCCATACATATATATGGGGAGGTACTAGCTCCAACTCGGTTTTACAGTGAAAACTGCAGGAACTTCAAACCGGCACTAGGAAATAGACTGAGAACCAAGAGTAATAGTTTATCCTGCAACCCGTTCCATTTGTGCTAGATGAACGAACCTTCTCTCCACATGCTCATTTCTGAGAGATAAGTGTGTGTGAAAGCCGTCCTTCACCTAGCTTGTTGGGAACACAAAGTTTCTTTTCACTTGCAAACTCCACTCCATACATATATATGGGGAGGTACTAGCTCCAACTCGGTTTTACAGTGCAAACTGCAGGAAATTCAAACCGGCACTAGGAAACAGACTGAGAAACCAGAGTAATAGTTTCTCCTGCAACCCGTTCCCTTTGTGCTAGATGAACGAACGTCTCTCCACATGCTCAGTTCTGAGAGGTAAGTGAGTGTGAAAGCCTTAATTCACCTAGCTTGTTGGGAACACAAAGTTTCTTTTTACTTGCAAACTCCACTTCATAAATATATATGGGGTGGTACGAGCTCATACTCGGTTTAAAGGTGAAAACTGCAGGAACTTCAAACCGGCACTAGGAAACAGACTGAGAAAACAGAGTAAAAGTTTCTCCTGCAACCCGTTCCCTTTGTTCTAGATGAACGAACGTCTCTCCACATGCTCAGTTCTGAGAGATAAGTGTGTGTGAAAGCCGTCCTTCACATAGCTTGTTGGGAACACAAAGTTTCTTTTCACTTGCAAACTCCACTCCATACATATATATGGGGAGGTACTAGCTCCAACTCGGTTTTACAGTGAAAACTGCAGGAAGTTAAAACCGGCACTAGGAAACAGACTGAGAAACCAGAGTAAAATTTTCTCCGGCAACCCGTTCCCTTTGTGCTAGATGAACGAACGTCTCTCCACATGCTCAGTTCTGAGAGATAAGTGTGTGTGAAAGCCGTCCTTCAACTAGCTTGTTGGGAACACAAAGTTTTTTTTACTTGCAAACCCCACTCCATACATACATATGGGGAGGTACTAGTTCCTACTCGGTTTTACAGTGAAAACTGCAGGAAATTCATACCGGCACTAGGAAACAGATTGAGAGCCCAGAGTAAAAGTTTCTCCTGCAACCCGTTCCCTTTGTGCTAGATGAACGAACGTCTCTCCACATGCTCATTTCTGAGAGATAAGTGTCTGTGAAAGCCGTCCTTCACCTAGCTTGTTGGGAACACAAAGTTTATTTTAAATTGCAAACTCCACTCCATACATATATATGGGGAGGTAAAAGCTCCTACTCGGTTTTACAGTGAAAACTGCAGGAACTTCAAACCGGCACTAGGAAATAGACTGAGAACCCAGAGTAAGAGTTTATCCTGCAACCCGTTCCCTTTGTGATAGATGAACGAACGTCTCTCCACATGCTCAGTTCTGAGAGATAAGTGTGTGTGAAAGCCGTCCTTCACCTAGCTTGTTGGGAACACAAAGTTTCTTTTCACTTGCAAACTCCACTCCATACATATATATGAGGAGATACTTGCTCCAACTCGGTTTTACAGTGCAAACTGCAGGAACTTCAAACCAGCACTAGGAAACAGACTGACAAACCAGATGAAAAGTTCCTCCTGCAACCCGTTCAATTTGTGCTAGATGAACGAACGTCTCTCCACATGCTCAGTTCTGAGAGATAAGTGTGTGTGAATGCCGTCCTTCACCTAGCATTTTGGGAACACAAAGTTTCTTTTAACTTGCAAAATCCAATCCATACATATATATGGGGAGGTACTAGCTCCAACTCGGTTTTACAGTGAAAACTGCAGGAACTTCAAACCGGCACTAGGAAATAGACTGAGAACCCAGAGTAATAGTTTATCCTGCAACCCGTTCCCTTTGTGCTAGATGAACGAAACTTCTCTCCACATGCTCATTTCTGAGAGATAAGTGTGTGTGAAAGCCGTCCTTCACCAAGCTTGTTGGGAACACAAAGTTTCTTTTCACTTGCAAACTCCACTCCATACATATATATGGGGAGGTACTAGCTCCAACTCGGTTTTACAGTGCAAACTGCAGGAAATTCAAACCGGCACTAGGAAACAGACTGAGAAACCAGAGTAATAGTTTCTAATGCAACCCGTTCCCTTTGTGCTAGATGAACGAACGTCTCTCCACATGCTCACTTCTGAGAGATAAGTGTGTGTGAAAGCCGTCCTTCACCTAGCTTGTTGGGAACACAAAGTTTCTTTTCACTTGCAAACTCCACTCCACACATATATATGGGGAGGTACTATCTCCAACTTGGTTTTACAGTGCAAACTGCAGGAACTTCAAACCGGCACTAGGATACAGACTGAGAAACCAGAGTAAAAGTTTCTACTGCTACCCGTTCCCTTTGTGCTAGATGAACGAACGTCTCTCCACATGCTCAGTTCTGAGAGATAAGTGTGTGTGAATGCCGTCCTTCACCTAGCTTTTTGGGAACACAAAGTTTCTTTTAACTTGCGAAATCCAATCCATACATATATATGGGGAGGTACTAGCTCCAACTCGGTTTTACAGTGAAAACTGCAGGAACTTCAAACCGGCACTAGGAAATAGACTGAGAACCCAGAGTAATAGTTTATCCTGCAACCCGTTCCCTTTGTGCTAGATGAACGAAACTTCTCTCCACATGCTCATTTCTGAGAGATAAGTGTGTGTGAAAGCCGTCCTTCACATAGCTTGTTGGGAACACAAAGTTTCTTTTCACTTGCAAACTCTACTCCATACATATATATGGGGAGGTACTAGCTCCAACTCGGTTTTACAGTGCAAACTGCAGGAAATTCAAACCGGCACTAGGAAACAGACTGAGAAACCAGAGTAATAGTTTCTCCTGCAACCCGTTCCCTTTGTGCTAGATGAACGAACGTCTCTCCACATGCTCAGTTCTGAGAGGTAAGTGAGTGTGAAAGCCTTAATTCACCTAGCTTATTGGGAACACAAAGTTTCTTTTTACTTGCAAACTCCACTTCATAAATATATATGGGGTGGTACGAGCTCATACTCGGTTTAAAGGTGAAAACTGCAGGAACTTCAAACCGGCAGTAGGAAACAGACTGAGAAAACAGAGTAAAAGTTTCTCCTGCAACCCGTTCCCTTTTTTCTAGATGAACGAACGTCTCTCCACATGCTCAGTTCTGAGAGATAAGTGTGTGTGAAAGCCGTCCTTCACATAGCTTGTAGGGAACACAAAGTTTCTTTTCACTTGCAAACTCCACTCCATAAATATATATGGGGAGGTACTAGCTCCAACTCGGTTTTACAGTGAAAACTGCAGGAAGTTCAAACCGGCACTAGGAAACAGACTGAGAATCCAGAGTAAAAGTTTCTACTGCAACCCGGTCCCTTTGTGCTAGATGAACGAACGTCTCTCCACATGCTCAGTTCTGAGAGATAAGTGTGTGTGAAAGCCTTCCTTCACATAGCTTGTTGGGAACACAAAGTTTCTATTAATTTGCAAAATCCAATCCATACATATATATGGGGAGGTACTAGCTCCAACTCGGTTTTACAGTGAAAACTGCAGGAACTTCAAACCGGCACTAGGAAATAGACTGAGAACCCAGAGTAATAGTTTATCCTGCAACCCGTTCCCTTTGTGCTAGATGAACGAACCTTCTCTCCACATGCTCATTTCTGAGAGATAAGTGTGTGTGAAAGCCGTCCTTCACATAGCTTGTTGGGAACACAAAGTTTCTTTTCACTTGCAAACTCTACTCCATACATATATATGGGGAGGTACTAGCTCCAACTCGGTTTTACAGTGCAAACTGCAGGAAATTCAAACCGGCACTAGGAAACAGACTGAGAAACCAGAGTAATAGTTTCTCCTGCAACCCGTTCCCTTTGTGCTAGATGAACGAACGTCTCTCCACATGCTCAGTTCTGAGAGGTAAGTGAGTGTGAAAGCCTTAATTCACCTAGCTTGTTGGGAACACAAAGTTTCTTTTTACTTGCAAACTCCACTTCATAAATATATATGGGGTGGTACGAGATCATACTCGGTTTAAAGGTGAAAACTGCAGGAACTTCAAACCGGCACTAGGAAACAGACTGAGAAAACAGAGTAAAAGTTTCTCCTGCAACCCTTTCCCTTTGTTCTAGATGAACGAACGTCTCTCCACATGCTCAGTTCTGAGAGATAAGTGTGTGTGAAAGCCGTCCTTCACATAGCTTGTTGGGAACACAAAGTTTCTTTTCACTTGCAAACTCCACTCCATAAATATATATGGGGTGGTACTAGCTCCAACTCGGTTTTACAGTGAAAACTGCAGGAAGTTCAAACCGGCACTAGGAAACAGACTGAGAAACCAGAGTAAAAGTTTCTACTGCAACCCGGTCCCTTTGTGCTAGATGAACGAACGTCTCTCCACATGCTCAGTTCTGAGAGATAAGTGTGTGTGAAAGCCGTCCTTCACATAGCTTGTTGGGAACACAAAGTTTCTTTTAATTTGCAAACTCCACTCCATACATATATATCGGGAGGTACTAGCTCCAACTCGGTTTTACAGTGCAAACTGCAGGAACTTCAAAACGGCACTAGGATACAGACTGTGAAACCACAGTAAAAGTTTCTCCGTCTACCCATTCACTTTGTGCTAGATGAACGAAAGTCTCTCCACATGCTCATTTCTGAGAGATAAGTGAGTGTGAAAGCCTTCCTTCACCTAGCTTGTTGGGAACACAAAGTTTCTTTTTACTTGCAAACTCCACTCCATACATATATATGGGGAGGTACGACCTCATAATCGGTTTAAAAGTGAAAACTGCAGGAACTTCAAACCGGCACTAGGAAACAGACTGAGA
This sequence comes from Camelus dromedarius, assembly GCF_036321535.1. Taxonomy (NCBI): domain Eukaryota; kingdom Metazoa; phylum Chordata; class Mammalia; order Artiodactyla; family Camelidae; genus Camelus; species Camelus dromedarius. Next base: position 86,230,311 of record NC_087441.1, on the reverse strand, counting down.
AACCAGAGTAAAATTTTCTCCGGCAACCCGTTCCCTTTATGCTAGATGAACGAACGTCTCTCCACATGCTCAGTTCTGAGAGATAAGTGTGTGTGAAAGCCGTCCTTCAACTAGCTTGTTGGGAACACAAAGTTTTTTTTACTTGCAAACCCCACTCCATACATATATATGGGGAGGTACTAGCTCCTACTCGGTTTTACAGTGAAAACTGCAGGAAATTCATACCGGCACTAGGAAACAGAGTGAGAGCCCAGAGTAAAAGTTTCTCCTGCAACCCGTTCCCTTTGTGCTAGATGAACGAACGTCTCTCCACATGCTCAGTTCTGAGAGATAAGTGTGTGTGAAAGCCGTCCTTCACCTAACTTGTTGGGAACACAAAGTTTATTTTAAATTGCAAACTCCAATCCATACATATTTATGGGGAGGTAAAAGCTCCTACTCGATTTTACAGTGAAAACTGCAGGAACTTCAAACCGGCACTAGGAAATAGACTGAGAACCCAGAGTAAGAGTTTATCCTGCAACCCGTTCCCTTTGTGCTAGATGAACGAACGTCTCTCCACATGCTCAGTTCTGAGAGATAATTGTGTGAAAGCCGTTTTTCACCTAGCTTGTTGGGAACACAAAGTTTCTTTTCACTTGCAAACTCCACTCCATACATATATATGGGGAGGTACAAGCTCCAACTCGGTTTTACAGTGAAAACTGCAGGAACTTCAACCCGGCACTAGGAAACAGACTGAGAAAAAAGAGTAAAAGTTTCTCCTGCAACCCTTTCCCTTTGTGATAGATGAACGAACGTCTCTCCACATGCTTAGTTCTGAGAGATAAGTGTGTGTGAAAGCCGTCTTACACCCAGCTTGTTGGGAACACAAAGTTTCTTTTCACTTGCAAACTCCACTCCATACATATATATGAGGAGGTACTAGCTCCAATTCGGTTTTACAGTGAAAACTGCAGGAACTTCAAACCGGCACTAGGAAACAAACTGAGAACCCAGAGTAAAATTTTCCCTTCAACCCTTTCCTTTTGTGCTAGATGAACGAACGTCTCTACACATGCTCATTTCTGAGAGATAATTGTGTGTGAAAGCCGTCCTTCACCTAGCTTGTTGGGAACACAAAGTTTCTTTTCACTTGCAAACTCCACTCCATACATATATATGGGGAGGTACTAGCTCCAACTCGGTTTTACAGTGCAAACTGCAGGAAATTCAAACCAGCACTAGGAAACAGACTGAGAACACAGAGTAATAGTTTATCCTGCAACCCGTTCCTTTGTGCTAGATGAACGAACGTCTCTCCACATGCTCAGTTCTGAGAGATAAGTGAGTGTGAAAGCCTTAATTCACCTAGCTTGTTGGGAACACAAAGTTTCTTTTTACTTGCAAACTCCACTTCATACATATATATGGGGTGGTACGAGCTCATACTCGGTTTAAAGGTGAAAACTGCAGGAACTTCAAACCGGCACTAGGAAACAGACTGAGAAACCAGAGAAAAGTTTCTCCTGCAACCCGTTCCCTTTGTGATAGATGAACGAACGTCTCTCCACATGCTCAGTTCTGAGATATAATTTTGTGTGAAAGCCGTCTTTCACCTAGCTTGTTGGGAACACAAAGTTTCTTTTCACTTGCAAACTCCAATCCATACATATATAAGGGGAGGTACAAGCTCAAACTCGGTTTTACAGTGAAAACTGCATGAACTTCAAACCGGCACTAGGAAACAGACTGAGAAACCAGAGTAAAAGTTTCTCCTGCAAACCGTTCCCATTGTGATAGATGAACGAACGTCTCTCCACATGCTCAGTTCTGAGAGATAAGTGTGTGTGAAAGCCGTCCTTCACCTAGCTTGTTGGGAACACAAAGTTTCTTTTCACTTGCAAACTCCACCCATACATATATATGGGGAGGTACTTGCTCCAACTCGGTTTTACAGTGCAAACTGCAGGAACTTCAAACCAGCACTAGGAAACAGACTGACAAACCAGATGAAAAGTTCCTCCTGCAACCCGTTCAATTTGTCCTAGATGAACGAACGTCTCTCCACATGCTCACTTCTGAGAGATATGTGTGTGTGAAAGCCGTCCTTCACCTAGCTTGTTGGGAACACAAAGTTTCTTTTCAATTGCAAACTCCACTCCACACATATATATGGGGAGGTACTATCTCCAACTTGGTTTTACAGTGCAAACTGCAGGAACTTCAAACCGGCACTAGGATACAGACTGAGAAACCAGAGTAAAAGTTTCTACTGCTACCCGTTCCCTTTGTGCTAGATGAACGAACGTCTCTCCACATGCTCAGTTCTGAGAGATAAGTGTGTGTGAATGCCGTCCTTCACCTAGCTTTTTGGGAACACAAAGTTTCTTTTAACTTGCAAAATCCAATCCATACATATATATGGGGAGGTACTAGCTCCAACTCGGTTTTACAGTGAAAACTGCAGGAACTTCAAACCGGCACTAGGAAATAGACTGAGAACCAAGAGTAATAGTTTATCCTGCAACCCGTTCCATTTGTGCTAGATGAACGAACCTTCTCTCCACATGCTCATTTCTGAGAGATAAGTGTGTGTGAAAGCCGTCCTTCACCTAGCTTGTTGGGAACACAAAGTTTCTTTTCACTTGCAAACTCCACTCCATACATATATATGGGGAGGTACTAGCTCCAACTCGGTTTTACAGTGCAAACTGCAGGAAATTCAAACCGGCACTAGGAAACAGACTGAGAAACCAGAGTAATAGTTTCTCCTGCAACCCGTTCCCTTTGTGCTAGATGAACGAACGTCTCTCCACATGCTCAGTTCTGAGAGGTAAGTGAGTGTGAAAGCCTTAATTCACCTAGCTTGTTGGGAACACAAAGTTTCTTTTTACTTGCAAACTCCACTTCATAAATATATATGGGGTGGTACGAGCTCATACTCGGTTTAAAGGTGAAAACTGCAGGAACTTCAAACCGGCACTAGGAAACAGACTGAGAAAACAGAGTAAAAGTTTCTCCTGCAACCCGTTCCCTTTGTTCTAGATGAACGAACGTCTCTCCACATGCTCAGTTCTGAGAGATAAGTGTGTGTGAAAGCCGTCCTTCACATAGCTTGTTGGGAACACAAAGTTTCTTTTCACTTGCAAACTCCACTCCATACATATATATGGGGAGGTACTAGCTCCAACTCGGTTTTACAGTGAAAACTGCAGGAAGTTAAAACCGGCACTAGGAAACAGACTGAGAAACCAGAGTAAAATTTTCTCCGGCAACCCGTTCCCTTTGTGCTAGATGAACGAACGTCTCTCCACATGCTCAGTTCTGAGAGATAAGTGTGTGTGAAAGCCGTCCTTCAACTAGCTTGTTGGGAACACAAAGTTTTTTTTACTTGCAAACCCCACTCCATACATACATATGGGGAGGTACTAGTTCCTACTCGGTTTTACAGTGAAAACTGCAGGAAATTCATACCGGCACTAGGAAACAGATTGAGAGCCCAGAGTAAAAGTTTCTCCTGCAACCCGTTCCCTTTGTGCTAGATGAACGAACGTCTCTCCACATGCTCATTTCTGAGAGATAAGTGTCTGTGAAAGCCGTCCTTCACCTAGCTTGTTGGGAACACAAAGTTTATTTTAAATTGCAAACTCCACTCCATACATATATATGGGGAGGTAAAAGCTCCTACTCGGTTTTACAGTGAAAACTGCAGGAACTTCAAACCGGCACTAGGAAATAGACTGAGAACCCAGAGTAAGAGTTTATCCTGCAACCCGTTCCCTTTGTGATAGATGAACGAACGTCTCTCCACATGCTCAGTTCTGAGAGATAAGTGTGTGTGAAAGCCGTCCTTCACCTAGCTTGTTGGGAACACAAAGTTTCTTTTCACTTGCAAACTCCACTCCATACATATATATGAGGAGATACTTGCTCCAACTCGGTTTTACAGTGCAAACTGCAGGAACTTCAAACCAGCACTAGGAAACAGACTGACAAACCAGATGAAAAGTTCCTCCTGCAACCCGTTCAATTTGTGCTAGATGAACGAACGTCTCTCCACATGCTCAGTTCTGAGAGATAAGTGTGTGTGAATGCCGTCCTTCACCTAGCATTTTGGGAACACAAAGTTTCTTTTAACTTGCAAAATCCAATCCATACATATATATGGGGAGGTACTAGCTCCAACTCGGTTTTACAGTGAAAACTGCAGGAACTTCAAACCGGCACTAGGAAATAGACTGAGAACCCAGAGTAATAGTTTATCCTGCAACCCGTTCCCTTTGTGCTAGATGAACGAAACTTCTCTCCACATGCTCATTTCTGAGAGATAAGTGTGTGTGAAAGCCGTCCTTCACCAAGCTTGTTGGGAACACAAAGTTTCTTTTCACTTGCAAACTCCACTCCATACATATATATGGGGAGGTACTAGCTCCAACTCGGTTTTACAGTGCAAACTGCAGGAAATTCAAACCGGCACTAGGAAACAGACTGAGAAACCAGAGTAATAGTTTCTAATGCAACCCGTTCCCTTTGTGCTAGATGAACGAACGTCTCTCCACATGCTCAGTTCTGAGAGGTAAGTGAGTGTGAAAGCCTTAATTCACCTAGCTTGTTGGGAACACAAAGTTTCTTTTTACTTGCAAACTCCACTTCATAAATATATATGGGGTGGTACGAGCTCATACTCGGTTTAAAGGTGAAAACTGCAGGAACTTCAAACCGGCACTAGGAAACAGACTGAGAAAACAGAGTAAAAGTTTCTCCTGCAACCCGTTCCCTTTGTTCTAGATGAACGAACGTCTCTCCACATGCTCAGTTCTGAGAGATAAGTGTGTGTGAAAGCCGTCCTTCACATAGCTTGTTGGGAACAAAAAGTTTCTTTTCACTTGCAAACTCCACTCCATACATATATATGGGGAGGTACTAGCTCCAACTCGGTTTTACAGTGAAAACTGCAGGAAGTTCAAACCGGCACTAGGAAACAGACTGAGAAACCAGAGTAAAAGTTTCTCCGGCAACCCGTTCCCTTTGTGCTAGATGAACGAACGTCTCTCCACATGCTCAGTTCTGAGAGATAAGTGTGTGTGAAAGCCGTCCTTCACCTAGCTTGTTGGGAACACAAAGTTTCTTTTAAATTGCAAACTCCACTCCATACATATATATGGGAGGTACTAGCTCCAACTCGATTTTACAGTGAAAACTGCCGGAACTTCAAACCGGCACAAGGAAACAGACTGAGAAAACAGAGTAAAAGATTCTCCTGCAACCCGTTCCATTTGTGCTAGATGAATGAACGTCTCTCCACATGCTCAGTTCTGAGAAATATGTGTGTGTGAAAGCCGTCCTTCACATAGCTTGTTGGGAACACAAAGTTTCTTTTAAATTGCAAACTCCACTCCATACATATATATCGGGAGGTACTAGCTCCAACTCGGTTTTACAGTGCAAACTGCAGGAACTTCAAAACGGCACTAGGATACAGACTGTGAAACCACAGTAAAAGTTTCTCCGTCTACCCGTTCACTTTGTGCTAGATGAACGAACGTCTCTCCACATGCTCATTTCTGAGAGATAAATGAGTGTGAAAGCCTTCCTTCACCTAGCTTGTTGGGAACACAAAGTTTCTTTTTACTTGCAAACTCCACTCCATACATATATATGGGGAGGTACGACCTCATACTCGGTTTAAAAGTGAAAACTGCAGGAACTTCAAACCGGCACTAGGAAACAGACTGAGAAACCAGAGTAAAAGTTTCTCCTGCAACCCTTTCCCTTTGTGATAGATGAACGAACGTCTCTCAACATGCTTAGTTCTGAGAGATAAGTGTGTGTGAAAGCCGTCTTACACCCAGCTTGTTGGGAACACAAAGTTTCTTTTCACTTGCAAACTCCACTCCATACATATATATGAGGAGGTACTAGCTCCAATTCGGTTTTACAGTGAAAACTGCAGGAACTTCAAACCGGCACTAGGAAACAAACTGAGAACCCAGAGTAAAATTTTCCCTTCAACCCTTTCCTTTTGTGCTAGATGAACGAACGTCTCTCCACATGCTCAGTTCTGAGAGATAAGTGAGTGTGAAAGCCTTAATTCACCTAGCTTGTTGGGAACACAAAGTTTCTTTTTACTTGCAAACTCCACTTCATACATATATATGGGGTGGTACGAGCTCATACTCGGTTTAAAGTTGAAAACTGCAGGAACTTCAAACCGGCACTAGGAAACAGACTGAGAAACCAGAGAAAAGTTTCTCCTGCAACCCGTTCCCTTTGTGATAGATGAACGAAAGTCTCTCCACATGCTCAGTTCTGAGATATAGTTTTGTGTGAAAGCCGTCCTTCACCTAGCTTGTTGGGAACACAAAGTTTCTTTTCACTTGCAATCTCCACTCCATACATATATATGGGGAGGTACTTGCTCCAACTCGGTTTTACAGTGCAAACTGCAGGAACTTCAAACCAGCACTAGGAAAAAGACTGACAAACCAGATTAAAAGTTCCTCCTTCAACCCGTTCCATTTGTGCTAGATGAACAAACGTCTCTCCACATGCTCAGTTCTGAGAGATAAGTGTGTGTGAAAACCGTCCTTCGCCTAGCTTGTTGGGAACACAAAGTTTCTTTTCACTTGCAAACTCCACTCCACACATATATATGGGGAGGTACTATCTCCAACTTGGTTTTACAGTGCAAACTGCAGGAACTTCAAACCGGCACTAGGATACAGACTGAGAAACCAGAGTAAAAGTTTCTAATGCTACCCGTTCCCTTTGTGCTAGATGAACGAACTTCTCTCCACATGCTCAGGTCTGAGAGATAAGTGTGTGTGAATGCCGTCCTTCACCTAGCTTTTTGGAATCACAAAGTTTCTTTTAACTTGCAAAATCCAATCCATACATATATATGGGGAGGTACTAGCTCCAACTCGGTTTTACAGTGAAAACTGCAGGAACTTCAAACCGGCACTAGGAAACAGACTGAGAAACCAGAGTAAAAGTTTCTCCTGCAACCAGTTCCCTTTGTGCTAGATGAACGAACGTCTCTCCACATGCTAAGTTCTGAGAGATAAGTGTGTGTGAAAGCCGTCCTTCACCTAGCTTGTTGGGAACACAAAGTTTCTTTTCACTGGCAGACTCCAAACCATATATATATATGGGGAGGTACTAGCTCCAACTCGGTTTTGCAGTGAGAAATGCAGGAAATTCAAACCGGCACTAGGAAACAGACTGAGAATCCACAGTAAAAGTTTCACCTGCAACACGTTCCCTTTGTGCTAGATGAACGAACGTCTCTCCACATGCTCAGTTCTGAGAGATAAGTGTGTGTGAAAGCCGTACTACACTTAGCTTGTTGGGAACACAAAGTTTCTTTTCACTTGCAAACTCCATTCCATACATATATATGGGGAGTTACAAGCCCCAAATCGGTTTTACTGTGAAATCTGCAGGAACTTCAAACCAGCACTAGGAAACATACTGACAAACCAGAGTAAATGTTTCTCCTGCAACCCGTTCCATTAGTGCTTGATGAACGAACGTCTCTCCACATGCTCAGTTCTGAGAGATAAGTGTGTGTGAAAGCCGTCCTTCAACTAGCTTGTTGGGAAGACAAAGTTTCTTTTCAGTTGAAAACTCCACTCCATACATATATATGGGGAGGTACTAACTCCAACTCGGTTTTACAGTGAAATCTGCAGGAACTTCAAACCGGCACTAGGAAACAGACTGAGAATCGAGAGGAAAAGTTTCTCCTGCAACCCGTTCCCTTTGTGCTAGATGAACGATCGTCTCTCCACATGCTCAGTTCTGACAGATAATTGTGTGTGAAAGCCGTTCTTCACCTTGATTGTTGGGAAAACAAAGTTTCTTTTCAGTTGCAAACTCCACTCCATAAATATATATGGGGAGGTACTCGCTCCAACTCTGTTTTACAGTGAAAATTTCAGGAACTTCAAACAGGCACTAGGAAACAGACTGAGAAATCAGAGTAAAAGTTTCACCTGCAACCCTTTCCCTTTGTGCTAGATGAACGAACGTCTCTCCACATGCTCAGTTCTGTGAGATAAGTGTGTGTGAAAGCCGTCCTTCACCTAGCTTGTTGGGAATACACAGTTTCTTTTCACTTACAAACCCCATTCCATACATATATATGGGGAGGTACTAGCTCCAACTCGGTTTTACTGTGCAAACTGAAGGAACTTCAAACCGGCACTAGGAAACAAACTGAGAAACCAGAGAAAATTTTCTCCTGCAACCCGTTCCCTTTGTGCTAGATGAACGAACGTCTCTCCACATGCTCAGTTCTGAGATATAAGTTTGTGTGAAAGCCGTCCTTCACCTAGCTTGTTGGGAACACAAAGTTTCTTTTCACTTGCAAACTCCACTCCATACATATATATGGGGAGGTACTTGCTCCAACTCGGTTTTACAGTGCAAACTGCAGGAACTTCAAACAAGCACTAGGAAACAGACTGACAAACCAGATAAAAAGTTCCTCCTTCAACCCGTTCCATTTGTGCTAGATGAACGAATGTCTCTCCACATGCTCAGTTCTGAGAGATAAGTGTGTGTGAAAACCGTCCTTCACCTACCTTGTTGGGAACACAAAGTTTCTTTTCACTTGCAAACTCCACTCCACACATATATATGGAGAGGTACTATCTCCAACTTGGTTTTACAGTGCAAACTGCAGGAACTTCAAACCGACACTAGGATACAGACTGAGAAACCAGAGTAAAAGTTTCTACTGCAACCCGTTCCCTTTGTGCTAGATGAACGAACGTCTCTCCACATGCTCAGTTCTGAGAGATAAGTGTGTGGGAAAGCCTTACTTCACCTAGCTTTTTGGGAACACAAAGTTTCTTTTTACTTGCAAACTCCACTCCATACATATATATGGGAAGGTACTAGCTCCTACTCGATTTTACAGTGAAAACTGCAGGAACTTCAAACCGGCACTAGGAAACATACTGAGAACCCAGAGTAAAATTTTCTCCTGCAACCCTTTCCCTTTGTGCTAGATGAATGAAAGTCTCTCCACATGCTCAGTTCTGAGAGATAAGTGTGTGTGAAAGCCGTCCTTCAACTAGCATGTTGGGAACACAAAGTTTATTTAAAATTGCAAACTCCAATCCATACATATATATGGGGAGGTAAAAGCTCCTATTCGGTTTTACAGTGAAAACTGCAGGAATTTCAAACCGGCACTAGGAAATAGACTGAGAACCCAGAGTAATAGTTTATCCTGCAACCCGTTCCCTTTGTGCTAGATGAACGAACGTCTCTCCACATGCTCAGTTCTGAGAGATAATTGTGTGTGAAAGCCGTTCTTCACCTAGCTTGTTGGGAGCACAAAGTTTCTTTTCACTTGCAAACTCCACTCCATACATATATATGGGGAGGTACAAGCTCCAACTCGGTTTTACAGTGAAAACTGCAGGAACTTCAAACCGGCACTAGGAAACAGACTGAGAAACCAGAGTAAAAGTTTCTCCTGCAACCCTTTCCCTTTGTGATAGATGAACGAACGTCTCTCCACATGCTCATTTCTGAGAGATAAGTGTGTGTGAAAGCCGTCCTACACCCAGCTTGTTGGGAACACAAAGTTTCTTTTCACTTGCAAATTCCAATCCATACATATATATGAGGAGGTACTAGCTCCAACTCGGTTTTACAGTGAAAACTGCAGGAACTTCAAACCGGCACTAGGAAACAAACTGAGAACCCAGAGTAAAATTTTCCCCTTCAAACCTTTCCTTTTGTGCTAGATGAACGAACGTCTCTCCACATGCTCATTTCTGAGACATAAGTGTGTGTGAAAGCCGTCCTTCACCTAGCTTGTTGGGAACACAAAGTTTCTTTTCACTTGCAAACTCCACTCCATACATATATATGGGGAGGTACTAGCTCCAACTCGGTTTTACAGTGCAAACTGCAGGAAAATCAAACCGGCACTAGGAAACAGACTGAGAACCCAGAGTAATAGTTTCTCCTGCAACCCGTTCCCTTTGTGCTAGATGAACGAACGTCTCTCCACATGCTTAGTTCTGAGAGATAAGTGAGTGTGAAAGCCTTAATTCACCTAGCTTGTTGGGAACCCAAAGTTTCTTTTTACTTGCAAACTCCACTCCATACATATATATGGGGAGGTACTAGCTCCAACTCGGTTTTACAGTGAAAACTGCAGGAAGTTCAAACCGGCACTAGGAAACGGACTGAGAAACCAGAGTAAAAGTTACTACTGCAAACCGTTCCCTTTGTGCTAGATGAACGAACGTCTCTCCACATGCTCAGTTCTGAGAGATAAGTGTGTGTGAAAGCCGTCCGTCACCTAGCTTGTTGGGAACACAAAGTTTCTTTCCAATTGCAAACTCCACTCCATACATATATATGGGAGGTACTAGCTCCAACTCGATTTTACAGTGAAAACTGCCGGATCTTCAAACCGGCACTAGGAAACAGACTGAGAAAACAGAGTAAAAGTTTCTCCTGCAAACCGTTCCATTTGTGCTAGATGAATGAACGTCTCTCCACATGCTCAGTTCTGAGAAATAAGTGTGTGTGAAAGCGGTCCTTCACATAGCTTGCTGGGAACACAAAGTTTCTTTTAATTTGCAAACTCCACTCCATACATATATATGAGGAGGTACTAGCTCCAACTCGGTTTTACAGTGCAAACTGCAGGAACTTCAAACCGGCACTAGGATACAGACTGTGAAACCACAGTAAAAGTTTCTCCGTCAACCCGTTCACTTTGTGCTAGATGAACGAACGTATCTCCACATGCTCATTTCTGAGAGATAAGTGAGTGTGAAAGCCTTCCTTCACCTAGCTTGTTGGGAACACAAAGTTTCTTTTTACTTGCAAACTCCACTCCATACATATATATGGGGAGGTACGACCTCATACTCGGTTTAAAAGTGAAAACTGCAGGAACTTCAAACCGGCACTAGGAAACAGACTGAGAAACCAGAGTAAAAGTTTCTCCGGCAACCCGTTCCCTTAGTGCTAGATGAACGAACGTCTCTCCACATGCTCAGTTCTGAGAGATAAGTGTGAGTGAAAGCCGTCCTTCAACTAGCTTGTTGGGAACACAAAGTTTTTTTTACTTGCAAACCCCACTCCATACATATATATGGGGAGGTACTAGCTCCTACTCGATTTTACAGTGAAATCTGCAGGAAATTCAAACCGGCACTAGGAAACAGAGTGAGAGCCCAGAGTAAAAGTTTCTCCTGCAACCAGTTCCCTTTGTGCTAGATGAACGAACGTCTCTCCACATGCTCAGTTCTGAGAGATAAGTGTGTGTGAAAGCCGTCATTCAGCTAGCTTGTTGGGAACACAAAGTTTATTTTAAATTGCAAACTCCAATCCATACATATATATGGGGAGGTAAAAGCTCCTACTCGGTTTTACAGTGAAAACTCCAGGAACTTCAAACCGGCACTAGGAAATAGAGTGAGAACCCAGAGTAATAGTTTATCCTGCAACCCGTTCCCTTTGTGCTAGATGAACGAACGTCTCTCCACATGCTCAGTTCTGAGAGATAATTGTGTGTGAAAGCCGTTCTTCACATAGCTTGTTGGGAACACAAAGTTTCTTTTCACTTGCAAACTCGACTCCATACATATATATGGGGAGTTACAAGCTCCAACTCGGTTTTACAGTGAAAACTGCAGGAACTTCAAACCGGCACTAGGAAACAGACTGAGAAACCAGAGTAAAAGTTTCTCCTGCAACCCGTTCCCTTTGTGATAGATGAACGAACGTCTCTCCACATGCTCAGTTCTGAGAGATAAGTGTGTGTGAAAGCCGTCCTTCACCCAGCTTGTTGGGAACACAAAGTTTCTTTCCACTTGCAAACTCCACTCCATACATATATATGGGGAGGTACTAGCTCCAACTCGGTTTTACTGTGAAATCTGCAGGAACTTCAAACCGGCACTAGGAAACAGACTGAGAAACCAGTGTAAAAGTTTCTCCTGCAACCCGTTCCCTTTGTGCTAGATGAACGAACGTCTCTCCACATGCTCAGTTCTGAGAGATATGTGTGTGGGAAAGCCTTACTTCACCTAGCTTTTTGGGAACACAAAGTTTCTTTTTACTTGCAAACTCCACTCCATACATATATATGGGAAGGTACTAGCTCCTACTCGATTTTACAGTGAAAACTGCAGGAACTTCAAACCGGCACTAGGAAACATACTGAGAACCCAGAGTAAAATTTTCTCCTGCAACCCTTTCCCTTTGTGCTAGATGAACGAACGTCTCTCCACATGCTCAGTTCTGAGAGATAAGTGTGTGTGAAAGCCGTCCTTCAGCTAGCTTGTTGGGAACACAAAGTTTATTTTAAATTGCAAACTCCAATCCATACATATATATGGGGAGGTAAAAGCTCCTACTCGGTTTTACAGTGAAAACTGCAGGAACTTCAAACCGGCACTAGGAAATAGAGTGAGAACCCAGAGTAATAGTTTATCCTGCAACCCGTTCCCTTTGTGCTAGATGAACGAACGTCTCTCCACATGCTCAGTTCTGAGAGATAATTGTGTGTGAAAGCCGTTCTTCACATAGCTTGTTGGGAACACAAAGTTTCTTTTCACTTGCAAACTCCACTCCATACATATATATAGGAGGTACAAGCTCCAACTCGGTTTTACAGTGAAAACTGCAGGAAGTTCAAACCGGCACTAGGAAACAGACTGAGAAACCACAGTAAAAGTTTCTCCTGCAACCCTTTCCCTTTGTGATAGATGAACGAACGTCTCTCCACATGCTCATTTCTGAGAGATAAGTGTGTGTGAAAGCCGTCCTACACCCAGCTTGTTGGGAACAGAAAGTTTCTTTTCACTTGCAAATTCCAATCCATACATATATATGAGGAGGTACTAGCTCCAACTCGGTTTTACAGTGAAAACTGCAGGAACTTCAAACCGGCACTAGGAAACAAACTGAGAACCCAGAGTAAAATTTTCCCCTTCAAACCTTTCCTTTTGTGCTAGATGAACGAACGTCTCTCCACATGCTCATTTCTGAGAGATAAGTGTGTGTGAAAGCCGTCCTTCACCTAGCTTGTTGGGAACACAAAGTTTCTTTTCACTTGCAAACTCCACTCCATACATATATATGGGGAGGTACTAGCTCCAACTCGGTTTTACAGTGCAAACTGCAGGAAAATCAAACCGGCACTAGGAAACAGACTGAGAACCCAGAGTAATAGTTTCTCCTGCAACCCGTTCCCTTTGTGCTAGATGAACGAACGTCTCTCCACATGCTTAGTTCTGAGAGATAAGTGAGTGTGAAAGCCTTAATTCACCTAGCTTGTTGGGAACACAAAGTTTCTTTTTACTTGCAAACTCCACTCCATACATATATATGGGGAGGTACTAGCTCCAACTCGGTTTTACAGTGAAAACTGCAGGAAGTTCAAACCGGCACTAGGAAACAGACTGAGAAACCAGAGTAAAAGTTACTACTGCAAACCGTTCCCTTTGTGCTAGATGAACGAACGTCTCTCCAAATGCTCAGTTCTGAGAGATAAGTGTGTGTGAAAGCCGTCCTTCAACTAGCTTGTTGGGAACACAAAGTTTCTTTCCAATTGCAAACTCCACTCCATACATATATATGGGAGGTACTAGCTCCAACTCGATTTTACAGTGAAAACTGCCGGAACTTCAAACCGGCACTAGGAAACAGACTGAGAAAACAGAGTAAAAGTTTCTCCTGCAAACCGTTCCATTTGTGCTAGATGAATGAACGTCTCTCCACATGCTCAGTTCTGAGAAATAAGTGTGTGTGAAAGCGGTCCTTCACATAGCTTGCTGGGAACACAAAGTTTCTTTTAATTTGCAAACTCCACTCCATACATATATATGGGGAGGTACTAGCTCCAACTCGGTTTTACAGTGCAAACTGCAGGAACTTCAAACCGGCACTAGGATACAGACTGTGAAACCACAGTAAAAGTTTCTCCGTCAACCCGTTCACTTTGTGCTAGATGAACGAACGTATCTCCACATGCTCATTTCTGAGAGATAAGTGAGTGTGAAAGCCTTCCTTCACCTAGCTTGTTGGGAACACAAAGTTTCTTTTTACTTGCAAACTCCACTCCATACATATATATGGGGAGGTACGACCTCATACTCGGTTTAAAAGTGAAAACTGCAGGAACTTCAAACCGGCACTAGGAAACAGACTGAGAAACCAGAGTAAAAGTTTCTCCGGCAACCCGTTCCCTTAGTGCTAGATGAACGAACGTCTCTCCACATGCTCAGTTCTGAGAGATAAGTGTGAGTGAAAGCCGTCCTTCAACTAGCTTGTTGGGAACACAAAGTTTTTTTTACTTGCAAACCCCACTCCATACATATATATGGGGAGGTACTAGCTCCTACTCGATTTTACAGTGAAATCTGCAGGAAATTCAAACCGGCACTAGGAAACAGAGTGAGAGCCCAGAGTAAAAGTTTCTCCTGCAACCAGTTCCCTTTGTGCTAGATGAACGAACGTCTCTCCACATGCTCAGTTCTGAGAGATAAGTGTGTGTGAAAGCCGTCCTTCAGCTAGCTTGTTGGGAACACAAAGTTTATTTTAAATTGCAAACTCCAATCCATACATATATATGGGGAGGTAAAAGCTCCTACTCGGTTTTACAGTGAAAACTGCAGGAACTTCAAACCGGCACTAGGAAATAGAGTGAGAACCCAGAGTAATAGTTTATCCTGCAACCCGTTCCCTTTGTGCTAGATGAACGAACGTCTCTCCACATGCTCAGTTCTGAGAGATAATTGTGTGTGAAAGCCGTTCTTCACATAGCTTGTTGGGAACACAAAGTTTCTTTTCACTTGCAAACTCGACTCCATACATATATATGGGGAGTTACAAGCTCCAACTCGGTTTTACAGTGAAAACTGCAGGAACTTCAAACCGGCACTAGGAAACAGACTGAGAAACCAGAGTAAAAGTTTCTCCTGCAACCCGTTCCCTTTGTGATAGATGAACGAACGTCTCTCCACATGCTCAGTTCTGAGAGATAAGTGTGTGTGAAAGCCGTCCTTCACCTAGCTTGTTGGGAACACAAAGTTTCTTTCCACTTGCAAACTCCACTCCATACATATATATGGGGAGGTACTAGCTCCAACTCGGTTTTACTGTGAAATCTGCAGGAACTTCAAACCGGCACTAGGAAACAGACTGAGAAACCAGTGTAAAAGTTTCTCCTGCAACCCGTTCCCTTTGTGCTAGATGAACGAACGTCTCTCCACATGCTCAGTTCTGAGAGATAAGTGTGTGGGAAAGCCTTACTTCACCTAGCTTTTTGGGAACACAAAGTTTCTTTTTACTTGCAAACTCCACTCCATACATATATATGGGAAGGTACTAGCTCCTACTCGATTTTACAGTGAAAACTGCAGGAACTTCAAACCGGCACTAGGAAACATACTGAGAACCCAGAGTAAAATTTTCTCCTGCAACCCTTTCCATTTGTGCTAGATGAACGAACGTCTCTCCACATGCTCAGTTCTGAGAGATAAGTGTGTGTGAAAGCCGTCCTTCAGCTAGCTTGTTGGGAACACAAAGTTTATTTTAAATTGCAAACTCCAATCCATACATATATATGGGGAGGTAAAAGCTCCTACTCGGTTTTACAGTGAAAACTGCAGGAACTTCAAACCGGCACATGGAAATAGAGTGAGAACCCAGAGTAATAGTTTATCCTGCAACCCGTTCCCTTTGTGCTAGATGAACGAACGTCTCTCCACATGCTCAGTTCTGAGAGATAATTGTGTGTGAAAGCCGTTCTTCACATAGCTTGTTGGGAACACAAAGTTTCTTTTCACTTGCAAACTCCACTCCATACATATATATAGGAGGTACAAGCTCCAACTCGGTTTTACAGTGAAAACTGCAGGAAGTTCAAACCGGCACTAGGAAACAGACTGAGAATCCAGAGTAAAAGTTTCTCCTGCAACCCTTTCCCTTTGTGATAGATGAAAGAACGTCTCTCCACATGCTCAGTTCTGAGAGATAAGTGTGTGTGAAAGCCGTCCTACACCCAGCTTGTTGGGAACACAAAGTTTTTTTTCACTTGCAAATTCCAATCCATACATATATATGAGGAGGAACTAGCTCCAACTCGGTTTTACAGTGAAAACTGCAGGAACTTCAAACCGGCACTAGGAAACAAACTGAGAACCCAGAGTAAAATTTTCCCCTTCAAACCTTTCCTTTTGTGCTAGATGAACGAACGTCTCTCCACATGCTCATTTCTGAGAGATAAGTGTGTGTGAAAGCCGTCCTTCACCTAGCTTGTTGGGAACACAAAGTTTCTTTTCACTTGCAAACTCCACTCCATACATATATATGGGGAGGTACTAGCTCCAACTCGGTTTTACAGTGCAAACTGCAGGAACTTCAAACCGGCACTAGGATACAGACTGTGAAACCACAGTAAAAGTTTCTCCGTCAACCCGTTCACTTTGTGCTAGATGAACGAACGTCTCTCCACACGCTCATTTCTGAGAGGTAAGTGAGTGTGAAAGCCTCCCTTCACCTAGCTTGTTGGGAACACAAAGTTTCTTTTTACTTGCAAACTCCACTCCATACATATATATGGGGAGGTACGACCTCATACTCGGTTTAAAAGTGAAAACTGCAGGAACTTCAAACCTGCACTAGGAAACAGACTGAGAAACCAGAGTAAAATTTTCTCCGGCAACCCGTTCCCTTTGTGCTAGATGAACGAACGTCTCTCCACATGCTCAGTTCTGAGAGATAAGTGTGTTTGAAAGCCGTCCTTCACCTAGCTTGTTGGGAACACAAAGTTTCTTTTCACTTGCAAACTCCACTCCATACATATATTTGGGGAGGTACTAGCTCCAACTCGGTTTTACAGTGAAAACTGCAGGAAGTTCAAACCGGCACTAGGAAACAGACTGAGAAACCAGAGTAAAAGTTTCTCCTGCAACCCGTTCCCTTTGTGATAGATGAACGAACGTCTCTCCACATGCTCAGTTCTGAGAGATAAGTGTGTGTGAAAGCCGTCCTTCACCTAGCTTGTTGGGAACACAAAGTTTCTTTCCACTTGCAAACTCCACTCCATACATATATATGGGGAGGTACTAGCTCCAACTCGGTTTTACTGTGAAATCTGCAGGAACTTCAAACCGGCACTAGGAAACAGACTGAGAAACCAGTGTAAAAGTTTCTCCTGCAACCCGTTCCCTTTGTGCTAGATGAACGAACGTCTCTCCACATGCTCAGTTCTGAGAGATAAGTGTGTGGGAAAGCCTTACTTCACCTAGCTTTTTGGGAACACAAAGTTTCTTTTTACTTGCAAACTCCACTCCATACATATATATGGGAAGGTACTAGCTCCTACTCGATTTTACAGTGAAAACTGCAGGAACTTCAAACCGGCACTAGGAAACATACTGAGAACCCAGAGTAAAATTTTCTCCTGCAACCCTTTCCATTTGTGCTAGATGAACGAACGTCTCTCCACATGCTCAGTTCTGAGAGATAAGTGTGTGTGAAAGCCGTCCTTCAGCTAGCTTGTTGGGAACACAAAGTTTATTTTAAATTGCAAACTCCAATCCATACATATATATGGGGAGGTAAAAGCTCCTACTCGGTTTTACAGTGAAAACTGCAGGAACTTCAAACCGGCACATGGAAATAGAGTGAGAACCCAGAGTAATAGTTTATCCTGCAACCCGTTCCCTTTGTGCTAGATGAACGAACGTCTCTCCACATGCTCAGTTCTGAGAGATAATTGTGTGTGAAAGCCGTTCTTCACATAGCTTGTTGGGAACACAAAGTTTCTTTTCACTTGCAAACTCCACTCCATACATATATATAGGAGGTACAAGCTCCAACTCGGTTTTACAGTGAAAACTGCAGGAAGTTCAAAC
Organism: Camelus dromedarius; assembly: GCF_036321535.1. Classification (NCBI taxonomy): domain Eukaryota; kingdom Metazoa; phylum Chordata; class Mammalia; order Artiodactyla; family Camelidae; genus Camelus; species Camelus dromedarius. The sequence goes on along the minus strand of NC_087441.1, from coordinate 86,212,423 downwards.
CGGCACTAGGAAACAGACTGAGAATCCAGAGTAAAAGTTTCTCCTGCAACCCTTTCCCTTTGTGATAGATGAACGAACGTCTCTCCACATGCTCAGTTCTGAGAGATAAGTGTGTGTGAAAGCCGTCCTACACCCAGCTTGTTGGGAACACAAAGTTTTTTTTCACTTGCAAATTCCAATCCATACATATATATGAGGAGGAACTAGCTCCAACTCGGTTTTACAGTGAAAACTGCAGGAACTTCAAACCGGCACTAGGAAACAAACTGAGAACCCAGAGTAAAATTTTCCCCTTCAAACCTTTCCTTTTGTGCTAGATGAACGAACGTCTCTCCACATGCTCATTTCTGAGAGATAAGTGTGTGTGAAAGCCGTCCTTCACCTAGCTTGTTGGGAACACAAAGTTTCTTTTCACTTGCAAACTCCACTCCATACATATATATGGGGAGGTACTAGCTCCAACTCGGTTTTACAGTGCAAACTGCAGGAACTTCAAACCGGCACTAGGATACAGACTGTGAAACCACAGTAAAAGTTTCTCCGTCAACCCGTTCACTTTGTGCTAGATGAACGAACGTCTCTCCACACGCTCATTTCTGAGAGGTAAGTGAGTGTGAAAGCCTCCCTTCACCTAGCTTGTTGGGAACACAAAGTTTCTTTTTACTTGCAAACTCCACTCCATACATATATATGGGGAGGTACGACCTCATACTCGGTTTAAAAGTGAAAACTGCAGGAACTTCAAACCTGCACTAGGAAACAGACAGAGAAACCAGAGTAAAATTTTCTCCGGCAACCCGTTCCCTTTGTGCTAGATGAACGAACGTCTCTCCACATGCTCAGTTCTGAGAGATAAGTGTGTTTGAAAGCCGTCCTTCACCTAGCTTGTTGGGAACACAAAGTTTCTTTTCACTTGCAAACTCCACTCCATACATATATTTGGGGAGGTACTAGCTCCAACTCGGTTTTACAGTGAAAACTGCAGGAAGTTCAAACCGGCACTAGGAAACAGACTGAGAAACCAGAGTAAAAGTTACTACTGCAAACCGTTCCCTTTGTGCTAGATGAACGAACGTCTCTCAACATGCTCAGTTCTGAGAGATAAGTGTGTGTGAAAGCCGTCCTTCACCTAGCTTGTTGGGAACACAAAGTTTCTTTCCAATTGCAAACTCCACTCCATACATATATATGGGAGGTACAAGCTCCAACTCGATTTTACAGTGAAAACTGCCGGAACTTCAAACCGGCACTAGGAAACAGACTGAGAAAACAGAGTAAAAGTTTCTCCTGCAAACCGTTCCATTTGTGCTAGATGAATGAACGTCTTTCCACATGCTCAGTTCTGAGAATTAAGTGTGTGTGAAAGCGGTCCCTCACATAGCTTGCTGGGAACACAAAGTTTCTTTTAATTTGCAAACTCCACTCCATACATATATATGGGGAGTTACTAGCTCCAACTCGGTTTTACAGTGCAAACTGCAGGAACTTCAAACCGGCACTAGGATACAGACTGTGAAACCACAGTAAAAGTTTCTCCGTCAACCCGTTCACTTTATGCTAGATGAACGAACGTATCTCCACATGCTCATCTCTGAGAGATAAGTGAGTGTGAAAGCCTTCCTTCACCTAGCTTGTTGGGAACACAAAGTTTCTTTTTACTTGCAAACTCCACTCCATACATATATATGGGGAGGTACGACCTCATACTCGGTTTAAAAGTGAAAACTGCAGGAACTTCAAACCGGCACTAGGAAACAGACTGAGAATCCAGAGTAAAATTTTCTCCGGCAACCCGTTCCCTTTGTGCTAGATGAACGAACGTCTCTCCACATGCTCAGTTCTGAGAGATAAGTGTGAATGAAAGCCGTCATTCAACTAGCTTGTTGGGAACACAAAGTTTTTTTTACTTGCAAACCCCACTCCATACATATATATGGGGAGGTACTAGCTCCTACTCGGTTTACAGTGAAATCTGCAGGAAATTCAAACCGGCACTAGGAAACAGAGTGAGAGCCCAGAGTAAAACTTTCTCCTGCAACCAGTTCCCTTTGTGCTAGATGAACGAACGTCTCTCCACATTCTCAGTTCTGAAAGATAAGTGTGTGTGAAAGCCGTCCTTCACCTAGCTTGTTGGGAACACAAAGTTTATTTTAAATTGCAAACTCCAATCCATACATATATATGGGGAGGTAAAAGCTCCTACTCGGTTTTACAGTGAAAACTGCAGGAACTTCAAACCGGCACTAGGAAATAGAGTGAGAACCCAGAGTAATAGTTTATCCTGCAACCCGTTCCCTTTGTGCTAGATGAACGAACGTCTCTCCACATGCTCAGTTCTGAGAGATAATTGTGTGTGAAAGCCGTTCTTCACCTAGCTTGTTGGGAACACAAAGTTTCTTTTCACTTGCAAACTCCACTCCATACATATATATGGGGAGTTACAAGTTCCAACTCGGTTTTACAGTGAAAAGTGCAGGAACTTCAAACCGGCACTAGGAAACAGACTGAGAAACCAGAGTAAAAGTTTCTCCTGCAACCCGTTCCCTTTGTGATAGATGAACGAACGTCTCTCCTCATGCTCAGTTCTGAGAGATAAGTGTGTGTGAAAGCCGTCTTACACCCAGCTTGTTGGGAACACAAAGTTTCTTTTCACTTGCAAACTCCACTCCATACATATATATGAGGAGGTACTAGCTCCAACTCGGTTTTACAGTGAAAACTGCAGGAACTTCAAACCGGCACTAGGAAACAAACTGAGAACCCAGAGTAAAATTTTCCCTTCAACCCGTTCCTTTTGTGCTAGATGAACGAACGTCTCTCCACATGCTCATTTCTGAGAGATAAGTGTGTGTGAAAGCCGTCCTTCACCAGCTTGTTGGGAACACAAAGTTTCTTTTCACTTGCAAACTCCACTCCATACATATATATGGGGAGGTACTAGCTCCAACTCGGTTTTACAGTGCAAACTGCAGGAAATTCAAACAGGCCCTAGGAAACAGACTGAGAACCCAGAGTAATAGTTTCTCCTGCAACCCGTTCCCTTTGTGCTAGATGAACGAACGTCTCTCCACATGCTCAGTTCTGAGAGATAAGTGAGTGTGAAAGCCTTAATTCACCTAGCTTGTTGGGAACACAAAGTTTCTTTTTACTTGCAAACTCCACTCCATACATATATATGGGGAGGTACTAGCTCCAACTCGGTTTTACAGTGAAAACTGCAGGAAGTTCAAACCGGCACTAGGAAACAGACTGAGAAACCAGAGTAAAAGTTTCTACTGCAACCCGTTCCCTTTGTGCTAGATGAACGAACGTCTCTCCACATGCTCAGTTCTGAGAGATAAGTGTGTGTGAAAGCCGTCCTTCACCTAGCTTGTTGGGAACACAAAGTTTCTTTCCAATTGCAAACTCCATTCCATACATATATATGGGAGGTACTAACTCCAACTCGATTTTACAGAGAAAACTGCCGGAACTTCAAACCGGCACTAGGAAACAGACTGAGAAAACAGAGTAAAAGTTTCTCCTGCAAACCGTTCCCTTTGTGCTAGATGAATGAACGTCTCTCCACATGCTCAGTTCTGAGAAATAAGTGTGTGTGAAAGCCGTCCTTCACATAGCTTGTTGGGAACACAAAGATTCTTTTAATTTGCAAACTCCACTCCATACATATATATGGGGAGGTACTAGCTCCAACTCGGTTTTACAGTGCAAACTGCAGGAAATTCAAACCGGCACTAGGATATAGACTGTGAAACCACAGTAAAAGTTTCTACGTCAACCCGTTCAATTTGTGCTAGATGAACGAACGTCTCTCCACACGCTCATTTCTGAGAGGTAAGTGAGTGTGAAAGCCTTCCTTCACCTAGCTTGTTGGGAACACAAAGTTTCTTTTTACTTGCAAACTCCACTCCATACATATATATGGGGAGGTACGACCTCATACTCGGTTTAAAAGTGAAAACTGCAGGAACTTCAAACCGGCACTAGGAAACAGACTGAGAAACCAGAGTAAAATTTTCTCCTGCAACCCGTTCCCTTTGTGCTAGATGAACGAACGTCTCTCCACATGCTCAGTTCTGAGAGATAAGTGTGTGTGAAAGCCGTCCTTCACCCAGCTTGTTGGGAACACAAAGTTTCTTTCCACTTGCAAACTCCACTCCATACATATATATGGGGAGGTACTAGCTCCAACTCGGTTTTACTGTGAAATCTGCAGGAACTTCAAACCGGCACTAGGAAACAGACTGAGAAACCAGTGTAAAAGTTTCTCCTGCAACCCGTTCCCTTTGTGCTAGATGAACGAACGTCTCTCCACATGCTCAGTTCTGAGAGATAAGTGTGTGGGAAAGCCTTACTTCACCTAGCTTTTTGGGAACACAAAGTTTCTTTTTACTTGCAAACTCCACTCCATACATATATATGGGAAGGTACTAGCTCCTACTCGATTTTACAGTGAAAACTGCAGGAACTTCAAACCGGCACTAGGAAACATACTGAGAACCCAGAGTAAAATTTTCTCCTGCAACCCTTTCCCTTTGTGCTAGATGAACGAACGTCTCTCCACATGCTCAGTTCTGAGAGATAAGTGTGTGTGAAAGCCGTCCTTCAGCTAGCTTGTTGGGAACACAAAGTTTATTTTAAATTGCAAACTCCAATCCATACATATATATGGGGAGGTAAAAGCTCCTACTCGGTTTTACAGTGAAAACTGCAGGAACTTCAAACCGGCACATGGAAATAGAGTGAGAACCCAGAGTAATAGTTTATCCTGCAACCCGTTCCCTTTGTGCTAGATGAACGAACGTCTCTCCACATGCTCAGTTCTGAGAGATAATTGTGTGTGAAAGCCGTTCTTCACATAGCTTGTTGGGAACACAAAGTTTCTTTTCACTTGCAAACTCCACTCCATACATATATATAGGTGGTACAAGCTCCAACTCGGTTTTACAGTGAAAACTGCAGGAAGTTCAAACCGGCACTAGGAAACAGACTGAGAATCCAGAGTAAAAGTTTCTCCTGCAACCCTTTCCCTTTGTGATAGATGAACGAACGTCTCTCCACATGCTCAGTTCTGAGAGATAAGTGTGTGTGAAAGCCGTCCTACACCCAGCTTGTTGGGAACACAAAGTTTTTTTTCACTTGCAAATTCCAATCCATACATATATATGAGGAGGAACTAGCTCCAACTCGGTTTTACAGTGAAAACTGCAGGAACTTCAAACCGGCACTAGGAAACAAACTGAGAACCCAGAGTAAAATTTTCCCCTTCAAACCTTTCCTTTTGTGCTAGATGAACGAACGTCTCTCCACATGCTCATTTCTGAGAGATAAGTGTGTGTGAAAGCCGTCCTTCACCTAGCTTGTTGGGAACACAAAGTTTCTTTTCACTTGCAAACTCCACTCCATACATATATATGGGGAGGTACTAGCTCCAACTCGGTTTTACAGTGCAAACTGCAGGAACTTCAAACCGGCACTAGGATACAGACTGTGAAACCACAGTAAAAGTTTCTCCGTCAACCCGTTCACTTTGTGCTAGATGAACGAACGTCTCTCCACACGCTCATTTCTGAGAGGTAAGTGAGTGTGAAAGCCTTCCTTCACCTAGCTTGTTGGGAACACAAAGTTTCTTTTTACTTGCAAACTCCACTCCATACATATATATGGGGAGGTACGACCTCATACTCGGTTTAAAAGTGAAAACTGCAGGAACTTCAAACCGGCACTAGGAAACAGACTGAGAAACCAGAGTAAAATTTTCTCCGGCAACCCGTTCCCTTTGTGCTAGATGAACGAACGTCTCTCCACATGCTCAGTTCTGAGAGATAAGTGTGTTTGAAAGCCGTCCTTCACCTAGCTTGTTGGGAACACAAAGTTTCTTTTCACTTGCAAACTCCACCCCATACATATATTTGGGGAGGTACTAGCTCCAACTCGGTTTTACAGTGAAAACTGCAGGAAGTTCAAACCGGCACTAGGAAACAGACTGAGAAACCAGAGTAAAAGTTACTACTGCAAACCGTTCCCTTTGTGCTAGATGAACGAACGTCTCTCCACATGCTCAGTTCTGAGAGATAAGTGTGTGTGAAAGCCGTCCTTCACCTAGCTTGTTGGGAACACAAAGTTTCTTTCCAATTGCAAACTCCACTCCATACATATATATGGGAGGTACAAGCTCCAACTCGATTTTACAGTGAAAACTGCCGGAACTTCAAACCGGCACTAGGAAACAGACTGAGAAAACAGAGTAAAAGTTTCTCCTGCAAACCGTTCCATTTGTGCTAGATGAATGAACGTCTTTCCACATGCTCAGTTCTGAGAATTAAGTGTGTGTGAAAGCGGTCCCTCACATAGCTTGCTGGGAACACAAAGTTTCTTTTAATTTGCAAACTCCACTCCATACATATATATGGGGAGGTACTAGCTCCAACTCGGTTTTACAGTGCAAACTGCAGGAACTTCAAACCGGCACTAGGATACAGACTGTGAAACCACAGTAAAAGTTTCTCCGTCAACCCGTTCACTTTATGCTAGATGAACGAACGTATCTCCACATGCTCATCTCTGAGAGATAAGTGAGTGTGAAAGCCTTCCTTCACCTAGCTTGTTGGGAACACAAAGTTTCTTTTTACTTGCAAACTCCACTCCATACATATATATGGGGAGGTACGACCTCATACTCGGTTTAAAAGTGAAAACTGCAGGAACTTCAAACCGGCACTAGGAAACAGACTGAGAAACCAGAGTAAAATTTTCTCCGGCAACCCGTTCCCTTTGTGCTAGATGAACGAACGTCTCTCCACATGCTCAGTTCTGAGAGATAAGTGTGAGTGAAAGCCGTCATTCAACTAGCTTGTTGGGAACACAAAGTTTTTTTTACTTGCAAACCCCACTCCATACATATATATGGGGAGGTACTAGCTCCTACTCTGTTTACAGTGAAATCTGCAGGAAATTCAAACCGGCACTAGGAAACAGAGTGAGAGCCCAGAGTAAAAGTTTCTCCTGCAACCAGTTCCCTTTGTGCTAGATGAACGAACGTCTCTCCACATTCTCAGTTCTGAAAGATAAGTGTGTGTGAAAGCCGTCCTTCACCTAGCTTGTTGGGAACACAAAGTTTATTTTAAATTGCAAACTCCAATCCATACATATATATGGGGAGGTAAAAGCTCCTACTCGGTTTTACAGTGAAAACTGCAGGAACTTCAAACCGGCACTAGGAAATAGAGTGAGAACCCAGAGTAATAGTTTATCCTGCAACCCGTTCCCTTTGTGCTAGATGAACGAACGTCTCTCCACATGCTCAGTTCTGAGAGATAATTGTGTGTGAAAGCCGTTCTTCACCTAGCTTGTTGGGAACACAAAGTTTCTTTTCACTTGCAAACTCCACTCCATACATATATATGGGGAGTTACAAGTTCCAACTCGGTTTTACAGTGAAAAGTGCAGGAACTTCAAACCGGCACTAGGAAACAGACTGAGAAACCAGAGTAAAAGTTTCTCCTGCAACCCGTTCCCTTTGTGATAGATGAACGAACGTCTCTCCACATGCTCAGTTCTGAGAGATAAGTGTGTGTGAAAGCCGTCTTACACCCAGCTTGTTGGGAACACAAAGTTTCTTTTCACTTGCAAACTCCACTCCATACATATATATGAGGAGGTACTAGCTCCAACTCGGTTTTACAGTGAAAACTGCAGGAACTTCAAACCGGCACTAGGAAACAAACTGAGAACCCAGAGTAAAATTTTCCCTTCAACCCGTTCCTTTTGTGCTAGATGAACGAACGTCTCTCCACATGCTCATTTCTGAGAGATAAGTGTGTGTGAAAGCCGTCCTTCACCAGCTTGTTGGGAACACAAAGTTTCTTTTCACTTGCAAACTCCACTCCATACATATATATGTGGAGGTACTAGCTCCAACTCGGTTTTACAGTGCAAACTGCAGGAAATTCAAACAGGCCCTAGGAAACAGACTGAGAACCCAGAGTAATAGTTTCTCCTGCAACCCGTTCCCTTTGTGCTAGATGAACGAACGTCTCTCCACATGCTCAGTTCTGAGAGATAAGTGTGTGTGAAAGCCGTCCTTCACCTAGCTTGTTGGGAACACAAAGTTTCTTTCCAATTGCAAACTCCATTCCATACATATATATGGGAGGTACTAACTCCAACTCGATTTTACAGAGAAAACTGCCGGAACTTCAAACCGGCACTAGGAAACAGACTGAGAAAACAGAGTAAAAGTTTCTCCTGCAAACCGTTCCCTTTGTGCTAGATGAATGAACGTCTCTCCACATGCTCAGTTCTGAGAAATAAGTGTGTGTGAAAGCCGTCCTTCACATAGCTTGTTGGGAACACAAAGATTCTTTTAATTTGCAAACTCCACTCCATACATATATATGGGGAGGTACTAGCTCCAACTCGGTTTTACAGTGCAAACTGCAGGAACTTCAAACCGGCACTAGGATATAGACTGTGAAACCACAGTAAAAGTTTCTACGTCAACCCGTTCAATTTGTGCTAGATGAACGAACGTCTCTCCACACGCTCATTTCTGAGAGGTAAGTGAGTGTGAAAGCCTTCCTTCACCTAGCTTGTTGGGAACACAAAGTTTCTTTTTACTTGCAAACTCCACTCCATACATATATATGGGGAGGTACGACCTCATACTCGGTTTAAAAGTGAAAACTGCAGGAACTTCAAACCGGCACTAGGAAACAGACTGAGAAACCAGAGTAAAATTTTCTCCGGCAACCCGTTCCCTTTGTGCTAGATGAACGAACGTCTCTCCACATGCTCAGTTCTGAGAGATAAGTGTGTGTGAAAGCCGTCCTTCAACTAGCTTGTTGGGAACACAAAGTTTTTTTACTTGCAAACCCCACTCCATACATATATATGGGGAGGTACTAGCTCCTACTCGGTTTTACAGTGAAATCTGCAGGAAATTCAAACCGGCACTAGGAAACAGAATGAGAGCCCAGAGAAAAAGTTTCTCCTGCAACCCGTTCCCTTTGTGCTAGATGAACGAACGTCTCTCCACATGCTCAGTTCTGAGAGATAAGTGTGTGTGAAAGCCGTCCTTCACCTAGCTTGTTGGGAACACAAAGTTTCTTTTCACTTGCAAACTCCACTCCATACATATATATGGGGAGGTACTAGCTCCAACTCTGTTTTACAGTGAAAACTTCAGGAAATTCAAACCGGCACTAGGAAACAGACTGAGAACCCAGAGTAAAAGTTTCTCCTGCAACCCGTTTCCTTTGTGCTAGATGAACGAACGTCTCTCCACATGCTCAGTTCTGAGAGATAAATGAGTGTGAAAGCCTTCCTTCACCTAGCTTGTTGGGAACACAAAGTTTCTTTTTACTTGCAAACTCCACTCCATACTTATATATGGGTTGGTACTAGCTCCTACTCGGTTTTACAGTGAAAACTGCAGGAACTTCAAACCGGCACTAGGAAACAGACTGAGAACCCAGAGTAAAAGTTTCTCCTGCAACCCGTTCCCTTTGTGCTAGGTGAACGAACGTCTCTCCACATGCTCAGTTCTGAGAGATAAGTGTTTGTGAAAGCCGTCCTTCACCTAGCTTGTTGGGAACACAAAGTTTCTTTTCACTTGCAAACTCCACTCCATACAAATATATGGGGAGGTACTAGCTCCAACTCGGTTTTACAGTGAAAACTGCAGGAACTTCAAACCGGCACTAGGAAACAGACTGAGAAACCAGAGTAAAAGTTTCTCCTGCAAAACGTTCCCTTTGTGCTAGATGAAAGAACGTCTATCCACATCCTCAGTTCTGAGAGTTGTGTGTGGGAAAGCCGTACTTCACCTAGCTTGTTGGGAACACAAAGATTCTTTTCACTTGCAAACTCCAATCCATACATATATATGGGGAGGTTCTAGCTCCAACTCAGGTTTACAGTGAAAAGTGCAGGAACCTCAAACCGGCACTAGGAAACAGACTGAGAATCCAGAGTAAAAGTTTCTCCTACAACCCGTTCCCTTTTTGCTAGATGAACGAACGTCTCTTCACATGCTCAGTTCTGAGAGATAAGTGTGTGGGAAAGCCTTACTTCACCTAGCTTGTTTGGAACACAAAGTTTCTTTTCACTTGTAAACTCCACTCCATACATATATATGGGGAGGTACTAGCTCCAACTCGGTTTTATAGTGAAATCTGCAGGAACTTCAAACGGGCACTAGGAAACAGACTGAGAATCCAGAGTAAAAGTTTCTCCTGCAACCCGTTCCCTTTGTGCTAGATGAACGAACGTCTCTCCACATGCTCATATCTGAGAGATAAGTGAGTGTGAAATCCGTCCTTCACCTAGCTTGTTGGGAACACAAATTTTCTTTTAACTTGCAAACTCCACTCCATACATATATATTGGGAGGTACTAGCTCCAACACGGTTTTACAGTGAAAACTGCAGGAACTTCAAACCGGCACTAGGAAACAGACTGAGAAACTAGAGTAAAAGTTTCTCCTGCAACTCGTTCCCTTTGTGCTAAATGAACGAACGTCTCTGCACATGTTCAGTTCTGAAGAGATAAGTGTGTGTGAAAGCCGTCCTTCACCTAGCTTGTTTAGAACACAAAGTTTCTTTTCACTTGCAAACTCCACTCCATACATATATATGGGGAGGTACTAGCTCCAAGTCGGTTTTACAGTGAAAACTGCAGGAACTTCAAATCGGCACTAGGAAACAGACTGGGAAACCAGAGAAAATGTTTCTCCTTCAACCCGTTCCCTTTGTGCTAGATGAACGAACGTCTCTCCACATGCTCAGTTCTGAGAGATAATTGTGTGTGAAAGCCGCCCTTCACCTAGCTTTTTGGGAACACAAAGTTTCTTTTCACTTGCAGACTATACACCATACATATATATGGGGAGGTACTAGCTCCAAATCGGTTTTACAGTGAAAACTGCAGGAAATTCAAACCGGCACTAGGAAACAGACTGAGAAACCAGAGTAAAAGTTTGTCCTGCATCCCGTTCCCTTTGTGCTAGATGAACGAATGTCTCTCCACATGCTCAGTTCTGAGAGATAAGTGTGTGGGAAAGCCGTCCTTCACCTAGCTTTTTGGGAACACAAAGTTTCTTTTCAGTTGCAAACTCCAATCCATACATATATATGGGGAAGTACAAGCTCCAAATCTGTTTTACAGGGAAACTGCAGGAACTTCAAAACAGCACTAGGAAACAGACAGAGAAACCAGAGTAAAAGTTTCTCCTGCAACCCGTTCCCTTTGTGCTAGATGAACGAACTTCTCTCCACATGCTCTGTTCTGAGATACATGTGTGTGTGAAAGCCGTCCTTCACCTAGCTTGTTGGGAACACAAAGTTTCTTTTCACTTGCAAACTCCATTCCATATATATATATGGGGTGTTACTAGATCCAAATCTGTTTTACTGTGAAATCTGCAGGAACTTCAAACAAGCACTAGGAAACATACTGACAAACCAGAGAATAGTTTCTCCTGCAACCCGTTCAATTTGTGCTAGATGAACGAAAGTCTCTCCACATGCTCAGTTCTGAGAGATAAGTGTGTGTGAAAGCCGTACTTCAACTAGCTTGTTGGGAAGACAAATTTTCTTTTCAGTTGCAAACTCCACTCCATACATATATATGGGGAGGTACTAGCTCCAACTCGGTTTTACAGTGCAAACTGCAGGAACTTCAAACTAGCACTAGGAAACAGACTGACAAACCAGAGTAAAAGTTCCTCCTGCAACCCGTTCCATTTGTGCTAGATGAACGAACGTCTCTCCACATGCTCAGTTCTGAGAGATAAGTGTGTGTGAAAGCCGTCCTTCACCTAGCTTGTTGGGAACACAAACTTTCTTTTCACTTGCAAACTCCACTCCATACAAATATATGGGGAGGGTCTAGCTCCAACTCGGTTTTACAGTGAAAACTGTAGGAACTTCAAACCGGCACTAGGAAACAGACTGAGAAACCAGAGTAAAAGTTTCTCCTGCAAAACGTTCCCTTTGTGCTAGATGAAAGAACGTCTATCCACATCCTCAGTTCTGAGAGTTGTGTGTGGGAAAGCCGTACTTCACCTAGCTTGTTGGGAACACAAAGATTCTTTTCACTTGCAAACTCCAATCCATACATATATATGGGGAGGTTCTAGCTCCAACTCAGGTTTACAGTGAAAACTGCAGGAACCTCAAACCGGCACTAGGAAACAGACTGAGAATCCAGAGTAAAAGTTTCTCCTACAACCCGTTCCCTTTTTGCTAGATGAACGAACGTCTCTTCACAGGCTCAGTTCTGAGAGATAAGTGTGTGGGAAAGCCGTACTTCACCTAGCTTGTTGGGAACACAAAGTTTCTTTTCACTTGTAAACTCCACTCCATACATATATATGGGGAGGTACTAGCTCCAACTCGGTTTTATAGTGAAATCTGCAGGAACTTCAAACGGGCACTAGGAAACAGACTGAGAATCCAGAGTAAAAGTTTCTCCTGCAACCCGTTCCCTTTGTGCTAGATGAACGAACGTCTCTCCACATGCTCATATCTGAGAGATAAGTGAGTGTGAAATCCGTCCTTCACCTAGCTTGTTGGGAACACAAATTTTCTTTTAACTTGCAAACTCCACTCCATACATATATATGGGGAGGTACTAGCTCCAACACGGTTTTACAGTGAAAACTGCAGGAACTTCAAACCGGCACTAGGAAACAGACTGAGAAACTAGAGTAAAAGTTTCTCCTGCAACTCGTTCCCTTTGTGCTAAATGAACGAACGTCTCTGCACATGTTCAGTTCTGAAGAGATAAGTGTGTGTGAAAGCCGTCCTTCACCTAGCTTGTTTAGAACACAAAGTTTCTTTTCACTTGCAAACTCCACTCCATACATATATATGGGGAGGTACTAGCTCCAAGTCGGTTTTACAGTGAAAACTGCAGGAAATTCAAATCGGCACTAGGAAACAGACTGGGAAACCAGAGAAAATGTTTCTCCTTCAACCCGTTCCCTTTGTGCTAGATGAACGAACGTCTCTCCACATGCTCAGTTCTGAGAGATAAGTGTGTGTGAAAGCCGCCCTTCACCTAGCTTTTTGGGAACACAAAGTTTCTTTTCACTTGCAGACTATACACCATACATATATATGGGGAGGTACTAGCTCCAAATCGGTTTTACAGTGAAAACTGCAGGAAATTCAAACCGGCACTAGGAAACAGACTGAGAAACCAGAGTAAAAGTTTGTCCTGCATCCCGTTCCCTTTGTGCTAGATGAACGAATGTCTCTCCACATGCTCAGTTCTGAGAGATAAGTGTGTGGGAAAGCCGTCCTTCACCTAGCTTTTTGGGAACACAAAGTTTCTTTTCAGTTGCAAACTCCACTCCATACATATATATGGGGAAGTACAAGCTCCAAATCTGTTTTACAGGGAAACTGCAGGAACTTCAAAACAGCACTAGGAAACAGACAGAGAAACCAGAGTAAAAGTTTCTCCTGCAACCCGTTCCCTTTGTGCTAGATGAACGAACTTCTCTCCACATGCTCTGTTCTGAGATACATGTGTGTGTGAAAGCCGTCCTTCACCTAGCTTGTTGGGAACACAAAGTTACTTTTCACTTGCAAACTCCATTCCATATATATATATGGGGTGTTACTAGATCCAAATCTGTTTTACTGTGAAATCTGCAGGAACTTCAAACAAGCACTAGGAAACATACTGACAAACCAGAGAATAGTTTCTCCTGCAACCCGTTCAATTTGTGCTAGATGAACGAAAGTCTCTCCACATGCTCAGTTCTGAGAGATAAGTGTGTGTGAAAGCCGTACTTCAACTAGCTTGTTGGGAAGACAAATTTTCTTTTCAGTTGCAAACTCCACTCCATACATATATATGGGGAGGTACTAGCTCCAACTCGGTTTTACAGTGCAAACTGCAGGAACTTCAAACTAGCACTAGGAAACAGACTGACAAACCAGAGTAAAAGTTCCTCCTGCAACCCGTTCCATTTGTGCTAGATGAACGAACGTCTCTCCACATGCTCAGTTCTGAGGGATAAGTGTGTGTGAAAGCCGTCCTTCACCTAGCTTGTTGGGAACACAAACTTTCTTTTCACTTGCAAACTCCACTCCATATATATATATGGGGAGGTACTAGCTCCAACTTGGTTTTACAGTGTAAACTGCAGGAACTTCAAACTGGCACTAGGATACAGACTGAGAAACCAGAGAAAAGTTTCTCCTGCTACCGGTTCCCTTTGCACTAGATGAATGAACGTCTCTCCACATGCTCAGTTCTGAGAGATAAGTGTGTGTGAAAGCCGTCCTTCACCTATCTTGTTGGGAACACAAAGATTCTTTTCACTTGCAAACTCCATTCCATACATATATATGGGGAGGTACTAGCTCCAACTTGGTTTTACTGTGCAAACTGCAGGAACTTCAAACCGGCACTAGGATACAGACTGAGAAACCAGAGAAACGTTTCTCCTGCTACCCGTTCCCTTTGCACTAGATGAACGAACGACTCTCCACATGCTCAGTTCTGAGAGATAAGTGTGTGTGAAAGCCGTCCTTCACCTATCTTGTTGGGAACACAAAGATTCTTTTCACTTGCAAACTCCATTCCATACATATATATGGGGAGTTACTAGCCTCAAATCTGTTTTACTGTGAAATCTGCAGGAACTTCAAACCAGCGCTAGGAAACATACTGACAAAACAGAGTAAAAGTTTCTCCTGCAACCCGTTCCATTTGTGCTAGATGAACGAACGTCTCTCCACATGCTCAGTTCTGAGAGATAAGTGTGTGTGAAAGCCGTCCTTCAACTAGCTTGTTGGGAAGACAAAGTTTCTTTTCAGTTGCAAACTCCACTCCATACATATATATGGGGTGGTTCTAACTCCAACTCGGTTTTACAGTGAAAACTGCTGGAACTTAAAACCGGCACTAGGAAACAGACTGAGAACCCAGAGTAAAATTTTCTCCTGCAACCCGTTCCCTTTCTGCTAGATGAACAAACGTCTCTCCACATGCTCAGTTCTGAGAGGTAAGTGTGTGTGAAAGCCGTCATTCAACTAGCTTGTTGGGAACATAAAGTTTCTTTTAAATTGCAAACTCCAGTCCATACATATATATGGGGAGTTACTAGCTCCTACTCGGTTTTACAGTGAAAACTGCAGGAACTTCAAACCGGCACTAGGAAATAGACTGAAAACCCAGAGTAAATGTTTCTCCTGCAACCCGTTCCCTTTGTGCTAGATGAAGGAACGTCTCTCCACATGCTCAGTTCTGAGAGAGAATTGTGTGTGAAAGCCGTTCTACACCTAGCTTGTTGGGAACACAAAATTTCTTTTCACTTGCAAACTCCACTCCATACATATATATGAGGAGGTACAAGCTCCAACTCGGTTTTACAGTGAAAACTGCAGGAACTTCAAACCGGCACTAGGAAACAGACTGAGAAACCAGAGTAAAAGTTTCCCCTGCAAACCGTTCCCTTTGTGCTAGATGAACGAACGTCTCTCCACATGCTCAGTTCTGAGAGATAAGTGTGTGTGAAAGCCGTCCTTCACCCAGCTTGTTGGGAACACAAAGTTTTTTTCACTTGCAAACCCCAATCCTTACATATATATGGGGAGGTACTAGCTCCAACTCGGTTTAACTGTGAAAACTGCAGAAACTTCAAACCGGCACTAGGAAACAGACTGAGAACCCAGAGTAATATTTTCTCCTTCAACCCGTTCCTTTTGTGCTAGATGAACGAACGTCTCTCCACATGCTCAGTTCTGAGAGATAAGTGTGTGTGAAAGCCGTCCTTCAACTAGCTTGTTGGGAACACAAAGTTTCTTTTAATTTGCAAACTCCAATCTATACATATATATGGGGAGGTACAAGCTCCAACTCGGTTTTACAGTGAAAACTGCAGGAACTTCAAACCGGCACTAGGAAACAGACTGGGATCCCAGAGTAAAAGTTTCTCCTGCAACCCGTTCCCTTTGTGCTAGATGAACGAACGTCTCTCCACATGCTAAGTTCTGAGAGATAATTGTGTGTGAAAGCCGTCCTTAACCTAGCTTGTTGGGAACACAAAGTTTCTTTTCACTTGCAAACTCCACTCCATACATATATATGGGGTGGTACTAGCTCCAACTCGGTTTTACAGTGAAAACTGCAGGAACTTCAAACCGGCACTAGGAAACAGACTGAGAAACCAGAGTAAAAGTTTCTCCTGCAACCCGTTCCCTTTGTGCTAGATGAACGAACGTCTATCCACATGCTCAGTTCTGAGAGATAAGTGTGTGTGAAAGCCGTCCTTCACCCAACTTGTTGGGAACACAAAGTTTCTTTTCACTTGCAAACTCCACTCCATAAATATATATGGGGAGGTACTAGCTCCAACTCGTTTTTACAGTGAAAACTGCAGGAACTTCAAACCGGCACTAGGAAACAGACTGAGAAACCAGAGAAAAGTTTCTCCTGCAAACCGTTCCCGTTGTGATAGATGAACGAACGTCTCTGCACATGCTCAGTTCTGAGAGATAATTGTGTTTGAAAGCCGCCTTTCACCTAGCTTGTTGGGAACACAAAGTTCCTTTTCACTTGCAAACTCCACTCCATACATATATATGGGGAGGTACAAGCTCCAACTCGGTTTTACAGTGAAAACTGCAGGAACTTCAAACCGGCACTAGGAAACAGACTGAGAAACCAGAGTAAAGGTTTCTCCTGCAAACCGTTTCATTTGTGCTAGATGAATGAACGTCTCTCTTCATGCTAAGTTCTGAGAGATAAGTGTGTGTGAATGCCGTCCTTCACCTAGCTTTTTGGGAACACAAAATTTCTTTTCACTTGCAAACTCCATTACATACATATATATGGGGAGGTACTAGATCCAACACGGTTTTACAGTGCAAACAGCAGGAACTTCAAACCGGCACTAGGATACAGACTGAGAAACCACAGTAAAAGATTCTCCTGCAACCCGTTCACTTTGTGCTAGATGAACGAACGTCTCTCCACATGCTCATTTCTGAGAGATAAGTGTGTGTGAAAGCCGTCCTTCAACTATCTTGTTGGGAACACAAAGTTTCTTTTCACTTGCAAAGTCCACACCATACATATATATGGGGAGGTACTAGCTCCAACTCGTTTTTACAGTGAAAACTGCAGGAATTTCAAACCGGCACTAGGTAACAGACTGAGAACCCAGAGTAAAATTTTCTCCTGCAACCCGTTCCCTTTGTGCTAGATGAACGAACGTCTCTCCACATGCTCAGTTCTGAGAGATAAGTGTGTGTGAAAGCCGTCCTTCACCTAGCTTCTTGGGAACAAAAAGTTTCTTTTTACTTGCAAACTCCACTCCATACATATATATGGGGAGGTACAAGCTCCTACTCGGTTTTACAGTGAAAACTGCAGGAACTTCAAACCTGCACTAGTAAATAGACTGAGAACCCAGAGTAATAGTTTCTCCTGCAACCCGTTCCCTTTGTGCTAGATGAACGAACGTCTCTCCACATGCCCAGTTCTGAGAGATAAGAGTGTGTGAAAGCCGTACTTCAACTAGCTTGTTGGGAACACAAAGTTTCTTTTCACATGCAAACTCCACTCCATACATATATATGGGGAGGTACTAGCTCCAACTCGGTTTTACAGTGAAAACTGCAGGATCTTCATACCGGCACTAGGAAACAGACTGAGATACCAGAGTAAATGTTTTTCCTGCAACCCGTTCCCTTTGTGCTAGATGAACGAACGTCTCTCCACATGCTCAGTTCTGAGAGATAAGTGTGTGTGAAAGCCGTCCTTCACCTAGATTGTTGGGAACACAAAGTTTCTTTCAAATTGCAAACTCCACTCCATACATATATATGGGAGGTACTAGCACCAACTAGGTTTTACAGTGAAAACTGCAGGAACTTCAAACCGGCACTAGGAAACAGATTGAGAAACCAGAGTAAAAGTTTCTCCTGCAAACCGTTTCCTTTGTGCTAGATGAATGAACGTCTCTCGACATGCTAAGTTCTGAGAGATAAGTGTGTGTGAAAGCCGTCCTTCACCTAGCTTGTTGGGAACACAAAGTTTCTTTTCACTTGCAAACACCATTCCATACATATATATTGGGAGGTACTACCTCCAAATCCATTTTACAGTGAAAACTGCAGGAACTTCAAACCGGCACTAGGAAACAGACTGAGAAACCAGAGTAAAAGTTTCTCCTGCAACCCGTTCTCTTTGTGCTAGATGAACGAACGTATCTCCACATGCTCAGTTCTGAGAGATAAGTGTGTGGGAAAGCCGTACTTCACCTAGCTTGTTGGGAACACAAAGTTTATTTTCTCTTGCAAACTCCACTCCATACATATATATGGGGAGGTACTAGCTCCAACTCGGTTTTACAGTGAAAACTGCAGGAACTTCAAACCAGCACTAGGAAACAGACTGAGAAACCAGAGTAAATGTTTCTCATGCAAACCGTTCCCTTTGTGCTAGATGAACGAACGTCTCTCCACATGCTCAGTTCTGAGAGATAAATGTGTGTGAAAGCCGCCTTCACCTAGCTTGTTGGGAACACAAAGTTTCTTTTCATTAGCATACTCCATTCCATACATATATAAGGGGAGGTACTAGCTCCAACTCGGTTTTACAGTGAAAACTGCAGGAAATTCAAACCGGCACTAGGAAACAGACTGAGAATCCAGAGTAAAAGTTTCTCCTGCAACCCTTTCCCTTTGTGCTAGATGAACGAACGTCTCTCCACATGCTCAGTTCTGAGAGATAATTGTGTGGGAATGCCGTCCTTCAACTTGCTTGTTGGGAACACAAAGATTCTTTTAACTTGCAAACTCCACTCCATACATATATATTGGGAGGTACTAGCTCCAACTCGGTTTTACAGTGAAAAATGCAGGAACTTCAAACCGACACTAGGAAACAGACTGAGAATCCAGAGTAAAAGTTTCTCCTGCAACCCGTTCCCTTTGTGCTAGATGAACGAACGTCTCTGCACATGCTCAGTTCTGAGAGATTAGTGTGTGTGAAAGCCGTCCTTCACCTAGCTTGTTGGGAACACAAAGTTTCTTCCAAATGCAAACTCCAATCCATACATATATATGGGAGGTACTAGCTCCAACTAGGTTTTGCAGTGAAAACTGCAGGAAATTCAAACCGGCACTAGGAAACAGATTGAGAAACCAGAGTAAAAGTTTCTCCTGAAACCCGTTTCCTTTGTGCTAGATGAACGAACGTCTCTCCACATGCTCAGTTCTGAGAGATAAGTGTGTGGGAAAGCCGTACTTCACCTAGCTTGTTGGGAACACAAAGTTTATTTTCACTTGCAAACTCCACTCCATACATATATATGGGGAGGTACTAGCTCCAAATCGGTTTTACAGTGAAAACTGCAGGAACTTCAAACCAGCACTAGGAAACAGCCTGAGAAACCAGAGTAAATGTTTCTCCTGCAAACCGTTCCCTTTGTGCTAGATGAAAGAACGTCTCTCCACATGCTCAGTTCTGAGAGATAAATGTGTGTGAAAGCCGTCCTTCACCTAGCTTGTTGGGAACACAAAGTTTCTTTTCATTAGCATACTCCATTCCATACATATATATGGGGAGGTACTACCTCCAACTCGGTTTTACAGTGAAAACTGCAGGAACTTCAAACCGGCACTAGGAAACAGACTGAGAATCCAGAGTAAAAGTTTCTCCTGCAACCCGTTCCCTTTGTGCTAGATGAACGAACGTCTCTCCACATGCTCAGTTCTGAGAGATAAGTGTGTGGGAATGCCGTCCTTCAACTTGCTTGTTGGGAACACAAAGTTTCTTATAACTTGCAAACTCCACTCCATACATATATATGGGGAGGTACCAGCTCCAACTCGGTTTTACAGTGAAAACTGCAGGAACTTCAAACCGACACTAGGAAACAGACTGAGAATCCAGAGTAAAAGTTTCTCCTGCAACCCGTTCCCTTTGTGCTAGATGAACGAACGTCTCTCCACATGCTCAATTCTGAGAGATAAGTGTGTGTGAAAGCCGTCCTTCACCTAGCTTGTTGGAACACAAAGTTTCTTTTCACTTGCAAACCCCATTCCATACATATATATGGGGAGGTAGTAGCTCCAACTCAGTTTTACAGTGAAAACTGCAGGAACTTCAAACCGGCACTAGGAAACAGACTGAGAAACCAGAGTAATAGTTTCTCCTGCAACCGGTTCCCTTTTTGCTAGATGAACGAACGTTTCTCCACATGCTCAATTCTGGGAGATTAGTGTGTGTGAAAGCCGAACTTCACCTAGCTTGTTGGGAACATAAAGTTTCTTTTAAATTGCAAACTCCAGTCCATATATATATATGGGGAGTTACTAGCTCCTACTCGGTTTTACAGTGAAAACTGCAGGAACTTCAAACCGGCACTAGGAAATAGACTGAAAACCCAGAGTAAATGTTTCTCCTGCAACCCGTTCCCTTTGTGCTAGATGAAGGAACGTCTCTCCACATGCTCAGTTCTGAGAGATAATTGTGTGTGAAAGCCGTTCTACACCTAGCTTGTTGGGAACACAAAATTTCTTTTCACTTGCAAACTCCACTCCATACATATATATGAGGAGGTACAAGCTCCAACTCGGTTTTACAGTGAAAACTGCAGGAACTTCAAACCGGCACTAGGAAACAGACTGAGAAACCAGAGTAAAAGTTTCCCCTGCAACCCGTTCCCTTTGTGCTAGATGAACGAACGTCTCTCCACATGCTCAGTTCTGAGAGATAAGTGTGTGTGAAAGCCGTCCTTCACCCAGCTTGTTGGGAACACAAAGTTTTTTTCACTTGCAAACCCCAATCATTACATATATATGGGGAGGTACTAGCTCCAACTCGGTTTAACTGTGAAAACTGCAGAAACTTCAAACCGGCACTAGGAAACAGACTGAGAACCCAGAGTAATATTTTCCCCTTCAACCCGTTCCTTTTGTGCTAGATGAACGAACGTCTCTCCACATGCTCAGTTCTGAGAGATAAGTGTGTGTGAAAGCCGTCCTTCAACTAGCTTGTTGGGAACACAAAGTTTCTTTTAATTTGCAAACTCCAATCCATACATATATATGGGGAGGTACTAGCTCCAACTCGGTTTTACAGTGAAAACTGCAGGAACTTCAAACCGGCACTAGGAAACAGACTGGGATCCCAGAGTAAAAGTTTCTCCTGCAACCCGTTCCCTTTGTGCTAGATGAACGAACGTCTCTCCACATGCTAAGTTCTGAGAGATAATTGTGTGTGAAAGCCGTCCTTAACCTAGCTTGTTGGGAACACAAAGTTTCTTTTCACTTGCAAACTCCACTCCATACATATATATGGGGTGGTACTAGCTCCAACTCGGTTTTACAGTGAAAACTGCAGGAACTTCAAACCGGCACTAGGAAACAGACTGAGAAACCAGAGTAAAAGTTTCTCCTGCAACCCGTTCCCTTTGTGCTAGATGAACGAACGTCTATCCACATGCTCAGTTCTGAGAGATAAGGGTGTGTGAAAGCCGTCCTTCACCCAACTTGTTGGGAACACAAAGTTTCTTTTCACTTGCAAACTCCACTCCATAAATATATATGGGGAGGTACTAGCTCCAACTCGTTTTTACAGTGAAAACTGCAGGAACTTCAAACCGGCACTAGGAAACAGACTGAGAAACCAGAGAAAAGTTTCTCCTGCAAACCGTTCCCGTTGTGATAGATGAACGAACGTCTCTGCACATGCTCAGTTCTGAGAGATAATTGTGTTTGAAAGCCGCCTTTCACCTAGCTTGTTGGGAACACAAAGTTCCTTTTCACTTGCAAACTCCACTCCATACATATATATGGGGAGGTACAAGCTCCAACTCGGTTTTACAGTGAAAACTGCAGGAACTTCAAACCGGCACTAGGAAACAGACTGAGAAACCAGAGTAACGGTTTCTCCTGCAAACCGTTTCATTTGTGCTAGATGAATGAACGTCTCTCTACATGCTAAGTTCTGAGAGATAAGTGTGTGTGAATGCCGTCCTTCACCTAGCTTTTTGGGAACACAAAATTTCTTTTCACTTGCAAACTCCATTACATACATATATATGGGGAGGTACTAGATCCAACACGGTTTTACAGTGCAAACAGCAGGAACTTCAAACCGGCACTAGGATACAGACTGAGAAACCACAGTAAAAGATTCTCCTGCAACCCGTTCACTTTGTGCTAGATGAACGAACGTCTCTCCACATGCTCATTTCTGAGAGATAAGTGTGTGTGAAAGCCGTCCTTCAACTATCTTGTTGGGAACACAAAGTTTCTTTTCACTTGCAAAGTCCACACCATACATATATATGGGGAGGTACTAGCTCCAACTCGTTTTTACAGTGAAAACTGCAGGAATTTCAAACCGGCACTAGGAAACAGACTGAGAACCCAGAGTAAAATTTTCTCCTGCAACCCGTTCCCTTTGTGCTAGATGAACGAACGTCTCTCCACATGCTCAGTTCTGAGAGATAAGTGTGTGTGAAAGCCGTCCTTCACCTAGCTTCTTGGGAACACAAAGTTTCTTTTTACTTGCAAACTCCACTCCATACATATATATGGGGAGGTACAAGCTCCTACTCGGTTTTACAGTGAAAACTGCAGGAACTTCAAACCTGCACTAGTAAATAGACTGAGAACCCAGAGTAATAGTTTCTCCTGCAACCCGTTCCCTTTGTGCTAGATGAACGAACGTCTCTCCACATGCCCAGTTCTGAGAGATAAGAGTGTGTGAAAGCCGTACTTCACCTAGCTTGTTGGGAACACAAAGTTTCTTTTCACATGCAAACTCCACTCCATACATATATATGGGGAGGTACTAGCTCCAACTCGGTTTTACAGTGAAAACTGCAGGAACTTCAAACCGGCACTAGGAAACAGACTGAGAAACCAGAGTAAAAGTTTCTCCTGCAACCCGTTTCCTTTGTGCTAGATGAATGAACGTCTCTCGACATGCTAAGTTCTGAGAGATAAGTGTGTGTGAAAGCCGTCCTTCACCTAGTTTGTTGGGAACACAAAGTTTCTTTTCACTTGCAAACACCTTTCCATACATATATATTGGGAGGTACTACCTCCAAATCCATTTTACAGTGAAAACTGCAGGAACTTCAAACCGGCACTAGGAAACAGACTGAGAAACCAGAGTAAAAGTTTCTCCTGCAACCCGTTCTCTTTGTGCTAGATGAACGAACGTATCTCCACATGCTCAGTTCTGAGAGATAAGTGTGTGGGAAAGCCGTACTTCACCTAGCTGGTTGGGAACACAAAGTTTATTTTCTCTTGCAAACTCCACTCCATACATATATATGGGGAGGTACTAGCTCCAACTCGGTTTTACAGTGAAAACTGCAGGAACTTCAAACCAGCACTAGGAAACAGACTGAGAAACCAGAGTAAATGTTTCTCATGCAAACCGTTCCCTTTGTGCTAGATGAACGAACGTCTCTCCACATGCTCAGTTCTGAGAGATAAATGTGTGTGAAAGCCGCCTTCACCTAGCTTGTTGGGAACACAAAGATTCTTTTCATTAGCATACTCCATTCCATACATATATAAGGGGAGGTACTAGCTCCAACTCGGTTTTACAGTGAAGACTGCAGGAAATTCAAACCGGCACTAGGAAACAGACTGAGAATCCAGAGTAAAAGTTTCTCCTGCAACCCGTTCCCTTTGTGCTAGATGAACGAACGTCTCTCCACATGCTCAGTTCTGAGAGATAATTGTGTGGGAATGCCGTCCTTCAACTTGCTTGTTGGGAACACAAAGATTCTTTTAACTTGCAAACTCCACTCCATACATATATATTGGGAGGTACTAGCTCCAACTCGGTTTTACAGTGAAAAATGCAGGAACTTCAAACCGACACTAGGAAACAGACTGAAAATCCAGAGTAAAAGTTTCTCCTGCAACCCGTTCCCTTTGTGCTAGATGAACGAACGTCTCTGCACATGCTCAGTTCTGAGAGATTAGTGTGTGTGAAAGCCGTCCTTCACCTAGCTTGTTGGGAACACAAAGTTTCTTCCAAATGCAAACTCCAATCCATACATATATATGGGAGGTACTAGCTCCAACTAGGTTTTACAGTGAAAACTGCAGGAAATTCAAACCGGCACTAGGAAACAGATTGAGAAACCAGAGTAAAAGTTTCTCCTGAAACCCGTTTCCTTTGTGCTAGATGAACGAACGTCTCTCCACATGCTCAGTTCTGAGAGATAAGTGTGTGGGAAAGCCGTACTTCACCTAGCTTGTTGGGAACACAAAGTTTATTTTCACTTGCAAACTCCACTCCATACATATATATGGGGAGGTACTAGCTCCAAATCGGTTTTACAGTGAAAACTGCAGGAACTTCAAACCAGCACTAGGAAACAGCCTGAGAAACCAGAGTAAATGTTTCTGCTGCAAACCGTTCCCTTTGTGCTAGATGAAAGAACGTCTCTCCACATGCTCAGTTCTGAGAGATAAATGTGTGTGAAAGCCGTCCTTCACCTAGCTTGTTGGGAACACAAAGTTTCTTTTCATTAGCATACTCCATTCCATACATATATATGGGGAGGTACTACCTCCAACTCGGTTTTACAGTGAAAACTGCAGGAACTTCAAACCGGCACTAGGAAACAGACTGAGAATCCAGAGTAAAAGTTTCTCCTGCAACCCGTTCCCTTTGTGCTAGATGAACGAACGTCTCTCCACATGCTCAGTTCTGAGAGATAAGTGTGTGGGAATGCCGTCCTTCAACTTGCTTGTTGGGAACACAAAGTTTCTTATAACTTGCAAACTCCACTCCATACATATATATGGGGAGGTACCAGCTCCAACTCGGTTTTACAGTGAAAACTGCAGGAACTTCAAACCGACACTAGGAAACAGACTGAGAATCCAGAGTAAAAGTTTCTCCTGCAACCCGTTCCCTTTGTGCTAGATGAACGAACGTCTCTCCACATGCTCAATTCTGAGAGATAAGTGTGTGTGAAAGCCGTCCTTCACCTAGCTTGTTGGAACACAAAGTTTCTTTTCACTTGCAAACCCCATTCCATACATATATATGGGGAGGTAGTAGCTCCAACTCAGTTTTACAGTGAAAACTGCAGGAACTTCAAACCGGCACTAGGAAACAGACTGAGAAACCAGAGTAAAAGTTTCTCCTGCAACACGTTCCTTTGTGCTTGATGAACGAACGTCTCTCCACATGCTCAGTTCTGAGAGATAAGTGTGTGTGAAAGCCGTCCTTCACCCAGCTTGTTGTGAACACAAAGTTTCTTTTCACTTGCAAACTCCACTCCATACATATATATGTGGAGGTACTAGCTCCAACTCGGTTTTACAGTGAAAACTGCAGGAACTTCCAACCGGCACTAGGAAACAAACTGACAAACCAGAGTAAAAGTTCCACCAGCACCCCGTTCCATTTGTGCTAGATGAACGAACGTCTCTCCACATGCTCAGTTCTGAGAGATAAGTGTGTGTGAAAGCCGTCCTTCTCCTAACTTGTTGGGAACACAAACTTTCTTTTCACATGCAAACTCCACTCCATACATATATATGGGGAGGTACTAGCTCCAACTTTGTTTTACAGTGCAAACTGCAGGAACTTCAAACCGGCACTAGGATACAGACTGAGAAACCAGAGTAAAAGTTTCTCCTGAAACCCGTTCCCATTGTGCTAGATGAACGAACGTCTCTCCACATGCTCAGTTCTGAGAGATAAGTGTGTGGGAAAGCCTTACTTCACCTAGTTTTTTGGGAACACAAAGTTTCTTTTTACTTGCAAACTCCAATCCATACATATATATGGGGAGGTACTAGCACCTACTCGATTTTACAGTGAAAACTGCCGGAACTTCAAACCGGCACTAGGAAACAGACTGAGAACCCAGAGTAAAATTTTCTCCTGCAACCCGTTCCCTTTGTGCTAGATGAACGAACATCTCTCCACATGCTCAGTTCTGAGAGGTATGTGTGTGTGAAAGTCGTGCTTCACCTAGCTTGTTGGGAACATAAAGTTTCTTTTAAATTGCAAACTCCAATCCATACATATATATGGGGAGGTACTAGCTCCTACTCGGTTTTACAGTGAAAACTGCAGGAACTTCAAACCGGCACTAGGAAATAGACTGAGAACCCAGAGTAAAAGTTTCTCCTGCAACCCGTTCCCTTTGTGCTAGATGAACGAACGTCTCTCCACATGCTCAGTTCTGAGAGATAATTGTGTGTGAAAGCCGTTCTTCACCTAGCTTGTTGGGAACACAAAATTTCTTTTCACTTGCAAACTCCACTCCATACATATATATGGGGAGGTACAATCTCCAACTCGGTTTTACAGTGAAAACTGCAGGAACTTCAAACCGGCACTAGGAAACAGACTGAGAAATCAGAGTAAAAGTTTCTCCTGCAACCCGTTCCCTTTGTGCTAGATGAACGAACGTCTCTCCACATGCTCAGTTCTGAGAGATAAGTGTGTGTGAAAGCCGTCCTTCACCCAACTTGTTGGGAACACAAAGTTTCTTTTCACTTGCAAACTCCACTCCATACATATATATGGGGAGGTACAAGCTCCTACTCGGTTTTACAGTGAAAACTGCAGGAATTTCAAAACTGCACTAGTAAATAGACTGAGAACCCAGAGTAATAGTTTCTCCTGCAACCCGTTCCCTTTGTGCTAGATGAACGAACGTCTCTCCACATGCTCAGTTCTGAGAGATAAGAGTGTGTGAAAGCCGTACTTCACCTAGCTTGTTGGGAACACAAAGTTTCTTTTCACATGCAAACTCCACTCCATACATATATATGGGGAGGTACTTGCTCCAACTCGATTTTACAGTGAAAACTGCAGGATCTTCAAATCGGCACTAGGAAACAGACTGAGAAACCAGATTAAAAGTTTCTCTTGCAACCCGTTCCCTTTGTGCTAGATGAACGAACGTCTCTCCACATGCTCAGTTCTGAGAGATAAGTATGTGTGAAAGCCGTCCTTCACCTAGCTTGTTGGGAACACAAAGTTTCTTTCAAATTGCAAACTCCACTCCATGCATATATATGGGAGGTACTAGCTCCAACTGGTTTTACAGTGTAAACTGCAGGAACTTCAAACCGGCACTAGGAAACAGATTGAGAAACCAGAGTAAAAGTTTCCCCTGCAACCCGTTTCCTTTGTGCTAGATGAATGAACGTCTCTCGACATGCTAAGTTCTGAGAGATAAGTGTGTGTGAAAGCCGTCCTTCACCTAGCTTGTTGGGAACACAAAGTTTCTTTTCACTTGCAAACACTATTCCATACATATATATTGGGAGGTACTAGCTCCAAATCCGTTTTACAGTGAAAACTGCAGGAACTTCAAACCGGCACTAGGAAACAGACTGAGAATCCAGAGTAAAAGTTTCTCCTGCAACCCGTTCTCTTTGTGCTAGATGAACGAACGTCTCTCCACATGCTCAGTTCTGAGAGATAAGTGTGTGGGAAAGCCGTACTTCACCTAGATTGTTGGGAACACAAAGTTTATTTTCACCTGCAAACTCCACTCCATACATATATATGGGGAGGTACTAGCTCCAACTCGGTTTTACAGTGAAAACTGCAGGAACTTCAAACCAGCACTAGGAAACAGACTGAGAAACCAGAGTAAACGTTTCTCCTGCAACCCGTTCCCTTTGTGCTAGATGAACGAACGTCTCTCCACATGCTCAGTTCTGAGAGATAAATGTGTGTGAAAGCCGTCCTTCACCTAGCTTGTTGGGAACACAAAGTTTCTTTTCATTAGCATACTCCATTCCATACATATATATGGGGAGGTACTAGCTCCAACTCGGTTTTACAGTGAAAACTGCAGGAACTTCAAACCGGCACTAGGAAACAGACTGAGAATCCAGAGTAAAAGTTTCACCTGCAACCCGTTCCCTTTGTGCTAGATGAACGAACGTCTCTCCACATGCTCAGTTCTGAGAGGTAAGTGTGTGGGAATGCCGTCCTTCAACTTGCTTGTTGGGAACACAAAGTTTCTTTTAATTTGCAATCTCCACTCCATACATATATATTGGGAGGTACTAGCTCCAACTCGGTTTTACAGTGAAAACTGAAGGAACTTCAAACCGACACTAGGAAACAGACTGAGAATCCAGAGTAAAAGTTTCTCCTGCAACCCGTTCCCTTTGTGCTAGATGAACGAACGTCTCTCCACATGCTCAGTTCTGAGAGATAAGTGTGTGTGAAAGCCGTCCTTCACCTAGCTTGTTGGGAACACAAAGTTTCTTCCAAATTGCAAACTCCACTCCATACATATATAACGGAGGTACTAGCTCCAACTAGGTTTCACAGTGAAAACTGCAGGAACTTCAAACCGGCACTAGGAAACAAATTGAGAAACCAGAGTAAAAGTTTCTCCTGAAACCCGTTTCCTTTTTGCTAGATGAATGAACGTCTCTCGACATGCTAAGTTCTGAGAGATAAGTGTGTGTGAAAGCCGTCCTTCACTTAGCTTGTTGGGAACACAATGTTTCTTTTCACTTGCAAACACCATTCCATACATATATATTGGGAGGTACTAGCTCCAAATCCGTTTTACAGTGAAAACTGCAGGAACTTCAAACCGGCACTAGGAAACAGACTGAGAATCCAGAGTAAAAGTTTCTCCTGCAACCCATTCCCTTTGTGCTAGATGAACGAACGTCTCTCCACATGCTCAGTTCTGAGAGATAAGTGTGTGGGAAAGACGTACTTCACCTAGCTTGTTGGGAACACAAAGTTTCTTTTCACATGCAAACTCCACTCCATACATATATATGGGGAGGTACTTGCTCCAAATCGATTTTACAGTGAAAACTGCAGGATCTTCAAATCGGCACTAGGAAACAGACTGAGAAACCAGAGTAAAAGTTTCTCTTGCAACCCGTTCCCTTTGTGCTAGATGAACGAACGTCTCTCCACATGCTCAGTTCTGAGAGATAAGTGTGTGTGAAAGCCGTCCTTCACCTAGCTTGTTGGGAACACAAAGTTTCTTTCAAATTGCAAAATCCACTCCATGCATATATATGGGAGGTACTAGCTCCAACTAGGTTTTACAGTGTAAACTGCAGGAACTTCAAACCGGCACTAGGAAACAGATTGAGAAACCAGAGTAAAAGTTTCTCCTGCAACCCGTTTCCTTTGTGCTAGATGAATGAACGTCTCTCGACATGCTAAGTTCTGAGAGATAAGTGTGTGTGAAAGCCGTCCTTCACCTAGCTTGTTGGGAACACAAAGTTTCTTTTCACTTGCAAACACCATTCCATACATATATATTGGGAGGTACTAGCTCCAAATCCGTTTTACAGTGAAAACTGCAGGAACTTCAAACCGGCACTAGGAAACAGACTGAGAAACCAGAGTAAAAGTTTCTCCTGCAACCCGTTCTCTTTGTGCTAGATGAACAAACGTCTCTCCACATGCTCAGTTCTGAGAGATAAGTGTGTGGGAAAGCCGTATTTCACGTAGCTTGTTGGGAACACAAAGTTTATTTTCACTTGCAAACTCCACTCCATACATATATATGGGGAGGTACTAGCTCCAACTCGGTTTTACAGTGAAAACTGCAGGAACTTCAAACCAGCACTAGGAAACAGACTGAGAAACCAGAGTAAAAGTTTCTCCTGCAACCCGTTCCCTTTGTGCTAGATGAACGAACGTCTCTCCACATGCTCAGTTCTGAGAGATAAATGTGTGTGAAAGCCGTCCTTCACCTAGCTTGTTGGGAACACAAAGTTTCTTTTCATTAGCATACTCCATTCCATAAATATATATGGGGAGGTACTAGCTCCAACTCGGTTTTACAGTGAAAACTGCAGGAACTTCAAACCGGCACTAGGAAACAGACTGAGAATCCAGAGTAAAAGTTTCTCCTGCAACCCGTTCCCTTTGTGCTAGATGAACGAACGTCTCTCCACATGCTCAGTTCTGAGAGATAAGTGTGTGGGAATGCCGTCCTTCAACTTGCTTGTTGGGAACACAAAGTTTCTTTTAACTTGCAAACTCCACTCCATACATATATATTGGGAGGTACTAGATCCAACTCGGTTTTACAGTGAAAACTGAAGGAACTTCAAACCGACACTAGGAAACAGACTGAGAATCCAGAGTAAAAGTTTCTCCTGCAACCCATTCCCTTTGTGCTAGATGAACGAACGTCTCTCCACATGCTCAGTTCTGAGAGATAAGTGTGTGTGAAAGCCGTCCTTCACCTAGCTTGTTGGGAACACAAAGTTTCTTCCAAATTGCAAACTCCACTCCATACATATATAACGGCGGTACTAGCTCCAACTAGGTTTTACAGTGAAAACTGCAGGAACTTCAAACCGGCACTAGGAAACAGATTGAGAAACCAGAGTAAAAGTTTCTCCTGAAACCCGTTTCCTTTTTGCTAGATGAATGAACGTCTCTCGACATGCTAAGTTCTGAGAGATAAGTGTGTGTGAAAGCCGTCCTTCACCTAGCTTGTTGGGAACACAAAGTTTCTTTTCACTTGCAAACACCATTCCATACATATATATTGGGAGGTACTAGCTCCAAATCCGTTTTACAGTGAAATCTGCAGGAACTTCAAACCGGCACTAGGAAACAGACTGAGAAACCAGAGTAATAGTTTCTCCTGCAAACCGTTCCCTTTGTGCTAGATGAAAGAACGTCTCTCCACATACTCAGTTCTGAGAGATAAATGTGTGTGAAAGCCGTCCTTCACCTAGCTTGTTGGGAACACAAAGTTTCTTTTCACTTGCAAACTCCACTCCATACATATATATGGGGAGGTAGTAGCTCCATCTCTGTTTTACAGTGAAAACTGCAGGAACTTCAAACCGGCACTAGGAAACAGACTGAGAAACCAGAGTAAAAGTTTCTCCTGCAACCCGTTCCCTTTGTGCTTGATGAACGAACGTCTCTCCACATGCTCATTTCTGAGAGATAAGTGTGTGTGAAAGCCGTCCTTCACCCAGCTTGTTGTGAACACAAAGTTTCTTTTCACTTGCAAACTCCACTCCATACATATATATGTGGAGGTACTAGCTCCAACTCAGTTTTACAGTGAAAACTGCAGGAACTTCAAACCGGCACTAGGAAACAGACTGACAAACCAGAGTAAAAGTTCCTCCTGCACCCCGTTCCATTTGCTCTAGATGAACGAACGTCTCTCCACATGCTCAGTTCTGTGAGATAAGTGTGTGTGAAAGCCGTCCTTCTCCTAGCTTGTTGGGAACACAAACTTTCTTTTCACATGCAAACTCCACTCCATACATATATATGGGGAAGTACTAGCTCCAAATTGGTTTTACAGTGCAAACTGCAGGAACTTCAAACCGGCACTAGGATACAGACTGAGAATCCAGAGTAAAAGTTTCTCATGCAACCCGTTCCCTTTGTGCTAGATGAACGAACGTCTCTCCACATGCTCAGTTTTGAGAGATATGTGTGTGGGAATGCCGTCCTTCAACTTGCTTGTTGGGAACACAAAGTTTCTTTTAACTTGCAAACTCCACTCCATACATATATATTGGGAGGTAATAGCTCCAACTCGGTTTTACAGTGAAAACTGCAGGAACTTCAAACCGACACTAGGAAACAGACTGAGAAACCAGAGTAAAAGTTTCTCCTGCAACCAGTTCCCTTTGTGCTAGATGAACGAACGTCTCTCCACATGCTCAGTTCTGAGAGATAAGTGTGTGTGAAAGCCGACATTCACCTAGCTTGTTGGGAACACAAAGTATCTTTTCACATGCAAACTCCACTCCATACATATATATGGGGATGTACCAGCTCCAACTCGGTTTTACAGTGAAAACTGCAGGAACTTCAAACCGGCACTAGGAAACAGACTGAGAATCCAGAGTAAAAGTTTCTCCTGCAAACCTTTCCATTTTACCTAGATGAACGAACGTCTCTCCACATGCTCAGTTCTGAGAGATAAGTTTGTGTGAAAGCCGTCCTTCACCTAGCTTGTTGGGAACACAACGTTTCTTTTAACTTGCAAACTCCACTCCATACATATATATGGGGAGGTATTAGCTCCAACACGGTTTACTATGAAAACTGCAGGAACTTCAAACCGGCACTAGGAAACAGACTGAGAAACCAGAGTAAAAGTTTTTCCTGCAACCCGTTCCTTTGTGCTAGATGAACGAACTTCTCTGCACATGCTCAATTCTGAGAGATAAGTGAGTGTGAAAGCCGTCCTTCAACTAGCTTGTTGGGAACACAAAGTTTCTTTTCACTTGCAAACTCCACTCCATACATATATATGGGGAGGTACTAGCTCCAACTCGGTTTTACAGTGAAAACTGCAAGAACTTCAAACCGGCAATAGAAAACAGACTGAGAAAACAGAGTAAAAGTTTCTCCTGCAACCCGTTCCTTTGTGCTAGATGAACGAACGTCTCTCCACATGCTCAGTTCTGAGAGAAATGTGTGTGTGAAAGCCGTCCTTCACCCAGCTTGTTGGGAACACAAAGTTTCTTTCCAATTGCAAACTCCACTCCATACATATATATGGGGAAGTACTAGCTCCATGTCGGTTTTACAGTGAAAACTGCAGGAACTTCAAACCGGCACTAGGAAACAGACTGAGAACCCAGAGTAAAATTTTCTCCTGCAACCCGTTCCCTTTGTGGTAGATGAACGAAAGTCTCTCCACATGCTGAGTTCTGAGAGATAATTGTGTGTTAAAGCCGTCCTTCACCTAGCTTGTTGGGAACACAAAGTTTCTTTTCACTTGCAAACTCCACTCCATACATATATATGGGGAGGTACTAGCTCCAACTCTGTTTTACAGTGAAAACTGCATTAACTTCAAACCGGCACTAGGAAACAGACTGAGAAACCAGAGTAAAAGTTTCTCCAGCAAACCGTTCCCTTTGTGCTTGATGAACGAACGTCTCTCCACATGCTCAGTTCTGAGAGATAAGTGTGTGTGAAAGCCGTCCTTCACACAGCTTGTTGTGAACACAAAGTTTCTTTTCACTTGCAAACTCCACTCCATACATATATATGTGGAGGTACTAGCTCCAACTCGGTTTTACAGTGAAAACTGCAGGAACTTCAAACCGGCACTAGGAAACAGACTGACAAAGCAGAGTAAAACTTCCTCCTGCACCCCGTTCCATTTGTGCTAGATGAACGAACGTCTCTCCACATGCTCAGTTCTGAGAGATAAGTGTGTGTGAAAGCCGTCCTTCTCCTAGCTTGTTGGGAACACAAACTTTCTTTTCACATGCAAACTCCACTCCATACATATATATGGGGAAGTACTAGCTCCAACTTGTTTTTACAGTGCAAACTGCAGGAACTTTAAACCGGCACTAGGATACAGACTGAGAAACCAGAGTAAAAGTTTCTACTGCTACCCGTTCCCTTTGTGCTAGATGAACGAACGTCTCTCCACATGCTCATTTCTGAGAGATAAGTGTGTGTGAATGCCGTCTTTCACCTAGCTTTTTGGGAACACAAAGATTCTTTTCACTTGCAAAATCCAATCCATACATATATATGGGGAGGTACTAGCTCCAACTCGGTTTTACAGTGAAAACTGCAGGAATTTCAAACCGGCACTAGGAAACAGACTGAGAAAACAGAGTAAAGTTTCTCCTGCAACCCGTTCCCATTTTGCTAGATGAACGAACGTCTCTCCACATGCTCAGTTCTGAGAGTTAATTGTGTGTGAAAGCCGTCCTTCACCTAGCTTGTTGGGAACACAAAGTTTCTTTTTACGTGCAAACTCCACTCCATACATATATATGGGGAGGTACTAGCTCCTACTCGGTTTTACAGTGAAAACTGCAGGAATTTCAAACCGGCCCTAGGAAACAGACTGAGAAACCTGAGTAAACGTTTCTCCTGCAACCCGTTCCCTTTGTGCCAGATGAACGACGTCTCTGCACATGCTCAGTTCTGAGAGATAAGTGTGTGTGAAAGCCGTCCTTCACCCAGCTTGTTGGGAACACAAAGTTTCTTTTCATTTGCAAACTCCACTCCATACATATATATGGGGATGAAATATCTCCAACTCTGTTTTACAGTGAAAACTGCAGGAACTTCAAAACGGCACTACGAAACAGAGTGAGAAACCAGAGTAAAATTTTCTCCTGAAAACCGTTCCCTTTGTGCTAGATGAACGAACGTCTCTCCACATGCTCAGTTCTGAGAGATAAGTGTGTGGAAAAGCCTTACTTCACCTAGCTTTTTGGGAACACAAAGTTTCTTTTTACTTGCAAACTCCACTCCATACATATATATGGGGAGGTACTAGCTCCTAATCGATTTTAGAGTGAAAACTGCAGGAACTTCAAACCGGCACTAGGAAAAAGACTGAAAACCCAGTGTAAAATTTTCTCCTGCAACCCGTTCCCTTGGTGCTAGATGAACGAACGTCTCTCCACATGCTCAGTTCTGAGAGGTAAGTGTGTGTGAAAGCCGTCCTTCACCTAGCTTGTTGGGAACATATAGTTTCTTTTAAATTGCAAACTCCAATCCATACATATATATGGGGAGGTACTAGCTCCTACTCGGTTTTACAGTGAAAACTGCAGGAACTTCAAAACGGCACTAGGAAACAGACTGAGAAACCAGAGTAAAAGTTTCCCCTGCAAACCGTTCCCTTTGTGCCAGATGAACGAACGTCTCTCCACATGCTCAGTTCTGAGAGATAAGTGTGTGTGAAAGCCGTCCTTCACCAAGCTTGTTGGGAACACAAAGTTTCTTTTCACTTGCAAACCCAACTCCATACATATATATGGGGAGGTACTAGCTCCAACTCGGTTTTACTGTGAAAACTGCAGGAACTTCAAACCGGCACTAGGAAACAGACTGAGAACCCAGAGTAAAATTTTCTTCTTCAACCCGTTCCTTTTGTGCTAGATGAACGAACGTCTCTCCACATGCTCAGTTCTGAGAGATAAGTGTGTGTGAAAGACGTCCTTCACCTAGCTTGTTGGGAACACAAAGATTCTTTTAATTTGCAAACTACAATCCATATATATATATGGGGAGGTACTAGCTCCTACTCGGTTTTACAGTGAAAACTGCAGGAACTTCAAACCGGCACTAGGATAAAGACTGAGAAACCAGAGTAAAATTTTCTACTGCTACCCGTTCCCTTTGTGCTAGATGAACGAACGTCTCTCCACATGCTCAGTTCTGAGAGATAAGTGTGTGTGAATGCCGTCTTTCACCTAGCTTTTTGGGAACACAAAGATTCTTTTCACTTGCAAAATCCAATCCATACATATATATGGGGAGGTACTAGCTCCAACTCGGTTTTACAGTGAAAACTGCAGGAATTTCAAACCGGCCCTAGGAAACAGACTGAGAAACCAGAGTGAACGTTTCTCCTGCAACCCGTTCCCTTTGTGCCAGATGAACGACGTCTCTGCACATGCTCAGATCTGAGAGATAAGTGTGTGTGAAAGCCGTCCTTCACCCAGCTTGTTGGGAACACCAAGTTTCTTTTCACTTGCAAACTCCACTCCATACATATATATGGGGAGGAAATATCTCCAACTCGGTTTTACAGTGAAAACTGCAGGAACTTCAAAACGGCACTACGAAACAGAGTGAGAAACCAGAGTAAAAGTTTCTCCTGAAACCCGTTCCATTTGTGCTAGATGAACGAACGTCTCTCCACATGCTCAGTTCTGAGAGATAAGTGTGTGGGAAAGCCTTACTTCACCTAGCTTTTTGGGAACACAAAGTTTCTTTTTACTTGCAAACTCCACTCCATACATATATATGGGGAGGTACTAGCTCCTACTCGATTTTACAGTGAAAACTGCAGGAACTTCAAACCGGCACTAGGAAACAGACTGAGATCCCAGAGTAAAAGTTTCTCCTGCAACCCGTTCCTTTGTGCTAGATGAACGAACGTCTCTCCACATGCTAAGATCTGAGAGATAATTGTGTGTGAAAGCCGTCCTTCAACAAGCTTGTTGGGAACACAAAGTTTCTTTTCACTTGCAAACTCCACTCCCTACATATATATGGGGAGGTACTAGCTCCAACTCGGTTTTACAGTGAAAACTGCAGGAACTTCAAACCGGCACTAGGAAACAGACTGAGAAACCAGAGTAAAAGTTTCTCCTGCAACCCGTTCCCTTTGTGCTAGATGAACGAACCTCTCTCCACATGCTCAGTTCTGAGAGATAAGTGTGTGTGAAAGCCGTACTTCTCCTAGCTTGTTGGGAAAACAAACTTTCTTTTCACATGCAAACTCCACTCCATACATATATATGGGGAAGTACTAGCTCCAACTTATTTTTACAGTGCAAACTGCAGGAACTTTAAACCGGCACTAGGATACAGACTGAGAAACCAGAGTAAAAGTTTCTACTGCTACCCGTTCCCTTTGTGCTAGATGAACGAACGTCTCTCCACATGCTCAGTTCTGAGAGTTAAGTGTGTGTGAATGCTGTCTTTCACCTAGCTTTTTGGGAACACAAAGATTCTTTTCACTTGCAAAATCCAATCCATACATATATATGGGGAGGTACTAGCTCCAACTGGGTTTTACAGTGAAAACTGCAGGAATTTCAAACCGGCACTAGGAAACAGTCTGAGAAAACAGAGTAAAAGTTTCTCCTGCAACCCGTTCCATTTTTGCTAGATGAACGAACGTCTCTCCACATGCTCAGTTCTGAGAAATAATTGTGTGTGAAAGCCGTCCTTCACCTAGCTTGTTGGGAACACAAAGTTTCTTTTTACGAGCAAACTCCACTCCATACATATATATGGAGAGGTACTAGCTCCTACTCGGTTTTACAGTGAAAACTGCAGGAATTTCAAACCGGCCCTAGGAAACAGACTGAGAAACCAGAGTAAACGTTTCTCCTGCAACCCGTTCCCTTTGTGCCAGATGAACGAACGTCTCTGCACATGCTCAGTTCTGAGAGATAAGTGTGTGTGAAAGCCGTCCTTCACCCAACTTGTTGGGAACACAAAGTTTCTTTTCACTTGCAAACTCCACTCCATACGTATATATGGGGAGGAAATATCTCCAACTCGGTTTTTCAGTGAAAACTGCAGGAACATCAAAACGGCACTATGAAACACACTGAGAAACCAGAGTAAAAGTTTCTCCTGAAACCCGTTCCCTTTGTGCTAGATGAACGAACGTCTCTCCACATGCTCAGTTCTGAGAGATAAGTGTGTGGGAAAGCCTTACTTCACCTAGCTTTTTGGGAACACAAAGTTTCTTTTTACTTGCAAACTCCACTCCATACATATATATGGGGAGGTACTAGCTCCTACTCGATTTAACAGTGAAAACTGCAGGAACTTCAAACCGGCACTAGGAAACAGACTGAGAACCCAGATTAAAATTTTCTCCTGCAACCCGTTCCTTTGTGCTAGATGAACGAACGTCTCTCCACATGCTAAGATCTGAGAGATAATTGTGTGTGAAAGCCGTCCTTCAACAAGCTTGTTGGGAACACAAAGTTTCTTTTCACTTGCAAACTCCACTCCCTACATATATATGGGGAGGTACTAGCTCCAACTCGGTTTTACAGTGAAAACTGCAGGAACTTCAAACCGGCACTAGGAAACAGACTGAGAAACCAGAGTAAAAGTTTCTCCTGCAACCCGTTCCCTTTGTGCTAGATGAACGAACCTCTCTCCACATGCTCAGTTCTGAGAGATAAGTGTGTGTGAAAGCCGTACTTCTCCTAGCTTGTTGGGAAAACAAACTTTCTTTTCACATGCAAACTCCACTCCATACATATATATGGGGAAGTACTAGCTCCAACTTATTTTTACAGTGCAAACTGCAGGAACTTTAAACCGGCACTAGGATACAGACTGAGAAACCAGAGTAAAAGTTTCTACTGCTACCCGTTCCCTTTGTGCTAGATGAACGAACGTCTCTCCACATGCTCAGTTCTGAGAGTTAAGTGTGTGTGAATGCTGTCTTTCACCTAGCTTTTTGGGAACACAAAGATTCTTTTCACTTGCAAAATCCAATCCATACATATATATGGGGAGGTACTAGCTCCAACTGGGTTTTACAGTGAAAACTGCAGGAATTTCAAACCGGCACTAGGAAACAGTCTGAGAAAACAGAGTAAAAGTTTCTCCTGCAACCCGTTCCATTTTTGCTAGATGAACGAACGTCTCTCCACATGCTCAGTTCTGAGAAATAATTGTGTGTGAAAGCCGTCCTTCACCTAGCTTGTTGGGAACACAAAGTTTCTTTTTACGAGCAAACTCCACTCCATACATATATATGGAGAGGTACTAGCTCCTACTCGGTTTTACAGTGAAAACTGCAGGAATTTCAAACCGGCCCTAGGAAACAGACTGAGAAACCAGAGTAAACGTTTCTCCTGCAACCCGTTCCCTTTGTGCCAGATGAACGAACGTCTCTGCACATGCTCAGTTCTGAGAGATAAGTGTGTGTGAAAGCCGTCCTTCACCCAACTTGTTGGGAACACAAAGTTTCTTTTCACTTGCAAACTCCACTCCATACGTATATATGGGGAGGAAATATCTCCAACTCGGTTTTTCAGTGAAAACTGCAGGAACATCAAAACGGCACTATGAAACACACTGAGAAACCAGAGTAAAAGTTTCTCCTGAAACCCGTTCCCTTTGTGCTAGATGAACGAACGTCTCTCCACATGCTCAGTTCTGAGAGATAAGTGTGTGGGAAAGCCTTACTTCACCTAGCTTTTTGGGAACACAAAGTTTCTTTTTACTTGCAAACTCCACTCCATACATATATATGGGGAGGTACTAGCTCCTACTCGATTTAACAGTGAAAACTGCAGGAACTTCAAACCGGCACTAGGAAACAGACTGAGAACCCAGATTAAAATTTTCTCCTGCAACCCGTTCCCTTTGTGCTAGATGAACGAACGTCTCTCCACATGCTCAGTTCTGAGAGGTAAGTGTGTGTGAAAGCCGTCCTTCACCTAGCTTGTTGGGAACATAAATTTCTTTTAAATTGCAAACTCCAATCCATACATATATATGGGGAGGTACTAGCTCCTACTCGGTTTCACAGTGAAAACTGCAGGAACTTCAAACCGGCACTAGGAAATAGACTGAGAACACAGAGTAAAAGTTTCTCCTGCAACCCGTTCCCTTTGTGCTAGATGAACGAACGTCTCTCCACATGCTCAGTTCTGAGAGATAATTGTGTGTGAAAGCCGTTCTTCACCTAGCTTGTTGGGAACACAAAATTTCTTTTCACTTGCAAACTCCACTCCATACATATATATGGGGAGGTACAAGCTCCAACGCTGTTTTACAGTGAAAACTGCAGGAACTTCAAACCGGCACTAGGAAACAGACTGAGAAACCAGAGTAAAAGTTTCCCCTGCAAACCGTTCCCTTTGTGCTAGATGAACGAACGTCTCTCCACATGCTCAGTTCTGAGAGATAAGTGTGTGTGAAAGCCGTCCTTCACCCAGCTTGTTGGGAACACAAAGTTTCTTTTCACTTGAAAACCCCACTCCATACATATATATGGGGAGGTACTAGCTCCAACTCGGTTTTACTGTGAAAACTGCAGGAACTTCAAACCGGCACTAGGAAACAGACTGAGAACCCAGAGTAAAATTTTCCCCTTCAACCCGTTCCTTTTGTGCTAGATGAACGAACGTCTCTCCACATGCTCAGTTCTGAGAGATAAGTGTGTGTGAAAGCCGTCCTTCACCTAGCTTGTTGGGAACACAAAGTTTCTTTTCACTAGCATACACCACTCCATACATATATATTGGGAGGTACTAGCTCCAACTCGGTTTTACAGTGAAAACTGAAGGAACTTCAAACCGGCACTAGGAAACAGACTGAGAATCCAGAGTAAAAGTTTCCCCTGCAACCCGTTCCCTTTGTGCTAGATGAACGAACGTCTCTCCACATGCTCAGATCTGAGATTTAAGTGTGTGGGAATGCCATACTTCACCTAGCTTTTTGGGAACACAAAGTTTCTTTTAACTTGCAAACTCCACTCCATACATATATATTGGCAGGTACTAGCTCCAACACGGTTTTACAGTGAAAACTGCAGGAACATCAAAACGGCACTAGGAAACAGACTGAGAATCCAGAGTAAAAGTTTCTCCTGCAACCCGTTCCGTTTGTGCTAGATGAACGAACGTCTCTCCACATGCTCAGTTCTGAGAGATAAGTGTGTGTGAAAGCCGTCCTTCACCTAGCTTGTTGGGAACACAAAGTTTCTTTTCACTTGCAAACTCCACTCCATACATATATATGGGGAGGTACTAGCTCCAACTCGGTTTTACAGTGAAAACTGCAGGAACTTCAAACCGGCACTAGGAAACAAACTGAGAAACCAGAGTAATAATTTCTCCTGCAACCCGTTCCCTTTTTGCTAGATGAACGAACGTCTCTCCACATGCTCAGTTCTGGGAGATAAATGTGTGTGAAAGCCGTCCTTCACCTAGCTTGTTGGGAACACAAAGTATCTTTTCACATGCAAACTCCACTCGATACATATATATGGGGAGGTTCAAGCTCCTACTCTGTTTTACAGTGAAAACTGCAGGAATTTCAAACCGGCACTAGGAAACAGACTGAGAATCCAGAGTAAAATTTTCTCCTGCAACCTTTCCCTTTCTGCTAGATGAATGAAAGTCTCTCCACATGCTCAGTTCTGAGAGATAAGTGTGTGTGAAAGCCGTCCTTCATCTAGCTTGTTGGGAACACAAAGTTTCTTTTAACTTGCAAACTCCAATCCATACATATATATGGGGAGGTACTAGCTCCAACACGGTTTTACTATGAAAACTGCAGGAACTTCAAACCGGCACTAGGAAACAGACTGAGAAACCAGAGTAAAAGTTTCTAATGCAACCCGTTCCCTTTGTGCTAGATGAACGAACGTCTCTGCACATGCTCAGTTCTGAGAGATAAGTGTGTGTGAAAGCCGTCCTTCACCTAGCTTGTTTGGAACACAAAGTTACGTTTCACTTGCAAACTCCACTCCATACATATATATGGGGAGGTACTAGCTCCAACTCGGTTTTACAGTGAAAACTGCAGGAAGTTCAAACCGGCACTAGGAAACAGACTGAGAAACCAGAGTAAAAGTTTTTCCTGCAACCCGTTCCCTTTGTGCTAGATGAACGAACGTCTCTCCACATGCTCAGTTCTGAGAGAGATGTGTGTGTGAAAGCCGTCCTTCACCTAGCTTGTTGGGAACACAAAGTTTCTTTCCAATTGCAAACACCACTCCATACATATATATGGGGAGGTACTAGCTCCAAGTCGGTTTTACAGTGAAAACTGCAGGAACTTCAAACCGGCACTAGGAAACAGACTGGAAAACCAGAGTAAAATTTTCTCCTGCAACCCGTTCCCTTTGTGCTAGATGAATGAACGTCTCTCCACATGCTCAGTTCTTAGAGATAAGTGTGAGTGAAAGCCGTCCTTCACCTAGCTTGTTGGGAACACAAAGTTTCTTTTCACTTGCAGAGTCCACACCATACATATATATGGGGAGGTACTAGCTCCAACTCGGTTTTACAGTGAAAACTGCAGGAAATTCAAACCGGCACTAGGAAACAGACTGAGTAACCAGAGTAAAATTTCTCCTGCAACCAGTTCCCTTCGTGTTTGATGAACGAAAGTCTCTCCACAAGCTCAGTTCTGAGAGATAAGTGTGTGGGAAAGCCGTCCTTCACCTAGATTGTTGGGAACCCAAGTTTCTTTTCAGTTGAAAACTCCACTCCATTCATATATATGGGGAGGTACAAGCTCCAACTCTGTTTTAGAGTGAAAATTGCAGGAACTTCAAACCGGCACTAGGAAACAGACAGAGAAACAAGAATAAAAGTTTCTCCTGCAACCCTTTCCCTTTGTGCTAGATGAACGAACGTCTCTCCACATGCTCAGTTCTGAGAGATAAGTTGGTGTGAAATCCGTACTTCAACTATCTTGTTGGGAACACAAAGTTTCTTTTCACTTGCAAACTCCACTCCGTATATATATGGGGAGTTACTAGCCCTAAATCTGTTTTACTGTGAAATCTGTGGGAACTTCAAACCGGCACTAGGAAACAGACTGAAAAACCAGAGTAAAAGTTTCTCCTGCAAACCGTTCCATTTGTGCTAGATGAACGAACGTCTCTCCACATGCTCAGTTCTGAGAGATAAGTGTGTGTGAAAGCCGTCCTTCAACTAGCTTGTTGGGAAGACAAAGTATCTTTTCAGTTGCAAATTCCTCTCCATACATATATATGGGTGGTACTAACTCCAACTCGGATTTACAGTGAAAATTGCAGGAAGTTCAAACCGGCACTAGGAAACAGACTGAGAAACCAGAGTAAAAGTTTCTCCTGCAACCCGTTCCATTTGTGCTAGATGAACGAAAGTCTCTCCACATGCTCATTTCTGAGATTTAAGTGTGTGTGAAAGCCGTACTTCAACTAGCATGTTGGGAACACAAAGTTTCTTTTCACTTGCAAACTCCACTCCATACATATATATGGGGAGGTACTAGCTCCAAATCGATTTTACAGTGAAAACTGCAGGAACTTCAAACCGGCACTAGGAAACAGACTGAGAAACCAGAGTAATAGTTTCTCCTGCAACCCGTTCCATTTTTGCTAGATGAACGAACGTCTCTCCACATGCTCAGTTCTGGGAGATAAGTGTGTGTGAAAGCCGTCCTTCACCTAGCTTGTTGGGAACACAAAGTATCTTTTCACATGCAAACACCACTCGATACATATATATGGGGAGGTTCAAGCTCCAACTCGGTTTTACAGTGAAAACTGCAGGAACTTCAAACCGGCACTAGGAAACAGACTGAGAATCCAGAGTAAAAGTTTCTCCTGCAACCCTTTCCCTTTCTGCTAGATGAACGAACGTCTCTCCACTTGCTCAGTTCTGAGAGATAAGTGTGTGTGAAAGCCGTCCTTCATTTATCTTGTTGGGAACACAAAGTTTCTTTTAACTTGCAAACTCCACTCCATACATATATATGGGGAGGTACTATCTCCAACACAGTTTTACTATGAAAACTTCAGGAACTTCAAACCGGCACTAGGAAACAGACTGAGAAACCAGAGTAAAAGTTTCTCCTGCAACCCGTTCCCTTTGTGCTAGATGAACGAAAGTCTCTGCACATGCTCATTTCTGAGAGATAAGTGTGTGTGAAAGCCGTCCTTCACCTAGCTTGTTTGGAACACAAAGTTACGTTTCACTTGCAAACTCCACTCCATACATATATATGGGAAAGTACTAGCTCCAACTCGGTTTTACAGTGAAAACTGCAGGAACTTCAAACCGGCACTAGGAAACAGACTGAGAAACCAGAGTAAAAGTTTCTCCTGCAACCCGTTCCATTTGTGCTAGATGAACGAACGTCTCTCCACATGCTCAGTTCTGAGAGAGATGTGTGTGTGAAAGCCGTCCTTCACCTAGCTTGTTGGGAACACAAAGTTTCTTTCAAATTGCAAACTCCACTCCATACATATATATGGGGAGGTACAACTCCAAGTCGGTTTTACAGTGAAAACTGCAGGAACTTCAAACCGGCACTAGGAAAAAGACTGGGAAACCAGAGTAAAAGTTTCTCCTGCAACCCGTTCCCTTTGTGCTAGATGAACGAACGTCTCTCCACATGCTCAGTTCTTAGATATAAGTTGTGTGAAAGCCGTCCTTCACCTAGCTTGTTGGGAACACAAAGTTTCTTTTCACTTGCAGAATCCACACCATACATATATATGGGGAGGTACTAGCTCCAACTCGGTTTTACAGTGAAAACTGCAGGAAATTCAAACCGGCACTAGGAAACAGACTGAGTAACCAGAGTAAAAGTTTCTCCTGCAACCAGTTCCCTTCGTGTTAGATGAACGAAAGTCTCTCCACAAGCTCAGTTCTGAGAGATAAGTGTGTGGGAAAGCCGTCCTTCACCTAGATTGTTGGGAACCCAAGTTTCTTTTCAGTTGAAAACTCCACTCCATTCATATATATGGGGAGGTACAAGCTACAACTCTGTTTTACAGTGAAAACTGCAGGAACTTCAAACCGGCACTAGGAAACAGACAGAGAAACATGAGTAAAAGTTTCTCTTGCAACCCGTTCCCTTTGTGCTAGATGAACGAACGTCTCTCCACATGCTCAGTTCTGAGAGATAAGTGGGTGTGAAAGCCGTACTTCAACTAGCTTGTTGGGAACACAAAGTTTCTTTTCACTTGCATACTCCACTCCGTATATATATGGGGAGTTACTAGCTCTAAATCTGTTTTACTGTGAAATCTGCGGGAACTTCAAACCGGCACTAGGAAACAGACTGAAAAACCAGAGTAAAAGTTTCTCCTGCAAACCGTTCCATTTGTGCTAGATGAACGAACGTCTCTCCACATGCTCAGTTCTGAGAGATAAGTGTGTGTGAAAGCCGTCCTTCAACTAGCTTGTTGGGAAGACAAAGTTTCTTTTCAGTTGCAAACTCCACTCCATACATATATATGGGGTGGTACTAACTCCAACTCGGTTTTACAGTGAAAACTGCAGGAAGTTCAAACCGGCACTAGGAAACAGACTGAGAAACCAGAGTAAAAGTTTCTCCTGCAACCCGTTCCATTTGTGCTA
The DNA here is from genome assembly GCF_036321535.1 of Camelus dromedarius. Lineage (NCBI taxonomy): Eukaryota > Metazoa > Chordata > Mammalia > Artiodactyla > Camelidae > Camelus > Camelus dromedarius. The sequence continues at coordinate 86,167,847 of NC_087441.1, read as the reverse complement.
GGTGAACGAAAGTCTCTCCACATGCTCATTTCTGAGATTTAAGTGTGTGTGAAAGCCGTCCTTCACCTAGCTTGTTGGGAACACAAAGTATCTTTTCACATGCAAACTCCACTCGATACATATATATGGGGAGGTTCAAGCTCCTACTCTGTTTTACAGTGAAAACTGCAGGAATTTCAAACCGGCACTAGGAAACAGACTGAGAAACCAGAGTAAAATTTCTCCTGCAACCCGTTCCCTTTGTGCTAGATGAACGAACGTCTCTCCACATGCTCAGTTCTGAGAGAGATGTGTGTGTGAAAGCCGTCCTTCACCTAGCTTGTTGGGAACACAAAGTTTCTTTCCAATTGGAAACTCCACTCCATACATATATATGGGGAGGTACTAGCTCCAAGTCGGTTTTACAGTGAAAACTGCAGGAACTTCAAACCGGCACTAGGAAACAGACTGGAAAACCAGAGTAAAATTTCTCCTGCAAACCGTTCCCTTCGTGTTTGATGAACGAAAGTCACTCCACAAGCTCAGTTCTGAGAGATAAGTGTGTGGGAAAGCCGTCCTTCACCTAGATTGTTGGGAACCCAAGTTTCTTTTCAGTTGAAAACTCCACTCCATTCATATATATGGGGAGGTACAAGCTCCAACTCTGTTTTAGAGTGAAAACTGCAGGAACTTCAAACCGGCACTAGGAAACAGACAGAGAAACAAGAGTAAAAGTTTCTCCTGCAACCCTTTCCCTTTGTGCTAGATGAACGAACGTCTCTCCACATGCTCAGTTCTGAGAGATAAGTGGGTGTGAAAGCCGTACTTCAACTAGCTTGTTGGGAACACAAAGTTTCTTTTCACTTGCAAACTCCACTCCGTATATATATGGGGAGTTACTAGCCCTAAATCTGATTTACTGTGAAATCTGTGGGAACTTCAAACCGGCACTAGGAAGCAGACTGAAAAACCAGAGTAAAAGATTCTCCTGCAAACCGTTCCATTTGTGCTAGATGAACGAACGTCTCTCCACATGCTCAGTTCTGAGAGATAAGTGTGTGTGAAAGCCGTCCTTCAACTAGCTTGTTGGGAAGACAAAGTTTCTTTTCAGTTGCAAACTCCTCTCCATACATATATATGGGGTGGTACTGACTCCAACTCGGTTTTACAGTGAAAATTGCAGGAAGTTCAAACCGGCACTAGGAAACAGACTGAGAAACCAGAGTAAAAGTTTCTCCTGCAACCCGTTCCATTTGTGCTAGATGAACGAAAGTCTCTCCACATGCTCATTTCTGAGATTTAAGTGTGTGTGAAAGCCGTCCTTCAACTAGCATGTTGGGAACACAAAGTTTCTTTTCACTTGCAAACTCCACTCCATACATATATATGGGGAGAAACTAGCTCCAACTCGGTTTTACAGTGGAAACTGCAGGAAATTCAAAACGGCACTAGGAAACAGACTGAGAATCCAGAGTAAAAGTTACTCCTGCAACCCGTTCCCTTTGTGCTAGATGAACGAACGTCTCTCCACATGCTCAGTTCTGAGAGATAAATGTGTGTGAAAGCCGTCCTTCACCTAGCTTGTTGGGAACACAAAGTTTCTTTTCACTAGCATACTCCACTCCATACATATATATTGGGAGGTACTAGCTCCAACTCGGTTTTACAGTGAAAACTGAAGGAACTTCAAACCGGCACTAGGAAACAGACTGAGAAACCAGAGTAAAAGTTTCTACTGCAACCCGTTCCCTTTGTGCTAGATGAACGAACGTCTCTCCACATGCTCAGATCTGAGAGATAAGTGTGTGGGAATGCCATACTTCACCTAGCTTTTTGGGAACACAAAATTTCTTTTAACTTGCAAACTCCACTCCATACATATATATTGGCAGGTACTAGCTCCAAAACGGTTTTACAGTGAAAACTGCAGGAACATCAAACCGGCACTAGGAAACAGACTGAGAATCCAGAGTAAAAGTTTCTCCTGCAACCCGTTCCCTTTTTGCTAGATGAACGAACGTCTCTCCACATGCTCAGTTCTGAGAGATAAGTGTGTGTGAAAGCCGTCCTTCACCTAGCTTGTTGGGAACACAAAGTTTCTTTTCACTTGCAAACTCCACTCCATACATATATATGGGGTGGTACTAGCTCCAACTCGGTTTTACAGTGAAAACTGCAGGAACTTCAAACCGGCACTAGGAAACAGACTGAGAAACCAGAGTAATAGTTTCTCCTGCAACCCGTTCCATTTTTGCTAGATGAACGAACGTCTCTCCACATGCTCAGTTCTGGGAGATAAGTGTGTGTGAAAGCCGTCCTTCACCTAGCTTGTTGGGAACACAAAGTATCTTTTCACATGCAAACACCACTCGATACATATATATGGGGAGGTTCAAGCTCCAACTCGGTTTTACAGTGAAAACTGCAGGAACTTCAAACCGGCACTAGGAAACAGACTGAGAATCCAGAGTAAAAGTTTCTCCTGCAACCCTTTCCCTTTCTGCTAGATGAACGAACGTCTCTCCACTTGCTCAGTTCTGAGAGATAAGTGTGTGTGAAAGCCGTCCTTCATTTATCTTGTTGGGAACACAAAGTTTCTTTTAACTTGCAAACTCCACTCCATACATATATATGGGGAGGTACTATCTCCAACACAGTTTTACTATGAAAACTGCAGGAACTTCAAACCGGCACTAGGAAACAGACTGAGAAACCAGAGTAAAACTTTCTCCTGCAACCCGTTCCCTTTGTGCTAGATGAACGAAAGTCTCTGCACATGCTCAGTTCTGAGAGATAAGTGTGTGTGAAAGCCGTCCTTCACCTAGCTTGTTTGGAACACAAAGTTACGTTTCACTTGCAAACTCCACTCCATACATATATATGGGAAAGTACTAGCTCCAACTCGGTTTTACAGTGAAAACTGCAGGAACTTCAAACCGGCACTAGGAAACAGACTGAGAAACCAGAGTAAAAGTTTCTCCTGCAACCCGTTCCATTTGTGCTAGATGAACGAACGTCTCTCCACATGCTCAGTTCTGAGAGAGATGTGTGTGTGAAAGCCGTCCTTCACCTAGCTTGTTGGGAACACAAAGTTTCTTTCAAATTGCAAACTCCACTCCATACATATATATGGGGAGGTACAACTCCAAGTCGGTTTTACAGTGAAAACTGCAGGAACTTCAAACCGGCACTAGGAAACAGACTGGGAAACCAGAGTAAAAGTTTCTCCTGCAACCCGTTCCCTTTGTGCTAGATGAACGAACGTCTCTCCACATGCTCAGTTCTTAGATATAAGTTGTGTGAAAGCCGTCCTTCACCTAGCTTGTTGGGAACACAAAGTTTCTTTTCACTTGCAGAATCCACACCATACATATATATGGGGAGGTACTAGCTCCAACTCGGTTTTACAGTGAAAACTGCAGGAAATTCAAACCGGCACTAGGAAACAGACTGAGTAACCAGAGTAAAAGTTTCTCCTGCAACCAGTTCCCTTCGTGTTAGATGAACGAAAGTCTCTCCACAAGCTCAGTTCTGAGAGATAAGTGTGTGGGAAAGCCGTCCTTCACCTAGATTGTTGGGAACCCAAGTTTCTTTTCAGTTGAAAACTCCACTCCATTCATATATATGGGGAGGTACAAGCTACAACTCTGTTTTACAGTGAAAACTGCAGGAACTTCAAACCGGCACTAGGAAACAGACAGAGAAACATGAGTAAAAGTTTCTCCTGCAACCCGTTCCCTTTGTGCTAGATGAACGAACGTCTCTCCACATGCTCAGTTCTGAGAGATAAGTGGGTGTGAAAGCCGTACTTCAACTAGCTTGTTGGGAACACAAAGTTTCTTTTCACTTGCATACTCCACTCCGTATATATATGGGGAGTTACTAGCTCTAAATCTGTTTTACTGTGAAATCTGCGGGAACTTCAAACCGGCACTAGGAAACAGACTGAAAAACCAGAGTAAAAGTTTCTCCTGCAAACCGTTCCATTTGTGCTAGATGAACGAACGTCTCTCCACATGCTCAGTTCTGAGAGATAAGTGTGTGTGAAAGCCGTCCTTCAACTAGCTTGTTGGGAAGACAAAGTTTCTTTTCAGTTGCAAACTCCACTCCATACATATATATGGGGTGGTACTAACTCCAACTCGGTTTTACAGTGAAAACTGCAGGAAGTTCAAACCGGCACTAGGAAACAGACTGAGAAACCAGAGTAAAAATTTCTCCTGCAACCCGTTCCATTTGTGCTAGATGAACGAAAGTCTCTCCACATGCTCATTTCTGAGATTTAAGTGTGTGTGAAAGCCGTCCTTCAACTAGCTTGTTGGGAACACAAAGTTTCTTTTCACTTGCAAACTCCACTCCATACATATATATGGGGAGGAATTAGCTCCAACTTGGTTTTACAGTGCAAACTGCAGGAAATTCAAACCGGCACTAGGAAACAGACTGAGAACCCAGAGAAAAATTTTCTCCTGCAACCCGTTCTCTTTGTGGTAGATGAACGAACGTCTCTCCACATGCTCAGTTCTGAGAGATAAGTGTGTGGGAAAGCCGTCCTTCAACTAGCTTGTTGGGAACACAAAGTTTCTTTTAACTTGCAAACTGCACTCCATACATATATATGGGGAGGTACTAGCTCCAACTCGGTTTTACAGTGAAAACTGCAGGAACTTCAAAACGGCACTAGGAAACAGACTGAGAATCCAGAGTAAAAGTTACTCCTGCAACCCGTTCCATTTGTGCTAGATGAACGAACGTCTCTCCACATGCTCAGTTCTGAGAGATAAATGTGTGTGAAAGCCGTCCTTCACCTAGCTTGTTGGGAACACAAAGTTTCTTTTCACTAGCATACTCCACTCCATACATATATATTGGGTGGTACTAGCCCCAACTCGGTTTTACAGTGAAAACTGAAGGAACTTCAAACCGGCACTAGGAAACAGACTGAGAATCCAGAGTAAAAGTTTCCCCTGCAACCCGTTCCCTTTGTGCTAGATGAACGAACGTCTCTCCACATGCTCAGATCTGAGAGATAAGTGTGTGGGAATGCCATACTTCACCTAGCTTTTTGGGAACACAAAGTTTCTTTTAACTTGCAAACTCCACTCCATACATATATATTGGCAAGTACTAGCTTCAACACGGTTTTACAGTGAAAACTGCAGGAACATCAAACCGGCACTAGGAAACAGACTGAGAATCCAGAGTAAAAGTTTCTCCTGCAACCCGTTCCCTTTTTGCTAGATGAACGAACGTCTCTCCACATGCTCAGTTCTGAGAGATAAGTGTGTGTGAAAGCCGTCCTTCACTTAGCTTGTTGGGAACACAAAGTTTCTTTTCACTTCCAAACTCCACTCCATACATATATATGGGGAGGTACTAGCTCCAACTCGGTTTTACAGTGAAAACTGCAGGAACTTCAAACCGGCACTAGGAAACAGACTGAGAAACCAGAGTAATAGTTTCTCCTGCAACCCGTTCCCTTTTTGCTAGATGAACGAACGTTTCTCCACATGCTCAGTTCTGGGAGATAAGTGTGTGTGAAAGCCGTCCTTCACCTAGCTTGTTGGGAACACAAAGTATCTTTTCACATGCAAATTCCACTCGATACATATATATGGGGAGGTTCAAGCTCCAACTCGGTTTTACAGTGAAAACTGCAGGAAATTCAAACCGGCACTAGGAAACAGACTGAGAATCCAGAGTAAAATTTCCCCTGCAACCAGTTCCCTTTGTGCTAGATGAACGAACGTCTCTCCACATGCTCAGATCTGAGAGATAAGTGTGTGGGAATGCCATACTTCACCTAGCTTTTTGGGAACACAAAGTTTCTTTTAACTTGCAAACTCCACACCATACATATATATTGGCAAGTACTAGCTCCAACACGATTTTACAGTGAAAACTGCAGGATCATCAAACCGGCACTAGGAAACAGACTGAGAATCCAGAGTAAAAGTTTCTCCTGCAACCCGTTCCCTTTTTGCTAGATGAACGAACGTCTCTCCACATGCTCAGTTCTGAGAGATAAGTGTGTGTGAAAGCCGTCCTTCACTTAGCTTGTTGGGAACACAAAGTTTCTTTTCACTTCCAAACTCCACTCCATACATATATATGGGGAGGTACTAGCTTCAACTCGGTTTTACAGTGAAAACTGCAGGAACTTCAAACCGGCACTAGGAAACAGACTGAGAAACCAGAGTAATAGTTTCTCCTGCAACCCGTTCCCTTTTTGCTAGATGAACGAACGTTTCTCCACATGCTCAGTTCTGGGAGATAAGTGTGTGTGAAAGCCGTCCTTCACCTAGCTTGTTGGGAACACAAAGTATCTTTTCACATGCAAACTCCACTCGATACATATATATGGGGAGGTTCAAGCTCCAACTCGGTTTTACAGTGAAAACTGCAGGAACTTCAAACCGGCACTAGGAAACAGACTGAGAATCCAGAGTAAAAGTTTCTCCTGCAACCCTTTCCCTTTCTGCTAGATGAACGAACGTCTCTCCACATGCTCAGTTCTGAGAGATAAGTGTGTGTGAAAGCCGTCCTTCATCTAGCTTGTTGGGAACACAAAGTTTCTTTTAAGTTGCAAACTCCACTCCATACATATATATGGGGAGGTACTAGCTCCAACACAGTTTTACTATGAAAATTGCAGGAACTTCAAACAGGCACTAGGAAACAGACTGAGAAACCAGAGTAAAAGTTTCTCCTGCAACCCGTTCCCTTTGTGCTAGATGAACGAAAGTCTCTCCACAAGCTCAGTTCTGAGAGATAAGTGTGTGTGAAAGCCGTACTTCAACTAGCTTGTTGGGAACACAAAGTTTCTTTTCACTTGCATACTCCAGTCCGTATATATATGGGGAGTTACTAGCTCTAAATCTGTTTTACTGTGAAATCTGCGGGAAATTCAAACCGGCACTAGGAAACAGACTGAAAAACCAGAGTAAAAGTTTCTCCTGCATACCGTTCCATTTGTGCTAGATGAACGAAAGTCTCTCCACATGCTCATTTCTGAGATTTAAGTGTGTGTGAAAGCCGCCCTTCAACTAGCTTGTTGGGAACACAAAGTTTCTTTTCACTTGCAAACTCCACTCCATACATATATATGGGGAGGAACTTGCTCCAACTCGGTTTTACAGTGCAAACTGCAGGAACTTCAAACCGGCACTAGGAAACAGACAGAGAAACAAGAGTAAAAGTTTCTCCTGCAACCCTTTCCCTTTGTGCTAGATGAACGAACGTCTCTCCACATGCTCAGTTCTGAGAGATAAGTGGGTGTGAAATCCGTACTTCAAATATCTTGTTGGGAACACAAAGTTTCTTTTAACTTGCAAACTCCACTCCGTATATATATGGGGAGTTACTAGCCCTAAATCTGTTTTACTGTGAAATCTGTGGGAACTTCAAACCGGCACTAGGAAACAGACTGAAAAACCAGAGTAAAAGTTTCTCCTGCAAACCGTTCCATTTGTGCTAGATGAACGAAAGTCTCTCCACATGCTCATTTCTGAGATTTAAGTGTGTGTGAAAGCCGTCCTTCAACTAGCATGTTGGGAACACAAAGTTTCTTTTCACTTGCAAACTCCACTCCATACATATATATGGGGAGGAACTAGCTCCAACTCGGTTTTACAGTGCAAACTGCAGGAAATTCAAACCGGCACTAGGAAACAGACTGAGAACCCAGAGTTAAATTTTCTCCTGCAACCCGTTCTCTTTGTGGTAGATGAACGAACGTCTCTCCACATGCTCAGTTCTGAGAGATAAGTGTGTTGTAAAGCCGTCCTTCAACTAGCTTGTTGGGAACACAAATTTTCTTTTCACTTGCAAACTCCACTCCATACATATATATGGGGAGGTACTAGCTCCAACTCGGTTTTACAGTGAAAACTGCAGGAACTTCAAAACGGCACTAGGAAACAGACTGAGAATCCAGAGTAAAAGTTACTCCTGCAAACCGTTCCCTTTGTGCTAGATGAACGAACGTCTCTCCACATGCTCAGATCTGAGAGATAAGTGTGTGGGAATGCCATACTTCACCTAGCTTTTTGGGAACACAAAGTTTCTTTTAACTTGCAAACTCCACTCCATACATATATATTGGCAGGTACTAGCTCCAACACGGTTTTACAGTGAAAACTGCAGGAACATCAAACCGGCACTAGGAAACAGACTGAGAATCCAGAGTAAAAGTTTCTCCTGCAACCCGTTCCCTTTTTGCTAGATGAACGAACGTCTCTCCACATGCTCAGTTCTGAGAGATAAGTGTGTGTGAAAGCCGTCCTTCACCTAGCTTGTTGGGAACACAAAGTTTCTTTTCACTTGCAAACTCCACTCCATACATATATATGGGGAGGTACTAGCTCCAACTCGGTTTACAGTGAAAACTGCAGGAACTTCAAACCGGCACTAGGAAACAGACTGAGAAACCAGAGTAATAGTTTCTCCTGCAACCCGTTCCATTTTTGCTAGATGAACGAACGTCTCTCCACATGCTCAGTTCTGGGAGATAAGTGTGTGTGAAAGCCGTCCTTCACCTAGCTTGTTGGGAACACAAAGTATCTTTTCACATGCAAACACCACTCGATACATATATATGGGGAGGTTCAAGCTCCAACTCGGTTTTACAGTGAAAACTGCAGGAACTTCAAAACGGCACTAGGAAACAGACTGAGAATCCAGAGTAAAAGTTTCTCCTGCAACCCTTTCCCTTTCTGCTAGATGAACGAACGTCTCTCCACTTGCTCAGTTCTGAGAGATAAGTGTGTGTGAAAGCCGTCCTTCATTTATCTTGTTGGGAACACAAAGTTTCTTTTAACTTGCAAACTCCACTCCATACATATATATGGGGAGGTACTATCTCCAACACAGTTTTACTATGAAAACTGCAGGAACTTCAAACCGGCACTAGGAAACAGACTGAGAAACCAGAGTAAAAGTTTCTCCTGCAACCCGTTCCCTTTGTGCTAGATGAACGAAAGTCTCTGCACATGCTCAGTTCTGAGAGATAAGTGTGTGTGAAAGCCGTCCTTCACTAAGCTTGTTTGGAACACAAAGTTACGTTTCACTTGCAAACTCCACTCCATACATATATATGGGAATGTACTAGCTCCAACTCGGTTTTACAGTGAAAACTGCAGGAACTTCAAACCGGCACTAGGAAACAGACTGAGAAACCAGAGTAAAAGTTTCTCCTGCAACCCGTTCCATTTGTGCTAGATGAACGAACGTCTCTCCACATGCTCAGTTCTGAGAGAGATGTGTGTGTGAAAGCCGTCCTTCACCTAGCTTGTTGGGAACACAAAGTTTCTTTCAAATTGCAAACTCCACTCCATACATATATATGGGGAGGTACAACTCCAAGTCGGTTTTACAGTGAAAACTGCAGGAACTTCAAACCGGCACTAGGAAACAGACTGGGAAACCAGAGTAAAAGTTTCTCCTGCAACCCGTTCCCTTTGTGCTAGATGAACGAACGTCTCTCCACATGCTCAGTTCTTAGATATAAGTTGTGTGAAAGCCGTCCTTCACCTAGATTGTTGGGAACACAAAGTTTCTTTTCACTTGCAGAATCCACACCATACATATATATGGGGAGGTACTAGCTCCAACTCGGTTTTACAGTGAAAACTGCAGGAAATTCAAACCAGCACTAGGAAACAGACTGAGTAACCAGAGTAAAAGTTTCTCCTGCAAACAGTTCCCTTCGTGTTAGATGAACGAAAGTCTCTCCACAAGCTCAGTTCTGAGAGATAAGTGTGTGGGAAAGCCGTCCTTCACCTAGATTGTTGGGAACCCAAGTTTCTTTTCAGTTGAAAACTCCACTCCATTCATATATATGGGGAGGTACAAGCTACAACTCTGTTTTACAGTGAAAACTGCAGGAACTTCAAACCGGCACTAGGAAACAGACAGAGAAACATGAGTAAAAGTTTCTCCTGCAACCCGTTCCCTTTGTGCTAGATGAACGAATGTCTCTCCACATGCTCAGTTCTGAGAGATAAGTGGGTGTGAAAGCCGTACTTCAACTAGCTTGTTGGGAACACAAAGTTTCTTTTCACTTGCATACTCCACTCCGTATATATATGGGGAGTTACTAGCTCTAAATCTGTTTTACTGTGAAATCTGCGGGAACTTCAAACCGGCACTAGGAAACAGACTGAAAAACCAGAGTAAAAGTTTCTCCTGCAAACCGTTCCATTTGTGCTAGATGAACGAACGTCTCTCCACATGCTCAGTTCTGAGAGATAAGTGTGTGTGAAAGCCGTCCTTCAACTAGCTTGTTGGGAAGACAAAGTTTCTTTTCAGTAGCAAACTCCACTCCATACATATATATGGGGTGGTACTAACTCCAACTCGGTTTTACAGTGAAAACTGCAGGAAGTTCAAACCGGCACTAGGAAACAGACTGAGAAACCAGAGTAAAAGTTTCTCCTGCAACCCGATCCATTTGTGCTAGATGAACGAAAGTCTCTCCACATGCTCATTTCTGAGATTTAAGTGTGTGTGAAAGCCGTCCTTCAACTAGCTTGTTGGGAACACAAAGTTTCTTTTCACTTGCAAACTCCACTCCATACATATATATGGGGAGGAACTAGCTCCAACTTGGTTTTACAGTGCAAACTGCAGGAAATTCAAACCGGCACTAGGAAACAGACTGAGAACCCAGAGTAAAATTTTCTCCTGCAACCCGTTCTCTTTGTGGTAGATGAACGAACGTCTCTCCACATGCTCAGTTCTGAGAGATAAGTGTGTGGGAAAGCCGTCCTTCAACTAGCTTGTTGGGAACACAAAGTTTCTTTTAACTTGCAAACTGCACTCCATAAATATATATGGGGAGGTACTAGCTCCAACTCGGTTTTACAGTGAAAACTGCAGGAACTTCAAAACGGCACTAGGAAACAGACTGAGAATCCAGAGTAAAAGTTACTCCTGCAACCCGTTCCATTTGTGCTAGATGAACGAACGTCTCTCCACATGCTCAGTTCTGAGAGATAAATGTGTGTGAAAGCCGTCCTTCACCTAGCTTGTTGGGAACACAAAGTTTCTTTTCACTAGCATACTCCACTCCATACATATATATTGGGAGGTACTAGCCCCAACTCGGTTTTACAGTGAAAACTGAAGGAACTTCAAACCGGCACTAGGAAACAGACTGAGAAACCAGAGTAATAGTTTCTCCTGCAACCCGTTCCCTTTTTGCTAGATGAACGAACGTTTCTCCACATGCTCAGTTCTGGGAGATAAGTGTGTGTGAAAGCCGTCCTTCACCTAGCTTGTTGGGAACACAAAGTATCTTTTCACATGCAAACTCCACTCGATACATATATATGGGGAGGTTCAATCTCCAACTCGGTTTTACGGTGAAAACTGCAGGAACTTCAAACCGGCACTAGGAAACAGACTGAGAATCCAGAGTAAAAGTTTCTCCTGCAACCCTTTCCCTTTCTGCTAGATGAACGAACGTCTCTCCACATGCTCAGTTCTGAGAGATAAGTGTGTGTGAAAGCCGTCCTTCATCTAGCTTGTTGGGAACTCAAAGTTTCTTTTCAGTTGCAAATTCCACTCCATACATATATATGGCGAGGTACAAGCTCCAACTCTGTTTTACAGTGAAAACTGCAGGAACTTCAATCCGGCACTAGGAAACAGACTGAGAAACCAGAGTAAAAGTTTCACCTGCAACCCGTTCCCTTTGTGCTAGATGAACGAACGTCTCTCCACATGCTCAGTTCTGAGAGATAAGTGTGTGTGAAAGCCGTCCTTCACCTAGCTTGTTGGGAACACAAAGTATCTTTTCAGTTGCAAACTCCACTCCATACATATATATGGGGAGGTACTAACTCCAACTCGGTTTTACAGTGAAAACTGCAGGAACTTAATACCGGCACTAGGAAACAGACTGAGAAACCTGAGTAAAAGTTTCTCCTGCAACCCATTCCCTTTGTGCTAAATGAACGAACGTCTCTGCACATGCTCAGTTCTGAGAGATAATTGTGTGTGAAAGCCGTCCTTCACCTAGCTTGTTGGGAACACAAAGTATATTTTCACATGCAAACTCCACTCCATACATATATATGGGGAGGTACTAGATCCAACTCTGTTTTACAGTGAAAACTGCAGGAACTTCAAACCGGCACTAGGAAAAAGACTGAGAATCCAGAGTAAAATTTCTCCTGCAACCCTTTCCCTTTTTGCTAGATGAACGAACGTCTCTCCACATGCTCAGTTGTGAGAGATAAGTGTGTGTGAAAGCCGTCCTTCAAATTGCTTGTTGGGAAGACAAAGTTTCTTTTCAGTTGCAAACTCCACTCCATACATATATATGGGGAGATACTAACTCCAACTCGGATTTACAGTGAAAACTGCAGGAACTTCAAACCGGCACTAGGAAACAGACTGAGAAACCAGAGTAAAAGTTTCTCCTGCAACCCGTTCCCTTTGTGCTTGATGAACGAACGTCTCTCCACATGCTCAGTTCTGAGAGATAAGTGTGTGTGAAAGCCGTCCTTCACGCAGCTTGTTGGGAACACAAAGTTTCTTTTCACTTGCAAACTCCACTCCATACATATATATGTGGAGGTACTAGCTCCAACTCGGTTTTACAGTGAAAACTGCAGGAACTTCAAACCGGCACTAGGAAACAGACTGAGAATCCAGAGTAAAAGTTTCTCCTGCAACCCTTTCCCTTTCTGCTAGATGAACGAACGTCTCTCCACTTGCTCAGTTCTGAGAGATAAGTTTGTGTGAAAGCCGTCCTTCATTTATCTTGTTGGGAACACAAAGTTTCTTTTAACTTGCAAACTCCACTCCATACATATATATGGGGAGGTACTATCTCCAACACAGTTTTACTATGAAAACTGCAGGAACTTCAAACCGGCACTAGGAAACAGACTGAGAAACCAGAGTAAAAGTTTCTCCTGCAACCCGTTCCCTTTGTGCTAGATGAACGAAAGTCTCTGCACATGCTCAGTTCTGAGAGATAAGTGTGTGTGAAAGCCGTCCTTCACTAAGCTTGTTTGGAACACAAAGTTACGTTTCACTTGCAAACTCCACTCCATACATATATATGGGAATGTACTAGCTCCAACTCGGTTTTACAGTGAAAACTGCAGGAACTTCAAACCGGCACTAGGAAACAGACTGAGAAACCAGAGTAAAAGTTTCTCCTGCAACCCGTTCCATTTGTGCTAGATGAACGAACGTCTCTCCACATGCTCAGTTCTGAGAGAGATGTGTGTGTGAAAGCCGTCCTTCACCTAGCTTGTTGGGAACACAAAGTTTCTTTCAAATTGCAAACTCCACTCCATACATATATATGGGGAGGTACAACTCCAAGTCGGTTTTACAGTGAAAACTGCAGGAACTTCAAACCGGCACTAGGAAACAGACTGGGAAACCAGAGTAAAAGTTTCTCCTGCAACCCGTTCCCTTTGTGCTAGATGAACGAACGTCTCTCCACATGCTCATTTCTTAGATATAAGTTGTGTGAAAGCCGTCCTTCACCTAGCTTGTTGGGAACACAAAGTTTCTTTTCACTTGCAGAATCCACACCATACATATATATGGGGAGGTACTAGCTCCAACTCGGTTTTACAGTGAAAACTGCAGGAAATTCAAACCGGCACTAGGAAACAGACTGAGGAACCAGAGTAAAAGTTTCTCCTGCAACCAGTTCCCTTCGTGTTAGATGAACGAAAGTCTCTCCACAAGCTCAGTTCTGAGAGATAAGTGTGTGGGAAAGCCGTCCTTCACTTAGATTGTTGGGAACCCAAGTTTCTTTTCAGTTGAAAACTCCACTCCATTCATATATATGGGGAGGTACAAGCTACAACTCTGTTTTACAGTGAAAACTGCAGGAACTTCAAACCGGCACTAGGAAACAGACTGAGAAACATGAGTAAAAGTTTCTCCTGCAACCCGTTCCCTTTGTGCTAGATGAACGAATGTCTCTCCACATGCTCAGTTCTGAGAGATAAGTGGGTGTGAAAGCCGTACTTCAACTAGCTTGTTGGGAACACAAAGTTTCTTTTCACTTGCATACTCCACTCCGTATATATATGGGGAGTTACTAGCTCTAAATCTGTTTTACTGTGAAATCTGCGGGAACTTCAAACCGGCACTAGGAAACAGACTGAAAAACCAGAGTAAAAGTTTATCCTGCAAACCGTTCCATTTGTGCTAGATGAACGAACGTCTCTCCACATGCTCAGTTCTGAGAGATAAGTGTGTGTGAAAGCCGTCCTTCAACTAGCTTGTTGGAAAGACAAAGTTTCTTTTCAGTAGCAAACTCCACTCCATACATATATATGAGGTGGTACTAACTCCAACTCGGTTTTACAGTGAAAACTGCAGGAAGTTCAAACCGGCACTAGGAAACAGACTGAGAACCCAGAGTAAAATTTTCTCCTGCAACCCGTTCTCTTTGTGGTAGATGAACGAACGTCTCTCCACATGCTCAGTTCTGAGAGATAAGTGTGTGTGAAAGCCGTCCTTCACCTAGCTTGTTGGGAACACAAAGTTTCTTTTCACTAGCATACTCCACTCCATACATATATATTGGGAGGTACTAGCCCCAACTCGGTTTTACAGTGAAAACTGAAGGAACTTCAAACCGGCACTAGGAAACAGACTGAGAAACCAGAGTAATAGTTTCTCCTGCAACCCGTTCCCTTTTTGCTAGATGAACGAACGTTTCTCCACATGCTCAGTTCTGGGAGATAAGTGTGTGTGAAAGCCGTCCTTCACCTAGCTTGTTGGGAACACAAAGTATCTTTTCACATGCAAACTCCACTCCATACATATATATGGGGAGGTTCAAGCTCCAACTCGGTTTTACAGTGAAAACTGCAGGAACTTCAAACCGGCACTAGGAAACAGACTGAGAATCCAGAGTAAAAGTTTCTCCTGCAACCCTTTCCCTTTCTGCTAGATGAACGAACGTCTCTCCACATGCTCAGTTCTGAGAGATAAGTGTGTGTGAAAGCCGTCCTTCATCTAGCTTGTTGGGAACTCAAAGTTTCTTTTCAGTTGCAAATTCCACTCCATACATATATATGGCGAGGTACAAGCTCCAACTCTGTTTTACAGTGAAAACTGCAGGAACTTCAATCCGGCACTAGGAAACAGACTGAGAAACCAGAGTAAAAGTTTCACCTGCAACCCGTTCCCTTTGTGCTAGATGAACGAACGTCTATCCACATGCTCAGTTCTGAGAGATAATTGTGTGTGAAAGCCGTCCTTCACATAGTTTGTTGGGAATACAAAGTTTCTTTTCACTTGCAAACTCCACTCCATACATATATATGGGGAGGTACTAGCTCAAAATCCGTTTTACTGTGAAATCTGCAGGAACTTCAAAGCGGCACTTGGAAACAGACTGAAAAACCAGAGTAAAAGTTTCTCCTGCAACCCGTTCCCATTGTGCTAGATGAGCGAACGTCTCTCCACATGCTCAGTTCTGAGAGATAAGTGTGTGTGAAAGCCGTCCTTTACCTAGCTTGTTGGGAACACAAAGTATCTTTTCAGTTGCAAACTCCACTCCATACATATATATGGGGAGGTACTAACTCCAACTCGGTTTTACAGTGAAAACTGCAGGAACTTAATACCGGCACTAGGAAACAGACTGAGAAACCTGAGTAAAAGTTTCTCCTGCAACCCATTCCCTTTGTGCTAAATGAACGAACGTCTCTGCACATGCTCAGTTCTGAGAGATAATTGTGTGTGAAAGCCGTCCTTCACCTAGCTTGTTGGGAACACAAAGTATATTTTCACATGCAAACTCCACTCCATACATATATATGGGGAGGTACTAGATCCAACTCTGTTTTACAGTGAAAACTGCAGGAACTTCAAACCGGCACTAGGAAAAAGACTGAGAATCCAGAGTAAAATTTCTCCTGCAACCCTTTCCCTTTTTGCTAGATGAACGAAAGTCTCTCCACATGCTCAGTTGTGAGAGATAAGTGTGTGTGAAAGCCGTCCTTCAAATTGCTTGTTGGGAAGACAAAGTTTCTTTTCAGTTGCAAACTCCACTCCATACATATATATGGGGAGATACTAACTCCAACTCGGATTTACAGTGAAAACTGCAGGAACTTCAAACCGGCACTAGGAAACAGACTGAGAAACCAGAGTAAAAATTTCTCCTGCAACCCGTTCCCTTTGTGCTTGATGAACGAACGTCTCTCCACATGCTCAGTTCTGAGAGATAAGTGTGTGTGAAAGCCGTCCTTCACGCAGCTTGTTGGGAACACAAAGTTTCTTTTCACTTGCAAACTCCACTCCATACATATATATGTGGAGGTACTAGCTCCAACTCGGTTTTACAGTGAAAACTGCAGGAACTTCAAACCGGCACTAGGAAACAGACTGAGAAACCAGATAAATTTTTCTCATGCAACCCTTTCCCTTTGTGCTAGATGAACGAAAGTCTCTGCACATGCTCAGTTCTGAGAGATAAGTGTGTGTGAAAGCCGTCCTTCACCTAGCTTGTTGGGAACACAAAGTTTCTTTTCACTTACAAACTCCACTACATACATATATATGGGGATGTACTAGCTCCAACTCGGTTTTACAGTGAAAACTGCAGGAACTTCAAACCGGCACTAGGAAACAGACTGAGAAACCAGAGTAAAAGTTTCAACTACAACCCGTTCCCTTTGTGCTAGATGAACGAACGTCTATCCACATGCTCAGTTCTGAGAGATAAGTGTGTGTGAAAGCCGTCCTTCACCTAGCTTTTTGGGAACACAAAGTTTCTTTCCAATTGCAAACTCCACTCCATACATATATATGGGGAAGTACGAGCTCCAACTCGGTTTTACAGTGAAAACTGCAGGAACTTCAAACCGGCACTAGGAAACAGACTGAGAATCCAGAGTAAAAGTTTCTCCTGCAACCCTTTCCCTTTCTGCTAGATGAACGAACGTCTCTCCACATGCTCAGTTCTGAGAGATAAGTGTGAGTGAAAGCCGTCCTTCATCTAGCTTGTTGGGAACACAAAGTTTCTTTTAACTTGCAAACTCCACTCCATACATATATATGGGGAGGTACTAGCTCCAACACGGTTTTACTATGAAAACTGCAGGAACTTCAAACCGGCACTAGGAAACAGACTGAGAAACCAGAGTAAAAGTTTCTCCTGCAACCCGTTCCCTTTGTGCTAGATGAACGAACGTCTCTGCACATGCTCAGTTCTGAGAGATAAGTGTGTGTGAAAGCCGTCCTTCACCTAGGTTGTTTGGAACACAAAGTTACGTTTCACTTGCAAACTCCACTCCATACATATATATGGGGAGGTACTAGCTCCAACTCGGTTTTACAGTGAAAACTGCAGGAACTTCAAACCGGCACTAGGAAACAGACTGAGAAACAAGAGTAAAAGATTCTCCTGCAACCCGTTCCCTTTGTGCTAGATGAACGAACGTCTCTCCACATGCTCAGTTCTGAGAGAGATGTGAGTGTGAAAGCCGTCCTTCACCTAGCTTGTTGGGAACACAAAGTTTCTTTTCATTTGCAAACTCCACTCCATACATATATATGGGGAGGTACTAGCTCCAACACGGTTTTACTATGAATACTGCAGGAACTTCAATCCGGCACTAGGAAACAGACCGAGAAACCAGAGTAAAAGTTTCCCCTGCATACCGTTTCAGCTTTGGTATTTGGACTTACGTCTCTCAACATGCTAATTTCTGAGATGTATGTGTGTTTTTAAGCTGTCTTTCACCTAATATTTTTGGAATAGAAAGCTTCTTTTCACTTAAAAACTACACTTTATACACATGTATGTTGAAGTAAAAGCTTCAAATTGAATATCCAGTGAAAAGTGCAGGAGTTTCAACACAGCATTACGAAACAGACAGGGAAACCAGAGTAAAATTTTCCCACAAACTATTCTCTTTCAGCTAGATGAACAAAAGCCTCTATATATGCTCACTTCTGAGAGATAACTGTGTGTGAATGCCGTCTTTCACCTAGCTTGTTGGGAATACATAGTTTCTTATCAGGTGCAAACTGCACACCAAAAATTTATAGGGAATTCCAAACTCCAGCTCAGATTTACTGTGAAAACTGCAGGAATTTCAAACCGACACTAGGAAACACAGTGAGAAACCAGAGTAAAAGATTCTCCTGCAAACCATTCCCTTAGTGCTAGATGAAATCATGTCTCTCCTTATGCTCCTAATTTCAGGGATATTAGTGTTTGTGAAACCCGCACTTCACAAAGGATGTTGTGAACATAAAGTTTCTTTTCAGTTGCAAAGTACGCCCCAAATATACATATGGGGAAATTCAAGCACCAACTCAGATTTACTGTGTAAACTGCAGGCAATTCAAACCGACACTAGGAAACAGAATGAGAAACCAGAGTAAATGTTTCTCCTGCAACCAGTTACATTTGTGGTAGATGAACGAATGTCTCTCCACATGATCAGTTTTGAAATGTAAGTTTGTGTTTAAGCCATACTTCACTTAGCGTGTTGGGAAGGGAAAGTAAATTTTCCGTTCAATACTACACTCTATACATATATAAAGGGAGGTAAAAGCTCCAACACGGTTTTCCAGTGAAAACTGCTGGAACTTCAATCCAGCAGTAGGAAACAGACTGAGAAACGAGAATAAAAATTTCTCCTGCAACTCGTTCCCTTTTTGCTAGATGTGTGATGGTCTCTCCAAAGCATCAGTTCTGAGAGATATGTGTGTGTGAAAGCCATACTTTACCTAGAATGTTGGGAAAACAAAGAGAGTATTCAATTGCAATCTACACTCCATACATATATAGGGGAGGTTCCAAATCCAACTCAATTTTACAGTGAAAACTACAGGATGTTCATAGAGACACTAGGAAACACAATGAGAAACCAGAGTAAAAGTTTCCCCTGCAAACATTTAGCTTTGTGCTAGATGAAATTACGTCTCTCCACATGTTAAGTTCTGAGAGATATATGTGTGTGAATGCCGTCCTTCACCTAGCATGTCTGCAACACAGAGTTCCATTTCAATTGAAATCTGCACTCCATATATATATATATATATTTATGTGGAAGTACTGGCTCCAACTCGGTTTTCCAGTGAAAACTGCAGGAATTTCAAACAGGCACTAGGAATCAGACTGAGAAACCAGAGTAAAAATTTTCCCTGCAAAATATTCTCTTGGAGCAAATGAAAGAAATTCTCTTCACATGCTCATATCTGAGAGATATATGTGTGTGTGAGCCATCCTTCACCTAGGTTTATGGGTACACAGAGTTTTGTTTTATTTGAATACTACAATACATACATATATATGGGGAGGTTCGAGCTCCAACTCATGTTTACAGTGAACAGTGCAGGAACTTCATACCGACACTTGGAAACAGACACAGAGAACAGAGTAAAAATTTCTCCTGCAAACTTTTCCCTTTGTTTTGGATGAACTAATGTCGCTCCACATGCTCATCTGTTCTGTGAGATATGTGTGTGTGAAAGCCTTACTTCACCCAGCTTGTTGGGAACAGAAATTTTCTTTTCTGTTGCAAACTACACTCCATAAATATATAAAGGGAATTAGTAACTCCAACTCAGTTTACCAATGCAAACTGCAGGAACATCAAACCGGCACAAGGAAAAAGACTGTGAAACCAGAGTAAAATTTCCCCTGCAAAATATTCCATTTGTGTTTGATGAACTTATGTCTCTCCACATGCTTAGTTCTGAGAGATATGTGTGTTTGAAAGCCGTCCTTCAACTAAAATATTTGGAATACAAAGCTAATTTTCACTTGGAATCTACAATTTATATATATGTATGGGAATTACGGGCTTCAAATCGGTTATCCAGTTAAAAGTGCAGGAATTTCAAAAAAAACTAGGAAACAGACTGGTAACAGTAGTAAAAGTTTCCCTGCAAACTTTTCTCTTTGAAATAGATGAATGAAAATCTCTACATATGATCAGTTCTGTGAGATACCTGTGTGTGAATGCCATCCTTCACCTAGCTTGTTGGGAACACAAAGTTTCTTTTCAGGTTCAAACTGCACCCAAAACATTCTTATGGGGAATTTCAAGCTCCAACGCAGATTTACTGTGAAAACTGCAGGAACTTCAAACCCACACTAGGAAACAGCCTGAGAAAGCAGAATAAATGTTTCTTCTGCAAATCGTTCCCTTTGTGCTAGATGAACGAAAGTCTCTCCACAGCATCATTTCTGAGATATAAGTGTGTGTGAAAGCCATACTTTATGTAGCATGTTGGGAACACAAAAATAGTATCCAAATGCTATCTAAAGTCAATACATACATAGGAGAGTTTCTAAATCCAACTCTCCATTACAGTGAAAACTGGAGGAAGTTCATACAGACACTAGGAAACACAGTGAGATACCAGAGTAAAAGATTCTTCTGCAAACTATTCCCATTGGCTACATGAAAATATTTCCCTCCATATGCTCCTATTTTCAGAGATATAAGTGTCTTTGAAAACCGCACTTCACACAGCTTGTTGGGAACCCAAATTTCTTTTCAGTTGCAAACTACACTCCATAAATATATATGAGAAATTACTAGCCCCAATTCGGTATTCCAGGGAAAACAGCAGGAACTTCAAACTGGCACTAGGAAACAAACTGAGAAACCAGAGTAAAAGTTTCTCCTGAAAACCTCCCCCATTGTATTAGGTGAATGAATGCCTCTCCAAATGCTCCTTAATTCTGAGAGATAAGTGTTTGTGAAAGCGGCCATTCACCCAGCTTGTTGGGAACACAAATTTTATTTTCAGTTTAAAACTACATTCCATAAGTATATATGGGGCACTAATATCTCCAACAGAGTTTTCCAGTGAAAACTGCAGGAAATTCAAACCGGCACTATGAAACAGACTGGGAAATAAGAGAAAAGCTTCTCCTGCAAACTGTTCCCTTTTTGCTAGATGAACCAAAGTCTCTCCACATGATCTTTTCTGAGAGAAAGTGTGTGTGAAAGCCTTCCTTCACCTACCTTGTTGGGAACACATAGTATCTATTCAGTTGCAATCTACACTGAAAATATAAATTTTAGGAAAATTTAGCACCAACTGACATTTACAGAGAAAACTGCAGGGACTTCATACAGACACTAGGAAATACAGTGAATAACCATAATAAAATTTTCTCCGGCAAACAGTTCACCTTGCATTAGATGAACGAACGACGTTCCAAAAGTTCCTCATTTATGAGAGTTAAGTGTGTTCGAAAGCCGCCCTTAAACTAGCTTGTTAGGAACACAAATTTTCTTTTAAATTGCAAACTATATTCCATGCATATATATGGGGTGGTACTATCTCCAACACGGTTTTCCAGTGAAAACTGCAGGAACGTGAAAACGGCACTAGGAAAAGGACTGAGAAACCAGAGTAAAAGTTTCTCCTGAAACCTCTTCCATTAATGGTACATGAAAGAAATTCTTTCCACATGTACAGGCCCCAGAGATAAGTGTGTGAAAGCCGTCCTTCACCTAACTTGAAGGGAAAACAAAGTTTCGTTTCAGTGCAAACAACTCTCCATATATATTTAGGGGACACACAAAATCCACCTCATCTTTCCAGTGAAATCTGAAGGAATTTGAAACCGGCATTGTGAAATGTACTGAGATTCCACTGTAAAAGTGTCTCCTGCAAACACACCCCTTTGTTCTAGATGAACTTGCATCTTTCCACATGCTAATTTCTGAGAGATATGTGTGTGTGAATGCCGTCCTTCACCAAGCATGTATTGAACACTAAGATTCTTTTCACTTGAAAACTACTCTCCATAGATATATATCGGGAAGTACTGGCTCAAACACAGTTTTCCAGTGAAAATTGCAGGAATTTCAAAAAGGCACTAGGAATCAGACTGAGAAATCAGAGATAAGTTTCCCCTGCATACTGTTCTCTTTGAGCTAGATGAATGAAAGTCTCTATATATTCTCATTTCTGAGAGATATCTTTCTGGGAATGCCGTCCTTCAGCTAGCTTGTTGGGAACACAAAGCTTATTTTCAGGGGCAAAATGCACCCCAAACATATATATAGGGAATTTCAAGCTCCAATGCAGATTTACTCTGAACTGCAGGAACTTCATACCGACACTAGAAAACAGAATGATGAAGCAAAGAATAATTTTCTCCAGCTAACTCTTCCCTTTGGGCTAGATGAACAAATGCCTCCCAACATGAGCGTCTATTCTGAGAGATAAGTGTGTGTGAAAGCCGCACTTAACCTAGCTTGTTGGGAACACAAATTTCCTTTTATGTTGCAAACGACATTCCATAAATATAAATGGGGAGTTAATAGCTCCAACACGGTTTTCCCGTGAAAATTGCTGGAACTTCAAACCGGCACTAGGAAACAGACTGGGAAACCAGAGTAAAAGTTACTCCTGCAACCCGTTCCCTTTGTGCAAAATGAAACAACTTCTCTTCACAAAATGTGTTCTGAGAGATAAGTGTGTGTGAAACCCGTCCTTCACCTAGCGTGTTGGGAACAGAAAGTATCTATTTAGTTGCAATCTACACTCCATGCATATATATTGGGAGATTTTAGTACCAACTGAGATTAACAGATAAAACTGCAGGAACTTCATACAGACACTAGGAAACAGAGTGAATAACTAGAACAATGGATTCTCCTGCAAACCGTTCACCTTGTGCTATATGAACGAATGTTTTTCCACATGCTCCTCAGTTCTGAGAGTTAAGTGTGTGTGAAAGCCGCACTTAAACCAGCTTGTTGGGAACACAACTTTTCTTTTCATTTGCAAACTACAATCCATGCATATATACGGGTTGGTACTAGCTCCAACACGGTTTTCCAGGGAAAACTGCAGGAACTTGAAACCGGCACTAGGAAAAGGACTGAGAAACCAGAATAAAAGTTTCTCCTGATTTATTCCATTATTGGTACATGAAAGAAAGTCTTTCCACATGTACATTTCCTAGAGATAAATGTGTGTGAAGGCCGACCTTCACCTACCTTGAAGGGAATACAAAGTTTCTTTCCAGTTGCAAACTACAATTCATATATATGTAGGGGAAATATTAGCTCCAACTCGGTTTTCCAGTGAATACTGCAATATCTTGAAACCAGCATTAGGAAATGTACTGAGAAACCAATGTAAAAGTTTCTATGGCAAAAATTTCCTTTTGTGCTTGATGAACTTTCATCTCTCCACATGATTCGTTCTGAGAGATATGTGTGTGTGAGAGCCGTCCTTCACCTAGCTTGATGGGAAAACAAAATTTTTTTCTGTTGAAACTACACTACATAAATATAAATGTGGAGGTTCTAGCTTCAACTCAGGTTTACAGTGAAAACTACAGTAAGTTCATACCGACCCTAGGAAACATACACCGAGAACAGAGTAAAAATTTCTCTTGCATACATTTCCCTTTGTTCTAGATGAATGAATGTCGCCCCACATGCTCCTCCATTCTGTGATATAGGTGTCTGTGAAAGACTTACTTCACCCAGCTTGTTGGGAACAGAAATTTTCTTTTCAGTTGTAAATTACACTCAATACATTTATATGGGGAGGTCGTAACTCCAAATCTCTTTTCCAGTGAAAACTGCAGGAACTTCAAACTGGCACTAGGAAACAGACTGAGAAACCAGAGTAAAAATTTCCCCTGCATACCATTTCAGCTTTGGTATTTGGACTTACGTCTCTCAACATGCTAATTTCTGAGATGTATGTGTGTTTTTAAGCTGTCTTTCACCTAACATTTTTGGAATAGAAAGCTTCTTTTCACTTAAATACTACACTTTATACACATGTATGTTGAAGTAAAAGCTTCAAATTGAATATCCAGTGAAAAATGCAGGAGTTTCAAAACAGCATTACGAAACAGACAGGGAAACCAGAGTAAAATTTTACCACAAACTATTCTCTTTCAGCTAGATGAACAAAAGCCTCTATATATGCTCACTTCTGAGAGATAACTGTGTGTGAATGCCGTCCTTCACCTAGCTTGTTGGGAATACATAGTTTCTTTTCAGGTGCAAACTGCACACCAAAAATTTATAGGGAATTCCAAACTCCAGCTCAGATTTACTGTGAAAACTGCAGGAATTTCAAACCGACACTAGGAAACACAGTGAGAAACCAGAGTAAAAGATTCTCCTGCAAACCATTCCCTTTTTGCTAGATGAAATCATGTCTCTCCTTATGCTCCTAATTTCAGGGATATTAGTGTTTGTGAAACCCGCACTTCACAAAGGTTGTTGTGAACATAAAGTTTCTTTTCAGTTGCAAAGTACGCCCCAAATATACATATGGGGAAATTCAAGCACCAACTCAGATTTACTGGGTAAACTGCAGGCAATTCAAACCGACACTAGGAAACAGAATGAGAAACCAGAGTAAATGTTTCTCCTGCAACCAGTTACATTTGTGGTAGATGAACGAATGTCTCTCCACATGATCAGTTTTGAAATGTAAGTTTGTGTTTAAGCCATACTTCACTTAGCGTGTTGGGAAGGGAAAGTAAATTTTCCGTTCAAAAATACACTCTATACATATATAAAGGGAGGTAAAAGCTCCAACACGGTTTTCCAGTGAAAACTGCTGGAACTTCAAACCAGCAGTAGGAAACAGACTGAGAAACGAGAATAAAAATTTCTCCTGCAACTCATTCCCTTTTTGCTAGATGAGTGAAGGTCTCTCCACAGCATCAGTTCGGAGAGATATGTGTGTGTGAAAGCCATACTTTACCTAGAATGTTGGGAAAACAAAGAGAGTATTCAATTGCAATCTACACTCCATACATATATAGGGGAGTTTCCAAATCCAACTCAATTTTACAGTGAAAACTACAGGATGTTCATAGAGACACTAGGAAACAAAATGAGAAACCAGAGTAAAAGTTTCCCCTGCAAACATTTAGCTTTGTGCTAGATGAAATTACGTCTCTCCACATGTTAAGTTCTGAGAGATATATGTGTGTGAATGCCGTCCTTCACCTAGCATGTCTGCAACACAGAGTTCCATTTCAATTGAAATCTGCACTCCATATATATATATATATTTATGTGGAAGTACTGGCTCCAACTCGGTTTTCCAGTGAAAACTGCAGGAATTACAAAAAGGCACTAGGAATCAGACTGAGAAACCAGAGTAAAAATTTTCCCTGCAAAATATTCTCTTGGAGCAAATGAAAGAAATTCTCTTCACATGCTCATATCTGAGAGATATATGTGTGTGTGAGCCATTCTTCGCCTAGGTTTATGGGTACACAGAGTTTTGTTTTAGTTCAATACTACAATACATACATATATATGGGGAGGTTCTAGCTCGAACTCAGGTTTACAGTGAACAGTGCATGAACTTCATACCGACACTTGGAAACAGACACAGAGACCAGAGTAAAAATTTCTCCTGCAAACTTTTCCCTTTGTTTTGGATGAACTAATGTCGCTCCACATGCTCATCTGTTCTGTGAGATAAGTGTGTGTGAAAGCCTTACTTCACCCAGCTTGTTGGGAACAGAAATTTTCTTTTCTGTTGCAAACTACACTCCATAAATACATAAAGGGAATTAGTAACTCCAACTCAGTTTACCAATGCAAACTGCATGAACATCAAACCGGCACAAGGAAAAAGACTGTGAAACCAGAGTAAAATTTCCCCCGCAAAATATTCCATTTGTGTTTGATGAACTTATGTCTCTCCACATGCTTAGTTCTGAGACATATGTGTGTTTGAAAGCCGTCCTTCAACTAAAATATTTGGAATACAAAGCTAATTTTCACTTGGAATCTACACTTTATATATATGTATGGGAAGTACTGGCTTCAAATCCGCTATCCAGTTAAAAGTGCAGGAATTTGAAAAAAAACTAGGAAACAGACTGGTAACATAGTAAAAGTTTCCCTGCAAACTTTTCTCTTTGAGATAGATGAATGAAAATCTCTACATATGATCAGTTCTGTGAGATACCTGTGTGTGAATGCCATCCTTCACCTAGCTTGTTGGGAACACAAAGTTTCTTTTCAGGTTCAAACTGCACCCAAAACATACTTATGGGGAATTTCAAGCTCCAACGCAGATTTACTGTGAAAACTGCAGGAACTTCAAACCCACACTAGGAAACAGCCTGAGAAAGCAGAATAAATGTTTCTTCTGCAAATCGTTCCCTTTGTGCTAGATGAACGAAAGTCTCTCCACAGCATCATTTCTGAGATATAAGTGTGTGTGAAAGCCATACTTTATGTAGCATGTTGGGAACACAAAAATAGTATTCAAATGCTATCTAAAGTCCATATATACATAGGAGAAGTTCTAAATCCAACTCTCCATTACAGTGAAAACTGGAGGAAGTTCATACAGACACTAGGAAACACAGTGAGATACCAGAGTAAAAGATTCTTCTGCAAACCATTCCCATTGGCTACATGAAAATATTTCCCTCCATATGCTCCTATTTTCAGAGATATAAGTGTCTTTGAAAACCGCACTTCACACAGCTTGTTGGGAACCCAAATTTCTTTTCAGTTGCAAACTACACTCCATAAATATATATGAGAAATTACTAGCCCCAATTCGGTATTCCAGGGAAAACAGCAGGAACTTCAAACTGGCACTAGGAAACAAACTGAGAAACCAGAGTAAAAGTTTCTCCTGAAAACCTCTCCCTTTGTATTAGGTGAATGAATGCCTCTCCAAATGCTCCTTAATTCTGAGAGATAAGTGTTTGTGAAAGCGGCCATTCACCCAGCTTGTTGGGAACACAAATTTTATTTTCAGTTTAAAACTACATTCCATAAGTATATATGGGGCACTAATATCTCCAACAGAGTATTCCAGTGAAAACTGCAGGAAATTCAAACCGGCACTATGAAACAGACTGGGAAATAAGAGAAAAGCTTCTCCTGCAAACTGTTCCCTTTTTGCTAGATGAACCAAAGTCTCTCCACATGATCTTTTCTGAGAGAAAGTGTGTGTGAAAGCCGTCCTTCACCTACCTTGTTGGGAATACATAGTATCTATTCAGTTGCAATCTACACTAAAATTATAAATTTTAGGAAAATTTAGCACCAACTGACATTTACAGAGAAAACTGCAGGGACTTCATACAGACACTAGGAAATACAGTGAATAACCATAATAAAATTTTCTCCGGCAAACGGTTCACCTTGCATTAGATGAACGAACGACGTTCCACAAGTTCCCCATTTCTGAGAGTTAAGTGTGTTCGAAAGCCGCCCTTAAACTAGCTTGTTAGGAACACAAATTTTCTTTTCATTTGCAAACTATATTCCATGTTTATATATGGGGTGGTACTATCTCCAACACGGTTTTCCAGTAAAACGGCAGGAACGTGAAAACCACACTAGGAAAAGGACTGAGAAACCAGAGTAAAATTTCTCCTGAAACCTGTTCCATTAATGGTACATGAAAGAAAGTCTTTCCACATGTACAGGCCCCAGAGATAAGTGTGTGAAAGCCGTCCTTCACCTAACTTGAAGGGAAAACAAAGTTTCTTTTCAGTGCAAACAACTCTCCATATATATTTAGGGGACACACAAAACCCACCTCATTTTTCCAGTGAAATCTGAAGGAACTTGAAACCGGCATTGTGAAATGTACTGAGATTCCACTGTAAAAGTGTCTCCTGCAAACACTTCCCTTTGTTCTAGATGAACTTGCATCTCTCCACATGCTAATTTCTGAGAGATATGTGTGTGTGAATGCCGTCCTTCACCAAGCATGTATTGAACACTAAGATTCTTTTCACTTGAAAACTACTCTCCATATATATATATCGGGAAGTACTGGCTCAAACACAGTTTTCCAGTGAAAAGTGCAGGAATTTCAAAAAGGCACTAGGAATCAGACTGAGAAGTCAGAGATTAATTTCCCCTGCAAACTGTTCTCTTTGAGCTAGATGAATGAAAGTCTCTATATATTCTCATTTCTGAGAGATATCTTTCTGGGAATGCCGTCCTTCAGCTAGCTTGTTGGGAACACAAAGCTTATTTTCAGGGGCAAAATGCACCCCAAACATATATATAGGGAATTTCAAGCTCCAATGCAGATTTACTCTGAACTGCAGGAACTTCATACCGACACTAGAAAACAGAATGATGAAGCAAAGTATAATTTTCTCCAGCTAACTCTTCCCTTTGGGCTAGATGAACAAATGCCTCCCAACATGAGCGTCTATTCTGAGAGATAAGTGTGTGTGAAAGCCGCACTTAACCTAGCTTGTTGGGAACACAAATTTCCTTTTATGTTGCAAACGACATTCCATAAATATAAATGGGGAGTTAATAGCTCCAACACGGTTTTCCCGTGAAAATTGCTGGAACTTCAAACCGGCACTAGGAAACAGACTGGGAAACCAGAGTAAAAGTTACTCCTGCAACCCGTTCCCTTTGTGCAAAATGAAACAACTTCTCTTCACAAAATGTGTTCTGAGAGATAAGTGTGTGTGAAACCCGTCCTTCACCTAGCGTGTTGGGAACAGAAAGTATCTATTTAGTTGCAATCTACACTCCATGCATATATATTGGGAGATTTTAGTACCAACTGAGATTAACAGATAAAACTGCAGGAACTTCATACAGACACTAGGAAACAGAGTGAATAACTAGAACAATGGATTCTCCTGCAAACCGTTCACCTTGTGCTATATGAACGAATGTTTTTCCACATGCTCCTCAGTTCTGAGAGTTAAGTGTGTGTGAAAGCCGCACTTAAACCAGCTTGTTGGGAACACAACTTTTCTTTTCATTTGCAAACTACAATCCATGCATATATACGGGTTGGTACTAGCTCCAACACGGTTTTCCAGGGAAAACTGCAGGAACTTGAAACCGGCACTAGGAAAAGGACTGAGAAACCAGAATAAAAGTTTCTCCTGATTTATTCCATTATTGGTACATGAAAGAAAGTCTTTCCACATGTACATTTCCTAGAGATAAATGTGTGTGAAGGCCGACCTTCACCTACCTTGAAGGGAATACAAAGTTTCTTTCCAGTTGCAAACTACAATTCATATATATGTAGGGGAAATATTAGCTCCAACTCGGTTTTCCAGTGAATACTGCAATATCTTGAAACCAGCATTAGGAAATGTACTGAGAAACCAATGTAAAAGTTTCTATGGCAAAAATTTCCTTTTGTGCTTGATGAACTTTCATCTCTCCACATGCTTTGTTCTGAGAGATATGTGTGTGTGAGAGCCGTCCTTCACCTAGCTTGATGGGAAAACAAAATTTTTTTCTGTTGAAACTACACTACATAAATATAAATGTGGAGGTTCTAGCTTCAAATCAGGTTTACAGTGAAAACTACAGTAACTTCATACCGACCCTAGGAAACATACACCGAGAACAGAGTAAAAATTTCTCTTGCATACATTTCCCTTTGTTCTAGATGAATGAATGTCGCCCCACATGCTCCTCCATTCTGTGATATAGGTGTCTGTGAAAGACTTACTTCACCCAGCTTGTTGGGAACAGAAATTTTCTTTTCAGTTGTAAATTACACTCAATACATTTATATGGGGAGGTCGTAACTCCAAATCTCTTTTCCAGTGAAAACTGCAGGAACTTCAAACTGGCACTAGGAAACAGACTGAGAAACCAGAGTAAAAATTTCCCCTGCATACCATTTCAGCTTTGGTATTTGGACTTACGTCTCTCAACATGCTAATTTCTGAGATGTATGTGTGTTTTTAAGCTGTCTTTTAACTAATATTTTTGATATAGAAAGCTTCTTTTCACTTAAAAACTACACTTTATACACATGTATGTTGAAGTAAAAGCTTCAAATTGAATATCCAGTGAAAAATGCAGGAGTTTCAAAACAGCATTACGAAACAGACAGGGAAACCAGAGTAAAATTTTCCCACAAGCTGTTCTCTTTCAGCTAGATGAACAAAAGCCTCTATATATGCTCACTTCTGAGAGATAACTGTGTGTGAATGCCGTCCTTCACCTAGCTTGTTGGGAATACATAGTTTCTTTTCAGGTGCAAACTGCACACCAAAAATTTATAGGGAATTCCAAACTCCAGCTCAGATTTACTGTGAAAACTGCAGGAATTTCAAACCGACACTAGGAAACACAGTGAGAAACCAGAGTAAAAGATTCTCCTGCAAACCATTCCCTTTTTGCTAGATGAAATCATGTCTCTCCTTATGCTCCTAATTTCAGGGATATTAGTGTTTGTGAAACCCGCACTTCACAAAGGTTGTTGTGAACATAAAGTTTCTTTTCAGTTGCAAAGTACGCCCCAAATATACATATGGGGAAATTCAAGCACCAACTCAGATTTACTGGGTAAACTGCAGGCAATTCAAACCGACACTAGGAAACAGAATGAGAAACCAGAGTAAATGTTTCTCCTGCAACCAGTTACATTTGTGGTAGATGAACGAATGTCTCTCCACATGATCAGTTTTGAAATGTAAGTTTGTGTTTAAGCCATACTTCACTTAGCGTGTTGGGAAGGGAAAGTAAATTTTCCGTTCAAAAATACACTCTATACATATATAAAGGGAGGTAAAAGCTCCAACACGGTTTTCCAGTGAAAACTGCTGGAACTTCAAACCAGCAGTAGGAAACAGACTGAGAAACGAGAATAAAAATTTCTCCTGCAACTCATTCCCTTTTTGCTAGATGAGTGAAGGTCTCTCCACAGCATCAGTTCGGAGAGATATGTGTGTGTGAAAGCCATACTTTACCTAGAATGTTGGGAAAACAAAGAGAGTATTCAATTGCAATCTACACTCCATACATATATAGGGGAGGTTCCAAATCCAACTCAATTTTACAGTGAAAACTACAGGATGTTCATAGAGACACTAGGAAACACAATGAGAAACCAGAGTAAAAGTTTCCCCTGCAAACATTTAGCTTTGTGCTAGATGAAATTACGTCTCTCCACATGTTAAGTTCTGAGAGATATATGTGTGTGAATGCCGTCCTTCACCTAGCATGTCTGCAACACAGAGTTCCATTTCAATTGAAATCTGCACTCCATATATATATATATATTTATGTGGAAGTACTGGCTCCAACTCGGTTTTCCAGTGAAAAATGCAGGAATTACAAAAAGGCACTAGGAATCAGACTGAGAAACCAGAGTAAAAATTTTCCCTGCAAAATATTCCCTTGGAGCAAATGAAAGAAATTCTCTTCACATGCTCATATCTGAGAGATATATGTGTGTGTGAGCCATTCTTCGCCTAGGTTTATGGGTACACAGAGTTTTGTTTTAGTTCAATACTACAATACATACATATATATGGGGAGGTTCTAGCTCCAACTCAGGTTTACAGTGAACAGTGCAGGAACTTCATACCGACACTTGGAAACAGACACAGAGACCAGAGTAAAAATTTCTCCTGCAAACTTTTCCCTTTGTTTTGGATGAACTAATGTCGCTCCACATGCTCATCTGTTCTTTGAGATAAGTGTGTGTGAAAGCCTTACTTCACCCAGCTTGTTGGGAACAGAAATTTTCTTTTCTGTTGCAAACTACACTCCATAAATATATAAAGGGAATTAGTAACTCCAACTCAGTTTACCAATGCAAACTGCATGAACATCAAACCGGCACAAGGAAAAAGACTGTGAAACCAGAGTAAAATTTCCCCCGCAAAATATTCCATTTGTGTTTGATGAACTTATGTCTCTCCACATGCTTAGTTCTGAGAAATATGTGTGTTTGAAAGCCGTCCTTCAACTAAAATATTTGGAATACAAAGCTAATTTTCACTTGGAATCTACACTTTATATATATGTATGGGAAGTACTGGCTTCAAATCGGCTATCCAGTTAAAAGTGCAGGAATTTCAAAAAAAACTAGGAAACAGAATGTTAACAGTAGTAAAAGATTCCCTGCAAACTTTTCTCTTTGAGATAGATGAATGAAAATCTCTACATATGATCAGTTCTGTGAGATACCTGTGTGTGAATGCCATCCTTCACCTAGCTTGTTGGGAACACAAAGTTTCTTTTCAGGTTCAAACTGCACCCAAAACATACTTATGGGGAATTTCAAGCTCCAACGCAGATTTACTGTGAAAACTGCAGGAACTTCAAACCCACAGTAGGAAACAGCCTGAGAAAGCAGAATAAATATGTCTTCTGCAAATCGTTCCCTTTGTGCTAGATGAACGAAAGTCTCTCCACAGCATCATTTCTGAGATATAAGAGTGTGTGAAAGCCATACTATATGTAGCATGTTGGGAACACAAAAATAGTATTCAAATGCTATCTAAAGTCCATATATACATAGGAGAAGTTCTAAATCCAACTCTCCATTACAGTGAAAACTGGAGGAAGTTCATACAGACACTAGGAAACACAGTGAGATACCAGAGTAAAAGATTCTTCTGCAAACCATTCCCATTGGCTACATGAAAATATTTCCCTCCATATGCTCCTATTTTCAGAGATATAAGTGTCTTTGAAAACCGCACTTCACACAGCTTGTTGGGAACCCAAATTTCTTTTCAGTTGCAAACTACACTCCATAAATATATATGAGAAATTACTAGCCCCAATTCGGTATTCCAGGGAAAACAGCAGGAACTTCAAACTGGCACTAGGAAACAAACTGAGAAACCAGAGTAAAAGTTTCTCCTGAAAACCTCTCCCTTTGTATTAGGTGAATGAATGCCTCTCCAAATGCTCCTTAATTCTGAGAGATAAGTGTTTGTGAAAGCGGCCATTCACCCAGCTTGTTGGGAACACAAATTTTATTTTCAGTTTAAAACTACATTCCATAAGTATATATGGGGCACTAATATCTCCAAAAGAGTTTTCCAGTGAAAACTGCAGGAAATTCAAACCGGCACTATGAAACAGACTGGGAAATAAGAGAAAAGCTTCTCCTGCAAACTGTTCCCTTTTTGCTAGATGAACCAAAGTCTCTCCACATGATCTTTTCTGAGAGAAAGTGTGTGTGAAAGCCGTCCTTCACCTACCTTGTTGGGAATACATAGTATCTATTCAGTTGCAATCTACACTAAAAATATAAATTTTAGGAAAATTTAGCACCAACTGACATTTACAGAGAAAACTGCAGGGACTTCATACAGACACTAGGAAATACAGTGAATAACCATAATAAAATTTTCTCCGGCAAACAGTTCACCTTGCATTAGATGAACGAACGACGTTCCAAAAGTTCCCCATTTCTGAGAGTTAAGTGTGTTCGAAAGCCGCCCTTAAACTAGCTTGTTAGGAACACAAATTTTCTTTTCATTTGCAAACTACATTCCATGTTTATATATGGGGTGGTACTATCTCCAACACGGTTTTCCAGTAAAACGGCAGGAACGTGAAAACCACACTAGGAAAAGGACTGAGAAACCAGAGTAAAATTTCTCCTGAAACCTGTTCCATTAATGGTACATGAAAGAAAGTCTTTCCACATGTACAGGCCCCAGAGATAAGTGTGTGAAAGCCGTCCTTCACCTAACTTGAAGGGAAAACAAAGTTTCTTTTCAGTGCAAACAACTCTCCATATATATTTAGGGGACACACAAAACCCACCTCATTTTTCCAGTGAAATCTGAAGGAACTTGAAACCGGCATTGTGAAATGTACTGAGATTCCACTGTAAAAGTGTCTCCTGCAAACACTTCCCTTTGTTCTAGATGAACTTGCATCTCTCCACATGCTAATTTCTGAGAGATATGTGTGTGTGAATGCCGTCCTTCACCAAGCATGTATTGAACACTAAGATTCTTTTCACTTGAAAACTACTCTCCATATATATATATCGGGAAGTACTGGCTCAAACACAGTTTTCCAGTGAAAAGTGCAGGAATTTCAAAAAGGCACTAGGAATCAGACTGAGAAATCAGAGATAAATTTCCCCTGCAAACTGTTCTCTTTGAGCTAGATGAATGAAAGTCTCTATATATTCTCATTTCTGAGAGATATCTTTCTGGGAATGCCGTCCTTCAGCTAGCTTGTTGGGAACACAAAGCTTATTTTCAGGGGCAAAATGCACCCCAAACATATATATAGGGAATTTCAAGCTCCAATGCAGATTTACTCTGAACTGCAGGAACTTCATACCGACAGTAGAAAACAGAATGCTGAAGCAAAGTATAATTTTCTCCAGCTAACTCTTCCCTTTGGGCTAGATGAACAAATGCCTCCCAACATGAGCGTCTATTCTGAGAGATAAGTGTGTGTGAAAGCCGCACTTAACCTAGCTTGTTGGGAACACAAATTTCCTTTTATGTTGCAAACGACATTCCATAAATATAAATGGGGAGTTAATAGCTCCAACACGGTTTTCCCGTGAAAATTGCTGGAACTTCAAACCGGCACTAGGAAACAGACTGGGAAACCAGAGTAAAAGTTACTCCTGCAACCCGTTCCCTTTGTGCAAAATGAAACAACTTCTCTTCACAAAATGTGTTCTGAGAGATAAGTGTGTGTGAAACCCGTCCTTCACCTAGCGTGTTGGGAACAGAAAGTATCTATTTAGTTGCAATCTACACTCCATGCATATATATTGGGAGATTTTAGTACCAACTGAGATTAACAGATAAAACTGCAGGAACTTCATACAGACACTAGGAAACAGAGTGAATAACTAGAACAATGGATTCTCCTGCAAACCGTTCACCTTGTGCTATATGAACGAATGTTTTTCCACATGCTCCTCAGTTCTGAGAGTTAAGTGTGTGTGAAAGCCGCACTTAAACCAGCTTGTTGGGAACACAACTTTTCTTTTCATTTGCAAACTACAATCCATGCATATATACGGGTTGGTACTAGCTCCAACACGGTTTTCCAGGGAAAACTGCAGGAACTTGAAACCGGCACTAGGAAAAGGACTGAGAAACCAGAATAAAAGTTTCTCCTGATTTATACCATTATTGGTACATGAAAGAAAGTCTTTCCACATGTACATTTCCTAGAGATAAATGTGTGTGAAGGCCGACCTTCACCTACCTTGAAGGGAATACAAAGTTTCTTTCCAGTTGCAAACTACAATTCATATATATGTAGGGGAAATATTAGCTCCAACTCGGTTTTCCAGTGAATACTGCAATATCTTGAAACCAGCATTAGGAAATGTACTGAGAAACCAATGTAAAAGTTTCTATGGCAAAAATTTCCTTTTGTGCTAGATGAACGAACGTCTCTCCACATGCTCTGTTCTGAGAGATAAGTGTGTGTGAAAGCCGTCCTTCACCTAGCTTGTTGGGAACACAAAGTTTCTTTCCAATTGCAAACTCCACTCCATACATATATATGGGGAGGTACTAGCTCCAAGTCGGTTTTACAGTGAAAACTGCAGGATCTTCAAACCGGTACTAGGAAACAGACTGAGTAACCAGAGTAAAAGTTTCTCCTGCAAACCGTTCCATTTGTGCTAGATGAACGAACGTCTCTCCACATGCTCAGTTCTGAGAGATAAGTGTGTGGGAAAGCCGTCCTTAAACTAGCTTGTTGGGAACACAAAGTTTCTTTTCACTTGCAAACTCCACTCCATACATATATATGGGGAGGTACTAGCTCCAACTCGGTTTTACAGTGAAAACTGCAGGAACTTCAAAACGGCACTAGGAAACAGACTGAGAATCCAAAGTAAAAGTTACTCCTGCAACCCGTTCCCTTTGTGCTAGATGAACGAACGTCTCTCCACATGCTCAGTTCTGAGAGATAAATGTGTGTGAAAGCCGTCCTTCACCTAGCTTGTTGGGAACACAAAGTTTCTTTTCACTAGCATACTCCACTCCATAAATATATATTGGGAGGTACTAGCTCCAACTCGGTTTTACAGTGAAAACTGAAGGAACTTCAAACCGGCACTAGGAAACAGACTGAGAATCCAGAGTAAAAGTTTCCCCTGCAACCCGTTCCCTTTGTGCTAGATGAACGAACGTCTCTCCACATGCTCAGATCTGAGAGATAAGTGTGTGGGAATGCCATACTTCACCTAGCTTTTTGGGAACACAAAGTTTCTTTTAACTTGCAAACTCCACTCCATACATATATATTGGCAGGTACTAGCTTCAACACGGTTTTACAGTGAAAACTGCAGGAACATCAAACCGGCACTAGGAAACAGACTGAGAATCCAGAGTAAAAGTTTCTCCTGCAACCCGTTCCCTTTGTGCTAGATGAACGAACGTCTCTCCACATGCTCAGTTCTGAGAGATAAGTGTGTGTGAAAGCCGTCCTTCACCTAGCTTGTTGGGAACACAAAGTTTCTTTTCACTTGCAAACTCCACTCCATACATATATGTGGGGAGGTACTAGCTTCAACTCGGTTTTACAGTGAAAACTGCAGGAACTTCAAACCGGCACTGGGAAACAGACTGAGAAACCAGAGTAAAAGTTTCTCCTGCAACCCGTTCCCTTTGTGCTATATGAACGAACGTCTCTCCACATGCTCAGTTCTGAGAGAGATGTGTGTGTGAAAGCCGTCCTTCACCTAGCTTGTTGGGAACACAAAGTTTCTTTCCAATTGCAAACTCCACTCCATACATATATATGGGGAGGTACAACTCCAAGTCGGTTTTACAGTGAAAACTGCAGGAACTTCAAACCAGCACTAGGAAACAGACTGGGAAACCAGAGTAAAATTTTCTCCTGCAACCCGTTCCCTTTGTGCTAGATGAACGAACGTCTCTCCACATGCTCAGTTCTTAGAGATAAGTTGTGTGAAAGCCGTCCTTCACCTAGCTTGTTGGGAACACAAAGTTTCTTTTCACTTGCAGACTCCACACCATACATATATATGGGGAGGTACTAGTTCCAACTCGGTTTTACAGTGAAAACTGCAGGAAATTCAAACCGGCACTAGGAAACAGACTGAGTAACCAGAGTAAAAGTTTCTCCTGCAACCAGTTCCCTTCGTGTTAGATGAACGAAAGTCTCTCCACAAGCTCAGTTCTGAGAGATAAGTGTGTGGGAAAGCCGTCCTTCACCTAGATTGTTGGGAACCCAAGTTTCTTTTCAGTTGAAAACTCCACTCCATTCATATATATGGGGAGGTACAAGCTACAACTCTGTTTTACAGTGAAAACTGCAGGAACTTCAAACCAGCACTAGGAAACAGACAGAGAAACCAGAGTAAAAGTTTCTCCTGCAACCCGTTCCCTTTGTGCTAGATGAACGAACGTCTCTCCACATGCTCAGTTCTGAGAGATAAGTGGGTGTGAAAGCCGTACTTCAAATAGCTTGTTGGGAACACAAAGTTTCTTTTCACTTGCATACTCCACTCCGTATATATATGGGGAGTTACTAGCTCTAAATCTGTTTTACTGTGAAATCTGCGGGAACTTCAAACCGGCACTAGGAAACAGACTGAAAAACCAGAGTAAAAGTTTCTCCTGCAACCCGTTCCATTTGTGCTAGATGAACGAACGTCTCTCCACATGCTCAGTTCTGAGAAATAAGTGTGTGTGAAAGCCGTCCTTCAAATAGCTTGTTGGGAAGACAAAGTTTCTTTTCAGTTGCAAATTCCACTTCATACATATATATGGGGTGGTACTAACTCCAACTCGGTTTTACAGTGAAAACTGCAGGAAGTTCAAACCGGCAATAGGAAACAGACTGAGAAACCAGAGTAAAAGTTTCTCCTGCAACCCTTTCCATTTGTGCTAGATGAACAAAAGTCTCTCCACATGCTCATTTCTGAGATTTAAGTGTGTGTGAAAGCCGCCCTTCAACTAGCTTGTTGGGAACAGAAAGTTTCTTTTCACTTGCAAACTCCACTCCATACATATATATGGGGAGGAACTAGCTCCAACTCGGTTTTACAGTGCAAACTACAGGAACTTCAAACCGGCACTAGAAAACAGACTGAGATACCAGAGTAAAAGTTTCTCTTGCAACCCATTCCCTTTGTGCTAGATGAACGAACGTCTCTCCACATGCTCAGTTCTGAGAGATAAGTGTGAGTGAAAGCCGTCCTTCACTTAAATTGTTGGGAACTCAAAGTTTCTTTTCAGTTGCAAATTCCACTCCATACATATATATGGGGAGGTACAAGCTCCAACTCTGTTTTACAGTGAAAACTGCAGGAACTTCAATCCGGCACTAGGAAACAGACTGAGAAACCAGAGTAAAATTTTCACCTGCAACCCGTTCCCTTTGAGCTAGATGAACGAACCTCTTTCCACATGCTCAGTTCTGAGAGATAATTGTGTGTGAAAGCCGTCCTTCACATAGTTTGTTGGGAACACAAAGTTTCTTTTCACTTGCAAACTCCACTCCATACTTATATATGGGGAGGTACTAGCTCAAAATCCGTTTTACTGTGAAATCTGCAGGAACTTCAAAGCGGCACTTGGAAACAGACTGAGAAACTAGAGTAAAAGTTTCTCCTGCAACCCGTTCCCATTGTGCTAGATGAACGAACGTCTCTCCACATGCTCAGTTCTGAGAGATAAGTGTGTGTGAAAGCCGTCCTTCACATAGCTTGTTGGGAACACAAAGTATCTTTTCAGTTGCAAACTCCACTCCATACATATATATGGGGAGGTACTAACTCCAACTCGGTTTTACAGTGAAAACTGCAGGAACTTAATACCGGCACTAGGAAACAGACTGAGAAACCTGAGTAAAAGTTTCTCCTGCAACCCGTTCCCTTTGTGCTAGATGAACGAACGTCTCTCCACATGCTCAGTTCTGAGAGATAAGTGGGTGTGAAAGCCGTCCTTCACCTAGCTTGTTGGGAACACAAAGTTTCTTTTCACTTGCAAACTCCACTCCATACATATATATGGGGAGGTACTGCTCCAAACCGATTTTACAGTGAAAACTGCAAGAACTTCAAACCGGCACTAGGATACATACTGAGAAACCAGAGTAAAAATTTCTCCTGCAACCCTTTCCCTTTTTGCTAGATGAACGAACGTCTCTCCACATGCTCAGTTCTGAGAGATAAGTGTGTGTGAAAGCCGTCCTTCAAATTGCTTGTTGGGAAGACAAAGTTTCTTTTCAGTTGCAAACTCCACTCCATACATATATATGGGGAGATACTAACTCCAACTCGGATTTACAGTGAAAACTGCAGGAACTTCAAACCGGCACTAGGAAACAGACTGAGAAACCAGAGTAAAAGTTTCTCCTGCAACCCGTTCCCTTTGTGCTTGATGAACGAACGTCTATCCACATGCTCAGTTCTGAGAGATAAGTGTGTGTGAAAGCCGTCCTTCACCCAGCTTGTTGGGAACACAAAGTTTCTTTTCACTTGCAAACTCCACTCCATACATATATATGTGGAGGTACTAGCTCCAACTCGGTTTTACAGTGAAAACTGCAGGAACTTCAAACCGGCACTAGGAAACAGACTGAGAAACCAGAGAAAAATTTTCTCCTGCAAACCTTTCCCTTTGTGCTAGATGAACGAAAGTCTCTGCACATGCTCATTTCTGAGAGATAAGTGTGTGTGAAAGCCGTCCTTCAAATAGCTTGTTGGGAACACAAAGTTTCTTTTCACTTACAAACTCCACTCCATACATATATATGGGGATGTACTAGCTCCAACTCGGTTTTACAGTGAAAACTGCAGGTACTTCAAACCGGCACTAGGAAACAGACTGAGAAACCAGAGTAAAAGTTTCAACTACAACCCGTTCCCTTTGTGCTAGATGAACGAACGTCTCTCCACATGCTCAGTTCTGAGAGATAAGTGTGTGTGAAAGCCGTCCTTCACCTAGCTTGTTGGGAACACAAAGTTTCTTTCCAATTGCAAACTCCACTCCATACATATATATGGGGAAGTACGAGCTCCAACTCGGTTTTACAGTGAAAATGGCAGGAACTTCAAACCGGCACTAGGAAACAGACTGAGAATCCAGAGTAAAAGTTTCTCCTGCAACCCGTTCCCTTTGTGCTAGATGAACGAACGTCTCTCCACATGCTCAGTTCTTAGAGATAAGTGTGTGTGAAAGCCGTCCTTCACCTAGCTTGTTGGGAACACAAAGTATCTTTTCACTTGCAGACTCCACACCATACATATATATGGGGAGGTACTAGCTCCAACTCGGTTTTACAGTGAAATCTGCAGGAAATTCAAACCGGCACTAGGAAACAGACTGAGTAACCAGAGTAAAAGTTTCTCCTGCAACCCGTTCCCTTCGTGTTAGATGAACGAAAGTCTCTCCACAAGCTCAGTTCTGAGAGATAAGTGTGTGGGAATGCCGTCCTTCACCTAGATTGTTGGGAACCCAAGTTTCTTTTCAGTTGAAAACTCCACCCCATTCATATATATGGGGAGGTACAAGCTCCAACTCTGTTTTACAGTGAAAACTGCAGGAATTTCAAACCGGCACTAGGAAACAGACAGAGAAACAAGAGTAAAAGTTTCTCCTGCAACCCGTTCCCTTTGTGCTAGATGAACGAACGTCTCTCCACATGCTCAGTTCTGAGAGATAAGTGGGTGTGAAAGCCGTACTTCAACTAGCTTGTTGGGAACACAAAGTTTCTTTTCACTTGCAAACTCCACTCCGTATATATATGGGGAGTTACTAGCCCTAAATCTGTTTTACTGTGAAATCTGCGGGAACTTCAAACCGGCACTAGGAAACAGACTGAAAAACCAGAGAAAATGTTTCTCCTGCAAATCGTTCCATTTGTGCTAGATGAACGAACGTCTCTCCACATGCTCAGTTCTGAGAGATAAGTATGTGTGAAATCCGTCCTTCAACTAGCTTGTTGGGAAGACAAAGTTTTTTTTCAGTTGCAAACTCCACTCCATACATATATATGGGGTGGTACTAAATCCAACTCGGTTTTACATTGAAAACTGCAGGAAGTTCAAACCGGCACTAGGAAACAGACTGAGAAACCAGAGTAAAAGTTTCTCCTGCAACCCGTTCCATTTGTGCTAGATGAACGAAAGTC
This sequence comes from Camelus dromedarius, assembly GCF_036321535.1. Classification (NCBI taxonomy): domain Eukaryota; kingdom Metazoa; phylum Chordata; class Mammalia; order Artiodactyla; family Camelidae; genus Camelus; species Camelus dromedarius. Next base: position 86,127,027 of record NC_087441.1, on the reverse strand, counting down.
TCTCCACATGCTCATTTCTGAGATTTAAGTGTGTGTGAAAGCCGTCCTTCACCTAGCTTGTTGGGAACACAAAGTTTCTTTTCACTTGCAAACTCCACTCCATACATATATATGGGGAGGAACTAGCTCCAACTCGGTTTTACAGTGCAAACTGCAGGAACTACAAACCGGCACTAGGAAACAGACTGAGAACCCAGAGTAAAATTTTCTCCTGCAACCCGTTCTCTTTGTGCTAGATGAACGAACGTCTCTCCACATGCTCAGTTCTGAAAGATAAGTGTGTGGGAAAGCCGTCCTTCAACTATCTTGTTGGGAACACAAAGTTTCTTTTCACTTGCAAACTCCACTCCATACATATATATGGGGAGGTACTAGCTCCAACTCGGTTTTACAGTGAAAACTGCAGGAACTTCAAAACGGCACTAGGAAACAGACTGAGAATCCAGAGTAAAAGTTACTCCTGCAACCCGTTCCCTTTGTGCTAGATGAACGAACGTCTCTCCACATGCTCAGTTCTGAGAGATAAATGTGTGTGAAAGCCGTCCTTCACCTAGCTTGTTGGGAACACAAATTTTCTTTTCACTAGCATACTCCACTCCATACATATATATTGGGAGGTACTAGCTCCAACTCGGTTTTACAGTGAAAACTGAAGGAACTTCAACCCGGCACTAGGAAACAGACTGAGAATCCAGAGTAAAAGTTTCCCCTGCAACCCGTTCCCTTTGTGCTAGATGAACGAACGTCTCTCCACATGCTCAGATCTGAGAGATAAGTGTGTGGGAATGCCATACTTCACCTAGCTTTTTGGGAACACAAAGTTTCTTTTAACTTGCAAACTCCACTCCATACATATATATTGGCAGGTACTAGCTCCAACACCATTTTACAGTGAAAACTGCAGGAACATCAAACCGGCACTAGGAAACAGACTGAGAATCCAGAGTAAAAGTTTCTCCTGCAACCCGTTCCCTTTTTGCTAGATGAACGAACGTCTCTCCACATGCTCAGTTCTGGGAGATAAGTGTGTGTGAAAGCCGTCCTTCACCTAGCTTGTTGGGAACACAAAGTATCTTTTCACATGCAAACTCCACTCGATGCATATATATGGGGAGGTTCAAGCTCCAACTCGTTTTTACAGTGAAAACTGCAGGAACTTCTAACCGGCACTAGGAAACAGACTGAGAATCCAGAGTAAAAGTTTCTCCTGCAACCCTTTCCCTTTCTGCTACATGAACGAACGTCTCTCCAAATGCTCAGTTCTGAGAGATAAGTGTGTGTGAAAGCCGTCCTTCATCTAGCTTGTTGGGAACACAAAGTTTCTTTTAACTTGCAAACTCCACTCCATACATATATATGGGGAGGTACTAGCTCCAACACGGTTTTACTATGAAAACTGCAGGAACTTCAAACCGGCACTAGGAAACAGACTGAGAAACCAGAGTAAAAGTTTCCCCTGCAAACCGTTCCCTTTGTGCTAGATGAACGAACGTCTCTGCACATGCTCAGTTCTGAGAGATAAGTGTGTGTGAAAGCCGTCCTTCACCTAGCTTGTTTGGAACACAAAGTTACGTTTCACTTGCAAACCCCACTCCATACATATATATGGGAAAGTACTAGCTCCAACTCGGTTTTACAGTGAAAACTGCAGGAACTTCAAACCGGCACTAGGAAACAGACTGAGAAACCAGAGTAAAAGTTTCTCCTGCAACCCGTTCCCTTTGTGCTAGATGAACGAACGTCTCTCCACATGCTCAGTTCTGAGAGAGATTTGTGTGTGAAAGCCGTCCTTCACCCAGCTTGTTGGGAACACAAAGTTTCTTTCCAATTGCAAACTCCACTCCATACATATATATGGGGAGGTACAAGCTCCAAGTCGGTTTTAGAGTGAAAACTGCAGGAACTTCAAACCGGCACTAGGAAACAGACTGGGAAACCAGAGTAAAATTTTCTCCTGCAACCCGTTCCCTTTGTGCTAGATGAACGAAAGTCTCTCCACATGCTCAGTTCTTAGAGATAAGTGTGTGTGAAAGCCGTCCTTCACCTAGCTTGTTGGGAACACAAAGTTTCTTTTCACTTGCAGACTCCACACCATACATATATATGGGGAGGTTCAAGCTCCAACTCGGTTTTACAGTGAAAACTGCAGGAAATTCAAACCGGCACTAGGAAACAGACTGAGTAACCAGAGTAAAAGTTTCTCCTGCAACCCGTTCCCTTCGTGTTAGATGAACGAAAGTCTCTCCACAAGCTCAGTTCTGAGAGATAAGTGTGTGGGAAAGCCGTCCTTCACCTAGATTGTTGGGAACCCAAGTTTCTTTTCAGTTGAAAACTCCACTCCATTCATATATATGGGGAGGTACAAGCTCCAACTCTGTTTTACAGTGAAAACTGCAGGAACTTCAAACCGGCACTAGGAAACAGACAGAGAAACAAGAGTAATAGTTTCTCCTGCAACCCGTTCCCTTTGTGCTAGATGAACGAACGTCTCTCCAAATGCTCAGTTCTGAGAGATAAGTGGGTGTGAAAGCCGTACTTCAACTAGCTTGTTGGGAACACAAAGTTTCTTTTCACTTGCAAACTCCACTCCGTATATATATGGGGAGTTACTAGCTCTAAATCTGTTTTACTGTGAAATCTGCGGGAACTTCAAACCGGCACTAGGAAACAGACTGAAAAACCAGAGAAAATGTTTCTCCTGCAAATCGTTCCATTTGTGCTAGATGAACGAACGTCTCTCCACATGCTCAGTTCTGAGAGATAAGTATGTGTGAAATCCGTCCTTCAACTAGCTTGTTGGGAAGACAAAGTTTCTTTTCAGTTGCAAACTCCACTCCATACATATATATGGGGTGGTACTAAATCCAACTCGGTTTTACATTGAAAACTGCAGGAAGTTCAAACCGGCACTAGGAAACAGACTGAGAAACCAGAGTAAAAGTTTCTCCTGCAACCCGTTCCATTTGTACTAGATGAACGAAAGTCTCTCCACATGCTCATTTCTGAGATTTAAGTGTGTGTGAAAGCCGTCCTTCACCTAGCTTGTTGGGAACACAAAGTTTCTTTTCACTTGCAAACTCCACTCCATACATATATATGGGGAGGAACTAGCTCCAACTCGGTTTTACAGTGCAAACTGCAGGAACTTCAAACCGGCACTAGGAAACAGACTGAGAACCCAGAGTAAAATTTTCTCCTGCAACCCGTTCTCTTTGTGCTAGATGAACGAACGTCTCTCCACATGCTCAGTTCTGAAAGATAAGTGTGTGGGAAAGCCGTCCTTCAACTATCTTGTTGGGAACACAAAGTTTCTTTTCACTTGCAAACTCCACTCCATACATATATATGGGGAGGTACTAGCTCCAACTCGGTTTTACAGTGAAAACTGCAGGAACTTCAAAACGGCACTAGGAAACAGACTGAGAATCCAGAGTAAAAGTTACTCCTGCAACCCGTTCCCTTTGTGCTAGATGAACGAACGTCTCTCCACATGCTCAGTTCTGAGAGATAAATGTGTGTGAAAGCCGTCCTTCACCTAGCTTGTTGGGAACACAAATTTTCTTTTCACTAGCATACTCCACTCCATACATATATATTGGGAGGTACTAGCTCCAACTCGGTTTTACAGTGAAAACTGAAGGAACTTCAACCCGGCACTAGGAAACAGACTGAGAATCCAGAGTAAAAGTTTCCCCTGCAACCCGTTCCCTTTGTGCTAGATGAACGAACGTCTCTCCACATGCTCAGATCTGAGAGATAAGTGTGTGGGAATGCCATACTTCACCTAGCTTTTTGGGAACACAAAGTTTCTTTTAACTTGCAAACTCCACTCCATACATATATATTGGCAGGTACTAGCTCCAACACCATTTTACAGTGAAAACTGCAGGAACATCAAACCGGCACTAGGAAACAGACTGAGAATCCAGAGTAAAAGTTTCTCCTGCAACCCGTTCCCTTTTTGCTAGATGAACGAACGTCTCTCCACATGCTCAGTTCTGGGAGATAAGTGTGTGTGAAAGCCGTCCTTCACCTAGCTTGTTGGGAACACAAAGTATCTTTTCACATGCAAACTCCACTCGATGCATATATATGGGGAGGTTCAAGCTCCAACTCGTTTTTACAGTGAAAACTGCAGGAACTTCTAACCGGCACTAGGAAACAGACTGAGAATCCAGAGTAAAAGTTTCTCCTGCAACCCTTTCCCTTTCTGCTACATGAACGAACGTCTCTCCAAATGCTCAGTTCTGAGAGATAAGTGTGTGTGAAAGCCGTCCTTCATCTAGCTTGTTGGGAACACAAAGTTTCTTTTAACTTGCAAACTCCACTCCATACATATATATGGGGAGGTACTAGCTCCAACACGGTTTTACTATGAAAACTGCAGGAACTTCAAACCGGCACTAGGAAACAGACTGAGAAACCAGAGTAAAAGTTTCCCCTGCAAACCGTTCCCTTTGTGCTAGATGAACGAACGTCTCTGCACATGCTCAGTTCTGAGAGATAAGTGTGTGTGAAAGCCGTCCTTCACCTAGCTTGTTTGGAACACAAAGTTACGTTTCACTTGCAAACCCCACTCCATACATATATATGGGAAAGTACTAGCTCCAACTCGGTTTTACAGTGAAAACTGCAGGAACTTCAAACCGGCACTAGGAAACAGACTGAGAAACCAGAGTAAAAGTTTCTCCTGCAACCCGTTCCCTTTGTGCTAGATGAACGAACGTCTCTCCACATGCTCAGTTCTGAGAGAGATTTGTGTGTGAAAGCCGTCCTTCACCCAGCTTGTTGGGAACACAAAGTTTCTTTCCAATTGCAAACTCCACTCCATACATATATATGGGGAGGTACAAGCTCCAAGTCGGTTTTAGAGTGAAAACTGCAGGAACTTCAAACCGGCACTAGGAAACAGACTGGGAAACCAGAGTAAAATTTTCTCCTGCAACCCGTTCCCTTTGTGCTAGATGAACGAAAGTCTCTCCACATGCTCAGTTCTTAGAGATAAGTGTGTGTGAAAGCCGTCCTTCACCTAGCTTGTTGGGAACACAAAGTTTCTTTTCACTTGCAGACTCCACACCATACATATATATGGGGAGGTTCAAGCTCCAACTCGGTTTTACAGTGAAAACTGCAGGAAATTCAAACCGGCACTAGGAAACAGACTGAGTAACCAGAGTAAAAGTTTCTCCTGCAACCCGTTCCCTTCGTGTTAGATGAACGAAAGTCTCTCCACAAGCTCAGTTCTGAGAGATAAGTGTGTGGGAAAGCCGTCCTTCACCTAGATTGTTGGGAACCCAAGTTTCTTTTCAGTTGAAAACTCCACTCCATTCATATATATGGGGAGGTACAAGCTCCAACTCTGTTTTACAGTGAAAACTGCAGGAACTTCAAACCGGCACTAGGAAACAGACAGAGAAACAAGAGTAATAGTTTCTCCTGCAACCCGTTCCCTTTGTGCTAGATGAACGAACGTCTCTCCAAATGCTCAGTTCTGAGAGATAAGTGGGTGTGAAAGCCGTACTTCAACTAGCTTGTTGGGAACACAAAGTTTCTTTTCACTTGCAAACTCCACTCCGTATATATATGGGGAGTTACTAGCTCTAAATCTGTTTTACTGTGAAATCTGCGGGAACTTCAAACCGGCACTAGGAAACAGACTGAAAAACCAGAGAAAATGTTTCTCCTGCAAATCGTTCCATTTGTGCTAGATGAACGAACGTCTCTCCACATGCTCAGTTCTGAGAGATAAGTATGTGTGAAATCCGTCCTTCAACTAGCTTGTTGGGAAGACAAAGTTTCTTTTCAGTTGCAAACTCCACTCCATACATATATATGGGGTGGTACTAAATCCAACTCGGTTTTACATTGAAAACTGCAGGAAGTTCAAACCGGCACTAGGAAACAGACTGAGAAACCAGAGTAAAAGTTTCTCCTGCAACCCGTTCCATTTGTACTAGATGAACGAAAGTCTCTCCACATGCTCATTTCTGAGATTTAAGTGTGTGTGAAAGCCGTCCTTCACCTAGCTTGTTGGGAACACAAAGTTTCTTTTCACTTGCAAACTCCACTCCATACATATATATGGGGAGGAACTAGCTCCAACTCGGTTTTACAGTGCAAACTGCAGGAACTTCAAACCGGCACTAGGAAACAGACTGAGAACCCAGAGTAAAATTTTCTCCTGCAACCCGTTCTCTTTGTGCTAGATGAACGAACGTCTCTCCACATGCTCAGTTCTGAAAGATAAGTGTGTGGGAAAGCCGTCCTTCAACTATCTTGTTGGGAACACAAAGTTTCTTTTCACTTGCAAACTCCACTCCATACATATATATGGGGAGGTACTAGCTCCAACTCGGTTTTACAGTGAAAACTGCAGGAATTTCAAAACGGCACTAGGAAACAGACTGAGAATCCAGAGTAAAAGTTACTCCTGCAACCCGTTCCCTTTGTGCTAGATGAACGAACGTCTCTCCACATGCTCAGATCTGAGAGATATGTGTGTGTGAAAGACGTCCTTCAAATAGCTTGCTGGGAAGACAAAGTTTCTTTTCAGTTGCAAACTCCACTCCATACATATATATGGGGTGGTACTAACTTCAACTCGGTTTTACAGTGAAAACTGCAGAAAGTTCAAACCGGCACAAGGAAACAGACTGAGAAACCAGAGTAAAAGTTTCTCCTGCAACCCGTTCCATTTGTGCTAGATGAACGAACGTCTCTCCACATGCTCAGATCTGAGAGATATGTGTGTGTGAAAGACGTCCTTCAAATAGCTTGCTGGGAACACAAAGTTTCTTTTCACTTGCAAATTCCACTCAATACATATATATGGGGAGGAACTATCTCCTACTCGGTTTTACAGTGCAAACTGCAGGAAATTCAAACCGGCACTAGGAAACAGACTGAGATACCAGAGTAAAAGTTTCTCTTGCAACCCATTCCCTTTGTGCTAGATGAACGAACGTCTCTCCACATGCTCAGTTCTGAGAGATAAGTGTGAGTGAAAGCCATCCTTCACCTAAATTGTTGGGAACTCAAAGTTTCTTTTCAGTTGCAAATTCCATTCCATACATATATATGGGGAGGTACAAGCTCCAACTCTGTTTTACAGTGAAAACTGCAGGAACTTCAATCCGGCAGTAGGAAACAGACTGAGAAACCAGAGTAAAAGTTTCACCTTCAACCCGTTCCCTTTGTGCTAGATGAATGAACGTCTCTCCTCATGCTCAGTTCTGAGAGATAATTGTGTGTGAAAGCCGTCCTTCACATAGTTTGTTGGGAACACAAAGTTTCTTTTCACTTGCAAATTCCACTCCATACATATATATGGAGAGGTACTAGCTCAAAATCCGTTTTACTGTGAAATCTGCAGGAACTTCAAAGCGGCACTTGGAAACAGACTGAGAAACCAGAGTAAAAGTTTCTCCTGCAACCCGTTCCCATTGTGCTAGATGAACGAACGCCTCTCCACATGCTCAGTTCTGAGTGATAAATGTGTGTGAAAGCCGTCCTTCACCTAGCTTGTTGGGAACACAAAGTATCTTTTCAGTTGCAAACTCCACTCCATACATATATAAGGGGAGGTACTAACTCCAACTCGGTTTTACAGTGAAAACTGCAGGAACTTAATACCGGCACTAGGAAACAGACTGAGAAACCTGAGTAATAGTTTCTCCTGCAACCCGTTCCCTTTGTGCTAGATGAACGAACGTCTCTGCACATGCTCAGTTCTGAGAGATAATTGTGTGTGAAAGCCGTCCTTCACCTAGCTTGTTGGGAACACAAAGTTTCTTTTCACTTGCAAACTCCACTCCATACATATATATGGGGAGGTACTGCTCCAACCCGGTTTTACAGTGAAAACTGCAGGAACTTCAAACCGGCACTAGGAAACATAATGAGAAACCAGAGTAAAAATTTCTCCTGCAACCCGTTCCATTTTTGCTACATGAACGAACGTCTCTCCACATGCTCAGTTCTGAGAGATAGGTGTGAGTGAAAGCCGTCCTTCACCTAGCTTGTTGGGAACACAAAGTATCTTTTCACATGCAAACACCTCTCCATACATATATATGGGGAGGTACTAGATCCAACTCTGTTTTACAGTGAAAACTGCAGGAACTTCAAACCGGCACTAGGAAACAGACTGAGAATCCAGAGTAAAAGTTTCTCCTGCAACCCTTTCCCTTTTTGCTAGATGAACGAACGTCTCTCCACCTGCTCAGTTCTGAGAGATAAGTGTGTGTGAAAGCCGTCCTTCAACTTGCTTGTTGGGAAGACAAAGTTTCTTTTCAGTTGCAAACTCCACTCCATACATATATATGGGGAGATACTAACTCCAACTCGGATTTACAGTGAAAAATGCAGGAAGTTCAAACCGGCACTAGGAAACAGACTGAGTAACCAGAGTAAAAGTTTCTCCTGCAACCCGTTCCCTTCGTGTTAGATGAACGAAAGTCTCTCCACAAGCTCAGTTCTGAGAGATAAGTGTGTGGGAAAGCCGTCCTTCACCTAGATTGTTGGGAACCCAAGTTTCTTTTCAGTTGAAAACTCCACTCCATTCATATATATGGGGAGGTACAAGCTCCAACTCTGTTTTACAGTGAAAACTGCAGGAACTTCAAACCGGCACTAGGAAACAGACAGAGAAACAAGAGTAAAAGTTTCTCCTGCAACCCGTTCCCTTTGTGCTAGATGAACGAACGTCTCTCCAAATGCTCAGTTCTGAGAGATAAGTGGGTGTGAAAGCCGTACTTCAACTAGCTTGTTGGGAACACAAAGTTTCTTTTCACTTGCAAACTCCACTCCGTATATATATGGGGAGTTACTAGCTCTAAATCTGTTTTACTGTGAAATCTGCGGGAACTTCAAACCGGCACTAGGAAACAGACTGAAAAACCAGAGAAAATGTTTCTCCTGCAAATCGTTCCATTTGTGCTAGATGAACGAACGTCTCTCCACATGCTCAGTTCTGAGAGATAAGTATGTGTGAAATCCGTCCTTCAACTAGCTTGTTGGGAAGACAAAGTTTCTTTTCAGTTGCAAACTCCACTCCATACATATATATGGGGTGGTACTAAATCCAACTCGGTTTTACATTGAAAACTGCAGGAAGTTCAAACCGGCACTAGGAAACAGACTGAGAAACCAGAGTAAAAGTTTCTCCTGCAACCCGTTCCATTTGTACTAGATGAACGAAAGTCTCTCCACATGCTCATTTCTGAGATTTAAGTGTGTGTGAAAGCCGTCCTTCACCTAGCTTGTTGGGAACACAAAGTTTCTTTTCACTTGCAAACTCCACTCCATACATATATATGGGGAGGAACTAGCTCCAACTCGGTTTTACAGTGCAAACTGCAGGAACTTCAAACCGGCACTAGGAAACAGACTGAGAACCCAGAGTAAAATTTTCTCCTGCAACCCGTTCTCTTTGTGCTAGATGAACGAACGTCTCTCCACATGCTCAGTTCTGAAAGATAAGTGTGTGGGAAAGCCGTCCTTCAACTATCTTGTTGGGAACACAAAGTTTCTTTTCACTTGCAAACTCCACTCCATACATATATATGAGGAGGTACTAGCTCCAACTCGGTTTTACAGTGAAAACTGCAGGAATTTCAAAACGGCACTAGGAAACAGACTGAGAATCCAGAGTAAAAGTTACTCCTGCAACCCGTTCCCTTTGTGCTAGATGAACGAACGTCTCTCCACATGCTCAGATCTGAGAGATATGTGTGTGTGAAAGACGTCCTTCAAATAGCTTGCTGGGAAGACAAAGTTTCTTTTCAGTTGCAAACTCCACTCCATACATATATATGGGGTGGTACTAACTTCAACTCGGTTTTACAGTGAAAACTGCAGAAAGTTCAAACCGGCACAAGGAAACAGACTGAGAAACCAGAGTAAAAGTTTCTCCTGCAACCCGTTCCATTTGTGCTAGATGAACGAAAGTCTCTCCACATGCTCATTTCTGAGATTTAAGTGTGTGTGAAAGCCGTCGTTCAACTAGCTTGTTGGGAACACAAAGTTTCTTTTCACTTGCAAATTCCACTCCATACATATATATGGGGAGGAACTATCTCCTACTCGGTTTTACAGTGCAAACTGCAGGAAATTCAAACCGGCACTAGGAAACAGACTGAGATACCAGAGTAAAAGTTTCTCTTGCAACCCATTCCCTTTGTGCTAGATGAACGAACGTCTCTCCACATGCTCAGTTCTGAGAGATAAGTGTGAGTGAAAGCCATCCTTCACCTAAATTGTTGGGAACTCAAAGTTTCTTTTCAGTTGCAAATTCCACTCCATACATATATATGGGGAGGTACAAGCTCCAACTCTGTTTTACAGTGAAAACTGCAGGAACTTCAATCCGGCAGTAGGAAACAGACTGAGAAACCAGAGTAAAAGTTTCACCTTCAACCCGTTCCCTTTGTGCTAGATGAATGAACGTCTCTCCTCATGCTCAGTTCTGAGAGATAATTGTGTGTGAAAGCCGTCCTTCACATAGTTTGTTGGGAACACAAAGTTTCTTTTCACTTGCAAATTCCACTCCATACATATATATGGAGAGGTACTAGCTCAAAATCCGTTTTACTGTGAAATCTGCAGGAACTTCAAAGCGGCACTTGGAAACAGACTGAGAAACCAGAGTAAAAGTTTCTCCTGCAACCCGTTCCCATTGTGCTAGATGAACGAACGCCTCTCCACATGCTCAGTTCTGAGTGATAAATGTGTGTGAAAGCCGTCCTTCACCTAGCTTGTTGGGAACACAAAGTTTCTTTTCACTTGCAGACTCCACACCATACATATATATGGGGAGGTACTAGCTCCAACTCGGTTTTACAGTGAAATCTGCAGGAAATTCAAACCGGCACTAGGAAACAGACTGAGTAACCAGAGTAAAAGTTTCTCCTGCAACCCGTTCCCTTCGTGTTAGATGAACGAAAGTCTCTCCACAAGCTCAGTTCTGAGAGATAAGTGTGTGGGAATGCCGTCCTTCACCTAGATTGTTGGGAACCCAAGTTTCTTTTCAGTTGAAAACTCCACCCCATTCATATATATGGGGAGGTACAAGCTCCAACTCTGTTTTACAGTGAAAACTGCAGGAATTTCAAACCGGCACTAGGAAACAGACAGAGAAACAAGAGTAAAAGTTTCTCCTGCAACCCGTTCCCTTTGTGCTAGATGAACGAACGTCTCTCCACATGCTCAGTTCTGAGAGATAAGTGGGTGTGAAAGCCGTACTTCAACTAGCTTGTTGGGAACACAAAGTTTCTTTTCACTTGCAAACTCCACTCCGTATATATATGGGGAGTTACTAGCCCTAAATCTGTTTTACTGTGAAATCTGCGGGAACTTCAAACCGGCACTAGGAAACAGACTGAAAAACCAGAGAAAATGTTTCTCCTGCAAATCGTTCCATTTGTGCTAGATGAACGAACGTCTCTCCACATGCTCAGTTCTGAGAGATAAGTATGTGTGAAATCCGTCCTTCAACTAGCTTGTTGGGAAGACAAAGTTTTTTTTCAGTTGCAAACTCCACTCCATACATATATATGGGGTGGTACTAAATCCAACTCGGTTTTACATTGAAAACTGCAGGAAGTTCAAACCGGCACTAGGAAACAGACTGAGAAACCAGAGTAAAAGTTTCTCCTGCAACCCGTTCCATTTGTGCTAGATGAACGAAAGTCTCTCCACATGCTCATTTCTGAGATTTAAGTGTGTGTGAAAGCCGTCCTTCACCTAGCTTGTTGGGAACACAAAGTTTCTTTTCACTTGCAAACTCCACTCCATACATATATATGGGGAGGAACTAGCTCCAACTCGGTTTTACAGTGCAAACTGCAGGAACTACAAACCGGCACTAGGAAACAGACTGAGAACCCAGAGTAAAATTTTCTCCTGCAACCCGTTCTCTTTGTGCTAGATGAACGAACGTCTCTCCACATGCTCAGTTCTGAAAGATAAGTGTGTGGGAAAGCCGTCCTTCAACTATCTTGTTGGGAACACAAAGTTTCTTTTCACTTGCAAACTCCACTCCATACATATATATGGGGAGGTACTAGCTCCAACTCGGTTTTACAGTGAAAACTGCAGGAACTTCAAAACGGCACTAGGAAACAGACTGAGAATCCAGAGTAAAAGTTACTCCTGCAACCCGTTCCCTTTGTGCTAGATGAACGAACGTCTCTCCACATGCTCAGTTCTGAGAGATAAATGTGTGTGAAAGCCGTCCTTCACCTAGCTTGTTGGGAACACAAATTTTCTTTTCACTAGCATACTCCACTCCATACATATATATTGGGAGGTACTAGCTCCAACTCGGTTTTACAGTGAAAACTGAAGGAACTTCAACCCGGCACTAGGAAACAGACTGAGAATCCAGAGTAAAAGTTTCCCCTGCAACCCGTTCCCTTTGTGCTAGATGAACGAACGTCTCTCCACATGCTCAGATCTGAGAGATAAGTGTGTGGGAATGCCATACTTCACCTAGCTTTTTGGGAACACAAAGTTTCTTTTAACTTGCAAACTCCACTCCATACATATATATTGGCAGGTACTAGCTCCAACACCATTTTACAGTGAAAACTGCAGGAACATCAAACCGGCACTAGGAAACAGACTGAGAATCCAGAGTAAAAGTTTCTCCTGCAACCCGTTCCCTTTTTGCTAGATGAACGAACGTCTCTCCACATGCTCAGTTCTGGGAGATAAGTGTGTGTGAAAGCCGTCCTTCACCTAGCTTGTTGGGAACACAAAGTATCTTTTCACATGCAAACTCCACTCGATGCATATATATGGGGAGGTTCAAGCTCCAACTCGTTTTTACAGTGAAAACTGCAGGAACTTCTAACCGGCACTAGGAAACAGACTGAGAATCCAGAGTAAAAGTTTCTCCTGCAACCCTTTCCCTTTCTGCTACATGAACGAACGTCTCTCCAAATGCTCAGTTCTGAGAGATAAGTGTGTGTGAAAGCCGTCCTTCATCTAGCTTGTTGGGAACACAAAGTTTCTTTTAACTTGCAAACTCCACTCCATACATATATATGGGGAGGTACTAGCTCCAACACGGTTTTACTATGAAAACTGCAGGAACTTCAAACCGGCACTAGGAAACAGACTGAGAAACCAGAGTAAAAGTTTCCCCTGCAAACCGTTCCCTTTGTGCTAGATGAACGAACGTCTCTGCACATGCTCAGTTCTGAGAGATAAGTGTGTGTGAAAGCCGTCCTTCACCTAGCTTGTTTGGAACACAAAGTTACGTTTCACTTGCAAACCCCACTCCATACATATATATGGGAAAGTACTAGCTCCAACTCGGTTTTACAGTGAAAACTGCAGGAACTTCAAACCGGCACTAGGAAACAGACTGAGAAACCAGAGTAAAAGTTTCTCCTGCAACCCGTTCCCTTTGTGCTAGATGAACGAACGTCTCTCCACATGCTCAGTTCTGAGAGAGATTTGTGTGTGAAAGCCGTCCTTCACCCAGCTTGTTGGGAACACAAAGTTTCTTTCCAATTGCAAACTCCACTCCATACATATATATGGGGAGGTACAAGCTCCAAGTCGGTTTTAGAGTGAAAACTGCAGGAACTTCAAACCGGCACTAGGAAACAGACTGGGAAACCAGAGTAAAATTTTCTCCTGCAACCCGTTCCCTTTGTGCTAGATGAACGAAAGTCTCTCCACATGCTCAGTTCTTAGAGATAAGTGTGTGTGAAAGCCGTCCTTCACCTAGCTTGTTGGGAACACAAAGTTTCTTTTCACTTGCAGACTCCACACCATACATATATATGGGGAGGTTCAAGCTCCAACTCGGTTTTACAGTGAAAACTGCAGGAAATTCAAACCGGCACTAGGAAACAGACTGAGTAACCAGAGTAAAAGTTTCTCCTGCAACCCGTTCCCTTCGTGTTAGATGAACGAAAGTCTCTCCACAAGCTCAGTTCTGAGAGATAAGTGTGTGGGAAAGCCGTCCTTCACCTAGATTGTTGGGAACCCAAGTTTCTTTTCAGTTGAAAACTCCACTCCATTCATATATATGGGGAGGTACAAGCTCCAACTCTGTTTTACAGTGAAAACTGCAGGAACTTCAAACCGGCACTAGGAAACAGACAGAGAAACAAGAGTAATAGTTTCTCCTGCAACCCGTTCCCTTTGTGCTAGATGAACGAACGTCTCTCCAAATGCTCAGTTCTGAGAGATAAGTGGGTGTGAAAGCCGTACTTCAACTAGCTTGTTGGGAACACAAAGTTTCTTTTCACTTGCAAACTCCACTCCGTATATATATGGGGAGTTACTAGCTCTAAATCTGTTTTACTGTGAAATCTGCGGGAACTTCAAACCGGCACTAGGAAACAGACTGAAAAACCAGAGAAAATGTTTCTCCTGCAAATCGTTCCATTTGTGCTAGATGAACGAACGTCTCTCCACATGCTCAGTTCTGAGAGATAAGTATGTGTGAAATCCGTCCTTCAACTAGCTTGTTGGGAAGACAAAGTTTCTTTTCAGTTGCAAACTCCACTCCATACATATATATGGGGTGGTACTAAATCCAACTCGGTTTTACATTGAAAACTGCAGGAAGTTCAAACCGGCACTAGGAAACAGACTGAGAAACCAGAGTAAAAGTTTCTCCTGCAACCCGTTCCATTTGTACTAGATGAACGAAAGTCTCTCCACATGCTCATTTCTGAGATTTAAGTGTGTGTGAAAGCCGTCCTTCACCTAGCTTGTTGGGAACACAAAGTTTCTTTTCACTTGCAAACTCCACTCCATACATATATATGGGGAGGAACTAGCTCCAACTCGGTTTTACAGTGCAAACTGCAGGAACTTCAAACCGGCACTAGGAAACAGACTGAGAACCCAGAGTAAAATTTTCTCCTGCAACCCGTTCTCTTTGTGCTAGATGAACGAACGTCTCTCCACATGCTCAGTTCTGAAAGATAAGTGTGTGGGAAAGCCGTCCTTCAACTATCTTGTTGGGAACACAAAGTTTCTTTTCACTTGCAAACTCCACTCCATACATATATATGGGGAGGTACTAGCTCCAACTCGGTTTTACAGTGAAAACTGCAGGAATTTCAAAACGGCACTAGGAAACAGACTGAGAATCCAGAGTAAAAGTTACTCCTGCAACCCGTTCCCTTTGTGCTAGATGAACGAACGTCTCTCCACATGCTCAGATCTGAGAGATATGTGTGTGTGAAAGACGTCCTTCAAATAGCTTGCTGGGAAGACAAAGTTTCTTTTCAGTTGCAAACTCCACTCCATACATATATATGGGGTGGTACTAACTTCAACTCGGTTTTACAGTGAAAACTGCAGAAAGTTCAAACCGGCACAAGGAAACAGACTGAGAAACCAGAGTAAAAGTTTCTCCTGCAACCCGTTCCATTTGTGCTAGATGAACGAACGTCTCTCCACATGCTCAGATCTGAGAGATATGTGTGTGTGAAAGACGTCCTTCAAATAGCTTGCTGGGAACACAAAGTTTCTTTTCACTTGCAAATTCCACTCCATACATATATATGGGGAGGAACTATCTCCTACTCGGTTTTACAGTGCAAACTGCAGGAAATTCAAACCGGCACTAGGAAACAGACTGAGATACCAGAGTAAAAGTTTCTCTTGCAACCCATTCCCTTTGTGCTAGATGAACGAACGTCTCTCCACATGCTCAGTTCTGAGAGATAAGTGTGAGTGAAAGCCATCCTTCACCTAAATTGTTGGGAACTCAAAGTTTCTTTTCAGTTGCAAATTCCATTCCATACATATATATGGGGAGGTACAAGCTCCAACTCTGTTTTACAGTGAAAACTGCAGGAACTTCAATCCGGCAGTAGGAAACAGACTGAGAAACCAGAGTAAAAGTTTCACCTTCAACCCGTTCCCTTTGTGCTAGATGAATGAACGTCTCTCCTCATGCTCAGTTCTGAGAGATAATTGTGTGTGAAAGCCGTCCTTCACATAGTTTGTTGGGAACACAAAGTTTCTTTTCACTTGCAAATTCCACTCCATACATATATATGGAGAGGTACTAGCTCAAAATCCGTTTTACTGTGAAATCTGCAGGAACTTCAAAGCGGCACTTGGAAACAGACTGAGAAACCAGAGTAAAAGTTTCTCCTGCAACCCGTTCCCATTGTGCTAGATGAACGAACGCCTCTCCACATGCTCAGTTCTGAGTGATAAATGTGTGTGAAAGCCGTCCTTCACCTAGCTTGTTGGGAACACAAAGTATCTTTTCAGTTGCAAACTCCACTCCATACATATATAAGGGGAGGTACTAACTCCAACTCGGTTTTACAGTGAAAACTGCAGGAACTTAATACCGGCACTAGGAAACAGACTGAGAAACCTGAGTAATAGTTTCTCCTGCAACCCGTTCCCTTTGTGCTAGATGAACGAACGTCTCTGCACATGCTCAGTTCTGAGAGATAATTGTGTGTGAAAGCCGTCCTTCACCTAGCTTGTTGGGAACACAAAGTTTCTTTTCACTTGCAAACTCCACTCCATACATATATATGGGGAGGTACTGCTCCAACCCGGTTTTACAGTGAAAACTGCAGGAACTTCAAACCGGCACTAGGAAACATAATGAGAAACCAGAGTAAAAATTTCTCCTGCAACCCGTTCCATTTTTGCTACATGAACGAACGTCTCTCCACATGCTCAGTTCTGAGAGATAGGTGTGAGTGAAAGCCGTCCTTCACCTAGCTTGTTGGGAACACAAAGTATCTTTTCACATGCAAACACCTCTCCATACATATATATGGGGAGGTACTAGATCCAACTCTGTTTTACAGTGAAAACTGCAGGAACTTCAAACCGGCACTAGGAAACAGACTGAGAATCCAGAGTAAAAGTTTCTCCTGCAACCCTTTCCCTTTTTGCTAGATGAACGAACGTCTCTCCACCTGCTCAGTTCTGAGAGATAAGTGTGTGTGAAAGCCGTCCTTCAACTTGCTTGTTGGGAAGACAAAGTTTCTTTTCAGTTGCAAACTCCACTCCATACATATATATGGGGAGATACTAACTCCAACTCGGATTTACAGTGAAAAATGCAGGAAGTTCAAACCGGCACTAGGAAACAGACTGAGTAACCAGAGTAAAAGTTTCTCCTGCAACCCGTTCCCTTCGTGTTAGATGAACGAAAGTCTCTCCACAAGCTCAGTTCTGAGAGATAAGTGTGTGGGAAAGCCGTCCTTCACCTAGATTGTTGGGAACCCAAGTTTCTTTTCAGTTGAAAACTCCACTCCATTCATATATATGGGGAGGTACAAGCTCCAACTCTGTTTTACAGTGAAAACTGCAGGAACTTCAAACCGGCACTAGGAAACAGACAGAGAAACAAGAGTAAAAGTTTCTCCTGCAACCCGTTCCCTTTGTGCTAGATGAACGAACGTCTCTCCACATGCTCAGTTCTGAGAGATAAGTGGGTGTGAAAGCCGTACTTCAACTAGCTTGTTGGGAACACAAAGTTTCTTTTCACTTGCAAACTCCACTCCGTATATATATGGGGAGTTACTAGCTCTAAATCTGTTTTACTGTGAAATCTGCGGGAACTTCAAACCGGCACTAGGAAACAGACTGAAAAACCAGAGAAAATGTTTCTCCTGCAAATCGTTCCATTTGTGCTAGATGAACGAACGTCTCTCCACATGCTCAGTTCTGAGAGATAAGTATGTGTGAAATCCGTCCTTCAACTAGCTTGTTGGGAAGACAAAGTTTCTTTTCAGTTGCAAACTCCACTCCATACATATATATGGGGTGGTACTAAATCCAACTCGGTTTTACATTGAAAACTGCAGGAAGTTCAAACCGGCACTAGGAAACAGACTGAGAAACCAGAGTAAAAGTTTCTCCTGCAACCCGTTCCATTTGTACTAGATGAACGAAAGTCTCTCCACATGCTCATTTCTGAGATTTAAGTGTGTGTGAAAGCCGTCCTTCACCTAGCTTGTTGGGAACACAAAGTTTCTTTTCACTTGCAAACTCCACTCCATACATATATATGGGGAGGAACTAGCTCCAACTCGGTTTTACAGTGCAAACTGCAGGAACTTCAAACCGGCACTAGGAAACAGACTGAGAACCCAGAGTAAAATTTTCTCCTGCAACCCGTTCTCTTTGTGCTAGATGAACGAACGTCTCTCCACATGCTCAGTTCTGAAAGATAAGTGTGTGGGAAAGCCGTCCTTCAACTATCTTGTTGGGAACACAAAGTTTCTTTTCACTTGCAAACTCCACTCCATACATATATATGGGGAGGTACTAGCTCCAACTCGGTTTTACAGTGAAAACTGCAGGAATTTCAAAACGGCACTAGGAAACAGACTGAGAATCCAGAGTAAAAGTTACTCCTGCAACCCGTTCCCTTTGTGCTAGATGAACGAACGTCTCTCCACATGCTCAGATCTGAGAGATATGTGTGTGTGAAAGACGTCCTTCAAATAGCTTGCTGGGAAGACAAAGTTTCTTTTCAGTTGCAAACTCCACTCCATACATATATATGGGGTGGTACTAACTTCAACTCGGTTTTACAGTGAAAACTGCAGAAAGTTCAAACCGGCACAAGGAAACAGACTGAGAAACCAGAGTAAAAGTTTCTCCTGCAACCCGTTCCATTTGTGCTAGATGAACGAAAGTCTCTCCACATGCTCATTTCTGAGATTTAAGTGTGTGTGAAAGCCGTCGTTCAACTAGCTTGTTGGGAACACAAAGTTTCTTTTCACTTGCAAATTCCACTCCATACATATATATGGGGAGGAACTATCTCCTACTCGGTTTTACAGTGCAAACTGCAGGAAATTCAAACCGGCACTAGGAAACAGACTGAGATACCAGAGTAAAAGTTTCTCTTGCAACCCATTCCCTTTGTGCTAGATGAACGAACGTCTCTCCACATGCTCAGTTCTGAGAGATAAGTGTGAGTGAAAGCCATCCTTCACCTAAATTGTTGGGAACTCAAAGTTTCTTTTCAGTTGCAAATTCCACTCCATACATATATATGGGGAGGTACAAGCTCCAACTCTGTTTTACAGTGAAAACTGCAGGAACTTCAATCCGGCAGTAGGAAACAGACTGAGAAACCAGAGTAAAAGTTTCACCTTCAACCCGTTCCCTTTGTGCTAGATGAATGAACGTCTCTCCTCATGCTCAGTTCTGAGAGATAATTGTGTGTGAAAGCCGTCCTTCACATAGTTTGTTGGGAACACAAAGTTTCTTTTCACTTGCAAATTCCACTCCATACATATATATGGAGAGGTACTAGCTCAAAATCCGTTTTACTGTGAAATCTGCAGGAACTTCAAAGCGGCACTTGGAAACAGACTGAGAAACCAGAGTAAAAGTTTCTCCTGCAACCCGTTCCCATTGTGCTAGATGAACGAACGCCTCTCCACATGCTCAGTTCTGAGTGATAAATGTGTGTGAAAGCCGTCCTTCACCTAGCTTGTAGGGAACACAAAGTTTCTTTTCACTTGCAAACTCCACTCCATACATATATATGGGGAGGTACTGCTCCAACCCGGTTTTACAGTGAAAACTGCAGGAACTTCAAACCGGAACTAGGAAACATAATGAGAAACCAGAGTAAAAATTTCTCCTGCAACCCGTTCCATTTTTGCTACATGAACGAACGTCTCTCCACATGCTCAGTTCTGAGAGATAGGTGTGAGTGAAAGCCGTCCTTCACCTAGCTTGTTGGGAACACAAAGTATCTTTTCACATGCAAACACCTCTCCATACATATATATGGGGAGGTACTAGATCCAACTCTGTTTTACAGTGAAAACTGCAGGAACTTCAAACCGGCACTAGGAAACAGACTGAGAATCCAGAGTAAAAGTTTCTCCTGCAACCCTTTCCCTTTTTGCTAGATGAACGAACGTCTCTCCACCTGCTCAGTTCTGAGAGATAAGTGTGTGTGAAAGCCGTCCTTCAACTTGCTTGTTGGGAAGACAAAGTTTCTTTTCAGTTGCAAACTCCACTCCATACATATATATGGGGAGATACTAAATCCAACTCGGATTTACAGTGAAAAATGCAGGAAGTTCAAACCGGCACTAGGAAACAGACTGAGAAACCAGAGTAAAAGTTTCTCCTGCAACCCCTTCACTTTGTGCTAGATGAACGAACGTCTCTCCACATGCTCATTTCTGAGATTTAAGTGTGTGTGAAAGCCGTCCTTCAACTAGCTTGTTGGGAACACAAAGTTTCTTTTCATTTGCAAACTCCACTCCATACATATATATGGGGAGGAACTAGCTCCAACTCGGTTTTACAGTGCAAACTGCAGGAACTTCAAACAGGCACTAGGAAACAGACTGAGA
Organism: Camelus dromedarius; assembly: GCF_036321535.1. Lineage (NCBI taxonomy): Eukaryota > Metazoa > Chordata > Mammalia > Artiodactyla > Camelidae > Camelus > Camelus dromedarius. The sequence goes on along the minus strand of NC_087441.1, from coordinate 86,106,688 downwards.
AACCAGAGTAAAAGTTTCTCCTGCAACCCATTCCCTTTGTGCTAGATGAACGAACGTCTCTCCACATGCTCAGTTCTGAGAGATAAGTGTGTGTGAAAGCCGTCCTTCACCTAGCTTGTTGGGAACACAAAGTTTCTTTTCACATGCAAAATCCACTCCATACATATATATGGGGAGGTACGAGCTCCAACACGGTTTTACAGTGAAAACAGCAGGAACTTAAAACCGGCACTAGGAAACAGACTGAGAAACCAGAGTAATAGTTTCTCCTGCAAACCGTTCCCTTTTTGCTAGATGAACGAAAGTCTCTCCACATGCTCAGTTCTGGGAGATAAGTGTGTGTGAAAGCCGTCCTTCACCTAGCTTGTTGGGAACACAAAGTATCTTTTCACATGCAAACTCCACTTGATACATATATATGGGGAGGTTCAAGCTCCAACTCGGTTTTACAGTGAAATCTGCAGGAACTTCAAACCGGCACTAGGAAACAGACTGAGAATCCAGAGTAAAATTTCTCCTGCAACCCTTTCCCTTTCTGCTAGATGAACGAACGTCTCTCCACATGCTCAGTTCTGAGAGATAAGTGTGTGTGAAAGCCGTCCTTCATCTAGCTTGTTGGGAACACAAAGTTTCTTTTAACTTGCAAACTCCACTCCATACATATATATGGGGAGGTACTAGCTCCAACACTGTTTTACTATGAAAACTGCAGGAACTTCAAACCGGCACTAGGAATCAGACTGAGTAACCAGAGTAAAAGTATCTCCTGCAACCCGTTCCCTTCGTGTTAGATGAACGAATGTCTCTCCACAAGCTCAGTTCTGAGAGATAAGTGTGTGGGAAGCCGTCCTTCACCTAGATTGTTGGGAACCCAAGTTTCTTTTCAGTTGAAAATTCCACTCCATTCATATATATGGGGAGGTACAAGCTCCAACTCTGTTTTACAGTGAAAACTGCAGGAACTTCAAACCGGCACTAGGAAACAGACAGAGAAACAAGAGAAAAAGTTTCTCCTGCAACCCGTTCCCTTTGTGCTAGATGAACGAACATCTCTCCACATGCTCAGTTCTGAGAGATAAGTGGGTGTGAAAGCCGTACTTCAACTAGCTTGTTGGGAACACAAAGTTTCTTTTCACTTGCAAACTCCACTCCATACATATATATGGGGAGGTACTAGCTCCAACTCGGTTTTAGAGTGCAAACTGCAGGAACTTCAAAACGGCACTAGGAAACAGACTGAGAAACCAGAGTAAAATTTTCTCCTGCAACCCGTTCCCTTTGTGCTAGATGAACGAACGTCTCTCCACATGCTCAGTTCTGAGAGATAATTGTGTGTGAATGCCGTCCTTCACATAGTTTGTGGGGAACACAAAGTTTCTTTTCACTTGCAAACTCCACTCCATATATATATATTGGGAGGTACTAGCTCAAAAACTGTTTTACTGTGAAATCTGCAGGAACTCCAAACCGGCTCTAGGAACCGGACTGACAAACCAGAGTAAAAGTTCCTCCTGCAACCCGTTCCATTTGTGCTAGATGAACGAACGTCTCTCCACATGCTCAGTTCTGAGAGATAAGTGTGTGTGAAAGCCGTCCTTCAAATAGCTTGTTGGGAAGACAAAGTTTCTTATCAGTTGCAAACTCCAATCCATACATATATATGTCGAGGTACTAACTCCAACTCGGTTTTACAGTGAAAACTGCAGGAAATTCAAACCGGCACTAGGAAACAGACAGAGAAACCAGAGTAAAAGTTTCTCCTGCAACCCGTTCCCTTTGGGCTAGATGAACGAACGTCTCTCCACATGCTCATTTCTGAGACTTAAGTGTGTGTGAAAGCCGTCCTTCACCTAGCTTGTTGGGAACACAAAGTTTCTTTTCACTTGCAAACTCCACTCCATACATATATATGGGGAGGTACTAGCTCCAACTAGGTTTTACAGTGCAAACTGCAGGAACTTCAAAACGGCACTAGGAAACAGACTGAGAAACCAGAGTAAAAGTTTCTCCTGCAACCCATTCCATTTGTGCTAGATGAACGAACGTCTCTCCACATGCTCAGTTCTGAGAGATAAGTGTGAGTGAAAGCCGTCCTTCACCTAGATTGTTGGGAATCCAAAGTTTCTTTTCAGTTGCAAACTCCACTCCATACATATATATGCGGAGATTCAAGCTCCAACTCTGTTTTACAGTGAAAACTGCAGGAACTTCAAACCGGCACTAGGAAACAGACTGAGAAACCAGAGTAAAAGTTTCTCCTGCAACCCGTTCCCTTTGTGCTAGATGAACGAACGTCTCTCCACATGCTCAGTTCTGAGACATAATTGTGTGTGAATGCCGTCCTTCACCTAGGTTGTTGGGAACACAAAGTTTCTTTTCACTTGCAAACTCCACTCCATATATATATATTGGGAGGTACTAGCTCAAAAACAGTTTTACTGTGAAATCTGCAGGAACTTCAAACCGGCACTAGGAACCGGACTGACAAACCAGAGTAAAAGTTCCTACAGCAACCCGTTCCATTTGTGCTAGATGTACGAACGTCTCTCCACATGCTCAGATCTGAGAGATATATGTGTGTGAAAGCCGTACTTCACCTAGCTTGTTGGGAACACAAAGTATCTTTTCAGTTGCAAACTCCACTCCATACATATATATGGGGAGGTACTAACTCCAACACTGTTTTACAGTGAAAACTGCAGGAACTTCAAACTGCACTAGGAAACAGACTGAGAAACCAGAGTAGAAGTTTCTCCTGCAACCCGTTCCCTTTGTGCTAGATGAACGAACGTCTCTCCACATGCTCAGTTCTGAGAGATAAGTGTGAGTGAAAGCCGTACTTCACCCAGATTGTTGGGAACACAAAGTTCCTTTTCAGTTGCAAACTCCACTTCATACATATATATGGGGAGATAAAAGCTCCAAATCTGTTTTACAGTGAAAACTGCAGGAACTTCAAACCGGCACTAGGAAACAGACTGAGAAACCAGAGTAAAAGTTTCTCCTGCAACCCGTTCCCTTTGTGCTAGATGAACGAACGTCTCTCCACATGCTAAGTTCTGAGAGATATTTGTGTGTGAATGCCGTCCTTCACCTAGTTTGATGGGAACACAAAGTTTCTTTTCACTTGCAAACTCCACTCCATATATATATATTGAGAGGTACTAGCACAAAAACTGTTTTACTGTGAAATCTGCAGGAACTTCAAACCGGCACTAGGAACCGGACTGACAAACCAGAGTAAAAGTTCCTCCTGCAACCCGTTCCATTTGTGCTAGATGAACGAACGTCTCTCCACATGCTCATTTCTCAGATTTAAGTGTGTGTGAAAGCCGTCCTTCAACTAGCTTGTTGGGAATACAAAGATTCTTTTCACTTGCAAACTCCACTCCATACATATATATGGGGAGGAACTAGCTCCAACTCGGTTTTACAGTGCAAACTGCAGGAACTTCAAACCGGCACTAGGAAACAGACTGAGAAACCAGAGTAAAAGTTTCTCCTTCAACCCATTCACTTTGTGCTAGATGAACGAACGTCTCTCCACATGCTCAGTTCTGAGAAATATGTGTGAGTGAAAGCCGTCCTTCACCTAGATTGTTGGGAACACAAAGTTTCTGTTCATTTGCAAATTCCACTCCATACATATCTATGAGGAGGTACAAGCTCCAACTCTGTTTTACAGTGAAAACTGCAGGAACTTTAAACCGGCACTAGGAAACAGACTGAGAAACCAGAGTAAAAATTTCTCCTGCAACCCGTTCCCTTTGTGCTAGATGAACGAACGTCTCTCCACATGCTCAGTTCTGAGAGATAATTGTGTGTGAAAGCCGTCCTTCAAATAGTTTGTTGGGAACACAAAGTATCTTTTCAGTTGCAAACTACACTCCATACATATATATGGGGTGGTACTAGCTCCAAAACGGCTTTACAGTGAAAACTGCAGGAACTTCAAACCGGCACTAGGAAACAGACTGAGAAACCAGAGTAAAAGTTTCTCCTGCAACCCGTTCCGTTTTTGCAAGATGAACGAAAGTATCTCAACATGCTAAGTTCTGAGAGATAAGTGTGTGTGAAAGCCGTCCTTCACCTAGCTTGTTGGGAACACAAAGTATCTTTTCACATGCAAACTCCACTACATACATATATATGGGGAGGTACAAGCTCCAACACGGTTTTACAGTGAAAACTGCAGGAACTTCAAACAGGCACTTGGAAACAGACTGAGAAACCAGAGTAAAAGTTTCTCCTGCAAAACGTTCCCTTTGTGCTAGATGAACGAACGTCTCTGCACCTGCTCAGTTCTGAGAGATATGTGTGTGTGAAAGCCGTCCTTCACCTATCTTGTTTGGAACACAAAGTTTCTTTTTACTTGCAAACTCCACTCCATACATATATATGGGGAGGTACTAGCTCCAACTCGGTTTTACAGTGAAAACTGCAGGAACTTCAAACCGGCACTAGGAAACAGACTGAGAAACCAGAGTAAAAGTTTCCCCTGCCACCCGTTCCCTTTGTGCTAGATGAACGAACGTCTCTCCACATGCTCAGTTCTGAGAGATGTGTGTGTGAAAGCCGTCCTTCACCAAGCTTGTTGGGAACACAAAGTTTCTTTCCAAATGCAAACTCCACTCCATACATATATATGGGGAGGTAGTAGCTCCAAGTCTGTTTTACAGAGAAAACTGCAGGAACTTCAAAACGGCACTAGGAAACAGACTGAGAAACGAGAGTAATAGTTTCTCCTGCAACCCGTTCACTTTGTGCTAGATGAAAGAACGTCTCTCCACATGCTCAGTTCTGAGAGATAAGTGTGTGTGAAAGCCGTCATTCACCTAGCTTGTTGGGAACACAAAGTTTCTTTTCACTTGCAGACTTCACACCATACATATATATGGGGAGGTATTAGCTATAACTCGGTTTTACAGTGAAAATTGCAGGAAATTCCAACCGGCACTAGGAAACAGACTGAGAAACCAGAGTAAAAGTTTCTCCTGCAACCCGTTCCCTTTGTGCTGGATGAACGAAAGTCTCTCCACATGCTCAGTTCTGAGAGATAAGTTTTTGGGAAAGCCGTCCTTCACCTAGATTGTTGGGAACCCAATTTTCTTTTCAGTTGCAAACTCCATTCAATACATATATATGGGGAGGTACAAGCTCCAACTTTGTTTTACAGTGAAACCTGCAGGAACTTCAAACCGGCACTAGGAAACAGACAGAGAAACCAGAGTAAAAGTTTCTCCTGCAACCCAATCCCATTGTGCTAGATGAACGAAAGTCTCTCCACATGCTCAGTTCTGAGAGATAATTGTGTGTGAATGCCGTCCTTCACATAGTTTCTTGGGAACACAAAGTTTCTTTTCACTTGCAAACTCCACTTCATATATATATATTGGGAGGTACTAGCTCAAAAACTGTTTTACTGTGAAATCTGCAGGAACTTCAAACCGGCTCTAGGAACCGGACTGACAAACCAGAGTAAAAGTTCCTCCTGCAACCCGTTCCATTTGTGCTAGATGAACGAACGTCTCTCCACATGCTCAGTTCTGAGAGATAAGTGTGTGTGAAAGCCGTCCTTCAAATAGCTTGTTGGGAAGACAAAGTTTCTTATCAGTTGCAAACTCCACTCCATACATATATATGGGGAGGTACTAACTCCAACTCGGTTTTACAGTGAAAACTGCAGGAAATTCAAACCGGCACTAGGAAACAGACTGATAAACCAGAGTAAAAGTTTCTCCTGCAACACGTTCCCTTTGGGCTAGATGAACGAACGTCTCTCCACATGCTCATTTCAGAGACATAAGTGTGTGTGATAGCCGTCCTTCACCTAGCTTGTTGGAAACACAAAGTTTCTTTTCACTTGCAAACTCCACTCCATAAATATATATGGGGAGGTACTAGCTCCAACTCTGTTTTACAGTGAAAACTGCAGGAACTTCAAACCGGCACTAGGAAACAGACTGAGAAACCAGAGTAAAATTTCAACTGCAACCCGTTCCCTTTGTGCTAGATGAACGAACGTCTCTCCACATGCTCAGTTCTGAGATTTAAGTGTGTGTGAAAGCCGTAATTCACCTAGCTTGTTGGGAACACAAAGTTTCTTTTCACTTGCAAACTCCACTCCATACATATATATGGGGAGGTACTAGCTCCACCTCGGTTTTACAGTGAAAACTGCAGGAACTTCAACCCGGCACTAGGAAACAGACTGAGAATCCAGAGTAAAAGTTTCTCCTGAAACCCGTTCCCTTTGTGCTAGAAGAACGAACGTCTCTCCACATGCTCAGTTCTGAGAGATAAGTGTGTGGGAATGCCATTCTTCACCTAGGTTTTTGGGAACACAAAGTATCTTTTAACTTGCAAACTCCACTCCATACATATAAATTGGGGGGTACTAGCTCCAACTCGGTTTTACAGTGAAAACTGCAGGAACTTCAAACCGGCACTAGGAAACAGACTGAGAATCCAGAGTAAAAGTTTCTCCTGCAAACCGTTCCCTTTGTGTTAAATGAACGAACGTCTCTCCACATGCTCAGATCTGAGAGATATGTGTGTGTGAAAGCCGTCCTTCACCTAGCTTGTTGGTAACACAAAGTTTCTTTTCACTTGCAAACTCCACTCCATATATATATATGGGGAGGTACTAGCTTCAACTCGGTTTTACAGTGAAAACTGCCGGAAGTTCAAACCGGCACTAGGAAACAGACTGAGAAACCAGAGTAATAGTTTCTCCTGCAACCCATTCCCTTTGTGCTAGATGAACGAACGTCTCTCCACATGCTCAGTTCTGGGAGATAAGTGTGTGTGAAAGCCGTCCTTCACCTAGCTTGTTGGGAACACAAAGTATCTTTTCACATGCAAACTCCACTCGATACATATATATGGGGAGTTACTAGCTCCAACTCGGTTTTACAGTGAAAAATGCAGGAACTTCAAACCGGCACTAGGAAACAGACTGAGAATCCAGAGTAAAAGTTTCTCCTGCAACCCTTTCCTTTTTTGCTAGATGAACGAACGTCTCTCCACATGCTCAGTTCTGAGAGATAAGTGTGTGTGAAAGCCGTCCTTCACCTAGCTTGTTGGGAACACAAAGTTTCTTTTAACTTGCAAACCCCACTCCATACATTTATATGGGGAGGTACTAGCTCCAACACGGTTTTACTATGAAAACTGCAGGAACTTCAAACCGGCACTAGGAAACAGACTGAGAAACCAGAATAATAGTTTCCCTGCAACCCATTCCCTTTGTGCTAGATGAACGAACGTCTCTGCACATGCTCAGTTCTGAGAGATAAGTGTGTGTGAAAGCAGAACTTCACCTAGCTTGTTGGGAACACAAAGTTTCTTTTCACTTGCAAACTCCACTCCATACATATATATGGGTAGGTACAAGCTCCAAGTCGGTTTTACAGTGAAAACTGCAGGAACTTCAAACCGGCACTAGGAAACAGACTGGGAAACCAGAGTAAAATTTTCTCCTGCCACTCGTTCCCTTTGTGCTAGATGAACGAACGTCTCTCCACATGCTCAGTTCTGAGAGATAAGTGGGTGTGAATGCCGTACTTCAACTAGCTTGTTGGGAACACAAAGTTTCTTTTCACTTGCAAACTCCACTCCGTACATATATATGGGGAGTTACTAGCTCCAAATCTGTTTTACTGTGAAATCTGCAGGAACTTCAAACCGGCACTAGGAAACAGACTGAAAATCCAGAGTAATAGTTTCTCCTACAACCCGTTCCATTTGTGCTAGATGAAAGAAAGTCTCTCCACATGCTCAGTTCTGAGAGATAAGAGTGTGTGAAAGCCGTCCTTCAACTAGCTTGTTGGGAACACAAAGATTCTTTTCACTTGCAAACTCCACTCCATACATATATATGGGGAGGAACTAGCTCCAACTCGGTTTTACAGTGCAAACTGCAGGAACTTCAAACCGGCACTAGGAAACAGACTGAGAAACCAGAGTAATAGTTCCTCCTTCAACCCATTCCCTTTGTGGTAGATGAACGAACGTCTCTCCACATGCTCAGTTCTGAGAGATATGTGTGAGTGAAAGCCGTCCTTCACCTAGATTGTTGGGAACACAAAGTTTCTTTTCATTTGCAAATTCCTCTCCATACATATATATGGGGAGGTACAAGCTCCAACTCTGTTTTACAGTGAAAACTGCAGGAACTTCCAACCGGCACTAGGAAACAGACTGAGAAACCAGAGTAAAAATTTCTCCTGCAACCCGTTCCCTTTGTGCTAGATGAACGAACGTCTCTCCACATGCTCAGTTCTGAGAGATAAGAGTGTGTGAAAGCCGTCCTTCAAATAGCTTGTTGGGAAGACAAAGTTTCTTTTCATTTGCAAACTCCACTCCATACATATATATGGGGAGATACTAACTCCAACTCGCTTTTACAGTGAAAACTGCAGGAACTTAATACAGGCACTAGGAAAAAGACTGAGAATCCAAATTAAAAGTTTCTCCTGCAACCCGTTCACTTTGTGCTAGATGAAAGAACGTCTCTCCACATGCTCAGTTCTGAGAGATAAGTGTGTGTGAAAGCCGTCCTTCACCTAGCTTGTTGGGAACACAAAGTTTCTTTTCACTTGAAGACTCCACACCATACATATATATGGGGAGGTATTAGCTCCAACTCGATTTTACAGTGAAAATTGCAGGAAATTCAAACCGGCACTAGGAAACAGACTGAGAAACCAGAGTAAAAGTTTCTCCTGCAAACCGTTCCCTTTGTGCTGGATGAACGAAATCTCTCCACATGCTCAGTTCTGAGAGATAAGTTTTTGGGAAAGCCGTCCTTCACCTAGATTGTTGGGAACCCAATTTTCTTTTCAGTTGCAAACTCCATTCCATACATATATATGGGGAGGTACAAGCTCCAACTCTGTTTTACAGTGAAAACTGCAGGAACTTCAAACCGGCACTAGGGAACAGACAGAGAAACCAGAGTAAAAGTTTCTCCTGCAACCCAATCCCTTTGTGCTAAATGAACGAACGTCTCTCCACATGCTCAGTTCTGAGAGAAAAGTGTGTGTGAAAGCCGTACTTCACCTAGCTTGTTGGGAACACAAAGTTTCTTTTCACTTGCAAACTCCACTCCATACATATATATGGGGAGTTACTAGCTCCAAATCGGTTTTACTGTGAAATCTGCAGGAACTTCTAACCGGCACTAGGAAACAGACTGACAAACCAGAGAAAAAGTTTCTCCTGAAACCCGTTCCATTTGTGCTAGATCAACGAACGTCTCTCCACATGCTCAGTTCTGAGAGATAAGTGTGTGTGAAAGCCGTCCTTCAACTAGCTTGTTGGGAAGACAAAGTTTCTTATCAGTTGCAAATTCCACTCCATATATATATATGGGGAGGTACTAACTCCAACTCGGTTTTAGAGGGAAAAATGCAGGAAATTCAAACCGGCACTAGGAAAAAGACTGAGAAACCAAAGTAAAAGTTTTTCCTGCAACCCGTTCCATTTGGGCTAGATGAACGAACGTCTCTCCACATTTTCATTTCTGAGATTTAAGTGTGTGTGAAAGCCGTCCTTCACCTAGCTTGTTGGGAACACAAAGTTTCTTTTCACTTGCAAACTCCACTCCATACATATATATGGGGAGGTACTAGCTCCAACTCGGTTTTACAGTGCAATATGCAGGAACTTCAAAACGGCACTAGGAAACAGACTGAGAAACCAGAGTAAAAGTTTCTCCGGCAACCCATTCCATTTGTGCTAGATGAACGAACGTCTCTCCACATGCTCAGTTCTGAGAGATAAGTGTGAGTGAAAGCCGTCCTTCACCTAGATTGTTGGGAACCCAAAGTTTCTTTTCAGTTGCAAACTCCACTCCATACATATATATGGGGAGATACAAGCTCCAAATCTGTTTTACAGTGAAAACTGCAGGAACTTCAAACCGGCACTAGGAAACAGACTGAGAAACCAGAGTAAAATTTTCTCCTGCAACCCGTTCCCTTTGTGCTAGATGAACGAACGTCTCTCCACATGCTCAGTTCTGAGAGATAATTGTGTGTGAATGCCGTCCTTCACATAGTTTGTTGGGAACACAAAGTTTCTTTTCACTTGCAAACTCCACTCCATATATATATATATGGAGGTACTAGCACAAAAACAGTTTTACTGTGAAATCTGCAGGAACTCCAAACCGGCTCTAGGAACCGGACTGACAAACCAGAGTAAAAGTTCCTCCTGCAACCCGATCCATTTGTGCTAGATGAACGAACGTCTCTCCACATGCTCAGTTCTGAGAGATAAGTGTGTGTGAAAGCCGTCCTTCAAATAGCTTGTTGGGAAGACAAAGTTTCTTATCAGTTGCAAACTCCACTCCATACATATATATGGGGAGGTACTAACTCCAACTCGGTTTTACAATGAAAACTGCAGGAAATTCAAACCGGCACTAGGAAACAGACTGAGAAACCAGAGTAAAAGTTTCTCCTGCAACCCGTTCCCTTTGGGCTAGATGAACGAACGTCTCTCCACATGCTCATTTCTGAGACTTAAGTGTGTGTGAAAGCCGTCCTTCACCTAGCTTGTTGGGAACACAAAGTTTCTTTTCACTTGCAAACTCCACTCCATACATATATATGGGGAGGTACTAGCTCCAACTCGGTTTTACAGTGCAAACTGCAGGAACTTCAAAACGGCACAAGGAAACAGACTGAGAAACCAGAGTAAAAGTTTCTCCTGCAACCCATTCCATTTGTGCTAGATGAACGAACGACTCTCCACATGCTCAGTTCTGAGAGATAAGTGTGAGTGAAAGCCGTCCTTCACCTAGATTGTTGGGAACCCAAAGTTTCTTTTCAGTTGCAAACTCCACTCCATACATATATATGGGGAGATTCAAGCTCCAACTCTGTTTTACAGTGAAAACTGCAGGAACTTCAAACCGGCACTAGGAAACAGACTGAGAAACCAGAGTAAAAGTTTCTCCTGCAACCCGTTCCCTTTGTGCTAGATGAACGAACGTCTCTCCACATGCTCAGTTCTGAGACATAATTGTGTGTGAATGCCGTACTTCACCTAGGTTGTTGGGAACACAAAGTTTCTTTTCACTTGCAAACTCCACTCCATATATATATATTGGGAGGTACTAGCTCAAAAACAGTTTTACTGTGAAATCTGCAGGAACTTCAAACCGGCACTAGGAACCGGACTGACAAACTAGAGTAAAAGTTCCTACTGCAAACCGTTCCATTTGTGCTAGATGTACGAACGTCTCTCCACATGCTCAGTTCTGAGAGATAAGTGTGTGTGAAAGCCATCCTTCACCTAGCTTGTTGGGAACACATAGTATCTTTTCATTTGCAAACTCCACTCCATACATATATATGGGGAGATACTAAATCCAACACGGTTTTACAGTGAAAACTGCAGGAACTTCAAACCGGCACAAGGAAACAGACTGAAAAACCAGAGTAGAAGTTTCTCCTGCAACCCGTTCCCTTTGTGCTAGATGAACGAACGTCTCTCCACATGCTCAGTTCTGAGAGATAAGTGTGAGTGAAAGCCGTACTTCACCCAGCTTGTTGGGAACACAAAGTTTCTTTTCAGTTGCAAACTCCACTCCATACATATATATGGGGAGGTACTAGCTCCAACTAGGTTTTACAGTGCAAACTGCAGGTACTTCAAACCGGCACTAGGAAACAGACTGAGAAACCAGAGTAAAAGTTTCTCCTGCAACCCGTTCCATTTGTGCTAGATGAAAGAAAGTCTCTCCACATGCTCAGTTCTGAGAGATAAGAGTGTGTGAAAGCCGTCCTTCAACTAGCTTGTTGGGAACACAAAGATTCTTTTCACTTGCAAACTCCACTCCATACATATATATGGGGAGGTACTAGCTCCAACTCGGTTTTACAGTGCAAACTGCAGGTACTTCAAACCGGCACTAGGAAACAGACTGAGAAACCAGAGTAAAAGTTTCTCCTGCAACCCGTTCCATTTGTGCTAGATGAAAGAAAGTCTCTCCACATGCTCAGTTCTGAGAGATAAGAGTGTGTGAAAGCCGTCCTTCAACTAGCTTGTTGGGAACACAAAGATTCTTTTCACTTGCAAACTCCACTCCATACATATATATGGGGAGGTACTAGCTCAAAATCCGTTTTACTGTGAAATCTGCAGGAACTTCAAAGCGGCACTAGGAAACAGACTGAGAAACCAGAGAAAAAGTTTCTCCTGCAAACCGTTCCCTTTGTGCTAGATGAACGAACGTCTCTCCACATGCTCAGTTCTGAGAGATAAATGTGTGTGAAAGCCGTCCTTCACCTAGCTTGTTGGGAACACAAAGTATCTTTTCAGATGCAAACTCCACTCCATACATATATATGGGGAGATACTAACTCCAACTCGCTTTTACAGTGAAAACTGCAGGAACTTAATACAGGCACTAGGAAAAAGACTGAGAATCCAAATTAAAAGTTTCTCCTGCAACCCGTTCACTTTGTGCTAGATGAAAGAACGTCTCTCCACATGCTCAGTTCTGAGAGATAAGTGTGTGTGAAAGCCGTCCTTCACCTAGCTTGTTGGGAACACAAAGTTTCTTTTCACTTGCAGACTCCACACCATACATATATATGGGGAGGTATTAGCTCCAACTCGGTTTTACAGTGAAAATTGCAGGAAATTCAAACCGGCACTAGGAAACAGACTGAGAAACCAGAGTAAAAGTTTCTCCTGCAAACCGTTCCCTTTGTGCTGGATGAACGAAATCTCTCCACATGCTCAGTTCTGAGAGATAAGTTTTTGGGAAAGCCGTCCTTCACCTAGATTGTTGGGAACCCAATTTTCTTTTCAGTTGCAAACTCCATTCCATACATATATATGGGGTGGTACAAGCTCCAACTCTGTTTTACAGTGAAAACTGCAGGAACTTCAAACCGGCACTAGGGAACAGACAGAGAAAAGAGAGTAAAAGTTTCTCCTGCAACCCAATCCCTTTGTGCTAGATGAACGAACGTCTCTCCACATGCTCAGTTCTGAGAGAAAAGTGTGTGTGAAAGCCGTACTTCACCTAGCTTGTTGGGAACACAAAGTTTCTTTTCACTTGCAAACTCCACTCCGTACATATATATGGGGAGTTACTAGCTCCAAATCGGTTTTACTGTGAAATCTGCAGGAACTTCAAACCGGCACTAGGAAACAGACTGACAAACCAGAGAAAAAGTTTCTCCTGAAACCCGTTCCATTTGTGCTAGATCAACGAACGTCTCTCCACATGCTCAGTTCTGAGAGATAAGTGTGTGTGAAAGCCGTCCTTCAACTAGCTTGTTGGGAAGACAAAGTTTCTTATCAGTTGCAAACTCCACTCCATATATATATATGGGGAGGTACTAACTCCAACTCGGTTTTAGAGGGAAAAATGCAGGAAATTCAAACCGGCACTAGGAAACAGACTGAGATACCAGAGTAAAAGTTTCTCCTGCAACCCGTTCCCTTTGGGCTAGATGAACGAACGTCTCTCCACATGCTCATTTCTGAGACTTAAGTGTGTGTGAAAGCCGTCCTTCACCTAGCTTGTGGGAACACAAAGTTTCTTTTCACTTGCAAACTCCACTCCATACATATATATGGGGAGGTACTAGCTCCAACTCGGTTTTACAGTGCAAACTGCAGGAACTTCAAAACGGCACAAGGAAACAGACTGAGAAACCAGAGTAAAAGTTTCTCCTGCAACCCATTCCATTTGTGCTAGATGAACGAACGACTCTCCACATGCTCAGTTCTGAGAGATAAGTGTGAGTGAAAGCCGTCCTTCACCTAGATTGTTGGGAACCCAAAGTTTCTTTTCAGTTGCAAACTCCACTCCATACATATATATGGGGAGATTCAAGCTCCAACTCTGTTTTACAGTGAAAACTGCAGGAACTTCAAACCGGCACTAGGAAACAGACTGAGAAACCAGAGTAAAAGTTTCTCCTGCAACCCGTTCCCTTTGTGCTAGATGAACGAACGTCTCTCCACATGCTCAGTTCTGAGACATAATTGTGTGTGAATGCCGTACTTCACCTAGGTTGTTGGGAACACAAAGTTTCTTTTCACTTGCAAACTCCACTCCATATATATATATTGGGAGGTACTAGCTCAAAAACAGTTTTACTGTGAAATCTGCAGGAACTTCAAACCGGCACTAGGAACCGGACTGACAAACTAGAGTAAAAGTTCCTACTGCAACCCGTTCCATTTGTGCTAGATGTACGAACGTCTCTCCACATGCTCAGTTCTGAGAGATAAGTGTGTGTGAAAGCCGTCCTTCACCTAGCTTGTTGGGAACTCAAAGTATCTTTTCAGTTGCAAACTCCACTCCATACATATATATGGGGAGATACTAAATCCAACACGGTTTTACAGTGAAAACTGCAGGAACTTCAAACCGGCACTAGGAAACAGACTGAGAAACCAGAGTAGAAGTTTCTCCTGCAACCCGTTCCCTTTGTGCTAGATGAACGAACGTCTCTCCACATGCTCAGTTCTGAGAGATAAGTGTGAGTGAAAGCTGTACTTCACCCAGCTTGTTGGGAACACAAAGTTTCTTTTCAGTTGCAAACTCCACTCCATACATATATATGGGGAGATAAAAGCTCCAAATCTGTTTTACAGTGAAAACTGCAGGAACTTCAAACAGGCACTAGGAAACAGACTGAGAAACCAGAGTAAAATTTTATCCTGCAACCCGTTTCCTTTGTGCTAGATGAACGAACGTCTCTCCACATGCTCAGTTCTGAGAGATAATTGTGTGTGAATGCCGTCCTTCACCTAGTTTGTTGGGAACACAAAGTTTCTTTTCATTTGCAAACTCCACTCCATATATATATATTGGGAGGTACTAGCTCAAAAACACTTTTACTGTGAAATCTGCAGGAACTTCAAACCGGCACTAGGAACCGGACTGACAAACCAGAGTAAAAGTTCCTCCTGCAACCCGTTCCATTTGTGCTAGATGAACGAACGTCTCTCCACATGCTCAGTTCTGAGAGATAAGTGTGTGTGAAAGCCGTCCTTCAAATAGCTTGTTGGGAAGACAAAGTTTCTTATCAGTTGCAAATTACACTCCATACATATATATGGGGAGGTACTAACTCCAACTCGGTTTTACAGTGAAAACTGCAGGAAATTCAAACCGGCACTAGGAAACAGACTGAGAAACCAGAGTAAACGTTTCTCCTGCAACCCGTTCCCTTTGTGCCAGATGAACGAACGTCTCTGCACATGCTCAGTTCTGAGAGATAAGTGTGTGTGAAAGCCGTCCTTCACCCAACTTGTTGGGAACACAAAGTTTCTTTTCACTTGCAAACTCCACTCCATACGTATATATGGGGAGGAAATATCTCCAACTCGGTTTTTCAGTGAAAACTGCAGGAACATCAAAACGGCACTATGAAACACACTGAGAAACCAGAGTAAAAGTTTCTCCTGAAACCCGTTCCCTTTGTGCTAGATGAACGAACGTCTCTCCACATGCTCAGTTCTGAGAGATAAGTGTGTGGGAAAGCCTTACTTCACCTAGCTTTTTGGGAACACAAAGTTTCTTTTTACTTGCAAACTCCACTCCATACATATATATGGGGAGGTACTAGCTCCTACTCGATTTAACAGTGAAAACTGCAGGAACTTCAAACCGGCACTAGGAAACAGACTGAGAACCCAGATTAAAATTTTCTCCTGCAACCCGTTCCCTTTGTGCTAGATGAACGAACGTCTCTCCACATGCTCAGTTCTGAGAGGTAAGTGTGTGTGAAAGCCGTCCTTCACCTAGCTTGTTGGGAACATAAAGTTTCTTTTAAATTGCAAACTCCAATCCATACATATATATGGGGAGGTACTAGCTCCTACTCGGTTTCACAGTGAAAACTGCAGGAACTTCAAACCGGCACTAGGAAATAGACTGAGAACCCAGAGTAAAAGTTTCTCCTGCAACCCGTTCCCTTTGTGCTAGATGAACGAACGTCTCTCCACATGCTCAGTTCTGAGAGATAATTGTGTGTGAAAGCCGTTCTTCACCTAGCTTGTTGGGAACACAAAATTTCTTTTCACTTGCAAACTCCACTCCATACATATATATGGGGAGGTACAAGCTCCAACGCTGTTTTACAGTGAAAACTGCAGGAACTTCAAACCGGCACTAGGAAACAGACTGAGAAACCAGAGTAAAAGTTTCCCCTGCAAACCGTTCCCTTTGTGCTAGATGAACGAACGTCTCTCCACATGCTCAGTTCTGAGAGATAAGTGTGTGTGAAAGCCGTCCTTCACCCAGCTTGTTGGGAACACAAAGTTTCTTTTCACTTGAAAACCCCACTCCATACATATATATGGGGAGGTACTAGCTCCAACTCGGTTTTACTGTGAAAACTGCAGGAACTTCAAACCGGCACTAGGAAACAGACTGAGAACCCAGAGTAAAATTTTCCCCTTCAACACGTTCCTTTTGTGCTAGATGAACGAACGTCTCTCCACATGCTCAGTTCTGAGAGATAAGTGTGTGTGAAAGCCGTCCTTCACCTAGCTTGTTGGGAACACAAAGTTTCTTTTCACTAGCATACACCACTCCATACATATATATTGGGAGGTACTAGCTCCAACTCGGTTTTACAGTGAAAACTGAAGGAACTTCAAACCGGCACTAGGAAACAGACTGAGAATCCAGAGTAAAAGTTTCCCCTGCAACCCGTTCCCTTTGTGCTAGATGAACGAACGTCTCTCCACATGCTCAGATCTGAGATTTAATTGTGTGGGAATGCCATACTTCACCTAGCTTTTTGGGAACACAAAGTTTCTTTTAACTTGCAAACTCCACTCCATACATATATATTGGCAGGTACTAGCTCCAACACGGTTTTACAGTGAAAACTGCAGGAACATCAAAACGGCACTAGGAAACAGACTGAGAATCCAGAGTAAATGTTTCTCCTGCAACCCGTTCCGTTTGTGCTAGATGAACGAACGTCTCTCCACATGCTCAGTTCTGAGAGATAAGTGTGTGTGAAAGCCGTCCTTCACCTAGCTTGTTGGGAACACAAAGTTTCTTTTCACTTGCAAACTCCACTCCATACATATATATGTGGAGGTACTAGCTCCAACTCGGTTTTACAGTGAAAACTGCAGGAACTTCAAACCGGCACTAGGAAACAAACTGAGAAACCAGAGTAATAATTTCTCCTGCAACCCGTTCCCTTTTTGCTAGATGAACGAACGTCTCTCCACATGCTCAGTTCTGGGAGATAAATGTGTGTGAAAGCCGTCCTTCACCTAGCTTGTTGGGAACACAAAGTATCTTTTCACATGCAAACTCCACTCGATACATATATATGGGGAGGTTCAAGCTCCTACTCTGTTTTACAGTGAAAACTGCAGGAATTTCAAACCGGCACTAGGAAACAGACTGAGAATCCAGAGTAAAATTTTCTCCTGCAACCTTTCCCTTTCTGCTAGATGAACGAAAGTCTCTCCACATGCTCAGTTCTGAGAGATAAGTGTGTGTGAAAGCCGTCCTTCATCTAGCTTGTTGGGAACACAAAGTTTCTTTTAACATGCAAACTCCACTCCATACATATATATGGGGAGGTACTAGCTCCAACACGGTTTTACTATGAAAACTGCAGGAACTTCAAACCGGCACTAGGAAACAGACTGAGAAACCAGAGTAAAAGTTTCTAATGCAACCCGTTCCCTTTGTGCTAGATGAACGAACGTCTCTGCACATGCTCAGTTCTGAGAGATAAGTGTGTGTGAAAGCCGTCCTTCACCTAGCTTGTTTGGAACACAAAGCTACGTTTCACTTGCAAACTCCACTCCATACATATATATGGGGAGGTACTAGCTCCAACTCGGTTTTACAGTGAAAACTGCAGGAAGTTCAAACCGGCACTAGGAAACAGACTGAGAAACCAGAGTAAAAGTTTCTCCTGCAACCCGTTCCCTTTGTGCTAGATGAACGAACGTCTCTCCACATGCTCAGTTCTGAGAGAGATGTGTGTGTGAAAGCCGTCCTTCACCTAGCTTGTTGGGAACACAAAGTTTCTTTCCAATTGCAAACACCACTCCATACATATATATGGGGAGGTACTAGCTCCAAGTCGGTTTTACAGTGAAAACTGCAGGAACTTCAAACCGGCACTAGGAAACAGACTGGAAAACCAGAGTAAAATTTTCTCCTGCAACCCGTTCCCTTTGTGCTAGATGAATGAACGTCTCTCCACATGCTCAGTTCTTAGAGATAAGTGTGAGTGAAAGCCGTCCTTCACCTAGCTTGTTGGGAACACAAAGTTTCTTTTCACTTGCAGAGTCCACACCATACATATATATGGGGAGGTACTAGCTCCAACTCGGTTTTACAGTGAAAACTGCAGGAAATTCAAACCGGCACTAGGAAACAGACTGAGTAACCAGAGTAAAATTTCTCCTGCAACCAGTTCCCTTCGTGTTTGATGAACGAAAGTCTCTCCACAAGCTCAGTTCTGAGAGATAAGTGTGTGGGAAAGCCGTCCTTCACCTAGATTGTTGGGAACCCAAGTTTCTTTTCAGTTGAAAACTCCACTCCATTCATATATATGGGGAGGTACAAGCTCCAACTCTGTTTTAGAGTGAAAACTGCAGGAACTTCAAACCGGCACTAGGAAACAGACTGAGAATCCAGAGTAGAAGTTTCTCCTGCAACCCTTTCCCTTTGTGCTAGATGAACGAACGTCTCTCCACATGCTCAGTTCTGAGAGATAAGTTGGTGTGAAATCCGTACTTCAACTATCTTGTTGGGAACACAAAGTTTCTTTTCACTTGAAAACTCCACTCCGTATATATATGGGGAGTTACTAGCCCTAAATCTGTTTTACTGTGAAATCTGTGGGAACTTCAAACCGGCACTAGGAAACAGACTGAAAAACCAGAGTAAAAGTTTCTCCTGCAAACCGTTCCATTTGTGCTAGATGAACGAACGTCTCTCCACATGCTCAGTTCTGAGAGATAAGTGTGTGTGAAAGCCGTCCTTCAACTAGCTTGTTGGGAAGACAAAGTATCTTTTCAGTTGCAAATTCCTCTCCATACATATATATGGGTGGTACTAACTCCAATTCGGATTTACAGTGAAAATTGCAGGAAGTTCAAACCGGCACTAGGAAACAGACTGAGAAACCAGAGTAAAAGTTTCTCCTGCAACCCGTTCCCTTTGTGCTGGATGAACGAAAGTCTCTCCACATGCTCAGTTCTGAGAGATAAGTTTTTGGGAAAGCCGTCCTTCACCTAGATTGTTGGGAACCCAATTTTCTTTTCAGTTGCAAACTCCATTCAATACATATATATGGGGAGGTACAAGCTCCAACTTTGTTTTACAGTGAAACCTGCAGGAACTTCAAACCGGCACTAGGAAACAGACAGAGAAACCAGAGTAAAAGTTTCTCCTGCAACCCAATCCCATTGTGCTAGATGAACGAAAGTCTCTCCACATGCTCAGTTCTGAGAGATAATTGTGTGTGAATGCCGTCCTTCACATAGTTTCTTGGGAACACAAAGTTTCTTTTCACTTGCAAACTCCACTTCATATATATATATTGGGAGGTACTAGCTCAAAAACTGTTTTACTGTGAAATCTGCAGGAACTTCAAACCGGCTCTAGGAACCGGACTGACAAACCAGAGTAAAAGTTCCTCCTGCAACCCGTTCCATTTGTGCTAGATGAACGAACGTCTCTCCACATGCTCAGTTCTGAGAGATAAGTGTGTGTGAAAGCCGTCCTTCAAATAGCTTGTTGGGAAGACAAAGTTTCTTATCAGTTGCAAACTCCACTCCATACATATATATGGGGAGGTACTAACTCCAACTCGGTTTTACAGTGAAAACTGCAGGAAATTCAAACCGGCACTAGGAAACAGACTGATAAACCAGAGTAAAAGTTTCTCCTGCAACACGTTCCCTTTGGGCTAGATGAACGAACGTCTCTCCACATGCTCATTTCAGAGACATAAGTGTGTGTGATAGCCGTCCTTCACCTAGCTTGTTGGAAACACAAAGTTTCTTTTCACTTGCAAACTCCACTCCATAAATATATATGGGGAGGTACTAGCTCCAACTCTGTTTTACAGTGAAAACTGCAGGAACTTCAAACCGGCACTAGGAAACAGACTGAGAAACCAGAGTAAAATTTCAACTGCAACCCGTTCCCTTTGTGCTAGATGAACGAACGTCTCTCCACATGCTCAGTTCTGAGATTTAAGTGTGTGTGAAAGCCGTAATTCACCTAGCTTGTTGGGAACACAAAGTTTCTTTTCACTTGCAAACTCCACTCCATACATATATATGGGGAGGTACTAGCTCCACCTCGGTTTTACAGTGAAAACTGCAGGAACTTCAACCCGGCACTAGGAAACAGACTGAGAATCCAGAGTAAAAGTTTCTCCTGAAACCCGTTCCCTTTGTGCTAGAAGAACGAACGTCTCTCCACATGCTCAGTTCTGAGAGATAAGTGTGTGGGAATGCCATTCTTCACCTAGGTTTTTGGGAACACAAAGTATCTTTTAACTTGCAAACTCCACTCCATACATATAAATTGGGGGGTACTAGCTCCAACTCGGTTTTACAGTGAAAACTGCAGGAACTTCAAACCGGCACTAGGAAACAGACTGAGAATCCAGAGTAAAAGTTTCTCCTGCAAACCGTTCCCTTTGTGTTAAATGAACGAACGTCTCTCCACATGCTCAGATCTGAGAGATATGTGTGTGTGAAAGCCGTCCTTCACCTAGCTTGTTGGTAACACAAAGTTTCTTTTCACTTGCAAACTCCACTCCATACATATATATGGGGAGGTACTAGCTTCAACTCGGTTTTACAGTGAAAACTGCCGGAAGTTCAAACCGGCACTAGGAAACAGACTGAGAAACCAGAGTAATAGTTTCTCCTGCAACCCATTCCCTTTGTGCTAGATGAACGAACGTCTCTCCACATGCTCAGTTCTGGGAGATAAGTGTGTGTGAAAGCCGTCCTTCACCTAGCTTGTTGGGAACACAAAGTATCTTTTCACATGCAAACTCCACTCGATACATATATATGGGGAGTTACTAGCTCCAACTCGGTTTTACAGTGAAAAATGCAGGAACTTCAAACCGGCACTAGGAAACAGACTGAGAATCCAGAGTAAAAGTTTCTCCTGCAACCCTTTCCTTTTTTGCTAGATGAACGAACGTCTCTCCACATGCTCAGTTCTGAGAGATAAGTGTGTGTGAAAGCCGTCCTTCACCTAGCTTGTTGGGAACACAAAGTTTCTTTTAACTTGCAAACCCCACTCCATACATTTATATGGGGAGGTACTAGCTCCAACACGGTTTTACTATGAAAACTGCAGGAACTTCAAACCGGCACTAGGAAACAGACTGAGAAACCAGAATAATAGTTTCCCTGCAACCCATTCCCTTTGTGCTAGATGAACGAACGTCTCTGCACATGCTCAGTTCTGAGAGATAAGTGTGTGTGAAAGCAGAACTTCACCTAGCTTGTTGGGAACACAAAGTTTCTTTTCACTTGCAAACTCCACTCCATACATATATATGGGTAGGTACAAGCTCCAAGTCGGTTTTACAGTGAAAACTGCAGGAACTTCAAACCGGCACTAGGAAACAGACTGGGAAACCAGAGTAAAATTTTCTCCTGCCACTCGTTCCCTTTGTGCTAGATGAACGAACGTCTCTCCACATGCTCAGTTCTGAGAGATAAGTGGGTGTGAATGCCGTACTTCAACTAGCTTGTTGGGAACACAAAGTTTCTTTTCACTTGCAAACTCCACTCCGTACATATATATGGGGAGTTACTAGCTCCAAATCTGTTTTACTGTGAAATCTGCAGGAACTTCAAACCGGCACTAGGAAACAGACTGAAAATCCAGAGTAATAGTTTCTCCTACAACCCGTTCCATTTGTGCTAGATGAAAGAAAGTCTCTCCACATGCTCAGTTCTGAGAGATAAGAGTGTGTGAAAGCCGTCCTTCAACTAGCTTGTTGGGAACACAAAGATTCTTTTCACTTGCAAACTCCACTCCATACATATATATGGGGAGGAACTAGCTCCAACTCGGTTTTACAGTGCAAACTGCAGGAACTTCAATCCGGCACTAGGAAACAGACTGAGAAACCAGAGTAAAAGTTCCTCCTTCAACCCATTCCCTTTGTGGTAGATGAACGAACGTCTCTCCACATGCTCAGTTCTGAGAGATATGTGTGAGTGAAAGCCGTCCTTCACCTAGATTGTTGGGAACACAAAGTTTCTTTTCATTTGCAAATTCCTCTCCATACATATATATGGGGAGGTACAAGCTCCAACTCTGTTTTACAGTGAAAACTGCAGGAACTTCCAACCGGCACTAGGAAACAGACTGAGAAACCAGAGTAAAAATTTCTCCTGCAACCCGTTCCCTTTGTGCTAGATGAACGAACGTCTCTCCACATGCTCAGTTCTGAGAGATAAGAGTGTGTGAAAGCCGTCCTTCAAATAGCTTGTTGGGAAGACAAAGTTTCTTTTCATTTGCAAACTCCACTCCATACATATATATGGGGAGATACTAACTCCAACTCGCTTTTACAGTGAAAACTGCAGGAACTTAATACAGGCACTAGGAAAAAGACTGAGAATCCAAATTAAAAGTTTCTCCTGCAACCCGTTCACTTTGTGCTAGATGAAAGAACGTCTCTCCACATGCTCAGTTCTGAGAGATAAATGTGTGTGAAAGCCGTCCTTCACCTAGCTTGTTGGGAACACAAAGTTTCTTTTCACTTGAAGACTCCACACCATACATATATATGGGGAGGTATTAGCTCCAACTCGATTTTACAGTGAAAATTGCAGGAAATTCAAACCGGCACTAGGAAACAGACTGAGAAACCAGAGTAAAAGTTTCTCCTGCAAACCGTTCCCTTTGTGCTGGATGAACGAAATCTCTCCACATGCTCAGTTCTGAGAGATAAGTTTTTGGGAAAGCCGTCCTTCACCTAGATTGTTGGGAACCCAATTTTCTTTTCAGTTGCAAACTCCATTCCATACATATATATGGGGAGGTACAAGCTCCAACTCTGTTTTACAGTGAAAACTGCAGGAACTTCAAACCGGCACTAGGGAACAGACAGAGAAACCAGAGTAAAAGTTTCTCCTGCAACCCAATCCCTTTGTGCTAGATGAACGAACGTCTCTCCACATGCTCAGTTCTGAGAGAAAAGTGTGTGTGAAAGCCGTACTTCACCTAGCTTGTTGGGAACACAAAGTTTCTTTTCACTTGCAAACTCCACTCCATACATATATATGGGGAGTTACTAGCTCCAAATCGGTTTTACTGTGAAATCTGCAGGAACTTCTAACCGGCACTAGGAAACAGACTGACAAACCAGAGAAAAAGTTTCTCCTGAAACCCGTTCCATTTGTGCTAGATCAACGAACGTCTCTCCACATGCTCAGTTCTGAGAGATAAGTGTGTGTGAAAGCCGTCCTTCAACTAGCTTGTTGGGAAGACAAAGTTTCTTATCAGTTGCAAATTCCACTCCATATATATATATGGGGAGGTACTAACTCCAACTCGGTTTTAGAGGGAAAAATGCAGGAAATTCAAACCGGCACTAGGAAAAAGACTGAGAAACCAAAGTAAAAGTTTTTCCTGCAACCCGTTCCATTTGGGCTAGATGAACGAACGTCTCTCCACATTTTCATTTCTGAGATTTAAGTGTGTGTGAAAGCCGTCCTTCACCTAGCTTGTTGGGAACACAAAGTTTCTTTTCACTTGCAAACTCCACTCCATACATATATATGGGGAGGTACTAGCTCCAACTCGGTTTTACAGTGCAATATGCAGGAACTTCAAAACGGCACTAGGAAACAGACTGAGAAACCAGAGTAAAAGTTTCTCCGGCAACCCATTCCATTTGTGCTAGATGAACGAACGTCTCTCCACATGCTCAGTTCTGAGAGATAAGTGTGAGTGAAAGCCGTCCTTCACCTAGATTGTTGGGAACCCAAAGTTTCTTTTCAGTTGCAAACTCCACTCCATACATATATATGGGGAGATACAAGCTCCAAATCTGTTTTACAGTGAAAACTGCAGGAACTTCAAACCGGCACTAGGAAACAGACTGAGAAACCAGAGTAAAATTTTCTCCTGCAACCCGTTCCCTTTGTGCTAGATGAACGAACGTCTCTCCACATGCTCAGTTCTGAGAGATAATTGTGTGTGAATGCCGTCCTTCACATAGTTTGTTGGGAACACAAAGTTTCTTTTCACTTGCAAACTCCACTCCATATATATATATATGGAGGTACTAGCACAAAAACAGTTTTACTGTGAAATCTGCAGGAACTCCAAACCGGCTCTAGGAACCGGACTGACAAACCAGAGTAAAAGTTCCTCCTGCAACCCGATCCATTTGTGCTAGATGAACGAACGTCTCTCCACATGCTCAGTTCTGAGAGATAAGTGTGTGTGAAAGCCGTCCTTCAAATAGCTTGTTGGGAAGACAAAGTTTCTTATCAGTTGCAAACTCCACTCCATACATATATATGGGGAGGTACTAACTCCAACTCGGTTTTACAATGAAAACTGCAGGAAATTCAAACCGGCACTAGGAAACAGACTGAGAAACCAGAGTAAAAGTTTCTCCTGCAACCCGTTCCCTTTGGGCTAGATGAACGAACGTCTCTCCACATGCTCATTTCTGAGACTTAAGTGTGTGTGAAAGCCGTCCTTCACCTAGCTTGTTGGGAACACAAAGTTTCTTTTCACTTGCAAACTCCACTCCATACATATATATGGGGAGGTACTAGCTCCAACTCGGTTTTACAGTGCAAACTGCAGGAACTTCAAAACGGCACAAGGAAACAGACTGAGAAACCAGAGTAAAAGTTTCTCCTGCAACCCATTCCATTTGTGCTAGATGAACGAACGACTCTCCACATGCTCAGTTCTGAGAGATAAGTGTGAGTGAAAGCCGTCCTTCACCTAGATTGTTGGGAACCCAAAGTTTCTTTTCAGTTGCAAACTCCACTCCATACATATATATGGGGAGATTCAAGCTCCAACTCTGTTTTACAGTGAAAACTGCAGGAACTTCAAACCGGCACTAGGAAACAGACTGAGAAACCAGAGTAAAAGTTTCTCCTGCAACCCGTTCCCTTTGTGCTAGATGAACGAACGTCTCTCCACATGCTCAGTTCTGAGACATAATTGTGTGTGAATGCCGTACTTCACCTAGGTTGTTGGGAACACAAAGTTTCTTTTCACTTGCAAACTCCACTCCATATATATATATTGGGAGGTACTAGCTCAAAAACAGTTTTACTGTGAAATCTGCAGGAACTTCAAACCGGCACTAGGAACCGGACTGACAAACTAGAGTAAAAGTTCCTACTGCAAACCGTTCCATTTGTGCTAGATGTACGAACGTCTCTCCACATGCTCAGTTCTGAGAGATAAGTGTGTGTGAAAGCCATCCTTCACCTAGCTTGTTGGGAACACATAGTATCTTTTCATTTGCAAACTCCACTCCATACATATATATGGGGAGATACTAAATCCAACACGGTTTTACAGTGAAAACTGCAGGAACTTCAAACCGGCACAAGGAAACAGACTGAAAAACCAGAGTAGAAGTTTCTCCTGCAACCCGTTCCCTTTGTGCTAGATGAACGAACGTCTCTCCACATGCTCAGTTCTGAGAGATAAGTGTGAGTGAAAGCCGTACTTCACCCAGCTTGTTGGGAACACAAAGTTTCTTTTCAGTTGCAAACTCCACTCCATACATATATATGGGGAGGTACTAGCTCCAACTAGGTTTTACAGTGCAAACTGCAGGTACTTCAAACCGGCACTAGGAAACAGACTGAGAAACCAGAGTAAAAGTTTCTCCTGCAACCCGTTCCATTTGTGCTAGATGAAAGAAAGTCTCTCCACATGCTCAGTTCTGAGAGATAAGAGTGTGTGAAAGCCGTCCTTCAACTAGCTTGTTGGGAACACAAAGATTCTTTTCACTTGCAAACTCCACTCCATACATATATATGGGGAGGTACTAGCTCCAACTCGGTTTTACAGTGCAAACTGCAGGTACTTCAAACCGGCACTAGGAAACAGACTGAGAAACCAGAGTAAAAGTTTCTCCTGCAACCCGTTCCATTTGTGCTAGATGAAAGAAAGTCTCTCCACATGCTCAGTTCTGAGAGATAAGAGTGTGTGAAAGCCGTCCTTCAACTAGCTTGTTGGGAACACAAAGATTCTTTTCACTTGCAAACTCCACTCCATACATATATATGGGGAGGTACTAGCTCAAAATCCGTTTTACTGTGAAATCTGCAGGAACTTCAAAGCGGCACTAGGAAACAGACTGAGAAACCAGAGAAAAAGTTTCTCCTGCAAACCGTTCCCTTTGTGCTAGATGAACGAACGTCTCTCCACATGCTCAGTTCTGAGAGATAAATGTGTGTGAAAGCCGTCCTTCACCTAGCTTGTTGGGAACACAAAGTATCTTTTCAGATGCAAACTCCACTCCATACATATATATGGGGAGATACTAACTCCAACTCGCTTTTACAGTGAAAACTGCAGGAACTTAATACAGGCACTAAGAAAAAGACTGAGAATCCAAATTAAAAGTTTCTCCTGCAACCCGTTCACTTTGTGCTAGATGAAAGAACGTCTCTCCACATGCTCAGTTCTGAGAGATAAGTGTGTGTGAAAGCCGTCCTTCACCTAGCTTGTTGGGAACACAAAGTTTCTTTTCACTTGCAGACTCCACACCATACATATATATGGGGAGGTATTAGCTCCAACTCGGTTTTACAGTGAAAATTGCAGGAAATTCAAACCGGCACTAGGAAACAGACTGAGAAACCAGAGTAAAAGTTTCTCCTGCAAACCGTTCCCTTTGTGCTGGATGAACGAAATCTCTCCACATGCTCAGTTCTGAGAGATAAGTTTTTGGGAAAGCCGTCCTTCACCTAGATTGTTGGGAACCCAATTTTCTTTTCAGTTGCAAACTCCATTCCATACATATATATGGGGTGGTACAAGCTCCAACTCTGTTTTACAGTGAAAACTGCAGGAACTTCAAACCGGCACTAGGGAACAGACAGAGAAAAGAGAGTAAAAGTTTCTCCTGCAACCCAATCCCTTTGTGCTAGATGAACGAACGTCTCTCCACATGCTCAGTTCTGAGAGAAAAGTGTGTGTGAAAGCCGTACTTCACCTAGCTTGTTGGGAACACAAAGTTTCTTTTCACTTGCAAACTCCACTCCGTACATATATATGGGGAGTTACTAGCTCCAAATCGGTTTTACTGTGAAATCTGCAGGAACTTCAAACCGGCACTAGGAAACAGACTGACAAACCAGAGAAAAAGTTTCTCCTGAAACCCGTTCCATTTGTGCTAGATCAACGAACGTCTCTCCACATGCTCAGTTCTGAGAGATAAGTGTGTGTGAAAGCCGTCCTTCAACTAGCTTGTTGGGAAGACAAAGTTTCTTATCAGTTGCAAACTCCACTCCATATATATATATGGGGAGGTACTAACTCCAACTCGGTTTTAGAGGGAAAAATGCAGGAAATTCAAACCGGCACTAGGAAACAGACTGAGATACCAGAGTAAAAGTTTCTCCTGCAACCCGTTCCCTTTGGGCTAGATGAACGAACGTCTCTCCACATGCTCATTTCTGAGACTTAAGTGTGTGTGAAAGCCGTCCTTCACCTAGCTTGTGGGAACACAAAGTTTCTTTTCACTTGCAAACTCCACTCCATACATATATATGGGGAGGTACTAGCTCCAACTCGGTTTTACAGTGCAAACTGCAGGAACTTCAAAACGGCACAAGGAAACAGACTGAGAAACCAGAGTAAAAGTTTCTCCTGCAACCCATTCCATTTGTGCTAGATGAACGAACGACTCTCCACATGCTCAGTTCTGAGAGATAAGTGTGAGTGAAAGCCGTCCTTCACCTAGATTGTTGGGAACCCAAAGTTTCTTTTCAGTTGCAAACTCCACTCCATACGTATATATGGGGAGATTCAAGCTCCAACTCTGTTTTACAGTGAAAACTGCAGGAACTTCAAACCGGCACTAGGAAACAGACTGAGAAACCAGAGTAAAAGTTTCTCCTGCAACCCGTTCCCTTTGTGCTAGATGAACGAACGTCTCTCCACATGCTCAGTTCTGAGACATAATTGTGTGTGAATGCCGTACTTCACCTAGGTTGTTGGGAACACAAAGTTTCTTTTCACTTGCAAACTCCACTCCATATATATATATTGGGAGGTACTAGCTCAAAAACAGTTTTACTGTGAAATCTGCAGGAACTTCAAACCGGCACTAGGAACCGGACTGACAAACTAGAGTAAAAGTTCCTACTGCAACCCGTTCCATTTGTGCTAGATGTACGAACGTCTCTCCACATGCTCAGTTCTGAGAGATAAGTGTGTGTGAAAGCCGTCCTTCACCTAGCTTGTTGGGAACTCAAAGTATCTTTTCAGTTGCAAACTCCACTCCATACATATATATGGGGAGATACTAAATCCAACACGGTTTTACAGTGAAAACTGCAGGAACTTCAAACCGGCACTAGGAAACAGACTGAGAAACCAGAGTAGAAGTTTCTCCTGCAACCCGTTCCCTTTGTGCTAGATGAACGAACGTCTCTCCACATGCTCAGTTCTGAGAGATAAGTGTGAGTGAAAGCTGTACTTCACCCAGCTTGTTGGGAACACAAAGTTTCTTTTCAGTTGCAAACTCCACTCCATACATATATATGGGGAGATAAAAGCTCCAAATCTGTTTTACAGTGAAAACTGCAGGAACTTCAAACAGGCACTAGGAAACAGACTGAGAAACCAGAGTAAAATTTTATCCTGCAACCCGTTTCCTTTGTGCTAGATGAACGAACGTCTCTCCACATGCTCAGTTCTGAGAGATAATTGTGTGTGAATGCCGTCCTTCACCTAGTTTGTTGGGAACACAAAGTTTCTTTTCATTTGCAAACTCCACTCCATATATATATATTGGGAGGTACTAGCTCAAAAACACTTTTACTGTGAAATCTGCAGGAACTTCAAACCGGCACTAGGAACCGGACTGACAAACCAGAGTAAAAGTTCCTCCTGCAAACCGTTCCATTTGTGCTAGATGAACGAACGTCTCTCCACATGCTCAGTTCTGAGAGATAAGTGTGTGTGAAAGCCGTCCTTCAAATAGCTTGTTGGGAAGACAAAGTTTCTTATCAGTTGCAAATTACACTCCATACATATATATGGGGAGGTACTAACTCCAACTCGGTTTTACAGTGAAAACTGCAGGAAATTCAAACCGGCACTAGGAAACAGACTGAGAAACCAGAGTAAACGTTTCTCCTGCAACCCGTTCCCTTTGTGCCAGATGAACGAACGTCTCTGCACATGCTCAGTTCTGAGAGATAAGTGTGTGTGAAAGCCGTCCTTCACCCAACTTGTTGGGAACACAAAGTTTCTTTTCACTTGCAAACTCCACTCCATACGTATATATGGGGAGGAAATATCTCCAACTCGGTTTTTCAGTGAAAACTGCAGGAACATCAAAACGGCACTATGAAACACACTGAGAAACCAGAGTAAAAGTTTCTCCTGAAACCCGTTCCCTTTGTGCTAGATGAACGAACGTCTCTCCACATGCTCAGTTCTGAGAGATAAGTGTGTGGGAAAGCCTTACTTCACCTAGCTTTTTGGGAACACAAAGTTTCTTTTTACTTGCAAACTCCACTCCATACATATATATGGGGAGGTACTAGCTCCTACTCGATTTAACAGTGAAAACTGCAGGAACTTCAAACCGGCACTAGGAAACAGACTGAGAACCCAGATTAAAATTTTCTCCTGCAACCCGTTCCCTTTGTGCTAGATGAACGAACGTCTCTCCACATGCTCAGTTCTGAGAGGTAAGTGTGTGTGAAAGCCGTCCTTCACCTAGCTTGTTGGGAACATAAAGTTTCTTTTAAATTGCAAACTCCAATCCATACATATATATGGGGAGGTACTAGCTCCTACTCGGTTTCAAAGTGAAAACTGCAGGAACTTCAAACCGGCACTAGGAAATAGACTGAGAACCCAGAGTAAAAGTTTCTCCTGCAACCCGTTCCCTTTGTGCTAGATGAACGAACGTCTCTCCACATGCTCAGTTCTGAGAGATAATTGTGTGTGAAAGCCGTTCTTCACCTAGCTTGTTGGGAACACAAAATTTCTTTTCACTTGCAAACTCCACTCCATACATATATATGGGGAGGTACAAGCTCCAACGCTGTTTTACAGTGAAAACTGCAGGAACTTCAAACCGGCACTAGGAAACAGACTGAGAAACCAGAGTAAAAGTTTCCCCTGCAAACCGTTCCCTTTGTGCTAGATGAACGAACGTCTCTCCACATGCTCAGTTCTGAGAGATAAGTGTGTGTGAAAGCCGTCCTTCACCCAGCTTGTTGGGAACACAAAGTTTCTTTTCACTTGAAAACCCCACTCCATACATATATATGGGGAGGTACTAGCTCCAACTCGGTTTTACTGTGAAAAATGCAGGAACTTCAAACCGGCACTAGGAAACAGACTGAGAACCCAGAGTAAAATTTTCCCCTTCAACACGTTCCTTTTGTGCTAGATGAACGAACGTCTCTCCACATGCTCAGTTCTGAGAGATAAGTGTGTGTGAAAGCCGTCCTTCACCTAGCTTGTTGGGAACACAAAGTTTCTTTTCACTAGCATACACCACTCCATACATATATATTGGGAGGTACTAGCTCCAACTCGGTTTTACAGTGAAAACTGAAGGAACTTCAAACCGGCACTAGGAAACAGACTGAGAATCCAGAGTAAAAGTTTCCCCTGCAACCCGTTCCCTTTGTGCTAGATGAACGAACGTCTCTCCACATGCTCAGATCTGAGATTTAATTGTGTGGGAATGCCATACTTCACCTAGCTTTTTGGGAACACAAAGTTTCTTTTAACTTGCAAACTCCACTCCATACATATATATTGGCAGGTACTAGCTCCAACACGGTTTTAAAGTGAAAACTGCAGGAACATCAAAACGGCACTAGGAAACAGACTGAGAATCCAGAGTAAATGTTTCTCCTGCAACCCGTTCCGTTTGTGCTAGATGAACGAACGTCTCTCCACATGCTCAGTTCTGAGAGATAAGTGTGTGTGAAAGCCGTCCTTCACCTAGCTTGTTGGGAACACAAAGTTTCTTTTCACTTGCAAACTCCACTCCATAAATATATATGTGGAGGTACTAGCTCCAACTCGGTTTTACAGTGAAAACTGCAGGAACTTCAAACCGGCACTAGGAAACAAACTGAGAAACCAGAGTAATAATTTCTCCTGCAACCCGTTCCCTTTTTGCTAGATGAACGAACGTCTCTCCACATGCTCAGTTCTGGGAGATAAATGTGTGTGAAAGCCGTCCTTCACCTAGCTTGTTGGGAACACAAAGTATCTTTTCACATGCAAACTCCACTCGATACATATATATGGGGAGGTTCAAGCTCCTACTCTGTTTTACAGTGAAAACTGCAGGAATTTCAAACCGGCACTAGGAAACAGACTGAGAATCCAGAGTAAAATTTTCTCCTGCAACCTTTCCCTTTCTGCTAGATGAACGAAAGTCTCTCCACATGCTCAGTTCTGAGAGATAAGTGTGTGTGAAAGCCGTCCTTCATCTAGCTTGTTGGGAACACAAAGTTTCTTTTAACATGCAAACTCCACTCCATACATATATATGGGGAGGTACTAGCTCCAACACGGTTTTACTATGAAAACTGCAGGAACTTCAAACCGGCACTAGGAAACAGACTGAGAAACCAGAGTAAAAGTTTCTAATGCAACCCGTTCCCTTTGTGCTAGATGAACGAACGTCTCTGCACATGCTCAGTTCTGAGAGATAAGTGTGTGTGAAAGCCGTCCTTCACCTAGCTTGTTTGGAACACAAAGCTACGTTTCACTTGCAAACTCCACTCCATACATATATATGGGGAGGTACTAGCTCCAACTCGGTTTTACAGTGAAAACTGCAGGAAGTTCAAACCGGCACTAGGAAACAGACTGAGAAACCAGAGTAAAAGTTTCTCCTGCAACCCGTTCCCTTTGTGCTAGATGAACGAACGTCTCTCCACATGCTCAGTTCTGAGAGAGATGTGTGTGTGAAAGCCGTCCTTCACCTAGCTTGTTGGGAACACAAAGTTTCTTTCCAATTGCAAACACCACTCCATACATATATATGGGGAGGTACTAGCTCCAAGTCGGTTTTACAGTGAAAACTGCAGGAACTTCAAACCGGCACTAGGAAACAGACTGGAAAACCAGAGTAAAATTTTCTCCTGCAACCCGTTCCCTTTGTGCTAGATGAATGAACGTCTCTCCACATGCTCAGTTCTTAGAGATAAGTGTGAGTGAAAGCCGTCCTTCACCTAGCTTGTTGGGAACACAAAGTTTCTTTTCACTTGCAGAGTCCACACCATACATATATATGGGGAGGTACTAGCTCCAACTCGGTTTTACAGTGAAAACTGCAGGAAATTCAAACCGGCACTAGGAAACAGACTGAGTAACCAGAGTAAAATTTCTCCTGCAACCAGTTCCCTTCGTGTTTGATGAACGAAAGTCTCTCCACAAGCTCAGTTCTGAGAGATAAGTGTGTGGGAAAGCCGTCCTTCACCTAGATTGTTGGGAACCCAAGTTTCTTTTCAGTTGAAAACTCCACTCCATTCATATATATGGGGAGGTACAAGCTCCAACTCTGTTTTAGAGTGAAAACTGCAGGAACTTCAAACCGGCACTAGGAAACAGACAGAGAAACAAGAATAAAAGTTTCTCCTGCAACCCTTTCCCTTTGTGCTAGATGAACGAACGTCTCTCCACATGCTCAGTTCTGAGAGATAAGTTGGTGTGAAATCCGTACTTCAACTATCTTGTTGGGAACACAAAGTTTCTTTTCACTTGAAAACTCCACTCCGTATATATATGGGGAGTTACTAGCCCTAAATCTGTTTTACTGTGAAATCTGTGGGAACTTCAAACCGGCACTAGGAAACAGACTGAAAAACCAGAGTAAAAGTTTCTCCTGCAAACCGTTCCATTTGTGCTAGATGAACGAACGTCTCTCCACATGCTCAGTTCTGAGAGATAAGTGTGTGTGAAAGCCGTCCTTCAACTAGCTTGTTGGGAAGACAAAGTATCTTTTCAGTTGCAAATTCCTCTCCATACATATATATGGGTGGTACTAACTCCAATTCGGATTTACAGTGAAAATTGCAGGAAGTTCAAACCGGCACTAGGAAACAGACTGAGAAACCAGAGTAAAAGTTTCTCCTGAAACCCGTTCCATTTGTGCTAGATGAACGAAAGTCTCTCCACATGCTCATTTCTGAGATTTAAGTGTGTGTGAAAGCCGTCCTTCAACTAGCATGTTGGGAACACAAAGTTTCTTTTCACTTGCAAACTCCACTCCATACATATATATGGGGAGGTACTAGCTCCAACTCAGTTTTACAGTGAAAACTGCAGGAACTTCAAACCGGCACTAGGAAACAGACTGAGAAACCAGAGTAATAGTTTCTCCTGCAACCCGTTCCATTTTTGCTAGATGAACGAACGTCTCTCCACATGCTCAGTTCTGGGAGATAAGTGTGTGTGAAAGCCGTCCTTCACCTAGCTTGTTGGGAACACAAAGTATCTTTTCACATGCAAACACCACTCGATACATATATATGGGGAGGTTCAAGCTCCAACTCGGTTTTACAGTGAAAACTGCAGGAACTTCAAACCGGCACTAGGAAACAGGCTGAGAATCCAGAGTAAAAGTTTCTCCTGCAACCCTTTCCCTTTCTGCTAGATGAACGAACGTCTCTCCACTTGCTCAGTTCTGAGAGATAAGTGTGTGTGAAAGCCGTCCTTCATTTATCTTGTTGGGAACACAAAGTTTCTTTTAACTTGCAAACTCCACTCCATACATATATATGGGGAGGTACTATCTCCAACACAGTTTTACTATGAAAACTTCAGGAACTTCAAACCGGCACTAGGAAACAGACTGAGAAACCAGAGTAAAAGTTTCTCCTGCAACCCGTTCCCGTTGTGCTAGATGAACGAAAGTCTCTGCACATGCTCAGTTCTGAGAGATAAGTGTGTGTGAAAGCCGTCCTTCACCTAGCTTGTTTGGAACACAAAGTTACGTTTCACTTGCAAACTCCACTCCATACATATATATGGGAAAGTACTAGCTCCAACTCGGTTTTACAGTGAAAACTGCAGGAACTTCAAACCGGCACTAGGAAACAGACTGAGAAACCAGAGTAAAAGTTTCTCCTGCAACCCGTTCCATTTGTGCTAGATGAACGAACGTCTCTCCACATGCTCAGTTCTGAGAGAGATGTGTGTGTGAAAGCCGTCCTTCACCTAGCTTGTTGGGAACACAAAGTTTCTTTCAAATTGCAAACTCCACTCCATACATATATATGGGGAGGTACAACTCCAAGTCGGTTTTACAGTGAAAACTGCAGGAACTTCAAACCGGCACTAGGAAACAGACTGGGAAACCAGAGTAAAAGTTTCTCCTGCAACCCGTTCCCTTTGTGCTAGATGAACGAACGTCTCTCCACATGCTCAGTTCTTAGATATAAGTTGTGTGAAAGCCGTCCTTCACCTAGCTTGTTGGGAACACAAAGTTTCTTTTCACTTGCAGAATCCACACCATACATATATATGGGGAGGTACTAGCTCCAACTCGGTTTTACAGTGAAAACTGCAGGAAATTCAAACCGGCACTAGGAAACAGACTGAGTAACCAGAGTAAAAGTTTCTCCTGCAACCAGTTCCCTTCGTGTTAGATGAACGAAAGTCTCTCCACAAGCTCAGTTCTGAGAGATAAGTGTGTGGGAAAGCCGTCCTTCACCTAGATTGTTGGGAACCCAAGTTTCTTTTCAGTTGAAAACTCCACTCCATTCATATATATGGGGAGGTACAAGCTACAACTCTGTTTTACAGTGAAAACTGCAGGAACTTCAAACCGGCACTAGGAAACAGACAGAGAAACATGAGTAAAAGTTTCTCCTGCAACCCGTTCCCTTTGTGCTAGATGAACGAACGTCTCTCCACATGCTCAGTTCTGAGAGATAAGTGGGTGTGAAAGCCGTACTTCAACTAGCTTGTTGGGAACACAAAGTTTCTTTTCACTTGCATACTCCACTCCGTATATATATGGGGAGTTACTAGCTCTAAATCTGTTTTACTGTGAAATCTGCGGGAACTTCAAACCGGCACTAGGAAACAGACTGAAAAACCAGAGTAAAAGTTTCTCCTGCAAACCGTTCCATTTGTGCTAGATGAACGAACGTCTCTCCACATGCTCAGTTCTGAGAGATAAGTGTGTGTGAAAGCCGTCCTTCAACTAGCTTGTTGGGAAGACAAAGTTTCTTTTCAGTTGCAAACTCCACTCCATACATATATATGGGGTGGTACTAACTCCAACTCGGTTTTACAGTGAAAACTGCAGGAAGTTCAAACCGGCACTAGGAAACAGACTGAGAAACCAGAGTAAAAGTTTCTCCTGCAAACCGTTCCATTTGTGCTAGATGAACGAAAGTCTCTCCACATGCTCATTTCTGAGATTTAAGTGTGTGTGAAAGCCGTCCTTCACCTAGCTTGTTGGGAACACAAAGTATCTTTTCACATGCAAACTCCACTCGATACATATATATGGGGAGGTTCAAGCTCCTACTCTGTTTTACAGTGAAAACTGCAGGAATTTCAAACCGGCACTAGGAAACAGACTGAGAATCCAGAGTAAAAGTTTCTCCTGCAACCCTTTCCCTTTCTGCTAGATGAACGAAAGTCTCTCCACATGCTCAGTTCTGAGAGATAAGTGTTTGTGAAAGCCGTCCTTCATCTAGCTTGTTGGGAACACAAAGTTTCTTTTAACTTGCAAACTCCACTCCATACATATATATGGGGAGGTACTAGCTCCAACTCGGTTTTACAGTGAAAACTGCAGGAACTTCAAACCGGCACTAGGAAACAGACTGAGAAACCAGAGTAAAAGTTTCTCCTGCAACCCGTTCCCTTTGTGCTAGATGAACGAACGTCTCTCCACATGCTCAGTTCTGAGAGAGATGTGTGTGTGAAAGCCGTCCTTCACCTAGCTTGTTTGGAACACAAAGTTACGTTTCACTTGCAAACTCCACTCCATACATATATATGGGAAAGTACTAGCTCCAACTCGGTTTTACAGTGAAAACTGCAGGAACTTCAAACCGGCACTAGGAAACAGACTGAGAAACCAGAGTAAAAGTTTCTCCTGCAACCAGTTCCATTTGTGCTAGATGAACGAAAGTCTCTCCACATGCTCATTTCTGAGATTTAAGTGTGTGTGAAAGCCGTCCTTCACCTAGCTTGTTGGGAACACAAAGTATCTTTTCACATGCAAACTCCACTCGATACATATATATGGGGAGGTTCAAGCTCCTACTCTGTTTTACAGTGAAAACTGCAGGAATTTCAAACCGGCACTAGGAAACAGACTGAGAATCCAGAGTAAAAGTTTCTCCTGCAACCCTTTCCCTTTCTGCTAGATGAACGAAAGTCTCTCCACATGCTCAGTTCTAGAGATCAGTGTTTGTGAAAGCCGTCCTTCATCTAGATTGTTGGGAACACAAAGTTTCTTTTAACTTGCAAACTCCACTCCATACATATATATGGGGAGGTACTAGCTCCAACTCGGTTTTACAGTGAAAACTGCAGGAACTTCAAACCGGCACTAGGAAACAGACTGAGAAACCAGAGTAAAACTTTCTCCTGCAACCCGTTCCCTTTGTGCTAGATGAACGAACGTCTCTCCACATGCTCAGTTCTGAGAGAGATGTGTGTGTGAAAGCCGTCCTTCACCTAGCTTGTTGGGAACACAAAGTTTCTTTCCAATTGGAAACTCCACTCCATACATATATATGGGGAGGTACTAGCTCCAAGTCGGTTTTACAGTGAAAACTGCAGGAACTTCAAACCGGCACTAGGAAACAGACTGGAAAACCAGAGTAAAAGTTTCTCCTGCAACCCGTTCCCTTCGTGTTTGATGAACGAAAGTCACTCCACAAGCTCAGTTCTGAGAGATAAGTGTGTGGGAAAGCCGTCCTTCACCTAGATTGTTGGGAACCCAAGTTTCTTTTCAGTTGAAAACTCCACTCCATTCATATATATGGGGAGGTACAAGCTCCAACTCTGTTTTAGAGTGAAAACTGCAGGAACTTCAAACCGGCACTAGGAAACAGACAGAGAAACAAGAGTAAAAGTTTCTCCTGCAACCCTTTCCCTTTGTGCTAGATGAACGAACGTCTCTCCACATGCTCAGTTCTGAGAGATAAGTGGGTGTGAAATCCGTACTTCAACTATCTTGTTGGGAACACAAAGTTTCTTTTCACTTGCAAACTCCACTCCGTATATATATGGGGAGTTACTAGCCCTAAATCTGATTTACTGTGAAATCTGTGGGAACTTCAAACCGGCACTA
This sequence comes from Camelus dromedarius, assembly GCF_036321535.1. NCBI lineage: Eukaryota > Metazoa > Chordata > Mammalia > Artiodactyla > Camelidae > Camelus > Camelus dromedarius. The sequence continues at coordinate 86,069,147 of NC_087441.1, read as the reverse complement.
GGAAGCAGACTGAAAAACCAGAGTAAAAGATTCTCCGGAAAACCGTTCCATTTGTGCTAGATGAACGAACGTCTCTCCACATGCTCAGTTCTGAGAGATAAGTGTGTGTGAAAGCCGTCCTTCAACTAGCTTGTTGGGAAGACAAAGTTTCTTTTCAGTTGCAAACTCCTCTCCATACATATATATGGGGTGGTACTAACTCCAACTCGGTTTTACAGTGAAAATTGCAGGAAGTTCAAACCGGCACTAGGAAACAGACTGAGAAACCAGAGTAAAAGTTTCTCCTGCAACCCGTTCCATTTGTGCTAGATGAACGAAAGTCTCTCCACATGCTCATTTCTGAGATTTAAGTGTGTGTGAAAGCCGTCCTTCAACTAGCATGTTGGGAACACAAAGTTTCTTTTCACTTGCAAACTCCACTCCATACATATATATGGGGAGAAACTAGCTCCAACTCGGTTTTACAGTGCAAACTGCAGGAAATTCAAACCGGCACTAGGAAACAGACTGAGAACCCAGAGTTAAATTTTCTCCTGCAACCCGTTCTCTTTGTGGTAGATGAACGAACGTCTCTCCACATGCTCAGTTCTGAGAGATAAGTGTGTTGTAAAGCCGTCCTTCAACTAGCTTGTTGGGAACACAAATTTTCTTTTCACTTGCAAACTCCTCTCCATACATATATATGGGGAGGTACTAGCTCCAACTCGGTTTTACAGTGAAAACTGCAGGAACTTCAAAACGGCACTAGGAAACAGACTGAGAATCCAGAGTAAAAGTTACTCCTGCAACCCGTTCCCTTTGTGCTAGATGAACGAACGTCTCTCCACATGCTCAGTTCTGAGAGATAAATGTGTGTGAAAGCCGTCCTTCACCTAGCTTGTTGGGAACACAAAGTTTCTTTTCACTAGCATACTCCACTCCATACATATATATTGGGAGGTACTAGCTCCAACTCGGTTTTACAGTGAAAACTGAAGGAACTTCAAACCGGCACTAGGAAACAGACTGAGAAACCAGAGTAAAAGTTTCTCCTGCAACCCGTTCCCTTTGTGCTAGATGAACGAACGTCTCTCCACATGCTCAGATCTGAGAGATAAGTGTGTGGGAATGCCATACTTCACCTAGCTTTTTGGGAACACAAAGTTTCTTTTAACTTGCAAACTCCACTCCATACATATATATTGGCAGGTACTAGCTCCAACACGGTTTTACAGTGAAAACTGCAGGAACATCAAACCGGCACTAGGAAACAGACTGAGAATCCAGAGTAAAAGTTTCTCCTGCAACCCGTTCCCTTTTTGCTAGATGAACGAACGTCTCTCCACATGCTCAGTTCTGAGAGATAAGTGTGTGTGAAAGCCGTCCTTCACCTAGCTTGTTGGGAACACAAAGTTTCTTTTCACTTGCAAACTCCACTCCATACATATATATGGGGAGGTACTAGCTCCAACTCGGTTTTACAGTGAAAACTGCAGGAACTTCAAACCGGCACTAGGAAACAGACTGAGAAACCAGAGTAATAGTTTCTCCTGCAACCCGTTCCATTTTTGCTAGATGAACGAACGTCTCTCCACATGCTCAGTTCTGGGAGATAAGTGTGTGTGAAAGCCGTCCTTCACCTAGCTTGTTGGGAACACAAAGTATCTTTTCAAATGCAAACACCACTCGATACATATATATGGGGAGGTTCAAGCTCCAACTCGGTTTTACAGTGAAAACTGCAGGAAATTCAAACCGGCACTAGGAAACAGACTGAGAATCCAGAGTAAAAGTTTCTCCTGCAACCCTTTCCCTTTCTGCTAGATGAACGAACGTCTCTCCACTTGCTCAGTTCTGAGAGATAAGTGTGTGTGAAAGCCGTCCTTCATTTATCTTGTTGGGAACACAAAGTTTCTTTTAACTTGCAAACTCCACTCCATACATATATATGGGGAGGTACTATCTCCAACACAGTTTTACTATGAAAACTGCAGGAACTTCAAACCGGCACTAGGAAACAGACTGAGAAACCAGAGTAAAACTTTCTCCTGCAACCCGTTCCCTTTGTGCTAGATGAACGAAATTCTCTGCACATGCTCAGTTCTGAGAGATAAGTGTGTGTGAAAGCCGTCCTTCACCTAGCTTGTTTGGAACACAAAGTTACGTTTCACTTGCAAACTCCACTCCATACATATATATGGGAAAGTACTAGCTCCAACTCGGTTTTACAGAGAAAACTGCAGGAACTTCAAACCGGCACTAGGAAACAGACTGAGAAACCAGAGTAAAAGTTTCTCCTGCAACCCGTTCCATTTGTGCTAGATGAACGAACGTCTCTCCACATGCTCAGTTCTGAGAGAGATGTGTGTGTGAAAGCCGTCCTTCACCTAGCTTGTTGGGAACACAAAGTTTCTTTCAAATTGCAAACTCCACTCCATACATATATATGGGGAGGTACAACTCCAAGTCGGTTTTACAGTGAAAACTGCAGGAACTTCAAACCGGCACTAGGAAACAGACTGGGAAACCAGAGTAAAAGTTTCTCCTGCAACCCGTTCCCTTTGTGCTAGATGAACGAACGTCTCTCCACATGCTCAGTTCTTAGATATAAGTTGTGTGAAAGCCGTCCTTCACCTAGCTTGTTGGGAACACAAAGTTTCTTTTCACTTGCAGAATCCACACCATACATATATATGGGGAGGTACTAGCTCCAACTCGGTTTTACAGTGAAAACTGCAGGAAATTCAAACCGGCACTAGGAAACAGACTGAGTAACCAGAGTAAAAGTTTCTCCTGCAACCAGTTCCCTTCGTGTTAGATGAACGAAAGTCTCTCCACAAGCTCAGTTCTGAGAGATAAGTGTGTGGGAAAGCCGTCCTTCACCTAGATTGTTGGGAACCCAAGTTTCTTTTCAGTTGAAAACTCCACTCCATTCATATATATGGGGAGGTACAAGCTACAACTCTGTTTTACAGTGAAAACTGCAGGAACTTCAAACCGGCACTAGGAAACAGACAGAGAAACATGAGTAAAAGTTTCTCCTGCAACCCGTTCCCTTTGTGCTAGATGAACGAACGTCTCTCCACATGCTCAGTTCTGAGAGATAAGTGGGTGTGAAAGCCGTACTTCAACTAGCTTGTTGGGAACACAAAGTTTCTTTTCACTTGCATACTCCACTCCGTATATATATGGGGAGTTACTAGCTCTAAATCTGTTTTACTGTGAAATCTGCGGGAACTTCAAACCGGCACTAGGAAACAGACTGAAAAACCAGAGTAAAAGTTTCTCCTGCAAACCGTTCCATTTGTGCTAGATGAACGAACGTCTCTCCACATGCTCAGTTCTGAGAGATAAGTGTGTGTGAAAGCCGTCCTTCAACTAGCTTGTTGGGAAGACAAAGTTTCTTTTCAGTTGCAAACTCCACTCCATACATATATATGGGGTGGTACTAACTCCAACTCGGTTTTACAGTGAAAACTGCAGGAAGTTCAAACCGGCACTAGGAAACAGACTGAGAAACCAGAGTAAAAATTTCTCCTGCAACCCGTTCCATTTGTGCTAGATGAACGAAAGTCTCTCCACATGCTCATTTCTGAGATTTAAGTGTGTGTGAAAGCCGTCCTTCAACTAGCTTGTTGGGAACACAAAGTTTCTTTTCACTTGCAAACTCCACTCCATACATATATATGGGGAGGAATTAGCTCCAACTTGGTTTTACAGTGCAAACTGCAGGAAATTCAAACCGGCACTAGGAAACAGACTGAGAACCCAGAGAAAAATTTTCTCCTGCAACCCGTTCTCTTTGTGGTAGATGAACGAACGTCTCTCCACATGCTCAGTTCTGAGAGATAAGTGTGTGGGAAAGCCGTCCTTCAACTAGCTTGTTGGGAACACAAAGTTTCTTTTAACTTGCAAACTGCACTCCATACATATATATGGGGAGGTACTAGCTCCAACTCGGTTTTACAGTGAAAACTGCAGGAACTTCAAAACGGCACTAGGAAACAGACTGAGAATCCAGAGTAAAAGTTACTCCTGCAACCCGTTCCATTTGTGCTAGATGAACGAACGTCTCTCCACATGCTCAGTTCTGAGAGATAAATGTGTGTGAAAGCCGTCCTTCACCTAGCTTGTTGGGAACACAAAGTTTCTTTTCACTAGCATACTCCACTCCATACATATATATTGGGTGGTACTAGCCCCAACTCGGTTTTACAGTGAAAACTGAAGGAACTTCAAACCGGCACTAGGAAACAGACTGAGAATCCAGAGTAAAAGTTTCCCCTGCAACCCGTTCCCTTTGTGCTAGATGAACGAACGTCTCTCCACATGCTCAGATCTGAGAGATAAGTGTGTGGGAATGCCATACTTCACCTAGCTTTTTGGGAACACAAAGTTTCTTTTAACTTGCAAACTCCACTCCATACATATATATTGGCAAGTACTAGCTTCAACACGGTTTTACAGTGAAAACTGCAGGAACATCAAACCGGCACTAGGAAACAGACTGAGAATCCAGAGTAAAAGTTTCTCCTGCAACCCGTTCCCTTTTTGCTAGATGAACGAACGTCTCTCCACATGCTCAGTTCTGAGAGATAAGTGTGTGTGAAAGCCGTCCTTCACTTAGCTTGTTGGGAACACAAAGTTTCTTTTCACTTCCAAACTCCACTCCATACATATATATGGGGAGGTACTAGCTCCAACTCGGTTTTACAGTGAAAACTGCAGGAACTTCAAACCGGCACTAGGAAACAGACTGAGAAACCAGAGTAATAGTTTCTCCTGCAACCCGTTCCCTTTTTGCTAGATGAACGAACGTTTCTCCACATGCTCAGTTCTGGGAGATAAGTGTGTGTGAAAGCCGTCCTTCACCTAGCTTGTTGGGAACACAAAGTATCTTTTCACATGCAAACTCCACTCGATACATATATATGGGGAGGTTCAAGCTCCAACTCGGTTTTACAGTGAAAACTGCAGGAACTTCAAACCGGCACTAGGAAACAGACTGAGAATCCAGAGTAAAATTTCCCCTGCAACCCGTTCCCTTTGTGCTAGATGAACGAACGTCTCTCCACATGCTCAGATCTGAGAGATAAGTGTGTGGGAATGCCATACTTCACCTAGCTTTTTGGGAACACAAAGTTTCTTTTAACTTGCAAACTCCACACCATACATATATATTGGCAAGTACTAGCTCCAACACGATTTTACAGTGAAAACTGCAGGATCATCAAACCGGCACTAGGAAACAGACTGAGTATCCAGAGTAAAAGTTTCTCCTGCAACCCGTTCCCTTTTTGCTAGATGAACGAACGTCTCTCCACATGCTCAGTTCTGAGAGATAAGTGTGTGTGAAAGCCGTCCTTCACTTAGCTTGTTGGGAACACAAAGTTTCTTTTCACTTCCAAACTCCACTCCATACATATATATGGGGAGGTACTAGCTCCAACTCGGTTTTACAGTGAAAACTGCAGGAACTTCAAACCGGCACTAGGAAACAGACTGAGAAACCAGAGTAATAGTTTCTCCTGCAACCCGTTCCCTTTTTGCTAGATGAACGAACGTTTCTCCACATGCTCAGTTCTGGGAGATAAGTGTGTGTGAAAGCCGTCCTTCACCTAGCTTGTTGGGAACACAAAGTATCTTTTCACATGCAAACTCCACTCGATACATATATATGGGGAGGTTCAAGCTCCAACTCGGTTTTACAGTGAAAACTGCAGGAACTTCAAACCGGCACTAGGAAACAGACTGAGAATCCAGAGTAAAAGTTTCTCCTGCAACCCTTTCCCTTTCTGCTAGATGAACGAACGTCTCTCCACATGCTCAGTTCTGAGAGATAAGTGTGTGTGAAAGCCGTCCTTCATCTAGCTTGTTGGGAACACAAAGTTTCTTTTAAGTTGCAAACTCCACTCCATACATATATATGGGGAGGTACTAGCTCCAACACAGTTTTACTATGAAAATTGCAGGAACTTCAAACAGGCACTAGGAAACAGACTGAGAAACCAGAGTAAAAGTTTCTCCTGCAACCCGTTCCCTTTGTGCTAGATGAACGAAAGTCTCTCCACAAGCTCAGTTCTGAGAGATAAGTGTGTGTGAAAGCCGTACTTCAACTAGCTTGTTGGGAACACAAAGTTTCTTTTCACTTGCATACTCCACTCCGTATATATATGGGGAGTTACTAGCTCTAAATCTGTTTTACTGTGAAATCTGCGGGAAATTCAAACCGGCACTAGGAAACAGACTGAAAAACCAGAGTAAAAGTTTCTCCTGCATACCGTTCCATTTGTGCTAGATGAACGAAAGTCTCTCCACATGCTCATTTCTGAGATTTAAGTGTGTGTGAAAGCCGCCCTTCAACTAGCTTGTTGGGAACACAAAGTTTCTTTTCACTTGCAAACTCCACTCCATACATATATATGGGGAGGAACTAGCTCCAACTCGGTTTTACAGTGCAAACTGCAGGAACTTCAAACCGGCACTAGGAAACAGACAGAGAAACAAGAGTAAAAGTTTCTCCTGCAACCCTTTCCCTTTGTGCTAGATGAACGAACGTCTCTCCACATGCTCAGTTCTGAGAGATAAGTGGGTGTGAAATCCGTACTTCAAATATCTTGTTGGGAACACAAAGTTTCTTTTCACTTGCAAACTCCACTCCGTATATATATGGGGAGTTACTAGCCCTAAATCTGTTTTACTGTGAAATCTGTGGGAACTTCAAACCGGCACTAGGAAACAGACTGAAAAACCAGAGTAAAAGTTTCTCCTGCAAACCGTTCCATTTGTGCTAGATGAACGAAAGTCTCTCCACATGCTCATTTCTGAGATTTAAGTGTGTGTGAAAGCCGACCTTCAACTAGCATGTTGGGAACACAAAGTTTCTTTTCACTTGCAAACTCCACTCCATACATATATATGGGGAGGAACTAGCTCCAACTCGGTTTTACAGTGCAAACTGCAGGAAATTCAAACCGGCACTAGGAAACAGACTGAGAACCCAGAGTTAAATTTTCTCCTGCAATCCGTTCTCTTTGTGGTAGATGAACGAACGTCTCTCCACATGCTCAGTTCTGAGAGATAAGTGTGTTGTAAAGCCGTCCTTCAACTAGCTTGTTGGGAACACAAATTTTCTTTTCACTTGCAAACTCCACTCCATACATATATATGGGGAGGTACTAGCTCCAACTCGGTTTTACAGTGAAAACTGCAGGAACTTCAAAACGGCACTAGGAAACAGACTGAGAATCCAGAGTAAAATTTTCTCCTGCAACCCGTTCCCTTTGTGCTAGATGAACGAACGTCTCTCCACATGCTCAGATCTGAGAGATAAGTGTGTGGGAATGCCATACTTCACCTAGCTTTTTGGGAACACAAAGTTTCTTTTAACTTGCAAACTCCACTCCATACATATATATTGGCAGGTACTAGCTCCAACACGGTTTTACAGTGAAAACTGCAGGAACATCAAACCGGCACTAGGAAACAGACTGAGAATCCAGAGTAAAAGTTTCTCCTGCAACCCGTTCCCTTTTTGCTAGATGAACGAACGTCTCTCCACATGCTCAGTTCTGAGAGATAAGTGTGTGTGAAAGCCGTCCTTCACCTAGCTTGTTGGGAACACAAAGTTTCTTTTCACTTGCAAACTCCACTCCATACATATATATGGGGAGGTACTAGCTCCAACTCGGTTTACAGTGAAAACTGCAGGAACTTCAAACCGGCACTAGGAAACAGACTGAGAAACCAGAGTAATAGTTTCTCCTGCAACCCGTTCCATTTTTGCTAGATGAACGAACGTCTCTCCACATGCTCAGTTCTGGGAGATAAGTGTGTGTGAAAGCCGTCCTTCACCTAGCTTGTTTGGAACACAAAGTTACGTTTCACTTGCAAACTCCACTCCATACATATATATGGGAAAGTACTAGCTCCAACTCGGTTTTACAGTGAAAACTGCAGGAACTTCAAACCGGCACTAGGAAACAGACTGAGAAACCAGAGTAAAAGTTTCTCCTGCAACCCGTTCCATTTGTGCTAGATGAACGAACGTCTCTCCACATGCTCAGTTCTGAGAGAGATGTGTGTGTGAAAGCCGTCCTTCACCTAGCTTGTTGGGAACACAAAGTTTCTTTCAAATTGCAAACTCCACTCCATACATATATATGGGGAGGTACAACTCCAAGTCGGTTTTACAGTGAAAACTGCAGGAACTTCAAACCGGCACTAGGAAACAGACTGGGAAACCAGAGTAAAAGTTTCTCCTGCAACCCGTTCCCTTTGTGCTAGATGAACGAACGTCTCTCCGCATGCTCAGTTCTTAGATATAAGTTGTGTGAAAGCCGTCCTTCACCTAGCTTGTTGGGAACACAAAGTTTCTTTTCACTTGCAGAATCCACACCATACATATATATGGGGAGGTACTAGCTCCAACTCGGTTTTACAGTGAAAACTGCAGGAAATTCAAACCGGCACTAGGAAACAGACTGAGTAACCAGAGTAAAAGTTTCTCCTGCAACCAGTTCCCTTCGTGTTAGATGAACGAAAGTCTCTCCACAAGCTCAGTTCTGAGAGATAAGTGTGTGGGAAAGCCGTCCTTCACCTAGATTGTTGGGAACCCAAGTTTCTTTTCAGTTGAAAACTCCACTCCATTCATATATATGGGGAGGTACAAGCTACAACCCTTTTTTACAGTGAAAACTGCAGGAACTTCAAACCGGCACTAGGAAACAGACAGAGAAACATGAGTAAAAGTTTCTCTTGCAACCCGTTCCCTTTGTGCTAGATGAACGAAAGTCTCTCCACATGCTCAGTTCTGAGAGATAAGTGGGTGTGAAAGCCGTACTTCAACTAGCTTGTTGGGAACACAAAGTTTCTTTTCACTTGCATACTCCACTCCGTATATATATGGGGAGTTACTAGCTCTAAATCTGTTTTACTGTGAAATCTGCGGGAACTTCAAACCGGCACTAGGAAACAGACTGAAAAACCAGAGTAAAAGTTTCTCCTGCAAACCGTTCCATTTGTGCTAGATGAACGAACGTCTCTCCACATGCTCAGTTCTGAGAGATAAGTGTGTGTGAAAGCCGTCCTTCAACTAGCTTGTTGGGAAGACAAAGTTTCTTTTCAGTTGCAAACTCCACTCCATACATATATATGGGGTGGTACTAACTCCAACTCGGTTTTACAGTGAAAACTGCAGGAAGTTCAAACCGGCACTAGGAAACAGACTGAGAAACCAGAGTAAAAGTTTCTCCTGCAACCAGTTCCATTTGTGCTAGATGAACGAAAGTCTCTCCACATGCTCATTTCTGAGATTTAAGTGTGTGTGAAAGCCGTCCTTCACCTAGCTTGTTGGGAACACAAAGTATCTTTTCACATGCAAACTCCACTCGATACATATATATGGGGAGGTTCAAGCTCCTACTCTGTTTTACAGTGAAAACTGCAGGAATTTCAAACCGGCACTAGGAAACAGACTGAGAATCCAGAGTAAAAGTTTCTCCTGCAACCCTTTCCCTTTCTGCTAGATGAACGAAAGTCTCTCCACATGCTCAGTTCTGAGAGATAAGTGTTTGTGAAAGCCGTCCTTCATCTAGATTGTTGGGAACACAAAGTTTCTTTTAACTTGCAAACTCCACTCCATACATATATATGGGGAGGTACTAGCTCCAACTCGGTTTTACAGTGAAAACTGCAGGAACTTCAAACCGGCACTAGGAAACAGACTGAGAAACCAGAGTAAAAGTTTCTCCTGCAACCCGTTCCCTTTGTGCTAGATGAACGAACGTCTCTCCACATGCTCAGTTCTGAGAGAGATGTGTGTGTGAAAGCCGTCCTTCACCTAGCTTGTTGGGAACACAAAGTTTCTTTCCAATTGGAAACTCCACTCCATACATATATATGGGGAGGTACTAGCTCCAAGTCGGTTTTACAGTGAAAACTGCAGGAACTTCAAACCGGCACTAGGAAACAGACTGGAAAACCAGAGTAAAAGTTTCTCCTGCAACCCGTTCCCTTCGTGTTTGATGAACGAAAGTCACTCCACAAGCTCAGTTCTGAGAGATAAGTGTGTGGGAAAGCCGTCCTTCACCTAGATTGTTGGGAACCCAAGTTTCTTTTCAGTTGAAAACTCCACTCCATTCATATATATGGGGAGGTACAAGCTCCAACTCTGTTTTAGAGTGAAAACTGCAGGAACTTCAAACCGGCACTAGGAAACAGACAGAGAAACAAGAGTAAAAGTTTCTCCTGCAACCCTTTCCCTTTGTGCTAGATGAACGAACGTCTCTCCACATGCTCAGTTCTGAGAGATAAGTGGGTGTGAAATCCGTACTTCCACTATCTTGTTGGGAACACAAAGTTTCTTTTCACTTGCAAACTCCCCTCCGTATATATATGGGGAGTTACTAGCCCTAAATCTGATTTACTGTGAAATCTGTGGGAACTTCAAACCGGCACTAGGAAGCAGACTGAAAAACCAGAGTAAAAGATTCTCCTGCAAACCGTTCCATTTGTGCTAGATGAACGAACGTCTCTCCACATGCTCAGTTCTGAGAGATAAGTGTGTGTGAAAGCCGTCCTTCAACTAGCTTGTTGGGAAGACAAAGTTTCTTTTCAGTTGCAAACTCCTCTCCATACATATATATGGGGTGGTACTAACTCCAACTCGGTTTTACAGTGAAAATTGCAGGAAGTTCAAACCGGCACTAGGAAACAGACTGAGAAACCAGAGTAAAAGTTTCTCCTGCAACCCGTTCCATTTGTGCTAGATGAACGAAAGTCTCTCCACATGCTCATTTCTGAGATTTAAGTGTGTGTGAAAGCCGTCCTTCAACTAGCATGTTGGGAACACAAAGTTTCTTTTCACTTGCAAACTCCACTCCATACATATATATGGGGAGAAACTAGCTCCAACTCGGTTTTACAGTGCAAACTGCAGGAAATTCAAACCGGCACTAGGAAACAGACTGAGAACCCAGAGTTAAATTTTCTCCTGCAACCCGTTCTCTTTGTGGTAGATGAACGAACGTCTCTCCACATGCTCAGTTCTGAGAGATAAGTGTGTTGTAAAGCCGTCCTTCAACTAGCTTGTTGGGAACACAAATTTTCTTTTCACTTGCAAACTCCTCTCCATACATATATATGGGGAGGTACTAGCTCCAACTCGGTTTTACAGTGAAAACTGCAGGAACTTCAAAACGGCACTAGGAAACAGACTGAGAATCCAGAGTAAAAGTTACTCCTGCAACCCGTTCCCTTTGTGCTAGATGAACGAACGTCTCTCCACATGCTCAGTTCTGAGAGATAAGTGTGTGTGAAAGCCGTCCTTCACCTAGCTTGTTGGGAACACAAAGTTTCTTTTCACTTGCAAACTCCACTCCATACATATATATGGGGAGGTACTAGCTCCAACTCGGTTTTACAGTGAAAACTGCAGGAACTTCAAACCGGCACTAGGAAACAGACTGAGAAACCAGAGTAATAGTTTCTCCTGCAACCCGTTCCATTTTTGCTAGATGAACGAACGTCTCTCCACATGCTCAGTTCTGGGAGATAAGTGTGTGTGAAAGCCGTCCTTCACCTAGCTTGTTGGGAACACAAAGTATCTTTTCACATGCAAACACCACTCGATACATATATATGGGGAGGTTCAAGCTCCAACTCGGTTTTACAGTGAAAACTGCAGGAACTTCAAACCGGCACTAGGAAACAGACTGAGAATCCAGAGTAAAAGTTTCTCCTGCAACCCTTTCCCTTCTGCTAGATGAACGAACGTCTCTCCACTTGCTCAGTTCTGAGAGATAAGTGTGTGTGAAAGCCGTCCTTCATTTATCTTGTTGGGAACACAAAGTTTCTTTTAACTTGCAAACTCCACTCCATACATATATATGGGGAGGTACTATCTCCAACACAGTTTTACTATGAAAACTGCAGGAACTTCAAACCGGCACTAGGAAACAGACTGAGAAACCAGAGTAAAACTTTCTCCTGCAACCCGTTCCCTTTGTGCTAGATGAACGAAAGTCTCTGCACATGCTCAGTTCTGAGAGATAAGTGTGTGTGAAAGCCGTCCTTCACCTAGCTTGTTTGGAACACAAAGTTACGTTTCACTTGCAAACTCCACTCCATACATATATATGGGAAAGTACTAGCTCCAACTCCGTTTTACAGAGAAAACTGCAGGAACTTCAAACCGGCACTAGGAAACAGACTGAGAAACCAGAGTAAAAGTTTCTCCTGCAACCCGTTCCATTTGTGCTAGATGAACGAACGTCTCTCCACATGCTCAGTTCTGAGAGAGATGTGTGTGTGAAAGCCGTCCTTCACCTAGCTTGTTGGGAACACAAAGTTTCTTTCAAATTGCAAACTCCACTCCATACATATATATGGGGAGGTACAACTCCAAGTCGGTTTTACAGTGAAAACTGCAGGAACTTCAAACCGGCACTAGGAAACAGACTGGGAAACCAGAGTAAAAGTTTCTCCTGCAACCCGTTCCCTTTGTGCTAAATGAACGAACGTCTCTCCACATGCTCAGTTCTTAGATATAAGTTGTGTGAAAGCCGTCCTTCACCTAGCTTGTTGGGAACACAAAGTTTCTTTTCACTTGCAGAATCCACACCATACATATATATGGGGAGGTACTAGCTCCAACTCGGTTTTACAGTGAAAACTGCAGGAAATTCAAACCGGCACTAGGAAACAGACTGAGTAACCAGAGTAAAAGTTTCTCCTGCAACCAGTTCCCTTCGTGTTAGATGAACGAAAGTCTCTCCACAAGCTCAGTTCTGAGAGATAAGTGTGTGGGAAAGCCGTCCTTCACCTAGATTGTTGGGAACCCAAGTTTCTTTTCAGTTGAAAACTCCACTCCATTCATATATATGGGGAGGTACAAGCTACAACTCTGTTTTACAGTGAAAACTGCAGGAACTTCAAACCGGCACTAGGAAACAGACAGAGAAACATGAGTAAAAGTTTCTCCTGCAACCCGTTCCCTTTGTGCTAGATGAACGAACGTCTCTCCACATGCTCAGTTCTGAGAGATAAGTGGGTGTGAAAGCCGTACTTCAACTAGCTTGTTGGGAACACAAAGTTTCTTTTCACTTGCATACTCCACTCCGTATATATATGGGGAGTTACTAGCTCTAAATCTGTTTTACTGTGAAATCTGCGGGAACTTCAAACCGGCACTAGGAAACAGACTGAAAAACCAGAGTAAAAGTTTCTCCTGCAAACCGTTCCATTTGTGCTAGATGAACGAACGTCTCTCCACATGCTCAGTTCTGAGAGATAAGTGTGTGTGAAAGCCGTCCTTCAACTAGCTTGTTGGGAAGACAAAGTTTCTTTTCAGTTGCAAACTCCACTCCATACATATATATGGGGTGGTACTAACTCCAACTCGGTTTTACAGTGAAAACTGCAGGAAGTTCAAACCGGCACTAGGAAACAGACTGAGAAACCAGAGTAAAAATTTCTCCTGCAACCCGTTCCATTTGTGCTAGATGAACGAAAGTCTCTCCACATGCTCATTTCTGAGATTTAAGTGTGTGTGAAAGCCGTCCTTCAACTAGCTTGTTGGGAACACAAAGTTTCTTTTCACTTGCAAACTCCACTCCATACATATATATGGGGAGGAATTAGCTCCAACTTGGTTTTACAGTGCAAACTGCAGGAAATTCAAACCGGCACTAGGAAACAGACTGAGAACCCAGAGAAAAATTTTCTCCTGCAAACCGTTCTCTTTGTGGTAGATGAACGAACGTCTCTCCACATGCTCAGTTCTGAGAGATAAGTGTGTGGGAAAGCCGTCCTTCAACTAGCTTGTTGGGAACACAAAGTTTCTTTTAACTTGCAAACTGCACTCCATACATATATATGGGGAGGTACTAGCTCCAACTCGGTTTTACAGTGAAAACTGCAGGAACTTCAAAACGGCACTAGGAAACAGACTGAGAATCCAGAGTAAAAGTTACTCCTGCAACCCGTTCCATTTGTGCTAGATGAACGAACGTCTCTCCACATGCTCAGTTCTGAGAGATAAATGTGTGTGAAAGCCGTCCTTCACCTAGCTTGTTGGGAACACAAAGTTTCTTTTCACTAGCATACTCCACTCCATACATATATATTGGGTGGTACTAGCCCCAACTCGGTTTTACAGTGAAAACTGAAGGAACTTCAAACCGGCACTAGGAAACAGACTGAGAATCCAGAGTAAAAGTTTCCCCTGCAACCCGTTCCCTTTGTGCTAGATGAACGAACGTCTCTCCACATGCTCAGATCTGAGAGATAAGTGTGTGGGAATGCCATACTTCACCTAGCTTTTTGGGAACACAAAGTTTCTTTTAACTTGCAAACTCCACTCCATACATATATATTGGCAAGTACTAGCTTCAACACGGTTTTACAGTGAAAACTGCAGGAACATCAAACCGGCACTAGGAAACAGACTGAGAATCCAGAGTAAAAGTTTCTCCTGCAACCCGTTCCCTTTTTGCTAGATGAACGAACGTCTCTCCACATGCTCAGTTCTGAGAGATAAGTGTGTGTGAAAGCCGTCCTTCACTTAGCTTGTTGGGAACACAAAGTTTCTTTTCACTTCCAAACTCCACTCCATACATATATATGGGGAGGTACTAGCTCCAACTCGGTTTTACAGTGAAAACTGCAGGAACTTCAAACCGGCACTAGGAAACAGACTGAGAAACCAGAGTAATAGTTTCTCCTGCAACCCGTTCCCTTTTTGCTAGATGAACGAACGTTTCTCCACATGCTCAGTTCTGGGAGATAAGTGTGTGTGAAAGCCGTCCTTCACCTAGCTTGTTGGGAACACAAAGTATCTTTTCACATGCAAACTCCACTCGATACATATATATGGGGAGGTTCAAGCTCCAACTCGGTTTTACAGTGAAAACTGCAGGAACTTCAAACCGGCACTAGGAAACAGACTGAGAATCCAGAGTAAAATTTCCCCTGCAACCCGTTCCCTTTGTGCTAGATGAACGAACGTCTCTCCACATGCTCAGATCTGAGAGATAAGTGTGTGGGAATGCCATACTTCACCTAGCTTTTTGGGAACACAAAGTTTCTTTTAACTTGCAAACTCCAGACCATACATATATATTGGCAAGTACTAGCTCCAACACGATTTTACAGTGAAAACTGCAGGATCATCAAACCGGCACTAGGAAACAGACTGAGTATCCAGAGTAAAAGTTTCTCCTGCAACCCGTTCCCTTTTTGCTAGATGAACGAACGTCTCTCCACATGCTCAGTTCTGAGAGATAAGTGTGTGTGAAAGCCGTCCTTCACTTAGCTTGTTGGGAACACAAAGTTTCTTTTCACTTCCAAACACCACTCCATACATATATATGGGGAGGTACTAGCTCCAACTCGGTTTTACAGTGAAAACTGCAGGAACTTCAAACCGGCACTAGGAAACAGACTGAGAAACCAGAGTAATAGTTTCTCCTGCAACCCGTTCCCTTTTTGCTAGATGAACGAACGTTTCTCCACATGCTCAGTTCTGGGAGATAAGTGTGTGTGAAAGCCGTCCTTCACCTAGCTTGTTGGGAACACAAAGTATCTTTTCACATGCAAACTCCACTCGATACATATATATGGGGAGGTTCAAGCTCCAACTCGGTTTTACAGTGAAAACTGCAGGAACTTCAAACCGGCACTAGGAAACAGACTGAGAATCCAGAGTAAAAGTTTCTCCTGCAACCCTTTCCCTTTCTGCTAGATGAACGAACGTCTCTCCACATGCTCAGTTCTGAGAGATAAGTGTGTGTGAAAGCCGTCCTTCATCTAGCTTGTTGGGAACACAAAGTTTCTTTTAAGTTGCAAACTCCACTCCATACATATATATGGGGAGGTACTAGCTCCAACACAGTTTTACTATGAAAATTGCAGGAACTTCAAACAGGCACTAGGAAACAGACTGAGAAACCAGAGTAAAAGTTTCTCCTGCAACCAGTTCCCTTTGTGCTAGATGAACGAAAGTCTCTCCACAAGCTCAGTTCTGAGAGATAAGTGTGTGTGAAAGCCGTACTTCAACTAGCTTGTTGGGAACACAAAGTTTCTTTTCACTTGCATACTCCACTCCGTATATATATGGGGAGTTACTAGCTCTAAATCTGTTTTACTGTGAAATCTGCGGGAAATTCAAACCGGCACTAGGAAACAGACTGAAAAACCAGAGTAAAAGTTTCTCCTGCATACCGTTCCATTTGTGCTAGATGAACGAAAGTCTCTCCACATGCTCATTTCTGAGATTTAAGTGTGTGTGAAAGCCGCCCTTCAACTAGCTTGTTGGGAACACAAAGTTTCTTTTCACTTGCAAACTCCACTCCATACATATATATGGGGAGGAACTAGCTCCAACTCGGTTTTACAGTGCAAACTGCAGGAACTTCAAACCGGCACTAGGAAACAGACAGAGAAACAAGAGTAAAAGTTTCTCCTGCAACCCTTTCCCTTTGTGCTAGATGAACGAACGTCTCTCCACATGCTCAGTTCTGAGAGATAAGTGGGTGTGAAATCCGTACTTCAAATATCTTGTTGGGAACACAAAGTTTCTTTTCACTTGCAAACTCCACTCCGTATATATATGGGGAGTTACTAGCCTTAAATCTGTTTTACTGTGAAATCTGTGGGAACTTCAAACCGGCACTAGGAAACAGACTGAAAAACCAGAGTAAAAGTTTCTCCTGCAAACCGTTCCATTTGTGCTAGATGAACGAAAGTCTCTCCACATGCTCATTTCTGAGATTTAAGTGTGTGTGAAAGCCGTCCTTCAACTAGCATGTTGGGAACACAAAGTTTCTTTTCACTTGCAAACTCCACTCCATACATATATATGGGGAGGAACTAGCTCCAACTCGGTTTTACAGTGCAAACTGCAGGAAATTCAAACCGGCACTAGGAAACAGACTGAGAACCCAGAGTTAAATTTTCTCCTGCAACCCGTTCTCTTTGTGGTAGATGAACGAACGTCTCTCCACATGCTCAGTTCTGAGAGATAAGTGTGTTGTAAAGCCGTCCTTCAACTAGCTTGTTGGGAACACAAATTTTCTTTTCACTTGCAAACTCCACTCCATACATATATATGGGGAGGTACTAGCTCCAACTCGGTTTTACAGTGAAAACTGCAGGAACTTCAAAACGGCACTAGGAAACAGACTGAGAATCCAGAGTAAAAGTTACTCCTGCAACCCGTTCCCTTTGTGCTAGATGAACGAACGTCTCTCCACATGCTCAGATCTGAGAGATAAGTGTGTGGGAATGCCATACTTCACCTAGCTTTTTGGGAACACAAAGTTTCTTTTAACTTGCAAACTCCACTCCATACATATATATTGGCAGGTACTAGCTCCAACACGGTTTTACAGTGAAAACTGCAGGAACATCAAACCGGCACTAGGAAACAGACTGAGAATCCAGAGTAAAAGTTTCTCCTGCAACCCGTTCCCTTTTTGCTAGATGAACGAACGTCTCTCCACATGCTCAGTTCTGAGAGATAAGTGTGTGTGAAAGCCGTCCTTCAACTAGCTTGTTGGGAACACAAAGTTTCTTTTCACTTGCAAACTCCACTCCATACATATATATGGGGAGGTACTAGCTCCAACTCGGTTTACAGTGAAAACTGCAGGAACTTCAAACCGGCACTAGGAAACAGACTGAGAAACCAGAGTAATAGTTTCTCCTGCAACCCGTTCCATTTTTGCTAGATGAACGAACGTCTCTCCACATGCTCAGTTCTGGGAGATAAGTGTGTGTGAAAGCCGTCCTTCACCTAGCTTGTTGGGAACACAAAGTATCTTTTCACATGCAAACACCACTCGATACATATATATGGGGAGGTTCAAGCTCCAACTCGGTTTTACAGTGAAAACTGCAGGAACTTCAAAACGGCACTAGGAAACAGACTGAGAATCCAGAGTAAAAGTTTCTCCTGCAACCCTTTCCCTTTCTGCTAGATGAACGAACGTCTCTCCACTTGCTCAGTTCTGAGAGATAAGTGTGTGTGAAAGCCGTCCTTCATTTATCTTGTTGGGAACACAAAGTTTCTTTTAACTTGCAAACTCCACTCCATACATATATATGGGGAGGTACTATCTCCAACACAGTTTTACTATGAAAACTGCAGGAACTTCAAACCGGCACTAGGAAACAGACTGAGAAACCAGAGTAAAAGTTTCTCCTGCAACCCGTTCCCTTTGTGCTAGATGAACGAAAGTCTCTGCACATGCTCAGTTCTGAGAGATAAGTGTGTGTGAAAGCCGTCCTTCACCTAGCTTGTTTGGAACACAAAGTTACGTTTCACTTGCAAACTCCACTCCATACATATATATGGGAATGTACTAGCTCCAACTCGGTTTTACAGTGAAAACTGCAGGAACTTCAAACCGGCACTAGGAAACAGACTGAGAAACCAGAGTAAAAGTTTCTCCTGCAACCCGTTCCATTTGTGCTAGATGAACGAACGTCTCTCCACATGCTCAGTTCTGAGAGAGATGTGTGTGTGAAAGCCGTCCTTCACCTAGCTTGTTGGGAACACAAAGTTTCTTTCAAATTGCAAACTCCACTCCATACATATATATGGGGAGGTACAACTCCAAGTCGGTTTTACAGTGAAAACTGCAGGAACTTCAAACCGGCACTAGGAAACAGACTGGGAAACCAGAGTAAAAGTTTCTCCTGCAACCCGTTCCCTTTGTGCTAGATGAACGAACGTCTCTCCACATGCTCAGTTCTTAGATATAAGTTGTGTGAAAGCCGTCCTTCACCTAGCTTGTTGGGAACACAAAGTTTCTTTTCACTTGCAGAATCCACACCATACATATATATGGGGAGGTACTAGCTCCAACTCGGTTTTACAGTGAAAACTGCAGGAAATTCAAACCAGCACTAGGAAACAGACTGAGTAACCAGAGTAAAAGTTTCTCCTGCAACCAGTTCCCTTCGTGTTAGATGAACGAAATTCTCTCCACAAGCTCAGTTCTGAGAGATAAGTGTGTGGGAAAGCCGTCCTTCACCTAGATTGTTGGGAACCCAAGTTTCTTTTCAGTTGAAAACTCCACTCCATTCATATATATGGGGAGGTACAAGCTACAACTCTGTTTTACAGTGAAAACTGCAGGAACTTCAAACCGGCACTAGGAAACAGACAGAGAAACATGAGTAAAAGTTTCTCCTGCAACCCGTTCCCTTTGTGCTAGATGAACGAATGTCTCTCCACATGCTCAGTTCTGAGAGATAAGTGTGTGTGAAAGCCGTCCTTCAACTAGCTTGTTGGGAAGACAAAGTTTCTTTTCAGTAGCAAACTCCACTCCATACATATATATGGGGTGGTACTAACTCCAACTCGGTTTTACAGTGAAAACTGCAGGAAGTTCAAACCGGCACTAGGAAACAGACTGAGAAACCAGAGTAAAAGTTTCTCCTTCAACCCGATCCATTTGTGCTAGATGAACGAAAGTCTCTCCACATGATCATTTCTGAGATTTAAGTGTGTGTGAAAGCCGTCCTTCAACTAGCTTGTTGGGAACACAAAGTTTCTTTTCACTTGCAAACTCCACTCCATACATATATATGGGGAGGAACTAGCTCCAACTTGGTTTTACAGTGCAAACTGCAGGAAATTCAAACCGGCACTAGGAAACAGACTGAGAACCCAGAGTAAAATTTTCTCCTGCAACCCGTTCTCTTTGTGGTAGATGAACGAACGTCTCTCCACATGCTCAGTTCTGAGAGATAAGTGTGTGGGAAAGCCGTCCTTCAACTAGCTTGTTGGGAACACAAAGTTTCTTTTAACTTGCAAACTGCACTCCATAAATATATATGGGGAGGTACTAGCTCCAACTCGGTTTTACAGTGAAAACTGCAGGAACTTCAAAACGGCACTAGGAAACAGACTGAGAATCCAGAGTAAAAGTTACTCCTGCAACCCGTTCCATTTGTGCTAGATGAACGAACGTCTCTCCACATGCTCAGTTCTGAGAGATAAATGTGTGTGAAAGCCGTCCTTCACCTAGCTTGTTGGGAACACAAAGTTTCTTTTCACTAGCATACTCCACTCCATACATATATATTGGGAGGTACTAGCCCCAACTCGGTTTTACAGTGAAAACTGAAGGAACTTCAAACCGGCACTAGGAAACAGACTGAGAAACCAGAGTAATAGTTTCTCCTGCAACCCGTTCCCTTTTTGCTAGATGAACGAACGTTTCTCCACATGCTCAGTTCTGGGAGATAAGTGTGTGTGAAAGCCGTCCTTCACCTAGCTTGTTGGGAACACAAAGTATCTTTTCACATGCAAACTCCACTCGATACATATATATGGGGAGGTTCAATCTCCAACTCGGTTTTACAGTGAAAACTGCAGGAACTTCAAACCGGCACTAGGAAACAGACTGAGAATCCAGAGTAAAAGTTTCTCCTGCAACCCTTTCCCTTTCTGCTAGATGAACGAACGTCTCTCCACATGCTCAGTTCTGAGAGATAAGTGTGTGTGAAAGCCGTCCTTCATCTAGCTTGTTGGGAACTCAAAGTTTCTTTTCAGTTGCAAATTCCACTCCATACATATATATGGCGAGGTACAAGCTCCAACTCTGTTTTACAGTGAAAACTGCAGGAACTTCAATCCGGCACTAGGAAACAGACTGAGAAACCAGAGTAAAAGTTTCACCTGCAACCCGTTCCCTTTGTGCTAGATGAACGAACGTCTCTCCACATGCTCAGTTCTGAGAGATAAGTGTGTGTGAAAGCCGTCCTTCACCTAGCTTGTTGGGAACACAGAGTATCTTTTCAGTTGCAAACTCCACTCCATACATATATATGGGGAGGTACTAACTCCAACTCGGTTTTACAGTGAAAACTGCAGGAACTTAATACCGGCACTAGGAAACAGACTGAGAAAACTGAGTAAAAGTTTCTCCTGCAACCCATTCCCTTTGTGCTAAATGAACGAACGTCTCTGCACATGCTCAGTTCTGAGAGATAATTGTGTGTGAAAGCCGTCCTTCACCTAGCTTGTTGGGAACACAAAGTATATTTTCACATGCAAACTCCACTCCATACATATATATGGGGAGGTAATAGATCCAACTCTGTTTTACAGTGAAAACTGCAGGAACTTCAAACCGGCACAAGGAAAAAGACTGAGAATCCAGAGTAAAATTTCTCCTGCAACCCTTTCCCTTTTTGCTAGATGAACGAACGTCTCTCCACATGCTCAGTTGTGAGAGATAAGTGTGTGTGAAAGCCGTCCTTCAAATTGCTTGTTGGGAAGACAAAGTTTCTTTTCAGTTGCAAACTCCACTCCATACATATATATGGGGAGATACTAACTCCAACTCGGATTTACAGTGAAAACTGCAGGAACTTCAAACCGGCACTAGGAAACAGACTGAGAAAGCAGAGTAAAAGTTTCTCCTGCAACCCGTTCCCTTTGTGCTTGATGAACGAACGTCTCTCCACATGCTCAGTTCTGAGAGATAAGTGTGTGTGAAAGCCGTCCTTCACGCAGCTTGTTGGGAACACAAAGTTTCTTTTCACTTGCAAACTCCACTCCATACATATATATGTGGAGGTACTAGCTCCAACTCGGTTTTACAGTGAAAACTGCAGGAACTTCAAACCGGCACTAGGAAACAGACTGAGAATCCAGAGTAAAAGTTTCTCCTGCAACCCTTTCCCTTTCTGCTAGATGAACGAACGTCTCTCCACTTGCTCAGTTCTGAGAGATAAGTGTGTGTGAAAGCCGTCCTTCATTTATCTTGTTGGGAACACAAAGTTTCTTTTAACTTGCAAACTCCACTCCATACATATATATGGGGAGGTACTATCTCCAACACAGTTTTACTATGAAAACTGCAGGAACTTCAAACCGGCACTAGGAAACAGACTGAGAAAACAGAGTAAAAGTTTCTCCTGCAACCCGTTCCCTTTGTGCTAGATGAACGAAAGTCTCTGCACATGCTCAGTTCTGAGAGATAAGTGTGTGTGAAAGCCGTCCTTCACCTAGCTTGTTTGGAACACAAAGTTACGTTTCACTTGCAAACTCCACTCCATACATATATATGGGAATGTACTAGCTCCAACTCGGTTTTACAGTGAAAACTGCAGGAACTTCAAACCGGCACTAGGAAACAGACTGAGAAACATGAGTAAAAGTTTCTCCTGCAACCCGTTCCCTTTGTGCTAGATGAACGAATGTCTCTCCACATGCTCAGTTCTGAGAGATAAGTGTGTGTGAAAGCCGTCCTTCATCTAGCTTGTTGGGAACTCAAAGTTCCTTTTCAGTTGCAAATTCCATTCCATACATATATATGGCGAGGTACAAGCTCCAACTCTGTTTTACAGTGAAAACTGCAGGAACTTCAATCCGGCACTAGGAAACAGACTGAGAAACCAGAGTAAAAGTTTCACCTGCAACCCGTTCCCTTTGTGCTAGATGAACGAACGTCTCTCCACATGCTCAGTTCTGAGAGATAATTGTGTGTGAAAGCCGTCCTTCACATAGTTTGTTGGGAATACAAAGTTTCTTTTCACTTGCAAACACCACTCCATACATATATATGGGGAAGTACTAGCTCAAAATCCGTTTTACTGTGAAATCTGCAGGAACTTCAAAGCGGCACTTGGAAACAGACTGAGAAACCAGAGTAAAAGTTTCTCCTGCAACCCGTTCCCTTTGTGCTAGATGAACGAAAGTCTCTGCACATGCTCAGTTCTGAGAGATAAGTGTGTGTGAAAGCCGTCCTTCACCTAGCTTGTTTGGAACACAAAGTTACGTTTCACTTGCAAACTCCACTCCATACATATATATGGGAATGTACTAGCTCCAACTCGGTTTTACAGTGAAAACTGCAGGAACTTCAAACCGGCACTAGGAAACAGACTGAGAAACCAGAGTAAAAGTTTCTCCTGCAACCCGTTCCATTTGTGCTAGATGAACGAACGTCTCTCCACATGCTCAGTTCTGAGAGAGATGTGTGTGTGAAAGCCGTCCTTCACCTAGCTTGTTGGGAACACAAAGTTTCTTTCAAATTGCAAACTCCACTCCATACATATATATGGGGAGGTACAACTCCAAGTCGGTTTTACAGTGAAAACTGCAGGAACTTCAAACCGGCACTAGGAAACAGACTGGGAAACCAGAGTAAAAGTTTCTCCTGCAACCCGTTCCCTTTGTGCTAGATGAACGAACGTCTCTCCACATGCTCAGTTCTTAGATATAAGTTGTGTGAAAGCCGTCCTTCACCTAGCTTGTTGGGAACACAAAGTTTCTTTTCACTTGCAGAATCCACACCATACATATATATGGGGAGGTACTAGCTCCAACTCGGTTTTACAGTGAAAACTGCAGGAAATTCAAACCGGCACTAGGAAACAGACTGAGTAACCAGAGTAAAAGTTTCTCCTGCAACCAGTTCCCTTCGTGTTAGATGAACGAAAGTCTCTCCACAAGCTCAGTTCTGAGAGATAAGTGGGTGTGAAAGCCGTACTTCAACTAGCTTGTTGGGAACACAAAGTTTCTTTTCACTTGCATACTCCACTCCGTATATATATGGGGAGTTACTAGCTCTAAATCTGTTTTACTGTGAAATCTGCGGGAACTTCAAACCGGCACTAGGAAACAGACTGAAAAACCAGAGTAAAAGTTTCTCCTGCAAACCGTTCCATTTGTGCTAGATGAACGAACGTCTCTCCACATGCTCAGTTCTGAGAGATAAGTGTGTGTGAAAGCCGTCCTTCAACTAGCTTGTTGGAAAGACAAAGTTTCTTTTCAGTAGCAAACTCCACTCCATACATATATATGGGGTGGTACTAACTCCAACTCGGTTTTACAGTGAAAACTGCAGGAAGTTCAAACCGGCACTAGGAAACAGACTGAGAAACCAGAGTAAAAGTTTCTCCTGCAACCCGTTCCATTTGTGCTAGATGAACGAAAGTCTCTCCACATGCTCATTTCTGAGATTTAAGTGTGTGTGAAAGCCGTCCTTCAACTAGCTTGTTGGGAACACAAAGTTTCTTTTCACTTGCAAACTCCACTCCATACATATATATGGGGAGGAACTAGCTCCAACTTGGTTTTACAGTGCAAACTGCAGGAAATTCAAACCGGCACTAGGAAACAGACTGAGAACCCAGAGTAAAATTTTCTCCTGCAACCCGTTCTCTTTGTGGTAGATGAACGAACGTCTCTCCACATGCTCAGTTCTGAGAGATAAGTGTGTGGGAAAGCCGTCCTTCAAATAGCTTGTTGGGAACACAAAGTTTCTTTTAACTTGCAAACTGCACTCCATACATATATATGGGGAGGTACTAGCTCCAACTCAGTTTTACAGTGAAAACTGCAGGAACTTCAAAACGGCACTAGGAAACAGACTGAGAATCCAGAGTAAATGTTACTCCTGCAACCCGTTCCATTTGTGCTAGATGAACGAACGTCTCTCCACATGCTCAGTTCTGAGAGATAAATGTGTGTGAAAGCCGTCCTTCACCTAGCTTGTTGGGAACACAAAGTTTCTTTTCACTTGCAAACTCCACTCCATACATATATATGGGGAGGTACTAGCTCAAAATCCGTTTTACTGTGAAATCTGCAGGAACTTCAAAGCGGCACTTGGAAACAGACTGAGAAACCAGAGTAAAAGTTTCTCCTGCAACCCGTTCCCATTGTGCTAGATGAGCGAACGTCTCTCCACATGCTCAGTTCTGAGAGATAAGTGTGTGTGAAAGCCGTCCTTCACCTAGCTTGTTGGGAACACAAAGTATCTTTTCAGTTGCAAACTCCAATCCATACATATATATGGGGAGGTACTAACTCCAACTCGGTTTTACAGTGAAAACTGCAGGAACTTAATACCGGCACTAGGAAACAGACTGAGAAACCTGAGTAAAAGTTTCTCCTGCAACCCATTCCCTTTGTGCTAAATGAACGAACGTCTCTGCACATGCTCAGTTCTGAGAGATAATTGTGTGTGAAAGCCGTCCTTCACCTAGCTTGTTGGGAACACAAAGTATATTTTCACATGCAAACTCCACTCCATACATATATATGGGGAGGTACTAGATCCAACTCTGTTTTACAGTGAAAACTGCAGGAACTTCAAACCGGCACTAGGAAAAAGACTGAGAATCCAGAGTAAAATTTCTCCTGCAACCCTTTCCCTTTTTGCTAGATGAACGAAAGTCTCTCCACATGCTCAGTTGTGAGAGATAAGTGTGTGTGAAAGCCGTCCTTCAAATTGCTTGTTGGGAAGACAAAGTTTCTTTTCAGTTGCAAACTCCACTCCATACATATATATGGGGAGATACTAACTCCAACTCGGATTTACAGTGAAAACTGCAGGAACTTCAAACCGGCACTAGGAAACAGACTGAGAAACCAGAGTAAAAGTTTCTCCTGCAACCCGTTCCCTTTGTGCTTGATGAACGAACGTCTCTCCACATGCTCAGTTCTGAGAGATAAGTGTGTGTGAAAGCCGTCCTTCACGCAGCTTGTTGGGAACACAAAGTTTCTTTTCACTTGCAAACTCCACTCCATACATATATATGTGGAGGTACTAGCTCCAACTCGGTTTTACAGCGAAAACTGCAGGAACTTCAAACCGGCACTAGGAAACAGACTGAGAAACCAGATAAATTTTTCTCATGCAACCCTTTCCCTTTGTGCTAGATGAACGAAAGTCTCTGCAAATGCTCAGTTCTGAGATATAAGTGTGTGTGAAAGCCGTCCTTCACCTAGCTTGTTGGGAACACAAAGATTCTTTTCACTTACAAACTCCACTACATACATATATATGGGGATGTACTAGCTCCAACTCGGTTTTACAGTGAAAACTGCAGGAACTTCAAACCGGCACTAGGAAACAGACTGAGAAACCAGAGTAAAAGTTTCAACTACAACCCGTTCCCTTTGTGCTAGATGAACGAACGTCTATCCACATGCTCAGTTCTGAGAGATAAGTGTGTGTGAAAGCCGTCCTTCACCTAGCTTTTTGGGAACACAAAGTTTCTTTCCAATTGCAAACTCCACTCCATACATATATATGGGGAAGTACGAGCTCCAACTCGGTTTTACAGCGAAAACTGCAGGAACTTCAAACCGGCACTAGGAAACAGACTGAGAATCCAGAGTAAAAGTTTCTCCTGCAACCCTTTCCCTTTCTGCTAGATGAACGAACGTCTCTCCACATGCTCAGTTCTGAGAGATAAGTGTGTGTGAAAGCCGTCCTTCATCTAGCTTGTTGGGAACACAAAGTTTCTTTTAACTTGCAAACTCCACTCCATACATATATATGGGGAGGTACTAGCTCCAACACGGTTTTACTATGAAAACTGCAGGAACTTCAAACCGGCACTAGGAAACAGACTGAGAAACCAGAGTAAAAGTTTCTCCTGCAACCCGTTCCCTTTGTGCTAGATGAACGAACGTCTCTGCACATGCTCAGTTCTGAGAGATAAGTGTGTGTGAAAGCCGTCCTTCACCTAGGTTGTTTGGAACACAAAGTTACGTTTCACTTGCAAACTCCACTCCATACATATATATGGGGAGGTACTAGCTCCAACTCGGTTTTACAGTGAAAACTGCAGGAACTTCAAACCGGCACTCGGAAACAGACTGAGAAACAAGAGTAAAAGATTCTCCTGCAACCCGTTCCCTTTGTGCTAGATGAACGAACGTCTCTCCACATGCTCAGTTCTGAGAGAGATGTGAGTGTGAAAGCCGTCCTTCACCTAGCTTGTTGGGAACACAAAGTTTCTTTTCACTTGCAAACTCTACTCCATACATATATATGGGGAGGTACTAGCTCCAACACGGTTTTACTATGAAAACTGCAGGAACTTCAATCCGGCACTAGGAAACAGACCGAGAAACCAGAGTAAAAGTTTCCCCTGCATACCGTTTCAGCTTTGGTATTTGGACTTACGTCTCTCAACATGCTAATTTCTGAGATGTATGTGTGTTTTTAAGCTGTCTTTCAACTAATATTTTTGGAATAGAAAGCTTCTTTTCACTTAAAAACTACACTTTATACACATGTATGTTGAAGTAAAAGCTTCAAATTGAATATCCAGTGAAAAGTGCAGGAGTTTCAACACAGCATTACGAAACAGACAGGGAAACCAGAGTAAAATTTTCCCACAAACTATTCTCTTTCAGCTAGATGAACAAAAGCCTCTATATATGCTCACTTCTGAGAGATAACTGTGTGTGAATGCCGTCTTTCACCTAGCTTGTTGGGAATACATAGTTTCTTTTCAGGTGCAAACTGCACACCAAAAATTTATAGGGAATTCCAAACTCCAGCTCAGATTTACTGTGAAAACTGCAGGAATTTCAAACCGACACTAGGAAACACAGTGAGAAACCAGAGTAAAAGATTCTCCTGCAAACCATTCCCTTAGTGCTAGATGAAATCATGTCTCTCCTTATGCTCCTAATTTCAGGGATATTAGTGTTTGTGAAACCCGCACTTCACAAAGGATGTTGTGAACATAAAGTTTCTTTTCAGTTGCAAAGTACGCCCCAAATATACATATGGGGAAATTCAAGCACCAACTCAGATTTACTGTGTAAACTGCAGGCAATTCAAACCGACACTAGGAAACAGAATGAGAAACCAGAGTAAATGTTTCTCCTGCAACCAGTTACATTTGTGGTAGATGAACGAATGTCTCTCCACATGATCAGTTTTGAAATGTAAGTTTGTGTTTAAGCCATACTTCACTTAGCGTGTTGGGAAGGGAAAGTAAATTTTCCGTTCAATACTACACTCTATACATATATAAAGGGAGGTAAAAGCTCCAACACGGTTTTCCAGTGAAAACTGCTGGAACTTCAATCCAGCAGTAGGAAACAGACTGAGAAACGAGAATAAAAATTTCTCCTGCAACTCGTTCCCTTTTTGCTAGATGTGTGATGGTCTCTCCAAAGCATCATTTCTGAGAGATATGTGTGTGTGAAAGCCATACTTTACCTAGAATGTTGGGAAAACAAAGAGAGTATTCAATTGCAATCTACACTCCATACATATATAGGGGAGGTTCCAAATCCAACTCAATTTTACAGTGAAAACTACAGGATGTTCATAGAGACACTAGGAAACACAATGAGAAACCAGAGTAAAAGTTTCCCCTGCAAACATTTAGCTTTGTGCTAGATGAAATTACGTCTCTCCACATGTTAAGTTCTGAGAGATATATGTGTGTGAATGCCGTCCTTCACCTAGCATGTCTGCAACACAGAGTTCCATTTCAATTGAAATCTGCACTCCATATATATATATATATATTTATGTGGAAGTACTGGCTCCAACTCGGTTTTCCAGTGAAAACTGCAGGAATTTCAAACAGGCACTAGGAATCAGACTGAGAAACCAGAGTAAAAATTTTCCCTGCAAAATATTCTCTTGGAGCAAATGAAAGAAATTCTCTTCACATGCTCATATCTGAGAGATATATGTGTGTGTGAGCCATCCTTCACCTAGGTTTATGGGTACACATAGTTTTGTTTTATTTGAATACTACAATACATACATATATATGGGGAGGTTCGAGCTCCAACTCATGTTTACAGTGAACAGTGCAGGAACTTCATACCGACACTTGGAAACAGACACAGAGAACAGAGTAAAAATTTCTCCTGCAAACTTTTCCCTTTGTTTTGGATGAACTAATGTCGCTCCACATGCTCATCTGTTCTGTGAGATATGTGTGTGTGAAAGCCTTACTTCACCCAGCTTGTTGGGAACAGAAATTTTCTTTTCTGTTGCAAACTACACTCCATAAATATATAAAGGGAATTAGTAACTCCAACTCAGTTTACCAATGCAAACTGCAGGAACATCAAACCGGCACAAGGAAAAAGACTGTGAAACCAGAGTAAAATTTCCCCTGCAAAATATTCCATTTGTGTTTGATGAACTTATGTCTCTCCACATGCTTAGTTCTGAGAGATATGTGTGTTTGAAAGCCGTCCTTCAACTAAAATATTTGGAATACAAAGCTAATTTTCACTTGGAATCTACAATTTATATATATGTATGGGAATTACGGGCTTCAAATCGGTTATCCAGTTAAAAGTGCAGGAATTTCAAAAAAAACTAGGAAACAGACTGGTAACAGTAGTAAAAGTTTCCCTGCAAACTTTTCTCTTTGAAATAGATGAATGAAAATCTCTACATATGATCAGTTCTGTGAGATACCTGTGTGTGAATGCCATCCTTCACCTAGCTTGTTGGGAACACAAAGTTTCTTTTCAGGTTCAAACTGCACCCAAAACATTCTTATGGGGAATTTCAAGCTCCAACGCAGATTTACTGTGAAAACTGCAGGAACTTCAAACCCACACTAGGAAACAGCCTGAGAAAGCAGAATAAATGTTTCTTCTGCAAATCGTTCCCTTTGTGCTAGATGAACGAAAGTCTCTCCACAGCATCATTTCTGAGATATAAGTGTGTGTGAAAGCCATACTTTATGTAGCATGTTGGGAACACAAAAATAGTATCCAAATGCTATCTAAAGTCAATACATACATAGGAGAGTTTCTAAATCCAACTCTCCATTACAGTGAAAACTGGAGGAAGTTCATACAGACACTAGGAAACACAGTGAGATACCAGAGTAAAAGATTCTTCTGCAAACTATTCCCATTGGCTACATGAAAATATTTCCCTCCATATGCTCCTATTTTCAGAGATATAAGTGTCTTTGAAAACCGCACTTCACACAGCTTGTTGGGAACCCAAATTTCTTTTCAGTTGCAAACTACACTCCATAAATATATATGAGAAATTACTAGCCCCAATTCGGTATTCCAGGGAAAACAGCAGGAACTTCAAACTGGCACTAGGAAACAAACTGAGAAACCAGAGTAAAAGTTTCTCCTGAAAACCTCCCCCATTGTATTAGGTGAATGAATGCCTCTCCAAATGCTCCTTAATTCTGAGAGATAAGTGTTTGTGAAAGCGGCCATTCACCCAGCTTGTTGGGAACACAAATTTTATTTTCAGTTTAAAACTACATTCCATAAGTATATATGGGGCACTAATATCTCCAACAGAGTTTTCCAGTGAAAACTGCAGGAAATTCAAACCGGCACTATGAAACAGACTGGGAAATAAGAGAAAAGCTTCTCCTGCAAACTGTTCCCTTTTTGCTAGATGAACCAAAGTCTCTCCACATGATCTTTTCTGAGAGAAAGTGTGTGTGAAAGCCTTCCTTCACCTACCTTGTTGGGAACACATAGTATCTATTCAGTTGCAATCTACACTGAAAATATAAATTTTAGGAAAATTTAGCACCAACTGACATTTACAGAGAAAACTGCAGGGACTTCATACAGACACTAGGAAATACAGTGAATAACCATAATAAAATTTTCTCCGGCAAACAGTTCACCTTGCATTAGATGAACGAACGACGTTCCAAAAGTTCCTCATTTATGAGAGTTAAGTGTGTTCGAAAGCCGCCCTTAAACTAGCTTGTTAGGAACACAAATTTTCTTTTAAATTGCAAACTATATTCCATGCATATATATGGGGTGGTACTATCTCCAACACGGTTTTCCAGTGAAAACTGCAGGAACGTGAAAACGGCACTAGGAAAAGGACTGAGAAACCAGAGTAAAAGTTTCTCCTGAAACCTCTTCCATTAATGGTACATGAAAGAAATTCTTTCCACATGTACAGGCCCCAGAGATAAGTGTGTGAAAGCCGTCCTTCACCTAACTTGAAGGGAAAACAAAGTTTCGTTTCAGTGCAAACAACTCTCCATATATATTTAGGGGACACACAAAATCCACCTCATCTTTCCAGTGAAATCTGAAGGAATTTGAAACCGGCATTGTGAAATGTACTGAGATTCCACTGTAAAAGTGTCTCCTGCAAACACTCCCCTTTGTTCTAGATGAACTTGCATCTTTCCACATGCTAATTTCTGAGAGATATGTGTGTGTGAATGCCGTCCTTCACCAAGCATGTATTGAACACTAAGATTCTTTTCACTTGAAAACTACTCTCCATAGATATATATCGGGAAGTACTGGCTCAAACACAGTTTTCCAGTGAAAATTGCAGGAATTTCAAAAAGGCACTAGGAATCAGACTGAGAAATCAGAGATAAGTTTCCCCTGCATACTGTTCTCTTTGAGCTAGATGAATGAAAGTCTCTATATATTCTCATTTCTGAGAGATATCTTTCTGGGAATGCCGTCCTTCAGCTAGCTTGTTGGGAACACAAAGCTTATTTTCAGGGGCAAAATGCACCCCAAACATATATATAGGGAATTTCAAGCTCCAATGCAGATTTACTCTGAACTGCAGGAACTTCATACCGACACTAGAAAACAGAATGATGAAGCAAAGAATAATTTTCTCCAGCTAACTCTTCCCTTTGGGCTAGATGAACAAATGCCTCCCAACATGAGCGTCTATTCTGAGAGATAAGTGTGTGTGAAAGCCGCACTTAACCTAGCTTGTTGGGAACACAAATTTCCTTTTATGTTGCAAACGACATTCCATAAATATAAATGGGGAGTTAATAGCTCCAACACGGTTTTCCCGTGAAAATTGCTGGAACTTCAAACCGGCACTAGGAAACAGACTGGGAAACCAGAGTAAAAGTTACTCCTGCAACCCGTTCCCTTTGTGCAAAATGAAACAACTTCTCTTCACAAAATGTGTTCTGAGAGATAAGTGTGTGTGAAACCCGTCCTTCACCTAGCGTGTTGGGAACAGAAAGTATCTATTTAGTTGCAATCTACACTCCATGCATATATATTGGGAGATTTTAGTACCAACTGAGATTAACAGATAAAACTGCAGGAACTTCATACAGACACTAGGAAACAGAGTGAATAACTAGAACAATGGATTCTCCTGCAAACCGTTCACCTTGTGCTATATGAACGAATGTTTTTCCACATGCTCCTCAGTTCTGAGAGTTAAGTGTGTGTGAAAGCCGCACTTAAACCAGCTTGTTGGGAACACAACTTTTCTTTTCATTTGCAAACTACAATCCATGCATATATACGGGTTGGTACTAGCTCCAACACGGTTTTCCAGGGAAAACTGCAGGAACTTGAAACCGGCACTAGGAAAAGGACTGAGAAACCAGAATAAAAGTTTCTCCTGATTTATTCCATTATTGGTACATGAAAGAAAGTCTTTCCACATGTACATTTCCTAGAGATAAATGTGTGTGAAGGCCGACCTTCACCTACCTTGAAGGGAATACAAAGTTTCTTTCCAGTTGCAAACTACAATTCATATATATGTAGGGGAAATATTAGCTCCAACTCGGTTTTCCAGTGAATACTGCAATATCTTGAAACCAGCATTAGGAAATGTACTGAGAAACCAATGTAAAAGTTTCTATGGCAAAAATTTCCTTTTGTGCTTGATGAACTTTCATCTCTCCACATGATTCGTTCTGAGAGATATGTGTGTGTGAGAGCCGTCCTTCACCTAGCTTGATGGGAAAACAAAATTTTTTTCTGTTGAAACTACACTACATAAATATAAATGTGGAGGTTCTAGCTTCAACTCAGGTTTACAGTGAAAACTACAGTAACTTCATACCGACCCTAGGAAACATACACCGAGAACAGAGTAAAAATTTCTCTTGCATACATTTCCCTTTGTTCTAGATGAATGAATGTCGCCCCACATGCTCCTCCATTCTGTGATATAGGTGTCTGTGAAAGACTTACTTCACCCAGCTTGTTGGGAACAGAAATTTTCTTTTCAGTTGTAAATTACACTCAATACATTTATATGGGGAGGTCGTAACTCCAAATCTCTTTTCCAGTGAAAACTGCAGGAACTTCAAACTGGCACTAGGAAACAGACTGAGAAACCAGAGTAAAAATTTCCCCTGCATACCATTTCAGCTTTGGTATTTGGACTTACGTCTCTCAACATGCTAATTTCTGAGATGTATGTGTGTTTTTAAGCTGTCTTTCACCTAACATTTTTGGAATAGAAAGCTTCTTTTCACTTAAATACTACACTTTATACACATGTATGTTGAAGTAAAAGCTTCAAATTGAATATCCAGTGAAAAATGCAGGAGTTTCAAAACAGCATTACGAAACAGACAGGGAAACCAGAGTAAAATTTTACCACAAACTATTCTCTTTCAGCTAGATGAACAAAAGCCTCTATATATGCTCACTTCTGAGAGATAACTGTGTGTGAATGCCGTCCTTCACCTAGCTTGTTGGGAATACATAGTTTCTTTTCAGGTGCAAACTGCACACCAAAAATTTATAGGGAATTCCAAACTCCAGCTCAGATTTACTGTGAAAACTGCAGGAATTTCAAACCGACACTAGGAAACACAGTGAGAAACCAGAGTAAAAGATTCTCCTGCAAACCATTCCCTTTTTGCTAGATGAAATCATGTCTCTCCTTATGCTCCTAATTTCAGGGATATTAGTGTTTGTGAAACCCGCACTTCACAAAGGTTGTTGTGAACATAAAGTTTCTTTTCAGTTGCAAAGTACGCCCCAAATATACATATGGGGAAATTCAAGCACCAACTCAGATTTACTGGGTAAACTGCAGGCAATTCAAACCGACACTAGGAAACAGAATGAGAAACCAGAGTAAATGTTTCTCCTGCAACCAGTTACATTTGTGGTAGATGAACGAATGTCTCTCCACATGATCAGTTTTGAAATGTAAGTTTGTGTTTAAGCCATACTTCACTTAGCGTGTTGGGAAGGGAAAGTAAATTTTCCGTTCAAAAATACACTCTATACATATATAAAGGGAGGTAAAAGCTCCAACACGGTTTTCCAGTGAAAACTGCTGGAACTTCAAACCAGCAGTAGGAAACAGACTGAGAAACGAGAATAAAAATTTCTCCTGCAACTCATTCCCTTTTTGCTAGATGAGTGAAGGTCTCTCCACAGCATCAGTTCGGAGAGATATGTGTGTGTGAAAGCCATACTTTACCTAGAATGTTGGGAAAACAAAGAGAGTATTCAATTGCAATCTACACTCCATACATATATAGGGGAGTTTCCAAATCCAACTCAATTTTACAGTGAAAACTACAGGATGTTCATAGAGACACTAGGAAACAAAATGAGAAACCAGAGTAAAAGTTTCCCCTGCAAACATTTAGCTTTGTGCTAGATGAAATTACGTCTCTCCACATGTTAAGTTCTGAGAGATATATGTGTGTGAATGCCGTCCTTCACCTAGCATGTCTGCAACACAGAGTTCCATTTCAATTGAAATCTGCACTCCATATATATATATATATTTATGTGGAAGTACTGGCTCCAACTCGGTTTTCCAGTGAAAACTGCAGGAATTACAAAAAGGCACTAGGAATCAGACTGAGAAACCAGAGTAAAAATTTTCCCTGCAAAATATTCTCTTGGAGCAAATGAAAGAAATTCTCTTCACATGCTCATATCTGAGAGATATATGTGTGTGTGAGCCATTCTTCGCCTAGGTTTATGGGTACACAGAGTTTTGTTTTAGTTCAATACTACAATACATACATATATATGGGGAGGTTCTAGCTCGAACTCAGGTTTACAGTGAACAGTGCATGAACTTCATACCGACACTTGGAAACAGACACAGAGACCAGAGTAAAAATTTCTCCTGCAAAATTTTCCCTTTGTTTTGGATGAACTAATGTCGCTCCACATGCTCATCTGTTCTGTGAGATAAGTGTGTGTGAAAGCCTTACTTCACCCAGCTTGTTGGGAACAGAAATTTTCTTTTCTGTTGCAAACTACACTCCATAAATACATAAAGGGAATTAGTAACTCCAACTCAGTTTACCAATGCAAACTGCATGAACATCAAACCGGCACAAGGAAAAAGACTGTGAAACCAGAGTAAAATTTCCCCCGCAAAATATTCCATTTGTGTTTGATGAACTTATGTCTCTCCACATGCTTAGTTCTGAGACATATGTGTGTTTGAAAGCCGTCCTTCAACTAAAATATTTGGAATACAAAGCTAATTTTCACTTGGAATCTACACTTTATATATATGTATGGGAAGTACTGGCTTCAAATCCGCTATCCAGTTAAAAGTGCAGGAATTTGAAAAAAAACTAGGAAACAGACTGGTAACATAGTAAAAGTTTCCCTGCAAACTTTTCTCTTTGAGATAGATGAATGAAAATCTCTACATATGATCAGTTCTGTGAGATACCTGTGTGTGAATGCCATCCTTCACCTAGCTTGTTGGGAACACAAAGTTTCTTTTCAGGTTCAAACTGCACCCAAAACATTCTTATGGGGAATTTCAAGCTCCAACGCAGATTTACTGTGAAAACTGCAGGAACTTCAAACCCACACTAGGAAACAGCCTGAGAAAGCAGAATAAATGTTTCTTCTGCAAATCGTTCCCTTTGTGCTAGATGAACGAAAGTCTCTCCACAGCATCATTTCTGAGATATAAGAGTGTGTGAAAGCCATACTTTATGTAGCATGTTGGGAACACAAAAATAGTATTCAAATGCTATCTAAAGTCCATATATACATAGGAGAAGTTCTAAATCCAACTCTCCATTACAGTGAAAACTGGAGGAAGTTCATACAGACACTAGGAAACACAGTGAGATACCAGAGTAAAAGATTCTTCTGCAAACCATTCCCATTGGCTACATGAAAATATTTCCCTCCATATGCTCCTATTTTCAGAGATATAAGTGTCTTTGAAAACCGCACTTCACACAGCTTGTTGGGAACCCAAATTTCTTTTCAGTTGCAAACTACACTCCATAAATATATATGAGAAATTACTAGCCCCAATTCGGTATTCCAGGGAAAACAGCAGGAACTTCAAACTGGCACTAGGAAACAAACTGAGAAACCAGAGTAAAAGTTTCTCCTGAAAACCTCTCCCTTTGTATTAGGTGAATGAATGCCTCTCCAAATGCTCCTTAATTCTGAGAGATAAGTGTTTGTGAAAGCGGCCATTCACCCAGCTTGTTGGGAACACAAATTTTATTTTCAGTTTAAAACTACATTCCATAAGTATATATGGGGCACTAATATCTCCAACAGAGTATTCCAGTGAAAACTGCAGGAAATTCAAACCGGCACTATGAAACAGACTGGGAAATAAGAGAAAAGCTTCTCCTGCAAACTGTTCCCTTTTTGCTAGATGAACCAAAGTCTCTCCACATGATCTTTTCTGAGAGAAAGTGTGTGTGAAAGCCGTCCTTCACCTACCTTGTTGGGAATACATAGTATCTATTCAGTTGCAATCTACACTAAAATTATAAATTTTAGGAAAATTTAGCACCAACTGACATTTACAGAGAAAACTGCAGGGACTTCATACAGACACTAGGAAATACAGTGAATAACCATAATAAAATTTTCTCCGGCAAACGGTTCACCTTGCATTAGATGAACGAACGACGTTCCACAAGTTCCCCATTTCTGAGAGTTAAGTGTGTTCGAAAGCCGCCCTTAAACTAGCTTGTTAGGAACACAAATTTTCTTTTCATTTGCAAACTATATTCCATGTTTATATATGGGGTGGTACTATCTCCAACACGGTTTTCCAGTAAAACGGCAGGAACGTGAAAACGACACTAGGAAAAGGACTGAGAAACCAGAGTAAAATTTCTCCTGAAACCTGTTCCATTAATGGTACATGAAAGAAAGTCTTTCCACATGTACAGGCCCCAGAGATAAGTGTGTGAAAGCCGTCCTTCACCTAACTTGAAGGGAAAACAAAGTTTCTTTTCAGTGCAAACAACTCTCCATATATATTTAGGGGACACACAAAACCCACCTCATTTTTCCAGTGAAATCTGAAGGAACTTGAAACCGGCATTGTGAAATGTACTGAGATTCCACTGTAAAAGTGTCTCCTGCAAACACTTCCCTTTGTTCTAGATGAACTTGCATCTCTCCACATGCTAATTTCTGAGAGATATGTGTGTGTGAATGCCGTCCTTCACCAAGCATGTATTGAACACTAAGATTCTTTTCACTTGAAAACTACTCTCCATATATATATATCGGGAAGTACTGGCTCAAACACAGTTTTCCAGTGAAAAGTGCAGGAATTTCAAAAAGGCACTAGGAATCAGACTGAGAAGTCAGAGATTAATTTCCCCTGCAAACTGTTCTCTTTGAGCTAGATGAATGAAAGTCTCTATATATTCTCATTTCTGAGAGATATCTTTCTGGGAATGCCGTCCTTCAGCTAGCTTGTTGGGAACACAAAGCTTATTTTCAGGGGCAAAATGCACCCCAAACATATATATAGGGAATTTCAAGCTCCAATGCAGATTTACTCTGAACTGCAGGAACTTCATACCGACACTAGAAAACAGAATGATGAAGCAAAGTATAATTTTCTCCAGCTAACTCTTCCCTTTGGGCTAGATGAACAAATGCCTCCCAACATGAGCGTCTATTCTGAGAGATAAGTGTGTGTGAAAGCCGCACTTAACCTAGCTTGTTGGGAACACAAATTTCCTTTTATGTTGCAAACGACATTCCATAAATATAAATGGGGAGTTAATAGCTCCAACACGGTTTTCCCGTGAAAATTGCTGGAACTTCAAACCGGCACTAGGAAACAGACTGGGAAACCAGAGTAAAAGTTACTCCTGCAACCCGTTCCCTTTGTGCAAAATGAAACAACTTCTCTTCACAAAATGTGTTCTGAGAGATAAGTGTGTGTGAAACCCGTCCTTCACCTAGCGTGTTGGGAACAGAAAGTATCTATTTAGTTGCAATCTACACTCCATGCATATATATTGGGAGATTTTAGTACCAACTGAGATTAACAGATAAAACTGCAGGAACTTCATACAGACACTAGGAAACAGAGTGAATAACTAGAACAATGGATTCTCCTGCAAACCGTTCACCTTGTGCTATATGAACGAATGTTTTTCCACATGCTCCTCAGTTCTGAGAGTTAAGTGTGTGTGAAAGCCGCACTTAAACCAGCTTGTTGGGAACACAACTTTTCTTTTCATTTGCAAACTACAATCCATGCATATATACGGGTTGGTACTAGCTCCAACACGGTTTTCCAGGGAAAACTGCAGGAACTTGAAACCGGCACTAGGAAAAGGACTGAGAAACCAGAATAAAAGTTTCTCCTGATTTATTCCATTATTGGTACATGAAAGAAAGTCTTTCCACATGTACATTTCCTAGAGATAAATGTGTGTGAAGGCCGACCTTC
This sequence comes from Camelus dromedarius, assembly GCF_036321535.1. Taxonomy (NCBI): domain Eukaryota; kingdom Metazoa; phylum Chordata; class Mammalia; order Artiodactyla; family Camelidae; genus Camelus; species Camelus dromedarius. Next base: position 86,030,961 of record NC_087441.1, on the reverse strand, counting down.
ACCTACCTTGAAGGGAATACAAAGTTTCTTTCCAGTTGCAAACTACAATTCATATATATGTAGGGGAAATATTAGCTCCAACTCGGTTTTCCAGTGAATACTGCAATATCTTGAAACCAGCATTAGGAAATGTACTGAGAAACCAATGTAAAAGTTTCTATGGCAAAAATTTCCTTTTGTGCTTGATGAACTTTCATCTCTCCACATGCTTTGTTCTGAGAGATATGTGTGTGTGAGAGCCGTCCTTCACCTAGCTTGATGGGAAAACAAAATTTTTTTCTGTTGAAACTACACTACATAAATATAAATGTGGAGGTTCTAGCTTCAAATCAGGTTTACAGTGAAAACTACAGTAACTTCATACCGACCCTAGGAAACATACACCGAGAACAGAGTAAAAATTTCTCTTGCATACATTTCCCTTTGTTCTAGATGAATGAATGTCGCCCCACATGCTCCTCCATTCTGTGATATAGGTGTCTGTGAAAGACTTACTTCACCCAGCTTGTTGGGAACAGAAATTTTCTTTTCAGTTGTAAATTACACTCAATACATTTATATGGGGAGGTCGTAACTCCAAATCTCTTTTCCAGTGAAAACTGCAGGAACTTCAAACTGGCACTAGGAAACAGACTGAGAAACCAGAGTAAAAATTTCCCCTGCATACCATTTCAGCTTTGGTATTTGGACTTACGTCTCTCAACATGCTAATTTCTGAGATGTATGTGTGTTTTTAAGCTGTCTTTCAACTAATATTTTTGGAATAGAAAGCTTCTTTTCACTTAAAAACTACACTTTATACACATGTATGTTGAAGTAAAAGCTTCAAATTGAATATCCAGTGAAAAATGCAGGAGTTTCAAAACAGCATTACGAAACAGACAGGGAAACCAGAGTAAAATTTTCCCACAAGCTGTTCTCTTTCAGCTAGATGAACAAAAGCCTCTATATATGCTCACTTCTGAGAGATAACTGTGTGTGAATGCCGTCCTTCACCTAGCTTGTTGGGAATACATAGTTTCTTTTCAGGTGCAAACTGCACACCAAAAATTTATAGGGAATTCCAAACTCCAGCTCAGATTTACTGTGAAAACTGCAGGAATTTCAAACCGACACTAGGAAACACAGTGAGAAACCAGAGTAAAAGATTCTCCTGCAAACCATTCCCTTTTTGCTAGATGAAATCATGTCTCTCCTTATGCTCCTAATTTCAGGGATATTAGTGTTTGTGAAACCCGCACTTCACAAAGGTTGTTGTGAACATAAAGTTTCTTTTCAGTTGCAAAGTACGCCCCAAATATACATATGGGGAAATTCAAGCACCAACTCAGATTTACTGGGTAAACTGCAGGCAATTCAAACCGACACTAGGAAACAGAATGAGAAACCAGAGTAAATGTTTCTCCTGCAACCAGTTACATTTGTGGTAGATGAACGAATGTCTCTCCACATGATCAGTTTTGAAATGTAAGTTTGTGTTTAAGCCATACTTCACTTAGCGTGTTGGGAAGGGAAAGTAAATTTTCCGTTCAAAAATACACTCTATACATATATAAAGGGAGGTAAAAGCTCCAACACGGTTTTCCAGTGAAAACTGCTGGAACTTCAAACCAGCAGTAGGAAACAGACTGAGAAACGAGAATAAAAATTTCTCCTGCAACTCATTCCCTTTTTGCTAGATGAGTGAAGGTCTCTCCACAGCATCAGTTCGGAGAGATATGTGTGTGTGAAAGCCATACTTTACCTAGAATGTTGGGAAAACAAAGAGAGTATTCAATTGCAATCTACACTCCATACATATATAGGGGAGGTTCCAAATCCAACTCAATTTTACAGTGAAAACTACAGGATGTTCATAGAGACACTAGGAAACACAATGAGAAACCAGAGTAAAAGTTTCCCCTGCAAACATTTAGCTTTGTGCTAGATGAAATTACGTCTCTCCACATGTTAAGTTCTGAGAGATATATGTGTGTGAATGCCGTCCTTCACCTAGCATGTCTGCAACACAGAGTTCCATTTCAATTGAAATCTGCACTCCATATATATATATATATTTATGTGGAAGTACTGGCTCCAACTCGGTTTTCCAGTGAAAAATGCAGGAATTACAAAAAGGCACTAGGAATCAGACTGAGAAACCAGAGTAAAAATTTTCCCTGCAAAATATTCCCTTGGAGCAAATGAAAGAAATTCTCTTCACATGCTCATATCTGAGAGATATATGTGTGTGTGAGCCATTCTTCGCCTAGGTTTATGGGTACACAGAGTTTTGTTTTAGTTCAATACTACAATACATACATATATATGGGGAGGTTCTAGCTCCAACTCAGGTTTACAGTGAACAGTGCAGGAACTTCATACCGACACTTGGAAACAGACACAGAGACCAGAGTAAAAATTTCTCCTGCAAACTTTTCCCTTTGTTTTGGATGAACTAATGTCGCTCCACATGCTCATCTGTTCTTTGAGATAAGTGTGTGTGAAAGCCTTACTTCACCCAGCTTGTTGGGAACAGAAATTTTCTTTTCTGTTGCAAACTACACTCCATAAATATATAAAGGGAATTAGTAACTCCAACTCAGTTTACCAATGCAAACTGCATGAACATCAAACCGGCACAAGGAAAAAGACTGTGAAACCAGAGTAAAATTTCCCCCGCAAAATATTCCATTTGTGTTTGATGAACTTATGTCTCTCCACATGCTTAGTTCTGAGAAATATGTGTGTTTGAAAGCCGTCCTTCAACTAAAATATTTGGAATACAAAGCTAATTTTCACTTGGAATCTACACTTTATATATATGTATGGGAAGTACTGGCTTCAAATCGGCTATCCAGTTAAAAGTGCAGGAATTTCAAAAAAAACTAGGAAACAGAATGTTAACAGTAGTAAAAGATTCCCTGCAAACTTTTCTCTTTGAGATAGATGAATGAAAATCTCTACATATGATCAGTTCTGTGAGATACCTGTGTGTGAATGCCATCCTTCACCTAGCTTGTTGGGAACACAAAGTTTCTTTTCAGGTTCAAACTGCACCCAAAACATACTTACGGGAATTTCAAGCTCCAACGCAGATTTACTGTGAAAACTGCAGGAACTTCAAACCCACAGTAGGAAACAGCCTGAGAAAGCAGAATAAATGTGTCTTCTGCAAATCGTTCCCTTTGTGCTAGATGAACGAAAGTCTCTCCACAGCATCATTTCTGAGATATAAGAGTGTGTGAAAGCCATACTATATGTAGCATGTTGGGAACACAAAAATAGTATTCAAATGCTATCTAAAGTCCATATATACATAGGAGAAGTTCTAAATCCAACTCTCCATTACAGTGAAAACTGGAGGAAGTTCATACAGACACTAGGAAACACAGTGAGATACCAGAGTAAAAGATTCTTCTGCAAACCATTCCCATTGGCTACATGAAAATATTTCCCTCCATATGCTCCTATTTTCAGAGATATAAGTGTCTTTGAAAACCGCACTTCACACAGCTTGTTGGGAACCCAAATTTCTTTTCAGTTGCAAACTACACTCCATAAATATATATGAGAAATTACTAGCCCCAATTCGGTATTCCAGGGAAAACAGCAGGAACTTCAAACTGGCACTAGGAAACAAACTGAGAAACCAGAGTAAAAGTTTCTCCTGAAAACCTCTCCCTTTGTATTAGGTGAATGAATGCCTCTCCAAATGCTCCTTAATTCTGAGAGATAAGTGTTTGTGAAAGCGGCCATTCACCCAGCTTGTTGGGAACACAAATTTTATTTTCAGTTTAAAACTACATTCCATAAGTATATATGGGGCACTAATATCTCCAACAGAGTTTTCCAGTGAAAACTGCAGGAAATTCAAACCGGCACTATGAAACAGACTGGGAAATAAGAGAAAAGCTTCTCCTGCAAACTGTTCCCTTTTTGCTAGATGAACCAAAGTCTCTCCACATGATCTTTTCTGAGAGAAAGTGTGTGTGAAAGCCGTCCTTCACCTACCTTGTTGGGAATACATAGTATCTATTCAGTTGCAATCTACACTAAAAATATAAATTTTAGGAAAATTTAGCACCAACTGACATTTACAGAGAAAACTGCAGGGACTTCATACAGACACTAGGAAATACAGTGAATAACCATAATAAAATTTTCTCCGGCAAACAGTTCACCTTGCATTAGATGAACGAACGACGTTCCAAAAGTTCCCCATTTCTGAGAGTTAAGTGTGTTCGAAAGCCGCCCTTAAACTAGCTTGTTAGGAACACAAATTTTCTTTTCATTTGCAAACTACATTCCATGTTTATATATGGGGTGGTACTATCTCCAACACGGTTTTCCAGTAAAACGGCAGGAACGTGAAAACGACACTAGGAAAAGGACTGAGAAACCAGAGTAAAATTTCTCCTGAAACCTGTTCCATTAATGGTACATGAAAGAAAGTCTTTCCACATGTACAGGCCCCAGAGATAAGTGTGTGAAAGCCGTCCTTCACCTAACTTGAAGGGAAAACAAAGTTTCTTTTCAGTGCAAACAACTCTCCATATATATTTAGGGGACACACAAAACCCACCTCATTTTTCCAGTGAAATCTGAAGGAACTTGAAACCGGCATTGTGAAATGTACTGAGATTCCACTGTAAAAGTGTCTCCTGCAAACACTTCCCTTTGTTCTAGATGAACTTGCATCTCTCCACATGCTAATTTCTGAGAGATATGTGTGTGTGAATGCCGTCCTTCACCAAGCATGTATTGAACACTAAGATTCTTTTCACTTGAAAACTACTCTCCATATATATATATCGGGAAGTACTGGCTCAAACACAGTTTTCCAGTGAAAAGTGCAGGAATTTCAAAAAGGCACTAGGAATCAGACTGAGAAATCAGAGATAAATTTCCCCTGCAAACTGTTCTCTTTGAGCTAGATGAATGAAAGTCTCTATATATTCTCATTTCTGAGAGATATCTTTCTGGGAATGCCGTCCTTCAGCTAGCTTGTTGGGAACACAAAGCTTATTTTCAGGGGCAAAATGCACCCCAAACATATATATAGGGAATTTCAAGCTCCAATGCAGATTTACTCTGAACTGCAGGAACTTCATACCGACAGTAGAAAACAGAATGCTGAAGCAAAGTATAATTTTCTCCAGCTAACTCTTCCCTTTGGGCTAGATGAACAAATGCCTCCCAACATGAGCGTCTATTCTGAGAGATAAGTGTGTGTGAAAGCCGCACTTAACCTAGCTTGTTGGGAACACAAATTTCCTTTTATGTTGCAAACGACATTCCATAAATATAAATGGGGAGTTAATAGCTCCAACACGGTTTTCCCGTGAAAATTGCTGGAACTTCAAACCGGCACTAGGAAACAGACTGGGAAACCAGAGTAAAAGTTACTCCTGCAACCCGTTCCCTTTGTGCAAAATGAAACAACTTCTCTTCACAAAATGTGTTCTGAGAGATAAGTGTGTGTGAAACCCGTCCTTCACCTAGCGTGTTGGGAACAGAAAGTATCTATTTAGTTGCAATCTACACTCCATGCATATATATTGGGAGATTTTAGTACCAACTGAGATTAACAGATAAAACTGCAGGAACTTCATACAGACACTAGGAAACAGAGTGAATAACTAGAACAATGGATTCTCCTGCAAACCGTTCACCTTGTGCTATATGAACGAATGTTTTTCCACATGCTCCTCAGTTCTGAGAGTTAAGTGTGTGTGAAAGCCGCACTTAAACCAGCTTGTTGGGAACACAACTTTTCTTTTCATTTGCAAACTACAATCCATGCATATATACGGGTTGGTACTAGCTCCAACACGGTTTTCCAGGGAAAACTGCAGGAACTTGAAACCGGCACTAGGAAAAGGACTGAGAAACCAGAATAAAAGTTTCTCCTGATTTATACCATTATTGGTACATGAAAGAAAGTCTTTCCACATGTACATTTCCTAGAGATAAATGTGTGTGAAGGCCGACCTTCACCTACCTTGAAGGGAATACAAAGTTTCTTTCCAGTTGCAAACTACAATTCATATATATGTAGGGGAAATATTAGCTCCAAATCGGTTTTCCAGTGAATACTGCAATATCTTGAAACCAGCATTAGGAAATGTACTGAGAAACCAATGTAAAAGTTTCTATGGCAAAAATTTCCTTTTGTGCTAGATGAACGAACGTCTCTCCACATGCTCTGTTCTGAGAGATAAGTGTGTGTGAAAGCCGCCCTTCACCTTGCTTGTTGGGAACACAAAGTTTCTTTTCAGTTGCAAACTCCACTCCATACATATATATTGGCAGGTACTAGCTCCAACACGGTTTTACAGTGAAAACTGCAGGAACATCAAACCGGCACTAGGAAACAGACTGAGAATCCAGAGTAAATGTTTCTCCTGCAACCCTTTCCCTTTCTGCTAGATGAACGAACGTCTCTCCACATGCTCAGTTCTGAGAGATAAGTGTGTGTGAAAGCCGTCCTTCATCTAGCTTGTTGGGAACACAAAGTTTCTTTTAACTTGCAAACTCCACTCCATACATATATATGGGGAGGTACTAGCTCCAACACGGTTTTACTATGAAAACTGGAGGAACTTCAAACCGGCACTAGGAAACAGACTGAGAAACCAGAATAAAAGTTTCTCCTGCAACCCGTTCCCTTTGTGCTAGATGAACGAACGTCTCTGCACATGCTCAGTTCTGAGAGATAAGTGTGTGTGAAAGCCGTCCTTCACCTAGCTTGTTTGGAACACAAAGTTACGTTTCACTTGCAAACTCCACTCCATACATATATATGGGGAGGTACTAGCTCCAACTCGGTTTTACAGTGAAAACTGCAGGAAGTTCAAACCGGCACTAGGAAACAGACTGAGAAACCACAGTAAAAGTTTCTCCTGCAACCCGTTCCCTTTGTGCTAGATGAACGAACGTCTCTCCACATGCTCAGTTCTGAGAGAGATGTGTGTGTGAAAGCCGTCCTTCACCTAGCTTGTTGGGAACACAAAGTTTCTTTCCAATTGCAAACTCCACTCCATACATATGTATGGGGAGGTACTAGCTCCAAGTCGGTTTTACAGTGAAAACTGCAGGATCTTCAAACCGGTACTAGGAAACAGACTGTGTAACCAGAGTAAAAGTTTCTCCTGCAAACCGTTCCATTTGTGCTAGATGAACGAACGTCTCTCCACATGCTCAGTTCTGAGAGATAAGTGTGTGGGAAAGCCGTCCTTAAACTAGCTTGTTGGGAACACAAAGTTTCTTTTCACTTGCAAACTCCACTCCATACATATATATGGGGAGGTACTAGCTCCAACTCGGTTTTACAGTGAAAACTGCAGGAACTTCAAAACGGCACTAGGAAACAGACTGAGAATCCAAAGTAAAAGTTACTCCTGCAACCCGTTCCCTTTGTGCTAGATGAACGAACGTCTCTCCACATGCTCAGTTCTGAGAGATAAATGTGTGTGAAAGCCGTCCTTCACCTAGCTTGTTGGGAACACAAAGTTTCTTTTCACTAGCATACTCCACTCCATACATATATATTGGGAGGTACTAGCTCCAACTCGGTTTTACAGTGAAAACTGAAGGAATTTCAAACCGGCACTAGGAAACAGACTGAGAATCCAGAGTAAAAGTTTCCCCTGCAACCCGTTCCCTTTGTGCTAGATGAACGAACGTCTCTCCACATGCTCAGATCTGAGAGATAAGTGTGTGGGAATGCCATACTTCACCTAGCTTTTTGGGAACACAAAGTTTCTTTTAACTTGCAAACTCCACTCCATACATATATATTGGCAGGTACTAGCTTCAACACGGTTTTACAGTGAAAACTGCAGGAACATCAAACCGGCACTAGGAAACAGACTGAGAATCCAGAGTAAAAGTTTCTCCTGCAACCCGTTCCCTTTGTGCTAGATGAACGAACGTCTCTCCACATGCTCAGTTCTGAGAGATAAGTGTGTGTGAAAGCCGTCCTTCACCTAGCTTGTTGGGAACACAAAGTTTCTTTTCACTTGCAAACTCCACTCCATACATATATGTGGGGAGGTACTAGCTTCAACTCGGTTTTACAGTGAAAACTGCAGGAACTTCAAACCGGCACTAGGAAACAGACTGAGAAACCAGAGTAAAAGTTTCTCCTGCAACCCGTTCCCTTTGTGCTATATGAACGAACGTCTCTCCACATGCTCAGTTCTGAGAGAGATGTGTGTGTGAAAGCCGTCCTTCACCTAGCTTGTTGGGAACACAAAGTTTCTTTCCAATTGCAAACTCCACTCCATACATATATATGGGGAGGTACAACTCCAAGTCGGTTTTACAGTGAAAACTGCAGGAACTTCAAACCAGCACTAGGAAACAGACTGGGAAACCAGAGTAAAATTTTCTCCTGCAACCCGTTCCCTTTGTGCTAGATGAACGAACGTCTCTCCACATGCTCAGATCTGAGAGATAAGTGTGTGGGAATGCCATACTTCACCTAGCTTTTTGGGAACACAAAGTTTCTTTTAACTTGCAAACTCCACTCCATACATATATATTGGCAGGTACTAGCTCCAACACCATTTTACAGTGAAAACTGCAGGAACATCAAACCGGCACTAGGAAACAGACTGAGAATCCAGAGTAAAAGTTTCTCCTGCAACCCGTTCCCTTTTTGCTAGATGAACGAACGTCTCTCCACATGCTCAGTTCTGGGAGATAAGTGTGTGTGAAAGCCGTCCTTCACCTAGCTTGTTGGGAACACAAAGTATCTTTTCACATGCAAACTCCACTCGATGCATATATATGGGGAGGTTCAAGCTCCAACTCGTTTTTACAGTGAAAACTGCAGGAACTTCTAACCGGCACTAGGAAACAGACTGAGAATCCAGAGTAAAAGTTTCTCCTGCAACCCTTTCCCTTTCTGCTACATGAACGAACGTCTCTCCAAATGCTCAGTTCTGAGAGATAAGTGTGTGTGAAAGCCGTCCTTCATCTAGCTTGTTGGGAACACAAAGTTTCTTTTAACTTGCAAACTCCACTCCATACATATATATGGGGAGGTACTAGCTCCAACACGGTTTTACTATGAAAACTGCAGGAACTTCAAACCGGCACTAGGAAACAGACTGAGAAACCAGAGTAAAAGTTTCCCCTGCAAACCGTTCCCTTTGTGCTAGATGAACGAACGTCTCTGCACATGCTCAGTTCTGAGAGATAAGTGTGTGTGAAAGCCGTCCTTCACCTAGCTTGTTTGGAACACAAAGTTACGTTTCACTTGCAAACCCCACTCCATACATATATATGGGAAAGTACTAGCTCCAACTCGGTTTTACAGTGAAAACTGCAGGAACTTCAAACCGGCACTAGGAAACAGACTGAGAATCCAGAGTAAATGTTTCTCCTGCAACCCTTTCCCTTTCTGCTAGATGAACGAACGTCTCTCCACATGCTCAGTTCTGAGAGATAAGTGTGTGTGAAAGCCGTCCTTCATCTAGCTTGTTGGGAACACAAAGTTTCTTTTAACTTGCAAACTCCACTCCATACATATATATGGGGAGGTACTAGCTCCAACACGGTTTTACTATGAAAACTGGAGGAACTTCAAACCGGCACTAGGAAACAGACTGAGAAACCAGAATAAAAGTTTCTCCTGCAACCCGTTCCCTTTGTGCTAGATGAACGAACGTCTCTGCACATGCTCAGTTCTGAGAGATAAGTGTGTGTGAAAGCCGTCCTTCACCTAGCTTGTTTGGAACACAAAGTTACGTTTCACTTGCAAACTCCACTCCATACATATATATGGGGAGGTACTAGCTCCAACTCGGTTTTACAGTGAAAACTGCAGGAAGTTCAAACCGGCACTAGGAAACAGACTGAGAAACCACAGTAAAAGTTTCTCCTGCAACCCGTTCCCTTTGTGCTAGATGAACGAACGTCTCTCCACATGCTCAGTTCTGAGAGAGATGTGTGTGTGAAAGCCGTCCTTCACCTAGCTTGTTGGGAACACAAAGTTTCTTTCCAATTGCAAACTCCACTCCATACATATGTATGGGGAGGTACTAGCTCCAAGTCGGTTTTACAGTGAAAACTGCAGGATCTTCAAACCGGTACTAGGAAACAGACTGAGTAACCAGAGTAAAAGTTTCTCCTGCAAACCGTTCCATTTGTGCTAGATGAACGAACGTCTCTCCACATGCTCAGTTCTGAGAGATAAGTGTGTGGGAAAGCCGTCCTTAAACTAGCTTGTTGGGAACACAAAGTTTCTTTTCACTTGCAAACTCCACTCCATACATATATATGGGGAGGTACTAGCTCCAACTCGGTTTTACAGTGAAAACTGCAGGAACTTCAAAACGGCACTAGGAAACAGACTGAGAATCCAAAGTAAAAGTTACTCCTGCAACCCGTTCCCTTTGTGCTAGATGAACGAACGTCTCTCCACATGCTCAGTTCTGAGAGATAAATGTGTGTGAAAGCCGTCCTTCACCTAGCTTGTTGGGAACACAAAGTTTCTTTTCACTAGCATACTCCACTCCATACATATATATTGGGAGGTACTAGCTCCAACTCGGTTTTACAGTGAAAACTGAAGGAATTTCAAACCGGCACTAGGAAACAGACTGAGAATCCAGAGTAAAAGTTTCCCCTGCAACCCGTTCCCTTTGTGCTAGATGAACGAACGTCTCTCCACATGCTCAGATCTGAGAGATAAGTGTGTGGGAATGCCATACTTCACCTAGCTTTTTGGGAACACAAAGTTTCTTTTAACTTGCAAACTCCACTCCATACATATATATTGGCAGGTACTAGCTTCAACACGGTTTTACAGTGAAAACTGCAGGAACATCAAACCGGCACTAGGAAACAGACTGAGAATCCAGAGTAAAAGTTTCTCCTGCAACCCGTTCCCTTTGTGCTAGATGAACGAACGTCTCTCCACATGCTCAGTTCTGAGAGATAAGTGTGTGTGAAAGCCGTCCTTCACCTAGCTTGTTGGGAACACAAAGTTTCTTTTCACTTGCAAACTCCACTCCATACATATATGTGGGGAGGTACTAGCTTCAACTCGGTTTTACAGTGAAAACTGCAGGAACTTCAAACCGGCACTAGGAAACAGACTGAGAAACCAGAGTAAAAGTTTCTCCTGCAACCCGTTCCCTTTGTGCTATATGAACGAACGTCTCTCCACATGCTCAGTTCTGAGAGAGATGTGTGTGTGAAAGCCGTCCTTCACCTAGCTTGTTGGGAACACAAAGTTTCTTTCCAATTGCAAACTCCACTCCATACATATATATGGGGAGGTACAACTCCAAGTCGGTTTTACAGTGAAAACTGCAGGAACTTCAAACCAGCACTAGGAAACAGACTGGGAAACCAGAGTAAAATTTTCTCCTGCAACCCGTTCCCTTTGTGCTAGATGAACGAACGTCTCTCCACATGCTCAGATCTGAGAGATAAGTGTGTGGGAATGCCATACTTCACCTAGCTTTTTGGGAACACAAAGTTTCTTTTAACTTGCAAACTCCACTCCATACATATATATTGGCAGGTACTAGCTCCAACACCATTTTACAGTGAAAACTGCAGGAACATCAAACCGGCACTAGGAAACAGACTGAGAATCCAGAGTAAAAGTTTCTCCTGCAACCCGTTCCCTTTTTGCTAGATGAACGAACGTCTCTCCACATGCTCAGTTCTGGGAGATAAGTGTGTGTGAAAGCCGTCCTTCACCTAGCTTGTTGGGAACACAAAGTATCTTTTCACATGCAAACTCCACTCGATGCATATATATGGGGAGGTTCAAGCTCCAACTCGTTTTTACAGTGAAAACTGCAGGAACTTCTAACCGGCACTAGGAAACAGACTGAGAATCCAGAGTAAAAGTTTCTCCTGCAACCCTTTCCCTTTCTGCTACATGAACGAACGTCTCTCCAAATGCTCAGTTCTGAGAGATAAGTGTGTGTGAAAGCCGTCCTTCATCTAGCTTGTTGGGAACACAAAGTTTCTTTTAACTTGCAAACTCCACTCCATACATATATATGGGGAGGTACTAGCTCCAACACGGTTTTACTATGAAAACTGCAGGAACTTCAAACCGGCACTAGGAAACAGACTGAGAAACCAGAGTAAAAGTTTCCCCTGCAAACCGTTCCCTTTGTGCTAGATGAACGAACGTCTCTGCACATGCTCAGTTCTGAGAGATAAGTGTGTGTGAAAGCCGTCCTTCACCTAGCTTGTTTGGAACACAAAGTTACGTTTCACTTGCAAACCCCACTCCATACATATATATGGGAAAGTACTAGCTCCAACTCGGTTTTACAGTGAAAACTGCAGGAACTTCAAACCGGCACTAGGAAACAGACTGAGAAACCAGAGTAAAAGTTTCTCCTGCAACCCGTTCCCTTTGTGCTAGATGAACGAACGTCTCTCCACATGCTCAGTTCTGAGAGAGATTTGTGTGTGAAAGCCGTCCTTCACCCAGCTTGTTGGGAACACAAAGTTTCTTTCCAATTGCAAACTCCACTCCATACATATATATGGGGAGGTACAAGCTCCAAGTCGGTTTTAGAGTGAAAACTGCAGGAACTTCAAACCGGCACTAGGAAACAGACTGGGAAACCAGAGTAAAATTTTCTCCTGCAAACCGTTCCCTTTGTGCTAGATGAACGAACGTCTCTCCACATGCTCAGTTCTTAGAGATAAGTGTGTGTGAAAGCCGTCCTTCACCTAGCTTGTTGGGAACACAAAGTTTCTTTTCACTTGCAGACTCCACACCATACATATATATGGGGAGGTTCAAGCTCCAACTCGGTTTTACAGTGAAAACTGCAGGAAATTCAAACCGGCACTAGGAAACAGACTGAGTAACCAGAGTAAAAGTTTCTCCTGCAACCCGTTCCCTTCGTGTTAGATGAACGAAAGTCTCTCCACAAGCTCAGTTCTGAGAGATAAGTGTGTGGGAAAGCCGTCCTTCACCTAGATTGTTGGGAACCCAAGTTTCTTTTCAGTTGAAAACTCCACTCCATTCATATATATGGGGAGGTACAAGCTCCAACTCTGTTTTACAGTGAAAACTGCAGGAACTTCAAACCGGCACTAGGAAACAGACAGAGAAACAAGAGTAAAAGTTTCTCCTGCAACACGTTCCCTTTGTGCTAGATGAACGAACGTCTCTCCACATGCTCAGTTCTGAGAGATAAGTGGGTGTGAAAGCCGTACTTCAACTAGCTTGTTGGGAACACAAAGTTTCTTTTCACTTGCAAACTCCACTCCGTATATATATGGGGAGTTACTAGCTCTAAATCTGTTTTACTGTGAAATCTGCGGGAACTTCAAACCGGCACTAGGAAACAGACTGAAAAACCAGAGAAAATGTTTCTCCTGCAAATCGTTCCATTTGTGCTAGATGAACGAACGTCTCTCCACATGCTCAGTTCTGAGAGATAAGTATGTGTGAAATCCGTCCTTCAACTAGCTTGTTGGGAAGACAAAGTTTCTTTTCAGTTGCAAACTCCACTCCATACATATATATGGGGTGGTACTAAATCCAACTCGGTTTTACATTGAAAACTGCAGGAAGTTCAAACCGGCACTAGGAAACAGACTGAGAAACCAGAGTAAAAGTTTCTCCTGCAACCCGTTCCATTTGTACTAGATGAACGAAAGTCTCTCCACATGCTCATTTCTGAGATTTAAGTGTGTGTGAAAGCCGTCCTTCACCTAGCTTGTTGGGAACACAAAGTTTCTTTTCACTTGCAAACTCCACTCCATACATATATATGGGGAGGAACTAGCTCCAACTCGGTTTTACAGTGCAAACTGCAGGAACTTCAAACCGGCACTAGGAAACAGACTGAGAACCCAGAGTAAAATTTTCTCCTGCAACCCGTTCTCTTTGTGCTAGATGAACGAACGTCTCTCCACATGCTCAGTTCTGAAAGATAAGTGTGTGGGAAAGCCGTCCTTCAACTATCTTGTTGGGAACACAAAGTTTCTTTTCACTTGCAAACTCCACTCCATACATATATATGGGGAGGTACTAGCTCCAACTCGGTTTTACAGTGAAAACTGCAGGAATTTCAAAACGGCACTAGGAAACAGACTGAGAATCCAGAGTAAAAGTTACTCCTGCAACCCGTTCCCTTTGTGCTAGATGAACGAACGTCTCTCCACATGCTCAGATCTGAGAGATATGTGTGTGTGAAAGACGTCCTTCAAATAGCTTGCTGGGAAGACAAAGTTTCTTTTCAGTTGCAAACTCCACTCCATACATATATATGGGGTGGTACTAACTTCAACTCGGTTTTACAGTGAAAACTGCAGAAAGTTCAAACCGGCACAAGGAAACAGACTGAGAAACCAGAGTAAAAGTTTCTCCTGCAACCCGTTCCATTTGTGCTAGATGAACGAAAGTCTCTCCACATGCTCATTTCTGAGATTTAAATGTGTGTGAAAGCCGTCGTTCAACTAGCTTGTTGGGAACACAAAGTTTCTTTTCACTTGCAAATTCCACTCCATACATATATATGGGGAGGAACTATCTCCTACTCGGTTTTACAGTGCAAACTGCAGGAAATTCAAACCGGCACTAGGAAACAGACTGAGATACCAGAGTAAAAGTTTCTCTTGCAACCCATTCCCTTTGTGCTAGATGAACGAACGTCTCTCCACATGCTCAGTTCTGAGAGATAAGTGTGAGTGAAAGCCATCCTTCACCTAAATTGTTGGGAACTCAAAGTTTCTTTTCAGTTGCAAATTCCACTCCATACATATATATGGGGAGGTACGAGCTCCAACTCGGTTTTACAGTGAAAACTGCAGGAACTTAAAACCGGCACTAGGAAACAGACTGAGAAACCAGAGTAATAGTTTCTCCTGCAACCCGTTCCCTTTTTGCTAGATGAACGAAAGTCTCTCCACATGCTCAGTTCTGGGAGATAAGTGTGTGTGAAAGCCGTCCTTCATCTAGCTTGTTGGGAACACAAAGTTTCTTTTAACTTGCAAACTCCACTCCATACATATATATGGGGAGGTACTAGCTCCAACACTGTTTTACTATGAAAACTGCAGGAACTTCAAACCGGCACTAGGAAACAGACTGAGTAACCAGAGAAAAAGTATCTCCTGCAACCCGTTCCCTTCGTGTTAGATGAACGAATGTCTCTCCACAAGCTCAGTTCTGAGAGATAAGTGTGTGGGAAGCCGTCCTTCACCTAGATTGTTGGGAACCCAAGTTTCTTTTCAGTTGAAAATTCCACTCCATTCATATATATGGGGAGGTACAAGCTCCAACTCTGTTTTACAGTGAAAACTGCAGGAACTTCAAACCGGCACTAGGAAACAGACAGAGAAACAAGAGAAAAAGTTTCTCCTGCAACCCGTTCCCTTTGTGCTAGATGAACGAACATCTCTCCACATGCTCAGTTCTGAGAGATAAGTGGGTGTGAAAGCCGTACTTCAACTAGCTTGTTGGGAACACAAAGTTTCTTTTCACTTGCAAACTCCACTCCATACATATATATGGGGAGGAACTAGCTCCAACTCGGTTTTACAGTGCAAACTGCAGGAACTTCAAACCGGCACTAGGAAACAGACTGAGATACCAGAGTAAAAGTTTCTCTTGCAACCCATTCCCTTTGTGCTAGATGAACGAACGTCTCTCCACATGCTCAGTTCTGAGAGATAATTGTGAGTGAAAGCCGTACTTCACCTAAATTGTTGGGAACACAAAGTTTCTTTTCAGTTGCAAATTCCACTCCATACATATATATTGGGAGGTATAAGCTCCAACTCTGTTTTACAGTGAAAACTGCAGGAACTTCAATCCGGCACTAGGAAACAGACTGAGAAACCAGAGTAAAAGTTTCACCTGCAACCCGTTCCCTTTGTGCTAGATGAACGAACGTCTCTCCACATGCTCAGTTCTGAGAGATAATTGTGTGTGAAAGCCGTCCTTCACATAGTTTGTTTGGAACACAAAGTTTCTTTTCACTTGCAAACTCCACTTCATACATATATATGGGGAGGTACTAGCTCAAAATCCGTTTTACTGTGAAATCTGCAGGAACTTCAAAGCGGCACTAGGAAACAGACTGAGAAACCAGAGTAAAAGTTTCTCCTGCAACCCGTTCCCATTGTGCTAGATGAACGAACGTCTCTCCACATGCTCAGTTCTGTGTGATAAATGTGTGTGAAAGCCGTCCTTCACATAGCTTGTTGGGAACACAAAGTATCTTTTCAGTTGCAAACTCCACTCCATACATATATATGGGGAGTTACTAACTCCAACTAGGTTTTACAGTGAAAACTGCAGGAACTTAATACCGGCACTAGGAAACAGACTGAGAAACCTGAGTAAAAGTTTCTCCTGCAACCCGTTCCCTTTGTGCTAGATGAACGAACGTCTCTGCACATGCTCAGTTCTGAGAGATAGGTGTGTGTGAAAGCCGTCCTTCACCTAGCTTGATGGGAACTCAAAGTATCTTTTCACATGCAAATTCCACTCCATACATATATATGGGGAGGTACTAGATCCAACTCTGTTTTACAGTGAAAACTGCAGGTACTTCAAACCGGCACTAGGAAACAGACTGAGAATCCAGAGTAAAAGATTCTCCTGCAACCCTTTCCCGTTTTGCTAGATGAACGAACGTCTCTGCACATGCTCAGTTCTGAGAGATGTGTGTGTGAAAGCCGTCCTTCACCTAGCTTGTTGGGAACACAAAGTTTCTTTCCAATTGCAAACTCCACTCCATACATATATATGGGGAAGTACTAGCTCCAAGTCGGTTTTACAGTGAAAACTGCAGGAACTTCAAAACGGCACTAGGAAACAGACTGAAAAACCAGAGTAAAGTTTCTCCTGCAACCCGTTCCATTTGTGCTAGATGAACGAACGTCTCTCCACATGCTCAGTTCTGAGAGATAAGTGTGTGTGAAAGCCGTTCTTCAAATAGCTTGTTGGGAAGACAAAGTTTCTTATCAGTTGCAAACTCCACTACATACATATATATGGGGAGGTACTAACTCCATCTCGGTTTTAGAGTGAAAACTGCAGGAAATTCAAACCGGCACTAGGAAAAATACTGAGAAACCAAAGTAAAAGTTTTTCCTGCAACCCGTTCCCTTTGGGCTAGATGAACGAACGTCTCTCCACATTTTCATTTCTGAGATTTAAGTGTGTGTGAAAGCCGTCCTTCACCTAGCTTGTTGGGAACACAAAGTTTCTTTTCACTTGCAAACTCCACTCCATACATATATATGGGGAGGTACTAGCTCCAACTCGGTTTTAGAGTGCAAACTGCAGGAACTTCAAAACGGCACTAGGAAACAGACTGAGAAACCAGAGTAAAATTTTCTCCTGCAACCCGTTCCCTTTGTGCTAGATGAACGAACGTCTCTCCACATGCTCAGTTCTGAGAGATAATTGTGTGTGAATGCCGTCCTTCACATAGTTTGTGGGGAACACAAAGTTTCTTTTCACTTGCAAACTCCACTCCATATATATATATTGGGAGGTACTAGCTCAAAAACTGTTTTACTGTGAAATCTGCAGGAACTCCAAACCGGCTCTAGGAACCGGACTGACAAACCAGAGTAAAAGTTCCTCCTGCAACCCGTTCCATTTGTGCTAGATGAACGAACGTCTCTCCACATGCTCAGTTCTGAGAGATAAGTGTGTGTGAAAGCCGTCCTTCAAATAGCTTGTTGGGAAGACAAAGTTTCTTATCAGTTGCAAACTCCAATCCATACATATATATGGGGAGGTACTAACTCCAACTCGGTTTTACAGTGAAAACTGCAGGAAATTCAAACCGGCACTAGGAAACAGACAGAGAAACCAGAGTAAAAGTTTCTCCTGCAACCCGTTCCCTTTGGGCTAGATGAACGAACGTCGCTCCACATGCTCATTTCTGAGACTTAAGTGTGTGTGAAAGCCGTCCTTCACCTAGCTTGTTGGGAACACAAAGTTTCTTTTCACTTGCAAACTCCACTCCATACATATATATGGGGAGGTACTAGCTCCAACTCGGTTTTACAGTGCAAACTGCAGGAACTTCAAAACGGCACTAGGAAACAGACTGAGAAACCAGAGTAAAAGTTTCTCCTGCAACCCATTCCATTTGTGCTAGATGAACGAACGTCTCTCCACATGCTCATTTCTCAGATTTAAGTGTGTGTGAAAGCCGTCCTTCAACTAGCTTGTTGGGAATACAAAGTTTCTTTTCACTTGCAAACTCCACTCCATACATATATATGGGGAGGAACTAGCTCCAACTCGGTTTTACAGTGCAAACTGCAGGAACTTCAAACCGGCACTAGGAAACAGACTGAGAAACCAGAGTAAAAGTTTCTCCTTCAACACATTCACTTTGTGCTAGATGAACGAACGTCTCTCCACATGCTCAGTTCTGAGAAATATGTGTGAGTGAAAGCCGTCCTTCACCTAGATTGTTGGGAACACAAAGTTTCTGTTCATTTGCAAATTCCACTCCATACATATCTATGAGGAGGTACAAGCTCCAACTCTGTTTTACAGTGAAAACTGCAGGAACTTTAAACCGGCACTAGGAAACAGACTGAGAAACCAGAGTAAAAATTTCTCCTGCAACCCGTTCCATTTGTGCTAGATGAACGAACGTCTCTCCACATGCTCAGTTCTGAGAGATAATTGTGTGTGAAAGCCGTCCTTCAAATAGTTTGTTGGGAACACAAAGTATCTTTTCAGTTGCAAACTACACTCCATACATATATATGGGGTGGTACTAGCTCCAAAACGGCTTTACAGTGAAAACTGCAGGAACTTCAAACCGGCACTAGGAAACAGACTGAGAAACCAGAGTAAAAGTTTCTCCTGCAACCCGTTCCGTTTTTGCAAGATGAACGAAAGTATCTCAACATGCTAAGTTCTGAGAGATAAGTGTGTGTGAAAGCCGTCCTTCACCTAGCTTGTTGGGAACACAAAGTATCTTTTCACATGCAAACTCCACTACATACATATATATGGGGAGGTACAAGCTCCAACACGGTTTTACAGTGAAAACTGCAGGAACTTCAAACAGGCACTTGGAAACAGACTGAGAAACCAGAGTAAAAGTTTCTCCTGCAAAACGTTCCCTTTGTGCTAGATGAACGAACGTCTCTGCACCTGCTCAGTTCTGAGAGATATGTGTGTGTGAAAGCCGTCCTTCACCTATCTTGTTTGGAACACAAAGTTTCTTTTTACTTGCAAACTCCACTCCATACATATATATGGGGAGGTACTAGCTCCAACTCGGTTTTACAGTGAAAACTGCAGGAACTTCAAACCGGCACTAGGAAACAGACTGAGAAACCAGAGTAAAAGTTTCCCCTGCCACCCGTTCCCTTTGTGCTAGATGAACGAACGTCTCTCCACATGCTCAGTTCTGAGAGATGTGTGTGTGAAAGCCGTCCTTCACCAAGCTTGTTGGGAACACAAAGTTTCTTTCCAAATGCAAACTCCACTCCATACATATATATGGGGAGGTAGTAGCTCCAAGTCTGTTTTACAGAGAAAACTGCAGGAACTTCAAAACGGCACTAGGAAACAGACTGAGAAACGAGAGTAATAGTTTCTCCTGCAACCCGTTCACTTTGTGCTAGATGAAAGAACGTCTCTCCACATGCTCAGTTCTGAGAGATAAGTGTGTGTGAAAGCCGTCATTCACCTAGCTTGTTGGGAACACAAAGTTTCTTTTCACTTGCTGACTTCACACCATACATATATATGGGGAGGTATTAGCTATAACTCGGTTTTACAGTGAAAATTGCAGGAAATTCCAACCGGCACTAGGAAACAGACTGAGAAACCAGAGTAAAAGTTTCTCCTGCAACCCGTTCCCTTTGTGCTGGATGAACGAAAGTCTCTCCACATGATCAGTTCTGAGAGATAAGTTTTTGGGAAAGCCGTCCTTCACCTAGATTGTTGGGAACCCAATTTTCTTTTCAGTTGCAAACTCCATTCAATACATATATATGGGGAGGTACAAGCTCCAACTTTGTTTTACAGTGAAACCTGCAGGAACTTCAAACCGGCACTAGGAAACAGACAGAGAAACCAGAGTAAAAGTTTCTCCTGCAACCCAATCCCATTGTGCTAGATGAACGAAAGTCTCTCCACATGCTCAGTTCTGAGAGATAATTGTGTGTGAATGCCGTCCTTCACATAGTTTCTTGGGAACACAAAGTTTCTTTTCACTTGCAAACTCCACTTCATATATATATATTGGGAGGTACTAGCTCAAAAACTGTTTTACTGTGAAATCTGCAGGAACTTCAAACCGGCTCTAGGAACCGGACTGACAAACCAGAGTAAAAGTTCCTCCTGCAACCCGTTCCATTTGTGCTAGATGAACGTACGTCTCTCCACATGCTCAGTTCTGAGAGATAAGTGTGTGTGAAAGCCGTCCTTCAAATAGCTTGTTGGGAAGACAAAGTTTCTTATCAGTTGCAAACTCCACTCCATACATATATATGGGGAGGTACTAACTCCAACTCGGTTTTACAGTGAAAACTGCAGGAAATTCAAACCGGCACTAGGAAACAGACTGATAAACCAGAGTAAAAGTTTCTCCTGCAACCCGTTCCCTTTGGGCTAGATGAACGAACGTCTCTCCACATGCTCATTTCAGAGACATAAGTGTGTGTGATAGCCGTCCTTCACCTAGCTTGTTGGGAACACAAAGTTTCTTTTCACTTGCAAACTCCACTCCATAAATATATATGGGGAGGTACTAGCTCCAACTCTGTTTTACAGTGAAAACTGCAGGAACTTCAAACCGGCACTAGGAAACAGACTGAGAAACCAGAGTAAAATTTCAACTGCAACCCGTTCCCTTTGTGCTAGATGAACGAACGTCTCTCCACATGCTCAGTTCTGAGATTTAAGTGAGTGTGAAACCCGTAATTCACCTAGCTTGTTGGGAACACAAAGTTTCTTTTCACTTGCAAACTCCACTCCATACATATATATGGGGAGGTACTAGCTCCACCTCGGTTTTACAGTGAAAACTGCAGGAACTTCAACCCGGCACTAGGAAACAGACTGAGAATCCAGAGTAAAAGTTTCTACTGAAACCCGTTCCCTTTGTGCTAGAAGAACGAACGTCTCTCCACATGCTCAGTTCTGAGAGATAAGTGTGTGGGAATGCCATTCTTCACCTAGGTTTTTGGGAACACAAAGTATCTTTTAACTTGCAAACTCCACTCCATACATATAAATTGGGGGGTACTAGCTCCAACTCGGTTTTACAGTGAAAACTGCAGGAACTTCAAACCGGCACTAGGAAACAGACTGAGAATCCAGAGTAAAAGTTTCTCCTGCAAAACGTTCCCTTTGTGTTAAATGAACGAACGTCTCTCCACATGCTCAGATCTGAGAGATATGTGTGTGTGAAAGCCGTCCTTCACCTAGCTTGTTGGTAACACAAAGTTTCTTTTCACTTGCAAACTCCACTCCATACATATATATGGGGTGGTACTAGCTTCAACTCGGTTTTACAGTGAAAACTGCAGGAAGTTCAAACCGGCACTAGGAAACAGACTGAGAAACCAGAGTAATAGTTTCTCCTGCAACCCATTCCCTTTGTGCTAGATGAACGAACGTCTCTCCACATGCTCAGTTCTGGGAGATAAGTGTGTGTGAAAGCCGTCCTTCACCTAGCTTGTTGGGAACACAAAGTATCTTTTCACATGCAAACTCCACTCGATACATATATATGGGGAGTTACTAGCTCCAACTCGGTTTTACAGTGAAAAATGCAGGAACTTCTAACCGGCACTAGGAAACAGACTGAGAATCCAGAGTAAAAGTTTCTCCTGCAACCCTTTCCTTTTTTGCTAGATGAACGAACGTCTCTCCACATGCTCAGTTCTGAGAGATAAGTGTGTGTGAAAGCCGTCCTTCACCTAGCTTGTTGGGAACACAAAGTTTCTTTTAACTTGCAAACCCCACTCCATACATTTATATGGGGAGGTACTAGCTCCAACACGGTTTTACTATGAAAACTGCAGGAACTTCAAACCGGCACTAGGAAACAGACTGAGAAACCAGAATAATAGTTTCCCTGCAACCCATTCCCTTTGTGCTAGATGAACGAACGTCTCTGCACATGCTCAGTTCTGAGAGATAAGTGTGTGTGAATGCCGTACTTCAACTAGCTTGTTGGGAACACAAAGTTTCTTTTCACTTGCAAACTCCACTCCGTACATATATATGGGGAGTTACTAGCTCCAAATCTGTTTTACTGTGAAATCTGCAGGAACTTCAAACCGGCACTAGGAAACAAACTGAAAAACCAGAGTAAAAGTTTCTCCTACAACCCGTTCCATTTGTGCTAGATGAAAGAAAGTCTCTCCACATGCTCAGTTCTGAGAGATAAGAGTGTGTGAAAGCCGTCCTTCAACTAGCTTGTTGGGAACACAAAGATTCTTTTCACTTGCAAACTCCACTCCATACATATATATGGGGAGGAACTAGCTCCAACTCGGTTTTACAGTGCAAACTGCAGGAACTTCAAACCGGCACTAGGAAACAGACTGAGA
The DNA here is from genome assembly GCF_036321535.1 of Camelus dromedarius. Classification (NCBI taxonomy): domain Eukaryota; kingdom Metazoa; phylum Chordata; class Mammalia; order Artiodactyla; family Camelidae; genus Camelus; species Camelus dromedarius. The sequence continues at coordinate 86,008,425 of NC_087441.1, read as the reverse complement.
AACCAGAGTAAAAGTTTCTCCTTCAACCCATTCCCTTTGTGGTAGATGAACGAACGTCTCTCCACATGCTCAGTTCTGAGAGATATGTGTGAGTGAAAGCCGTCCTTCACCTAGATTGTTGGGAACACAAAGTTTCTTTTCATTTGCAAATTCCACTCCATACATATATATGGGGAGGTACAAGCTCCAACTCTGTTTTACAGTGAAAACTGCAGGAACTTCCAACCGGCACTAGGAAACAGACTGAGAAACCAGAGTAAAAATTTCTCCTGCAACCCGTTCCCTTTGTGCTAGATGAACGAACGTCTCTCCACATGCTCAGTTCTGAGAGATAAGAGTGTGTGAAAGCCGTCCTTCAAATAGCTTGTTGGGAAGACAAAGTTTCTTTTCATTTGCAAACTCCACTCCATACATATATATGGGGAGATACTAACTCCAACTCGGTTTTACAGTGAAAACTGCAGGAATTTCAAACCGGCACTAGGAAACAGACAGAGAAACCAGAGTAAAAGTTTCCCCTGCAACCCGTTCCATTTGTGCTAGATGAAAGAAAGTCTCTCCACATGCTCAGTTCTGAGAGATAATTGTGTGTGAATGCCGTCCTTCAAATAGTTTGTTGGGAACACAAAGTATCTTTTCAGTAGCAAACTCCACTCCATACATATATATGGGGAGGTACTAGCTCAAAATCCGTTTTACTGTGAAATCTGCAGGAACTTCAAAGCGGCACTAGGAAACAGACTGAGAAACCAGAGAAAAAGTTTCTCCTGCAAACCGTTCCCTTTGTGCTAGATGAACGAACGTCTCTCCACATGCTCAGTTCTGAGAGATAAATGTGTGTGAAAGCCGTCCTTCACCTAGCTTGTTGGGAACACAAAGTATCTTTTCAGATGCAAACTCCACTCCATACATATATATGGGGAGATACTAACTCCAACTCGCTTTTACAGTGAAAACTGCAGGAACTTAATACAGGCACTAGGAAAAAGACTGAGAATCCAAATTAAAAGTTTCTCCTGCAACCCGTTCACTTTGTGCTAGATGAAAGAACGTCTCTCCACATGCTCAGTTCTGAGAGATAAGTGTGTGTGAAAGCCGTCCTTCACCTAGCTTGTTGGGAACACAAAGTTTCTTTTCACTTGCAGACTCCACACCATACATATATATGGGGAGGTATTAGCTCCAACTCGGTTTTACAGTGAAAATTGCAGGAAATTCAAACCGGCACTAGGAAACAGACTGAGAAACCAGAGTAAAAGTTTCTCCTGCAAACCGTTCCCTTTGTGCTGGATGAACGAAATCTCTCCACATGCTCAGTTCTGAGAGATAAGTTTTTGGGAAAGCCGTCCTTCACCTAGATTGTTGGGAACCCAATTTTCTTTTCAGTTGCAAACTCCATTCCATACATATATATGGGGAGGTACAAGCTCCAACTCTGTTTTACAGTGAAAACTGCAGGAACTTCAAACCGGCACTAGGGAACAGACAGAGAAACCAGAGTAAAAGTTTCTCCTGCAACCCAATCCCTTTGTGCTAGATGAACGAACGTCTCTCCACATGCTCAGTTCTGAGAGAAAAGTGTGTGTGAAAGCCGTACTTCACCTAGCTTGTTGGGAACACAAAGTTTCTTTTCACTTGCAAACTCCACTCCGTACATATATATGGGGAGTTACTAGCTCCAAATCGGTTTTACTGTGAAATCTGCAGGAACTTCTAACCGGCACTAGGAAACAGACTGACAAACCAGAGAAAAAGTTTCTCCTGAAACCCGTTCCATTTGTGCTAGATCAACGAACGTCTCTCCACATGCTCAGTTCTGAGAGATAAGTGTGTGTGAAAGCCGTCCTTCAACTAGCTTGTTGGGAAGACAAAGTTTCTTATCAGTTGCAAATTCCACTCCATATATATATATGGGGAGGTACTAACTCCAACTCGGCTTTAGAGGGAAAAATGCAGGAAATTCAAACCGGCACTAGGAAAAAGACTGAGAAACCAAAGTAAAAGTTTTTCCTGCAACCCGTTCCATTTGGGCTAGATGAACGAACGTCTCTCCACATTTTCATTTCTGAGATTTAAGTGTGTGTGAAAGCCGTCCTTCACCTAGCTTGTTGGGAACACAAAGTTTCTTTTCACTTGCAAACTCCACTCCATACATATATATGGGGAGGTACTAGCTCCAACTCGGTTTTACAGTGCAATATGCAGGAACTTCAAAACGGCACTAGGAAACAGACTGAGAAACCAGAGTAAAAGTTTCTCCGGCAACCCATTCCATTTGTGCTAGATGAACGAACGTCTCTCCACATGCTCAGTTCTGAGAGATAAGTGTGAGTGAAAGCCGTCCTTCACCTAGATTGTTGGGAACCCAAAGTTTCTTTTCAGTTGCAAACTCCACTCCATACATATATATGGGGAGATACAAGCTCCAAATCTGTTTTACAGTGAAAACTGCAGGAACTTCAAACCGGCACTAGGAAACAGACTGAGAAACCAGAGTAAAATTTTCTCCTGCAACCCGTTCCCTTTGTGCTAGATGAACGAACGTCTCTCCACATGCTCAGTTCTGAGAGATAATTGTGTGTGAATGCCGTCCTTCACATAGTTTGTTGGGAACACAAAGTTTCTTTTCACTTGCAAACTCCACTCCATATATATATATATGGAGGTACTAGCACAAAAACAGTTTTACTGTGAAATCTGCAGGAACTCCAAACCGGCTCTAGGAACCGGACTGACAAACCAGAGTAAAAGTTCCTCCTGCAACCCGATCCATTTGTGCTAGATGAACGAACGTCTCTCCACATGCTCAGTTCTGAGAGATAAGTGTGTGTGAAAGCCGTCCTTCAAATAGCTTGTTGGGAAGACAAAGTTTCTTATCAGTTGCAAACTCCACTCCATACATATATATGGGGAGGTACTAACTCCAACTCGGTTTTACAATGAAAACTGCAGGAAATTCAAACCGGCACTAGGAAACAGACTGAGAAACCAGAGTAAAAGTTTCTCCTGCAACCCGTTCCCTTTGGGCTAGATGAACGAACGTCTCTCCACATGCTCATTTCTGAGACTTAAGTGTGTGTGAAAGCCGTCCTTCACCTAGCTTGTTGGGAACACAAAGTTTCTTTTCACTTGCAAACTCCACTCCATACATATATATGGGGAGGTACTAGCTCCAACTCGGTTTTACAGTGCAAACTGCAGGAAATTCAAAACGGCACAAGGAAACAGACTGAGAAACCAGAGTAAAAGTTTCTCCTGCAACCCATTCCATTTGTGCTAGATGAACGAACGACTCTCCACATGCTCAGTTCTGAGAGATAAGTGTGAGTGAAAGCCGTCCTTCACCTAGATTGTTGGGAACCCAAAGTTTCTTTTCAGTTGCAAACTCCACTCCATACATATATATGGGGAGATTCAAGCTCCAAATCTGTTTTACAGTGAAAACTGCAGGAACTTCAAACCGGCACTAGGAAACAGACTGAGAAACCAGAGTAAAAGTTTCTCCTGCAACCCGTTCCCTTTGTGCTAGATGAACGAACGTCTCTCCACATGCTCAGTTCTGAGACATAATTGTGTGTGAATGCCGTACTTCACCTAGGTTGTTGGGAACACAAAGTTTCTTTTCACTTGCAAACTCCACTCCATATATATATATTGGGAGGTACTAGCTCAAAAACAGTTTTACTGTGAAATCTGCAGGAACTTCAAACCGGCACTAGGAACCGGACTGACAAACTAGAGTAAAAGTTCCTACTGCAACCCGTTCCATTTGTGCTAGATGTACGAACGTCTCTCCACATGCTCAGTTCTGAGAGATAAGTGTGTGTGAAAGCCATCCTTCACCTAGCTTGTTGGGAACACATAGTATCTTTTCATTTGCAAACTCCACTCCATACATATATATGGGGAGATACTAAATCCAACACGATTTTACAGTGAAAACTGCAGGAACTTCAAACCGGCACAAGGAAACAGACTGAAAAACCAGAGTAGAAGTTTCTCCTGCAACCCGTTCCCTTTGTGCTAGATGAACGAACGTCTCTCCACATGCTCAGTTCTGAGAGATAAGTGTGAGTGAAAGCCGTACTTCACCCAGCTTGTTGGGAACACAAAGTTTCTTTTCAGTTGCAAACTCCACTCCATACATATATATGGGGAGGTACTAGCTCCAACTCGGTTTTACAGTGCAAACTGCAGGTACTTCAAACCGGCACTAGGAAACAGACTGAGAAACCAGAGTAAAAGTTTCTCCTGCAACCCGTTCCATTTGTGCTAGATGAAAGAAAGTCTCTCCACATGCTCAGTTCTGAGAGATAAGAGTGTGTGAAAGCCGTCCTTCAACTAGCTTGTTGGGAACACAAAGATTCTTTTCACTTGCAAACTCCACTCCATACATATATATGGGGAGGAACTAGCTCCAACTCGGTTTTACAGTGCAAACTGCAGGATCTTCAAACCGGCACTAGGAAACAGACTGAGAAACCAGAGTAAAAGTTTCTCCTTCAACCCATTCCCTTTGTGCTAGATGAACGAACGTCTCTCCACATGCTCAGTTCTGAGAGATAATTGTGTGTGAATGCCGTCCTTCAAATAGTTTGTTGGGAACACAAAGTATCTTTTCAGTAGCAAACTCCACTCCATACATATATATGGGGAGGTACTAGCTCAAAATCCGTTTTACTGTGAAATCTGCAGGAACTTCAAAGCGGCACTAGGAAACAGACTGAGAAACCAGAGAAAAAGTTTCTCCTGCAAACCGTTCCCTTTGTGCTAGATGAACGAACGTCTCTCCACATGCTCAGTTCTGAGAGATAAATGTGTGTGAAAGCCGTCCTTCACCTAGCTTGTTGGGAACACAAAGTATCTTTTCAGATGCAAACTCCACTCCATACATATATATGGGGAGATACTAACTCCAACTCGCTTTTACAGTGAAAACTGCAGGAACTTAATACAGGCACTAGGAAAAAGACTGAGAATCCAAATTAAAAGTTTCTCCTGCAACCCGTTCACTTTGTGCTAGATGAAAGAACGTCTCTCCACATGCTCAGTTCTGAGAGATATGTGTGTGTGAAAGCCGTCCTTCACCTAGCTTGTTGGGAACACAAAGTTTCTTTTCACTTGCAGACTCCACACCATACATATATATGGGGAGGTATTAGCTCCAACTCGGTTTTACAGTGAAAATTGCAGGAAATTCAAACCGGCACTAGGAAACAGACTGAGAAACCAGAGTAAAAGTTTCTCCTGCAAACCGTTCCCTTTGTGCTGGATGAACGAAATCTCTCCACATGCTCAGTTCTGAGAGATAAGTTTTTGGGAAAGCCGTCCTTCACCTAGATTGTTGGGAACCCAATTTTCTTTTCAGTTGCAAACTCCATTCCATACATATATATGGGGTGGTACAAGCTCCAACTCTGTTTTACAGTGAAAACTGCAGGAACTTCAAACCGGCACTAGGGAACAGACAGAGAAACCAGAGTAAAAGTTTCTCCTGCAACCCAATCCCTTTGTGCTAGATGAACGAACGTCTCTCCACATGCTCAGTTCTGAGAGAAAAGTGTGTGTGAAAGCCGTACTTCACCTAGCTTGTTAGGAACACAAAGTTTCTTTTCACTTGCAAACTCCACTCCGTACATATATATGGGGAGTTACTAGCTCCAAATCGGTTTTACTGTGAAATCTGCAGGAACTTCAAACCGGCACTAGGAAACAGACTGACAAACCAGAGAAAAAGTTTCTCCTGAAACCCGTTCCATTTGTGCTAGATCAACGAACGTCTCTCCACATGCTCAGTTCTGAGAGATAAGTGTGTGTGAAAGCCGTCCTTCAACTAGCTTGTTGGGAAGACAAAGTTTCTTATCAGTTGCAAACTCCACTCCATATATATATATGGGGAGGTACTAACTCCAACTCGGTTTTAGAGGGAAAAATGCAGGAAATTCAAACCGGCACTAGGAAAAAGACTGAGATACCAGAGTAAAAGTTTCTCCTGCAACCCGTTCCCTTTGGGCTAGATGAACGAACGTCTCTCCACATGCTCATTTCTGAGACTTTAGTGTGTGTGAAAGCCGTCCTTCACCTAGCTTGTGGGAACACAAAGTTTCTTTTCACTTGCAAACTCCACTCCATACATATATATGGGGAGGTACGAGCTCCAACTCGGTTTTACAGTGCAAACTGCAGGAACTTCAAAACGGCACAAGGAAACAGACTGAGAAACCAGAGTAAAAGTTTCTCCTGCAACCCATTCCATTTGTGCTAGATGAACGAACGACTCTCCACATGCTCAGTTCTGAGAGATAAGTGTGAGTGAAAGCCGTCCTTCACTTGATTGTTGGGAACCCAAAGTTTCTTTTCAGTTGCAAACTCCACTCCATACATATATATGGGGAGATTCAAGCTCCAACTCTGTTTTACAGTGAAAACTGCAGGAACTTCAAACCGGCACTAGGAAACAGACTGAGAAACCAGAGTAAAAGTTTCTCCTGCAACCCGTTCCCTTTGTGCTAGATGAACGAACGTCTCTCCACATGCTCAGTTCTGAGACATAATTGTGTGTGAATGCCGTACTTCACCTAGGTTGTTGGGAACACAAAGTTTCTTTTCACTTGAAAACTCCACTCCATATATATATATTGGGAGGTACTAGCTCAAAAACAGTTTTACTGTGAAATCTGCAGGAACTTCAAACCGGCACTAGGAACCGGACTGACAAACTAGAGTAAAAGTTCCTACTGCAACCAGTTCCATTTGTGCTAGATGTACGAACGTCTCTCCACATGCTCAGTTCTGAGAGATAAGTGTGTGTGAAAGCCGTCCTTCACCTAGCTTGTTGGGAACTCAAAGTATCTTTTCAGTTGCAAACTCCACTCCATACATATATATGGGGAGATACTAAATCCAACACGGTTTTACAGTGAAAACTGCAGGAACTTCAAACCGGCACTAGGAAACAGACTGAGAAACCAGAGTAGAAGTTTCTCCTGCAACCCGTTCCCTTTGTGCTAGATGAACGAACGTCTCTCCACATGCTCAGTTCTGAGAGATAAGTGTGAGTGAAAGCCGTACTTCACCCAGCTTGTTGGGAACACAAAGTTTCTTTTCAGTTGCAAACTCCACTCCATACATATATATGGGGAGATAAAAGCTCCAAATCTGTTTTACAGTGAAAACTGCAGGAACTTCAAACCGGCACTAGGAAACAGACTGAGAAACCAGAGTAAAATTTTATCCTGCAACCCGTTTCCTTTGTGCTAGATGAACGAACGTCTCTCCACATGCTCAGTTCTGAGAGATAGTTGTGTGTGAATGCCGTCCTTCACCTAGTTTTTTGGGAACACAAAGTTTCTTTTCATTTGCAAACTCCACTCCATATATATATATTGGGAGGTACTAGCTCAAAAACACTTTTACTGTGAAATCTGCAGGAACTTCAAACCGGCACTAGGAACCGGACTGACAAACCAGAGTAAAAGTTCCTCCTGCAACCCGTTCCATTTGTGCTAGATGAACGAACGTCTCTCCACATGCTCAGTTCTGAGAGATAAGTGTGTGTGAAAGCCGTCCTTCAAATAGCTTGTTGGGAAGACAAAGTTTCTTATCAGTTGCAAATTACACTCCATACATATATATGGGGAGGTACTAACTCCAACTCGGTTTTACAGTGAAAACTGCAGGAAATTCATACCGGCACTAGGAAACAGACTGAGAAACCAGAGTAAAAGTTTCTCCTGCCACCCGTTCCTTTTGGGCTAGATGAACGAACGTCTCTCCACATGCTCATTTCTGAGACTTAAGTGTGTGTGAAAGCCGTCCTTCACCTAGCTTCTTGGGAACACAAAGTTTCTTTTCACTTGCAAGCTCCACTCCATACATATATATGGGGAGGTACTAGCTCCAACTCGCTTTTACAGTGCAAAATGCAGGAACTTCAAAACGGCACTAGGAAACAGACTGAGAAAGCAGAGTAAATGTTTCTCCTGCAACCCGTTCCATTTGTGCTAGATGAACGAACGTCTCTCCACATGCTCAGTTCTGAGAGATAATTGTGTGTGAAAGCCGTCCTTCAAAAATTTTGTTGGGAACACAAAGTATCTTTTCAGTTGCAAACTCCACTCCATACATATATATGGGGAGGTACTAGCTCAAAATACGTTTTACTGTGAAATCTGCAGGAACTTCAAAGCGGTACTAGGAAACAGACTGAGAAACCAGAGTAAAAGTTTCTCCTGCAAACCGTTCCCTTTGTGCTAGATGAACGAACGTCTCTCCACATGCTCAGTTCTGAGAGATAATTGTGTGTGAAAGCCGTCCTTCACCTAGCTTGTTGGGAACACAAAGTTTCTTTTCACTTGCAATCTCCAATCCATACATATATATGGGGAGGTACTAGCTCCAAAACGGTTTTACAGTGAAAACTGCAGGAACTTCAAACCGGCACTAGGAAACAGACTGAGAAACCAGAGTAAAAGTTTCTCCTGCAACCCGTTCCGTTTTTGCAAGATGAACGAAAGTATCTCAACATGCTAAGTTCTGAGAGATAAGTGTGTGTGAAAGCCGTCCTTCACCTAGCTTGTTGGTAACACAAAGTATCTTTTCACATGCAAACTCCACTCCATACATATATATGGGGAGGTACAAGATCCAACTCGGTTTTACAGTGAAAACTGCAGGAACTTCAAACCGGCAATAGGAAACAGACTGAGAAACCAGAGTAAAAGTATCTCCGGCCACCCGTTTCCATTGTGCTAGATGAACGAACGTCTCTCCACATGCTCAGTTCTGAGAGATGTGTGTGTGAAAGCCGTCCTTCACCTAGCTTGTTGGGAACACGAAGTTTCTTTCCAATTGCAAACTCCACTCCATACATATATATGGGGATGTACTAGCTCCAAGTCGGTTTTACAGTGAAAACTGCAGGAACTTCAAAACGGCACTAGGAAACAGACTGAGAAACCAGAGTAAAAGTTTCTCTTGCAACCCGTTCACTTTGTGCTAGATGAAAGAACGTCTCTCCACATGCTCAGTTCTGAGAGATAAGTGTGTGTGAAAGCCGTCCTTCACCTAGCTTGTTGGGAACACAAAGTTTCTTTTCACTTGCAGACTCCAAACCATACATATATATGGGGAGGTATTAGCTCCAACTCGGTTTTACAGTGAAAATTGCAGGAAATTCAAAACGGCACTAGGAAAAAGACTGAGAAACCAGAGTAAAAGTTTCTCCTGCAACCCGTTCCCTTTGTGCTGGATGAACGAAAGTCTCCCCACATGCTCAGTTCTGAAGGATAATTTTTTGGGAAAGCCGTCCTTCACCTAGATTGTTGGGAACCCAATTTTCTTTTCAGTTGCAAACTCCATTCCATACATATATATGGGGAGGTAAAAGCTTCAACTCTGTTTTACAGTGAAAACTGCCGGAACTTCAAACCGGCACTAGGAAACAGACAGAGAAACCAGAGTAAAAGTTTCTCCTGCAACCCAATCCCTTTGTGCTAGATGAACGAACGTCTCTCCACATGCTCAGTTCTGAGAGATAAGTGTGTGTGAAAGCCGTACTTCACCTAGCTTGTTGGGAACACAAAGTTTCTTTTCACTTGCAAACTCCACTCCGTACATATATATGGGGAGTTACTAGCTCCAAATCGGGTTTCCTGTGAAATCTGCAGGAACTTCAAACCGGCACTAGGAAACAGACTGACAAACCAGAGAAAAAGTTTCTCCTGAAACCCGTTCCATTTGTGCTAGATGAACGAACGTCTCTCCACATGCTCAGTTCTGAGAGATAAGTGTGTGTGAAAGCCGTCCTTCAACTAGCTTGTTGGGAACACAAAGTTTCTTTTCACTTGCGAACTCCACTCCATATATATATATTGGTAGGTACTAGCTCAAAAACAGTTTTACTGTGAAATCTGCAGGAACTTCAATCCGGCACTAGGAACCGGACTGACAAACCAGTGTAAATGTTCCTACTGCAACCCATTCCATTTGTGCTAGATGTACGAACGTCCCTCCACATGCTCAGATCTGAGAGATAAATGTGTGTGAAAGCCGTCCTTCACCTAGCTTGTTGGGAACACAAAGTATCTTTTCAGTTGCAAACTCCACTCCATACATTTATATGGGGAGGTACTAACTCCAACACTGTTTTACAGTGAAAACTGCAGGAACTTCAAACCGGCACTAGGAAACAGCCTGAGAAACCAGAGTAGAAGTTTCTCCTGCAACCCGTTCCCTTTGTGCTAGATGAACGAACGTCTCTCCACATGCTCAGTTCTGAGAGATAAGTGTGAGTGAAAGCCGTACTTCACCCAGCTTGTTGGGAACACAAAGTTTCTTTTCACTTGGAAACTCCACTCCATACATATATATGGGGAGATACAAGCTCCAAATCTGTTTTACAGTGAAAACTGCAGGAACTTCAAACCGGCACTAGGAAACAGACTGAGAAAGCAGAGTAAAATTTTCTCCTGTAACCCGTTCCCTTTGTGCTAGATGAACGAACGTCTCTCCACATGCTCAGTTCTGAGAGATAATTGTGTGTGAATGCCGTCCTTCACCTAGTTTGTGGGGAACACAAAGTTTCTTTTCACTTGCAAACTCCACTCCATATATATATATAGGGAGGTTCTAGCTCAAAAACAGTTTTACTGTGAAATCTGCAGGAACTTCAAACCGGCACTAGGAACCGGACTGACAAACCAGAGTAAAAGTTCCTCCTGCAACCCGTTCCATTTGTGCTAGATGAACGAACGTCTCTCCACATGCTCAGTTCTGAGAGATAAGTGTGAGTGAAAGCCGTCCTTCACATAGTTTGTTGGGAACACAAAGTTTCTTTTCACTTGCAAACTCCACTTCATACATATATATGGGGAGGTACTAGCTCAAAATCCGTTTTACTGTGAAATCTGCAGGAACTTCAAAGCGGCACTAGGAAACAGACTGAGAAACCAGAGTAAAAGTTTCTCCTGCAACCCGTTCCCATTGTGCTAGATGAACGAACGTCTCTCCACATGCTCAGTTCTGAGTGATAAATGTGTGTGAAAGCCGTCCTTCACCTAGCTTGTTGGGAACACAAAGTATCTTTTCAGTTGCAAACTCCACTCCATACATATATATGGGGAGGTACTAACTCCAACTCGGTTTTACAGTGAAAACTGCAGGAACTTAATACCGGCACTAGGAAACAGACTGAGAAACCTGAGTAAAAGTTTCTCCTGCAACCCGTTCCCTTTGTGCTAGATGAACGAACGTCTCTGCACATGCTCAGTTCTGAGAGAGAGGTGTGTGTGAAAGCCGTCCTTCACCTAGCTTGATGGGAACTCAAAGTATCTTTTCACATGCAAATTCCACTCCATACATATATATGGGGAGGTACTAGATCCAACTCTGTTTTACAGTGAAAACTGCAGGTACTTCAAACCGGCACTAGGAAACAGACTGAGAATCCAGAGTAAAAGATTCTCCTGCAACCCTTTCCCGTTTTGCTAGATGAACGAACGTCCCTCCACATGCTCAGTTCTGAGAGATAAGTGTGTGTAAAAGCAGTCCTTCAACTAGCTTGTTGGGAAGACAATGTTTCTTTTCAGTTGCAAACTCCACTCCATACATATATATGGGGAGATACTAACTCCAACTCGGTTTTACAGTGAAAAATGCAGGAAGTTCAAACCGGCACTAGGAAACAGACTGAGAAACCAGAGTAAAAGTTTCTCCTGCAACCCTTTCCCTTTGTGCTAGATGAACGAAAGTCTCTCCACATGCTCAGTTCTGAGAGATATGTGTGAGTGAAAGCTGTCCTTCACCTTGATTGTTGGGAACACAAAGTCTCTTTTCAGTTGCAAATTCCACTTCATACATATATATGGGGAGGTACTAACTCCAACTCGGTTTTACAGTGAAAACTGCAGGAACTTAATACCGGCACTAGGAAAAAGACTGAGAAACCAAAGTAAAAGTTTCTCCTGCAACCCGTTCCCTTTGTGCTAGATGAACGAACGTCTCTGCACATGCTCAGTTCTGAGAGATAATTGTGTGTGAAAGCCGTCCTTCACCTAGCTTGTTGGGAACACAAAGTTTCTTTTCACTTGCAATCTCCAATCCATACATATATATGGGGAGGTTCTAGCTCCAAAACGGTTTTACAGTGAAAACTGCAGGAACTTCAAACCGGCACTAGGAAACAGACTGAGAAACCAGAGTAAAAGTTTCTCCTGCAACCCGTTCCGTTTTTGCAAGATGAACGAATGTATCTCAACATGCTAAGTTCTGAGATATAAGTGTGTGTGAAAGCCGTCCTTCACCTAGCTTGTTGGGAACACAAAGTATCTTTTCACATGCAAACTCCACTACATACATATATATGGGGAGGTACTAGCTCCAACACGGTTTTACAGTGAAAACTGCAGGAACTTCAAACAGGCACTTGGAAACAGACTGAGATACCAGAGTAAAAGTTTCTCCTGCAAAACGTTCCCTTTGTGCTAGATGAACGAACGTCTCTGCACATGCTCAGTTCTGAGAGATATGTGTGTGTGAAAGCCGTCCTTCACCTATCTTGTTTGGAACACAAAGTTTCTTTTTACTTGCAAACTCCACTCCATACATATATATGGGGAGGTACTAGCTCCAACTCGGTTTTACAGTGAGAACTGCAGGAACTTCAAACCGGCACTAGGAAACAGACTGAGAAACCAGAGTAAAAGTTTCCTCTGCCACCCGTTCCCTTTGTGCTAGATGAACGAACGTCTCTCCAAATGCTCAGTTCTGAGAGATGTGTGTGTGAAAGCCGTCCTTCACCTAGCTTGTTGGGAACACAAAGTTTCTTTCCAATTGCAAACTCCACTCCATACATATATATGGGGAGGTACTAGCTCCAAGACGGTTTTACAGAGAAAACTGCAGGAACTTCAAAACGGCACTAGGAAACATACTGAGAAAGCAGAGTAAAAGTTTCTCCTGCAACCCGTTCACTTTGTGCTAGATGAAAGAACGTCTCTCCACATGCTCAGTTCTGAGAGATAAGTGTGTGTGAAAGCCGTCCTTCACCTAGCTTGTTGGGAACACAAAGTTTCTTTTCACTTGCAGACTCCACACCATACATATATATGGGGAGGTATTACCTATAAATCGGTTTTACATTGAAAATTGCCGGAAATTCAAACCGGCACTAGGAAACAGACTGAGAAACCAGAGTAAAAGTTTCTCCTGCAACCCGTTCCCTTTGTGCTAGATGAACGAACGTCTCTCCACATGCTCAGTTCTGAGAGATAATTGTGAGTGAAAGCCGTACTTCACCCAGCTTGTTGGGAACACAAAGTTACTTTTCACTTGGAAACTCCACTCCATACATATATATGGGGAGATACAAGCTCCAAATCTGTTTTACAGTGAAAACTGCAGGAACTTCAAACCGGCACTAGGAAACAGACTGAGAAAGCAGAGTAAAATTTTCTCCTGCAACCCGTTCCCTTTGTGCTAGATGAACGAACGTCTCTCCACATGCTCAGTTCTGAGAGATAATTGTGTGTGAATGCCGTCCTTCACCTAGTTTGTGGGGAACACAAAGTTTCTTTTCACTTGCAAACTCCACTCCATATATATATATAGGGAGGTTCTAGCTCAAAAACAGTTTTACTGTGAAATCTGCAGGAACTTCAAACCGGCACTAGGAACCGGACTGACAAACCAGAGTAAAAGTTCCTCCTGCAACCCGTTCCATTTGTGCTAGATGAACGAACGTCTCTCCACATGCTCAGTTCTGAGAGATAAGTGTGAGTGAAAGCCGTCCTTCACATAGTTTGTTGGGAACACAAAGTTTCTTTTCACTTGCAAACTCCACTTCATACATATATATGGGGAGGTACTACCTCAAAATCCGTTTTACTGTGAAATCTGCAGGAACTTCAAAGCGGCACTAGGAAACAGACTGAGAAACCAGAGTAAAAGTTTCTCCTGCAACCCGTTCCCATTGTGCTAGATGAACGAACGTCTCTCCACATGCTCAGTTCTGAGTGATAAATGTGTGTGAAAGCCGTCCTTCACCTAGCTTGTTGGGAACACAAAGTATCTTTTCAGTTGCAAACTCCACTCCATACATATATATGGGGAGGTACTAACTCCAACTCGGTTTTACAGTGAAAACTGCAGGAACTTAATACCGGCACTAGGAAACAGACTGAGAAACCTGAGTAAAAGTTTCTCCTGCAACCCGTTCCCTTTGTGCTAGATGAACGAACGTCTCTGCACATGCTCAGTTCTGAGAGAGAGGTGTGTGTGAAAGCCGTCCTTCACCTAGCTTGATGGGAACTCAAATTCACTTTTCACATGCAAATTCCACTCCATACATATATATGGGGAGGTACTAGATCCAACTCTGTTTTACAGTGAAAACTGCAGGTACTTCAAACCGGCACTAGGAAACAGACTGAGAATCCAGAGTAAAAGATTCTCCTGCAACCATTTCCCGTTTTGCTAGATGAACGAACGTCCCTCCACATGCTCAGTTCTGAGAGATAAGTGTGTGTAAAAGCCGTCCTTCAACTTGCTTGTTGGGAAGACAATGTTTCTTTTCAGTTGCAAACTCCAGTCCATACATATATATGGGGAGATACTAACTCCAACTCGGTTTTACAGTGAAAAATGCAGGAAGTTCAAACCGGCACTAGGAAACAGACTGAGAAACCAGAGTAAAAGTTTCTCTTGCAACCCGTTCCCTTTGTGCTAGATGAACGAACGTCTCTCCACATGCTCAGTTCTGAGAGATATGTGTGAGTGAAAGCTGTCCTTCACCTTGATTGTTGGGAACACAAAGTCTCTTTTCAGTTGCAAATTCCACTCCATACATATATATGGGGAGGTACAAGCTCCAACTCTGTTTTACAGTGAAAACTGCAGGAAATTCAAACCGGCACTAGGAAACAGACTGAGAAACCAGAGTAAAAGTTTCTCCTGCAACCCGTTCCCTTTGTGCTAGATGAACGAACGTCTCTCCACATGCTCAGTTCTGAGAGATAAATGTGTGTGAAAGCCGTCCTTCACCTAGCTTGTTGGGAACACAAAGTATCTTTTCACTTGCAAACTCCACTCCATACATATATATGGGGAGGTACTAACTCCAACTCGGTTTTACAGTGAAAACTGCAGGAACTTAATACCGGCACTAGGAAAAAGACTGAGAAACCAAAGTAAAAGTTTCTCCTGCAACCCGTTCCCTTTGTGCTAGATGAACGAACGTCTCTGCACATGCTCAGTTCTGAGAGATAATTGTGTGTGAAAGCCGTCCTTCAACTAGCTTGTTGGGAACACAAAGTTTCTTTTCACTTGCAATCTCCAATCCATACATATATATGGGGAGGTACTAGCTCCAAAACGGTTTTACAGTGAAAACTGCAGGAACTTCAAACCGGCACTAGGAAACAGACTGAGAAACCAGAGTAAAAGTTTCTCCTGCAACCCGTTCCGTTTTTGCAAGATGAACGAAAGTATCTCAACATGCTAAGTTCTGAGAGATAAGTGTGTGTGAAAGCCGTCCTTCACCTAGCTTGTTGGGAACACAAAGTATCTTTTCACATGCAAACTCCACTACATACATATATATGGGGAGGTACTAGCTCCAACACGGTTTTACAGTGAAAACTGCAGGAACTTCAAACAGGCACTTGGAAACAGACTGAGATACCAGAGTAAAAGTTTCTCCTGCAAAACGTTCCCTTTGTGCTAGATGAACGAACGTCTCTGCACATGCTCAGTTCTGAGAGATATGTGTGTGTGAAAGCCGTCCTTCACCTATCTTGTTTGGAACACAAAGTTTCTTTTTACTTGCAAACTCCACTCCATACATATATATGGGGAGGTACTAGCTCCAACTCGGTTTTACAGTGAAAACTGCAGGAACTTCAAACCGGCACTAGGAAACAGACTGAGAAACCAGAGTAAAAGTTTCCCCTGCCACCCGTTCCCTTTGTGCTAGATGAACGAACGTCTCTCCACATGCTCAGTTCTGAGAGATGTGTGTGTGAAAGCCGTCCTTCACCTAGCTTGTTGGGAACACAAAGTTTCTTTCCAATTGCAAACTCCACTCCATACATATATATGGGGAGGTACTAGCTCCAAGACGGTTTTACAGAGAAAACTGCAGGAACTTCAAAACGGCACTAGGAAACAGACTGAGAAACGAGAGTAAAAGTTTCTCCTGCAACCCGTTCACTTTGTGCTAGATGAAAGAACGTCTCTCCACATGCTCAGTTCTGAGAGATAAGTGTGTGTGAAAGCAGTCCTTCACCTCGCTTGTTGGGAACACAAAGTTTCTTTTCACTTGCAGACTCCACACCATACATATATATGGGGAGGTATTAGCTATAACTCGGTTTTACATTGAAAATTGCCGGAAATTCAAACCGGCACTAGGAAACAGACTGAGAAACCAGAGTAAAAGTTTCTCCTGCAACCCGTTCCCTTTGTGCTAGATGAACGAACGTCTCTCCACATGCTCAGTTCTGAGAGATAAGTTTTTGGGAAAGCCTTCCTTCACCTAGATTGTTGGGAACCCAATTTTCTTTTCAGTTGCATATTCAATTCAATACATATATATGGGGAGGTACAAGCTCCAACTCTGTTTTACAGTGAAAACTGCAGGAACTTCAAAACGGCACTAGGAAACAGACAGAGAAACCAGAGTAAAAGTTTCTCCTGCAACCCAATCCCTTTGTGCTAGATGAACGAACGTCTCTCCACATGCTCAGTTCTGAGAGATAATTGTGTGTGAATGCCGTCCTTCACATAGTTTGTTGGGAACACAAAGTTTCTTTTCACTTGCAAACTCCACTCCATATATATATATTGGGAGGTACTAGCTCAAAAACTGTTTTACTGTGAAATCTGCAGGAACTTCAAACCGGCTCTAGGAACCGGACTGACAAACCAGAGTAAAAGTTCCTCCTGCAACCCGTTCCATTTGTGCTAGATGAACGAACGTCTCTCCACATGCTCAGTTCTGAGAGATAAGTGTGTGTGAAAGCCGTCCTTCAAATAGCTTGTTGGGAAGACAAAGTTTCTTATCAGTTGCAAACTCCACTCCATACATATATATGGGGAGGTACTAACTCCAACTCGGTTTTACAGTGAAAACTGCAGGAAATTCAAACCGGCACTAGGAAACAGACTGAGAAACCATAGTAATAGTTTCTCCTGCAACCCGTTCCCTTTGGGCTAGATGAACGAACGTCTCTCCACATGCTCATTTCTGAGACATAAGTGTGTGTGATAGCCGTCCTTCACCTAGCTTGTTGGGAACACAAAGTTTCTTTTCACTTGCAAACTCCACTCCATAAATATAAATGGGGAGGTACTAGCTCCAACTCTGTTTTACAGTGAAAACTGCAGGAACTTCAAACCGGCACTAGGAAACAGACTGAGAAACCAGAGTAAAATTTCAACTGCAACCCGTTCCCTTTGTGCTAGATGAACGAACGTCTCTCCACATGCTCAGTTCTGAGAGTTAAGTGTGTGTGAAAGCCGTAATTCACCTAGCTTGTTGGGAACACAAAGTTTCTTTTCACTTGCAAACTCCACTCCATACATATATATGGGGAGGTACTAGCTCCATCTCGGTTTTACAGTGAAAACTGCAGGAACTTCAACCCGGCACTAGGAAACAGACTGAGAATCCAGAGTAAAAGTTTCTCCTGAAACCCGTTCCCTTTGTGCTAGATGAACGAACGTCTCTCCACATGCTCAGTTCTGAGAGATAAGTGGGTGTGAATGCCGTACTTCAACTAGCTTGTTGGGAACACAAAATTTCTTTTCCCTTGCAAACTCCACTCCGTACATATATATGGGGAATTACTAGCTCCAAATCTGTTTTACTGTGAAATCTGCAGGAACTTCAAACCGGCACTAGGAAACAGACTGAAAAACCAGAGTAAAAGTTTCCCCTGCAACCCGTTCCATTTGTGCTAGATGAAAGAAAGTCTCTCCACATGCTCAGTTCTGAGAGATAAGAGTGTGTGAAAGCCGTCCTTCAACTAGCTTGTTGGGAAGACAAAGTTTCTTTTCATTTGCAAACACCACTCCATACATATATATGGGGAGATACTAACTCCAACTCGGTTTTACAGTGAAAACTGCAGGAACTTAATACCGGCACTAGGAAACAGACTGAGAAACCTGAGTAAAAGTTTCTCCTGCAACCCGTTCCCTTTGTGCTACATGAACGAACGTCTCTGCACATGCTCAGTTCTGAAAGAGAGGTGTGTGTGAAAGCCGTCCTTCACCTAGCTTGATGGGAACTCAAATTATCTTTTCACATGCAAATTCCACTCCATACATATATATGGGGAGGTACTAGATCCAACTCTGTTTTACAGTGAAAACTGCAGGTACTTCAAACCGGCACTAGGAAACAGACTGAGAATCCAGAGTAAAAGATTCTCCTGCAACCATTTCCCGTTTTGCTAGATGAACGAACGTCCCTCCACATGCTCAGTTCTGAGAGATAAGTGTGTGTAAAAGCCGTCCTTCAACTTGCTTGTTGGGAAGACAATGTTTCTTTTCAGTTGCAAACTCCAGTCCATACATATATATGGGGAGATACTAACTCCAACTCGGTTTTACAGTGAAAAATGCAGGAAGTTCAAACCGGCACTAGGAAATAGACTGAGAAACCAGAGTAAAAGTTTCTCTTGCAACCCGTTCCCTTTGTGCTAGATGAACGAACGTCTCTCCACATGCTCAGTTCTGAGAGATATGTGTGAGTGAAAGCTGTCCTTCACCTTGATTGTTGGGAACACAAAGTCTCTTTTCAGTTGCAAATTCCACTCCATACATATATATGGGGAGGTACAAGCTCCAACTCTGTTTTACAGTGAAAACTGCAGGAAATTCAAACCGGCACTAGGAAACAGACTGAGAAACCAGAGTAAAAGTTTCTCCTGCAACCCGTTCCCTTTGTGCTAGATGAACGAACGTCTCTCCACATGCTCAGTTCTGAGAGATAAATGTGTGTGAAAGCCGTCCTTCACCTTGCTTGTTGGGAACACAAAGTATCTTTTCACTTGCAAACTCCACTCCATACATATATATGGGGAGGTACTAACTCCAACTCGGTTTTACAGTGAAAACTGCAGGAACTTAATACCGGCACTAGGAAAAAGACTGAGAAACCAAAGTAAAAGTTTCTCCTGCAACCCGTTCCCTTTGTGCTAGATGAACGAACGTCTCTGCACATGCTCAGTTCTGAGAGATAATTGTGTGTGAAAGCCGTCCTTCAACTAGCTTGTTGGGAACACAAAGTTTCTTTTCACTTGCAATCTCCAATCCATACATATATATGGGGAGGTACTAGCTCCAAAACGGTTTTACAGTGAAAACTGCAGGAACTTCAAACCGGCACTAGGAAACAGACTGAGAAACCAGAGTAAAAGTTTCTCCTGCAACCCGTTCCGTTTTTGCAAGATGAACGATAGTATCTCAACATGCTAAGTTCTGAGAGATAAGTGTGTGTGAAAGCCGTCCTTCACCTAGCTTGTTGGGAACACAAAGTATCTTTTCACATGCAAACTCCACTACATACATATATATGGGGAGGTACTAGCTCCAACACGGTTTTACAGTGAAAACTGCAGGAACTTCAAACAGGCACTTGGAAACAGACTGAGATACCAGAGTAAAAGTTTCTCCTGCAAAACGTTCCCTTTGTGCTAGATGAACGAACGTCTCTGCACATGCTCAGTTCTGAGAGATATGTGTGTGTGAAAGCCGTCCTTCACCTATCTTGTTTGGAACACAAAGTTTCTTTTTACTTGCAAACTCCACTCCATACATATATATGGGGAGGTACTAGCTCCAACTCGGTTTTACAGTGAAAACTGCAGGAACTTCAAACCGGCACTAGGAAACAGACTGAGAAACCAGAGTAAAAGTTTCCCCTGCCACCCGTTCCCTTTGTGCTAGATGAACGAACGTCTCTCCACATGCTCAGTTCTGAGAGATGTGTGTGTGAAAGCCGTCCTTCACCTAGCTTGTTGGGAACACAAAGTTTCTTTCCAATTGCAAACTCCACTCCATACATATATATGGGGAGGTACTAGCTCCAAGACGGTTTTACAGAGAAAACTGCAGGAACTTCAAAACGGCACTAGGAAACAGACTGAGAAACGAGAGTAAAAGTTTCTCCTGCAACCCGTTCACTTTGTGCTAGATGAAAGAACGTCTCTCCACATGCTCAGTTCTGAGAGATAAGTGTGTGTGAAAGCAGTCCTTCACCTCGCTTGTTGGGAACACAAAGTTTCTTTTCACTTGCAGACTCCACACCATACATATATATGGGGAGGTATTAGCTATAACTCGGTTTTACATTGAAAATTGCCGGAAATTCAAACCGGCACTAGGAAACAGACTGAGAAACCAGAGTAAAAGTTTCTCCTGCAACCCGTTCCCTTTGTGCTAGATGAACGAACGTCTCTCCACATGCTCAGTTCTGAGAGATAAGTTTTTGGGAAAGCCTTCCTTCACCTAGATTGTTGGGAACCCAATTTTCTTTTCAGTTGCATATTCAATTCAATACATATATATGGGGAGGTACAAGCTCCAACTCTGTTTTACAGTGAAAACTGCAGGAACTTCAAAACGGCACTAGGAAACAGACAGAGAAACCAGAGTAAAAGTTTCTCCTGCAACCCAATCCCTTTGTGCTAGATGAACGAACGTCTCTCCACATGCTCAGTTCTGAGAGATAATTGTGTGTGAATGCCGTCCTTCACATAGTTTGTTGGGAACACAAAGTTTCTTTTCACTTGCAAACTCCACTCCATATATATATATTGGGAGGTACTAGCTCAAAAACTGTTTTACTGTGAAATCTGCAGGAACTTCAAACCGGCTCTAGGAACCGGACTGACAAACCAGAGTAAAAGTTCCTCCTGCAACCCGTTCCATTTGTGCTAGATGAACGAACGTCTCTCCACATGCTCAGTTCTGAGAGATAAGTGTGTGTGAAAGCCGTCCTTCAAATAGCTTGTTGGGAAGACAAAGTTTCTTATCAGTTGCAAACTCCACTCCATACATATATATGGGGAGGTACTAACTCCAACTCGGTTTTACAGTGAAAACTGCAGGAAATTCAAACCGGCACTAGGAAACAGACTGAGAAACCATAGTAATAGTTTCTCCTGCAACCCGTTCCCTTTGGGCTAGATGAACGAACGTCTCTCCACATGCTCATTTCTGAGACATAAGTGTGTGTGATAGCCGTCCTTCACCTAGCTTGTTGGGAACACAAAGTTTCTTTTCACTTGCAAACTCCACTCCATAAATATAAATGGGGAGGTACTAGCTCCAACTCTGTTTTACAGTGAAAACTGCAGGAACTTCAAACCGGCACTAGGAAACAGACTGAGAAACCAGAGTAAAATTTCAACTGCAACCCGTTCCCTTTGTGCTAGATGAACGAACGTCTCTCCACATGCTCAGTTCTGAGAGTTAAGTGTGTGTGAAAGCCGTAATTCACCTAGCTTGTTGGGAACACAAAGTTTCTTTTCACTTGCAAACTCCACTCCATACATATATATGGGGAGGTACTAGCTCCATCTCGGTTTTACAGTGAAAACTGCAGGAACTTCAACCCGGCACTAGGAAACAGACTGAGAATCCAGAGTAAAAGTTTCTCCTGAAACCCGTTCCCTTTGTGCTAGATGAACGAACGTCTCTCCACATGCTCAGTTCTGAGAGATAAGTGGGTGTGAATGCCGTACTTCAACTAGCTTGTTGGGAACACAAAATTTCTTTTCCCTTGCAAACTCCACTCCGTACATATATATGGGGAATTACTAGCTCCAAATCTGTTTTACTGTGAAATCTGCAGGAACTTCAAACCGGCACTAGGAAACAGACTGAAAAACCAGAGTAAAAGTTTCCCCTGCAACCCGTTCCATTTGTGCTAGATGAAAGAAAGTCTCTCCACATGCTCAGTTCTGAGAGATAAGAGTGTGTGAAAGCCGTCCTTCAACTAGCTTGTTGGGAAGACAAAGTTTCTTTTCATTTGCAAACACCACTCCATACATATATATGGGGAGATACTAACTCCAACTCGGTTTTACAGTGAAAACTGCAGGAACTTAATACCGGCACTAGGAAACAGACTGAGAAACCTGAGTAAAAGTTTCTCCTGCAACCCGTTCCCTTTGTGCTACATGAACGAACGTCTCTGCACATGCTCAGTTCTGAAAGAGAGGTGTGTGTGAAAGCCGTCCTTCACCTAGCTTGATGGGAACTCAAATTATCTTTTCACATGCAAATTCCACTCCATACATATATATGGGGAGGTACTAGATCCAACTCTGTTTTACAGTGAAAACTGCAGGTACTTCAAACCGGCACTAGGAAACAGACTGAGAATCCAGAGTAAAAGATTCTCCTGCAACCATTTCCCGTTTTGCTAGATGAACGAACGTCCCTCCACATGCTCAGTTCTGAGAGATAAGTGTGTGTAAAAGCCGTCCTTCAACTTGCTTGTTGGGAAGACAATGTTTCTTTTCAGTTGCAAACTCCAGTCCATACATATATATGGGGAGATACTAACTCCAACTCGGTTTTACAGTGAAAAATGCAGGAAGTTCAAACCGGCACTAGGAAATAGACTGAGAAACCAGAGTAAAAGTTTCTCTTGCAACCCGTTCCCTTTGTGCTAGATGAACGAACGTCTCTCCACATGCTCAGTTCTGAGAGATATGTGTGAGTGAAAGCTGTCCTTCACCTTGATTGTTGGGAACACAAAGTCTCTTTTCAGTTGCAAATTCCACTCCATACATATATATGGGGAGGTACAAGCTCCAACTCTGTTTTACAGTGAAAACTGCAGGAAATTCAAACCGGCACTAGGAAACAGACTGAGAAACCAGAGTAAAAGTTTCTCCTGCAACCCGTTCCCTTTGTGCTAGATGAACGAACGTCTCTCCACATGCTCAGTTCTGAGAGATAAATGTGTGTGAAAGCCGTCCTTCACCTTGCTTGTTGGGAACACAAAGTATCTTTTCACTTGCAAACTCCACTCCATACATATATATGGGGAGGTACTAACTCCAACTCGGTTTTACAGTGAAAACTGCAGGAACTTAATACCGGCACTAGGAAAAAGACTGAGAAACCAAAGTAAAAGTTTCTCCTGCAACCCGTTCCCTTTGTGCTAGATGAACGAACGTCTCTGCACATGCTCAGTTCTGAGAGATAATTGTGTGTGAAAGCCGTCCTTCAACTAGCTTGTTGGGAACACAAAGTTTCTTTTCACTTGCAATCTCCAATCCATACATATATATGGGGAGGTACTAGCTCCAAAACGGTTTTACAGTGAAAACTGCAGGAACTTCAAACCGGCACTAGGAAACAGACTGAGAAACCAGAGTAAAAGTTTCTCCTGCAACCCGTTCCGTTTTTGCAAGATGAACGATAGTATCTCAACATGCTAAGTTCTGAGAGATAAGTGTGTGTGAAAGCCGTCCTTCACCTAGCTTGTTGGGAACACAAAGTATCTTTTCACATGCAAACTCCACTACATACATATATATGGGGAGGTACTAGCTCCAACACGGTTTTACAGTGAAAACTGCAGGAACTTCAAACAGGCACTTGGAAACAGACTGAGATACCAGAGTAAAAGTTTCTCCTGCAAAACGTTCCCTTTGTGCTAGATGAACGAACGTCTCTGCACATGCTCAGTTCTGAGAGATATGTGTGTGTGAAAGCCGTCCTTCACCTATCTTGTTTGGAACACAAAGTTTCTTTTTACTTGCAAACTCCACTCCATACATATATATGGGGAGGTACTAGCTCCAACTCGGTTTTACAGTGAAAACTGCAGGAACTTCAAACCGGCACTAGGAAACAGACTGAGAAACCAGAGTAAAAGTTTCCCCTGCCACCCGTTCCCTTTGTGCTAGATGAACGAACGTCTCTCCACATGCTCAGTTCTGAGAGATGTGTGTGTGAAAGCCGTCCTTCACCTAGCTTGTTGGGAACACAAAGTTTCTTTCCAATTGCAAACTCCACTCCATACATATATATGGGGAGGTACTAGCTCCAAGACGGTTTTACAGAGAAAACTGCAGGAACTTCAAAACGGCACTAGGAAACAGACTGAGAAACGAGAGTAAAAGTTTCTCCTGCAACCCGTTCACTTTGTGCTAGATGAAAGAACGTCTCTCCACATGCTCAGTTCTGAGAGATAAGTGTGTGTGAAAGCAGTCCTTCACCTAGCTTGTTGGGAACACAAAGTTTCTTTTCACTTGCAGACTCCACACCATACATATATATGGGGAGGTATTAGCTATAACTCGGTTTTACATTGAAAATTGCCGGAAATTCAAACCGGCACTAGGAAACAGACTGAGAAACCAGAGTAAATTTTCTCCTGCAACCCGTTCCCTTTGTGCTAGATGAACGAACGTCTCTCAACATGCTCAGTTCTGAGAGATAAGTTTTTGGGAAAGCCTTCCTTCACCTAGATTGTTGGGAACCCAATTTTCTTTTCAGTTGCATATTCAATTCAATACATATATATGGGGAGGTACAAGCTCCAACTCTGTTTTACAGTGAAAACTGCAGGAACTTCAAAACGGCACTAGGAAACAGACAGAAAAACCAGAGTAAAAGTTTCTCCTGCAACCCAATCCCTTTGTGCTAGATGAACGAACGTCTCTCCACATGCTCAGTTCTGAGAGATAATTGTGTGTGAATGCCGTCCTTCACATAGTTTGTTGGGAACACAAAGTTTCTTTTCACTTGCAAACTCCACTCCATATATATATATTGGGAGGTACTAGCTCAAAAACTGTTTTACTGTGAAATCTGCAGGAACTTCAAACCGGCTCTAGGAACCGGACTGACAAACCAGAGTAAAAGTTCCTCCTGCAACCCGTTCCATTTGTGCTAGATGAACGAACGTCTCTCCACATGCTCAGTTCTGAGAGATAAGTGTGTGTGAAAGCCGTCCTTCAAATAGCTTGTTGGGAAGACAAAGTTTCTTATCAGTTGCAAACTCCACTCCATACATATATATGGGGAGGTACTAACTCCAACTCGGTTTTACAGTGAAAACTGCAGGAAATTCAAACCGGCACTAGGAAACAGACTGAGAAACCATAGTAATAGTTTCTCCTGCAACCCGTTCCCTTTGGGCTAGATGAACGAACGTCTCTCCACATGCTCATTTCTGAGACATAAGTGTGTGTGAAAGCCGTAATTCACCTAGCTTGTTGGGAACACAAAGTTTCTTTTCACTTGCAAACTCCACTCCATACATATATATGGGGAGGTACTAGCTCCATCTCGGTTTTACAGTGAAATCTGCAGGAACTTCAACCCGGCACTAGGAAACAGACTGAGAATCCAGAGTAAAAGTTTCTCCTGAAACCCGTTCCCTTTGTGCTAGATGAACGAACGTCTCTCCACATGCTCAGTTCTGAGAGATAAGTGGGTGTGAATGCCGTACTTCAACTAGCTTGTTGGGAACACAAAATTTCTTTTCCCTTGCAAACTCCACTCCGTATATATATATGGGGAATTACTAGCTCCAAATCTGTTTTACTGTGAAATCTGCAGGAACTTCAAACCGGCACTAGGAAACAGACTGAAAAACCAGAGTAAAAGTTTCCCCTGCAACCCGTTCCATTTGTGCTAGATGAAAGAAAGTCTCTCCACATGCTCAGTTCTGAGAGATAAGAGTGTGTGAAAGCCGTCCTTCAACTAGCTTGTTGGGAAGACAAAGTTTCTTTTCAGTTGCAAACTCCACTCCATACATATATATGGGGAGATACTAACTCCAACTCGGTTTTACAGTGAAAACTGCAGGAATTTCAAACCGGCACTAGGAAACAGACTGAGAAACCAGAGTAAAAGTTTCTCCTGCAACCCGTTCCCTTTGTGCTAGATGAACGAACGTCTCTCCACATGCTCATTTCTCAGATTTAAGTGTGTGTGAAAGCCGTCCTTCAACTAGCTTGTTGGGAACACAAAGATTCTTTTCACTTGCAAACTCCACTCCATACATATATATGGGGAGGAACTAGCTCCAACTCGGTTTTACAGTGCAAACTGCAGGAACTTCAAACCGGCACTAGGAAACAGACTGAGAAACCAGAGTAAAAGTTTCTCCTTCAACCCATTCCCTTTGTGCTAGATAAACGAACGTCTCTCCACATGCTCAGTTCTGAGAGATATGTGTGAGTGAAAGCCGTCCTTCACCTAGATTGTTGGGAACACAAAGTTTCTTTTCATTTGCAAATTCCACTCCATACATATATATGGGGAGGTACAAGCTCCAACTCTGTTTTACAGTGAAAACTGCAGGAACTTCAAACCGGCACTAGGAAACAGACTGAGAAACTAGAGTAAAAATTTCTCCTGCAACCCGTTCCCTTTGTGCTAGATGAACGAACGTCTCTCCACATGCTCAGTTCTGAGAGATAATTGTGTGTGAAAGCCGTCCTTCAATTAGTTTGTTGGGAACACAAAGTATCTTTTCAGTAGCAAACTCCACTCCATACATATATATGGGGAGGTACTAGCTCAAAATCCGTTTTACTGTGAAATCTGCAGGAACTTCAAAGCGGCACTAGGAAACAGACTGAGAAACCAGAGAAAAAGTTTCTCCTGCAAACCGTTCCCTTTGTGCTAGATGAACGAACGTCTCTCCACATGCTCAGTTCTGAGAGATAAATGTGTGTGAAAGCCGTCCTTCACCTAGCTTGTTGGGAACACAAAGTATCTTTTCAGTTGCAAACTCCACTCCATACATATATATGGGGAGATACTAACTCCAACTCGCTTTTACAGTGAAAACTGCAGGAACTTAATACAGGCACTAGGAAAAAGACTGAGAAACCAAAGTAAAAGTTTCTCCTGCAACCCGTTCCCTTTGTGCTAGATGAACGAACGTCTCTGCACATGCTCAGTTCTGAGAGATAATTGTGTGTGAAAGCCGTCCTTCACCTAGCTTGTTGGGAACACAAAGTTTCTTTTCACTTGCAATCTCCAATCCATACATATATATGGGGAGGTACTAGCTCCAAAACGGTTTTACAGTGAAAACTGCAGGAACTTCAAACCGGCACTAGGAAACAGACTGAGAAACCAGAGTAAATGTTTCTCCTGCAACCCGTTCCGTTTTTGCAAGATGAACGAAAGTATCTCAACATGCTAAGTTCTGAGAGATAAGTGTGTGTGAATGCCGTCCTTCACCTAGCTTGTTGGGAACACAAAGTATCTTTTCACATGCAAATTCCACTCCATACATATATATGGGGAGGTACTAGATCCAACTCGGTTTTACAGTGAAAACTGCAGGAACTTCAAACCGGCACTATGAAACAGACTGAGAAACCAGAGTAAAAGTTTCCCCTGCCACCAGTTCCCTTTGTGCTAGATGAACGAACGTCTCTCCACATGCTCAGTTCTGAGAGATGTGTGTGTGAAAGCCGTCCTTCACCTAGCTTGTTGGGAACACAAAGTTTCTTTCCAATTGCAAACTCCACTCCATACATATATATGGGGAGGTAATAGCTCCAAGTCGGTTTTACAGTGAAAACTGCAGGAACTTCAAAACGGCACTAGGAAACAGACTGAAAAACCAGAGTAAAAGTTTCTCCTGCATCCCGTTCCATTTGTGCTAGATGAACGAACGTCTCTCCACATGCTCAGTTCTGAGAGATAAGTGTGTGTGAAAGCCGTCCTTCAACTAGCTTGTTGGGAAGACAAAGTTTCTTATCAGTTGCAAACTCCACTCCATACATATATATGGGGAGGTACTAACTCCAACTCGGTTTTAGAGTGAAAACTGCAGGAAATTCAAACCGGCACTAGGAAAAAGACTGAGAAACCAAAGTAAAAGTTTTTCCTGCAACCCGTTCCCTTTGGGCTAGATGAACGAACGTCTCTCCACATTTTCATTTCTGAGAATTAAGTGTGTGTGAAAGCCGTCCTTCAACTAGCTTGTTGGGAACACAAAGTTTCTTTTCACTTGCAAACTCCACTCCATACATATATATGGGGAGGTACTAGCTCCAACTCGGTTTTACAGTGCAAACTGCAGGAACTTCAAAACGGCACTAGGAAACAGACTGAGAAACCAGAGTAAATGTTTCTCCGGCCACCCATTCCATTTGTGCTAGATGAACGAACGTCTCTCCACATGGTCAGTTCTGAGAGATAAGTGTGAGTGAAAGCCGTCCTTCACCTAGATTGTTGGGAACCCAAAGTTTCTTTTCAGTTGCAAACTCCACTCCATACATATATATGGGGAGATACAAGCTCCAAATCTGTTTTACAGTGAAAACTGCAGGAACTTCAAACCGTCACTTGGAAACAGACTGAGAAACCAGAGTAAAATTTTCTCCTGCAACCCGTTCCCTTTGTGCTAGATGAACGAACGTCTCTCCACATGCTCAGTTCTGAGAGATAATTGTGTGTGAATGCCGTCCTTCACATAGTTTGTGGGGAACACAAAGTTTATTTTCACTTGCAAACTCCACTCCATATATATATATTGGGAGGTACTAGCTCAAAAACAGTTTTACTGTGAAATCTGCAGGAACTCCAAACCGGCTCTAGGAACCGGACTGACAAACCAGAGTAAAATTTCCTCCTGCAACCCGTTCCATTTGTGCTAGATGAACGAACGTCTCTCCACATGCTCAGTTCTGAGAGATAAGTGTGTGTGAAAGCCGTCCTTCAAATAGCTTGTTGGGAAGACAAAGTTTCTTAACAGTTGCAAACTCCACTCCATACATATATATGGGGAGGTACTAACTCCAACTCGGTTTTACAGTGAAAACTGCAGGAAATTCAAACCGGCACTAGGAAACAGACAGAGAAACCAGAGTAAAAGTTTCTCCTGCAACCCGTTCCCTTTGGGCTAGATGAACGAACGTCTCTCCACATGCTCATTTCTGAGACTTATGTGTGTGTGAAAGCCGTCCTTCACCTAGCTTGTTGGGAACACAAAGTTTCTTTTCACTTGCAAACTCCACTCCATACATATATATGGGGAGGTACTAGCTCCAACTCGGTTTTACAGTGCAAACTGCAGGAACTTCAAAACGGCACTAGGAAACAGACTGAGAAACCAGAGTAAAAGTTTCTCCTGCAACCCATTCCATTTGTGCTAGATGAACGAACGTCTCTCCACATGCTCAGTTCTGAGAGATAAGTGTGAGTGAAAGCCGTCCTTCACCTAGATTGTTGGGAATCCAAAGTTTCTTTTCAGTTGCAAACTCCACTCCATACATATATATGGGGAGATTCAAGCTCCAACTCTGTTTTACAGTGAAAACTGCAGGAACTTCAAACCGGCACTAGGAAACAGACTGAGAAACCAGAGTAAAAGTTTCTCCTGCAACCCGTTCCCTTTGTGCTAGATGAACGAACGTCTCTCCACATGCTCAGTTCTGAGACATAATTGTGTGTGAATGCCGTCCTTCACCTAGGTTGTTGGGAACACAAAGTTTCTTTTCACTTGCAAACTCCACTCCATATATATATATTGGGAGGTACTAGCTCAAAAACAGTTTTACTGTGAAATCTGCAGGAACTTCAAACCGGCACTAGGAACCGGACTGACAAACCAGAGTAAAAGTTCCTCCAGCAACCCGTTCCATTTGTGCTAGATGTACGAACGTCTCTCCACATGCTCAGATCTGAGAGACATATGTGTGTGAAAGCCGTACTTCACCTAGCTTGTTGGGAACACAAAGTATCTTTTCAGTTGCAAACTCCACTCCATACATATATATGGGGAGGTACTAACTCCAACACGGTTTTACAGTGAAAACTGCAGGAACTTCAAACTGCACTAGGAAACAGACTGAGAAACCAGAGTAGAAGTTGCTCCTGCAACCCGTTCCCTTTGTGCTAGATGAACGAACGTCTCTCCACATGCTCAGTTCTGAGAGATAAGTGTGAGTGAAAGCCGTACTTCACCCAGCTTGTTGGGAACACAAAGTTTCTTTTCAGTTGCAAACTCCACTCCATACATATATATGGGGAGATAAAAGCTCCAAATCTGTTTTACAGTGAAAACTGCAGGAACTTCAAACCGGCACTAGGAACCGGACTGACAAACCAGAGTAAAAGTTCCTCCTGCAACCCGTTCCATTTGTGCTAGATGAACGAACGTCTCTCCACTTGCTCATTTCTCAGATTTAAGTGTGTGTGAAAGCCGTCCTTCAACTAGCTTGTTGGGAACACAAAGTTTCTTTTCACTTGCAAACTCCACTCCATACATATATATGGGGAGGAACTAGCTCCAACTCGGTTTTACAGTGCAAACTGCAGGAACTACAAACCGGCACTAGGAAACAGACTGAGAAACCAGAGTAAAAGTTTCTCCTTCAACCCATTCACTTTGTGCTAGATGAACGAACGTCTCTCCACATGCTCAGTTCTGAGAAATATGTGTGAGAGAAAGCCGTCCTTCACCTAGATTGTTGGGAACACAAAGTTTCTGTTCATTTGCAAATTCCACTCCATACATATATATGGGGAGGTACAAGCTCCAACTCTGTTTTACAGTGAAAACTGCAGGAACTTTAAACCGGCACTAGGAAACAGACTGAGAAACCAGAGTAAAAATTTCTCCTGCAACCCGTTCCCTTTTTGCTAGATGAACGAACGTCTCTCCACATGCTCAGTTCTGAGAGATAATTGTGTGTGAAAGCCGTCCTTCAAATAGTTTGTTGGGAACACAAAGTATCTTTTCAGTTGCAAACTACACTCCATACATATATATGGGGAGGTACTAGCTCCAAAACGGCTTTACAGTGAAAACTGCAGGAACTTCAAACCGGCACTAGGAAACAGACTGAGAAACCAGAGTAAAAGTTTCTCCTGCAACCCGTTCCGTTTTTGCAAGAAGAACGAAAGTATCTCAACATGCTAAGTTCTGAGAGATAAGTGTGTGTGAAAGCCGTCCTTCACCTAGCTTGTTGGGAACACAAAGTATCTTTTCACATGCAAACTCCACTACATACATATATATGGGGAGGTACTAACTCCAACACGGTTTTACAGTGAAAACTGCAGGAACTTCAAACAGGCACTTGGAAACAGACTGAGAAACCAGAGTAAAAGTTTCTCCTGCAAAACGTTCCCTTTGTGCTAGATGAACGAACGTCTCTACACCTGCTCAGTTCTGAGAGATATGTGTGTGTGAAAGCCGTCCTTCACCTATCTTGTTTGGAACACAAAGTTTCTTTTTACTTGCAAACTCCACTCCATACATATATATGGGGAGGTACTAGCTCCAACTCGGTTTTACAGTGAAAACTGCAGGAACTTCAAACCGGCACTAGGAAACAGACTGAGAAACCAGAGTAAAAGTTTCCCCTGCCACCCGTTCCCTTTGTGCTAGATGAACGAACGTCTCTCCACATGCTCAGTTCTGAGAGATGTGTGTGTGAAAGCCGTCCTTCACCTAGCTTGTTGGGAACACAAAGTTTCTTTCCAAATGCAAACTCCACTCAATACATATATATGGGGAGGTATTAGCTCCAAGTCTGTTTTACAGAGAAAACTGCAGGAACTTCAAAATGGCACTAGGAAACAGACTGAGAAACGAGAGTAATAGTTTCTCCTGCAACCCGTTCACTTTGTGCTAGATGAAAGAACGTCTCTCCACATGCTCAGTTCTGAGAGATAAGTGTGTGTGAAAGCCGTCCTTCACCTAGCTTGTTGGGAACACAAAGTTTCTTTTCACTTGCAGACTCCACACCATACATATATATGGGGAGGTATTAGCTATAACTCGGTTTTACAGTGAAAATTGCAGGAAATTCCAACCGGCACTAGGAAACAGACTGAGAAACCAGAGTAAAAGTTTCTCCTGCAACCCGTTCCATTTGTGCTGGATGAACGAAAGTCTCTCCACATGCTCAGTTCTGAGAGATAAGTTTTTGGGAAAGCCGTCCTTCACCTAGATTGTTGGGAACCCAATTTTCTTTTCAGTTGCAAACTCCATTCAATACATATATATGGGGAGGTACAAGCTCCAACTCTGTTTTACAGTGAAACCTGCAGGAACTTCAAACCGGCACTAGGAAACAGACAGAGAAACCAGAGTAAAAGTTTCTCCTGCAACCCAATCCCTTTGTGCTAGATGAACGAAAGTCTCTCCACATGCTCAGTTCTGAGAGATAATTGTGTGTGAATGCCGTCCTTCACAGAGTTTCTTGGGAACACAAAATTTCTTTTCACTTGCAAACTCCACTTCATATATATATATTGGGAGGTACTAGCTCAAAAACTGTTTTACTGTGAAATCTGCAGGAACTTCAAACCGGCTCTAGGAACCGGACTGACAAACCAGAGTAAAAGTTCCTCCTGCAACCCGTTCCATTTGTGCTAGATGAACGAACGTCTCTCCACATGCTCAGTTCTGAGAGATAAGTGTGTGTGAAAGCCGTCCTTCAAATAGCTTGTTGGGAAGACAAAGTTTCTTATCAGTTGCAAACTCCACTCCATACATATATATGGGGAGGTACTAACTCCAACTCGATTTTACAGTGAAAACTGCAGGAAATTCAAACCGGCACTAGGAAACAGACTGATAAACCAGAGTAAAAGTTTCTCCTGCAACCCGTTCCCTTTGGGCTAAATGAACGAACGTCTCTCCACATGCTCATTTCAGAGACATAAGTGTGTGTGATAGCCGTTCTTCACCTAGCTTGTTGGGAACACAAAGTTTCTTTTCACTTGCAAACTCCACTCCATAAATATATATGGGGAGGTACTAGCTCCAACTCTGTTTTACAGTGAAAACTGCAGGAACTTCAAACAGGCACTAGGAAACAGACTGAGAAACCAGAGTAAAATTTCAACTGCAACCCGTTCCCTTTGTGCTAGATGAACGAACGTCTCTCCACATGCTCAGTTCTGAGAGTTAAGTGTGTGTGAAAGCCGAAATTCACCTAGCTTGTTGGGAACACAAAGTTTCTTTTCACTTGCAAACTCCACTCCATACATATATATGGGGAGGTACTAGCTCCACCTCGGTTTTACAGTGAAAACTGCAGGAACTTCAACCCGGCACTAGGAAACAGACTGAGAATCCAGAGTAAAATTTTCTCCTGCAACCCGTTCCCTTTGTGCTAGATGAACGAACGTCTCTCCACATGCTCAGTTCTGAGAGATAATTGTGTGTGAATGCCGTCCTTCACATAGTTTGTGGGGAACACAAAGTTTATTTTCACTTGCAAACTCCACTCCATATATATATATTGGGAGGTACTAGCTCAAAAACAGTTTTACTGTGAAATCTGCAGGAACTCCAAACCGGCTCTAGGAACCGGACTGACAAACCAGAGTAAAAGTTCCTCCTGCAACCCGTTCCATTTGTGCTAGATGAACGAACGTCTCTCCACATGCTCAGTTCTGAGAGATAAGTGTGTGTGAAAGCCGTCCTTCAAATAGCTTGTTGGGAAGACAAAGTTTCTTAACAGTTGCAAACTCCACTCCATACATATATATGGGGAGGTACTAACTCCAACTCGGTTTTACAGTGAAAACTGCAGGAAATTCAAACCGGCACTAGGAAACAGACAGAGAAACCAGAGTAAAAGTTTCTCCTGCAACCCGTTCCCTTTGGGCTAGATGAACGAACGTCTCTCCACATGCTCATTTCTGAGACTTATGTGTGTGTGAAAGCCGTCCTTAACCTAGCTTGTTGGGAACACAAAGTTTCTTTTCACTTGCAAACTCCACTCCATACATATATATGGGGAGGTACTAGCTCCAACTCGGTTTTACAGTGCAAACTGCAGGAACTTCAAAACGGCACTAGGAAACAGACTGAGAAACCAGAGTAAAAGTTTCTCCTGCAACCCATTCCATTTGTGCTAGATGAACGAACGTCTCTCCACATGCTCAGTTCTGAGAGATAAGTGTGAGTGAAAGCCGTCCTTCACCTAGATTGTTGGGAATCCAAAGTTTCTTTTCAGTTGCAAACTCCACTCCATACATATATATGGGGAGATTCAAGCTCCAACTCTGTTTTACAGTGAAAACTGCAGGAACTTCAAACCGGCACTAGGAAACAGACTGAGAAACCAGAGTAAAAGTTTCTCCAGCAACCCGTTCCCTTTGTGCTAGATGAACGAACGTCTCTCCACATGCTCAGTTCTGAGACATAATTGTGTGTGAATGCCGTCCTTCACCTAGGTTGTTGGGAACACAAAGTTTCTTTTCACTTGCAAACTCCACTCCATATATATATATTGGGAGGTACTAGCTCAAAAACAGTTTTACTGTGAAATCTGCAGGAACTTCAAACCGGCACTAGGAACCGGACTGACAAACCAGAGTAAAAGTTCCTCCAGCAACCCGTTCCATTTGTGCTAGATGTACGAACGTCTCTCCACATGCTCAGATCTGAGAGATATATGTGTGTGAAAGCCGTACTTCACCTAGCTTGTTGGGAACACAAAGTATATTTTCAGTTGCAAACTCCACTCCATACATATATATGGGGAGGTACTAACTCCAACACGGTTTTACAGTGAAAACTGCAGGAACTTCAAACTGCACTAGGAAACAGACTGAGAAACCAGAGTAGAAGTTGCCCCTGCAACCCGTTCCCTTTGTGCTAGATGAACGAACGTCTCTCCACATGCTCAGTTCTGAGAGATAAGTGTGAGTGAAAGCCGTACTTCACCCAGCTTGTTGGGAACACAAAATTTCTTTTCAGTTGCAAACTCCACTCCATACATATATATGGGGAGATAAAAGCTCCAAATCTGTTTTACAGTGAAAACTGCAGGAACTTCAAACCGGCACTAGGAACCGGACTGACAAACCAGAGTAAAAGTTCCTCCTGCAACCCGTTCCATTTGTGCTAGATGAACGAACGTCTCTCCACTTGCTCATTTCTCAGATTTAAGTGTGTGTGAAAGCCGTCCTTCAACTAGCTTGTTGGGAACACAAAGTTTCTTTTCACTTGCAAACTCCACTCCATACATATATATGGGGAGGAACTAGCTCCAACTCGGTTTTACAGTGCAAACTGCAGGAACTTCAAACCGGCACTAGGAAACAGACTGAGAAACCAGAGTAAAAGTTTCTCCTTCAACCCATTCACTTTGTGCTAGATGAACGAACGTCTCTCCACATGCTCAGTTCTGAGAAATATGTGTGAGAGAAAGCCGTCCTTCACCTAGATTGTTGGGAACACAAAGTTTCTGTTCATTTGCAAATTCCACTCCATACATATATATGGGGAGGTACAAGCTCCAACTCTGTTTTACAGTGAAAACTGCAGGAACTTTAAACCGGCACTAGGAAACAGACTGAGAAACCAGAGTAAAAATTTCTCCTGCAACCCGTTCCCTTTTTGCTAGATGAACGAACGTCTCTCCACATGCTCAGTACTGAGAGATAATTGTGTGTGAAAGCCGTCCTTCAAATAGTTTGTTGGGAACACAAAGTATCTTTTCAGTTGCAAACTACACTCCATACATATATATGGGGAGGTACTAGCTCCAAAACGGCTTTACAGTGAAAACTGCAGGAACTTCAAACCGGCACTAGGAAACAGACTGAGAAACCAGAGTAAAAGTTTCTCCTGCAACCCGTTCCGTTTTTGCAAGATGAACGAAAGTATCTCAACATGCTAAGTTCTGAGAGATAAGTGTGTGTGAAAGCCGTCCTTCACCTAGCTTGTTGGGAACACAAAGTATCTTTTCACATGCAAACTCCACTACATACATATATATGGGGAGGTACTAACTCCAACACGGTTTTACAGTGAAAACTGCAGGAACTTCAAACAGGCACTTGGAAACAGACTGAGAAACCAGAGTAAAAGTTTCTCCTGCAAAACTTTCCCTTTGTGCTAGATGAACGAACGTCTCTACACCTGCTCAGTTCTGAGAGATATGTGTGTGTGAAAGCCGTCCTTCACCTATCTTGTTTGGAACACAAAGTTTCTTTTTACTTGCAAACTCCACTCCATACATATATATGGGGAGGTACTAGCTCCAACTCGGTTTTACAGTGAAAACTGCAGGAACTTCAAACCGGCACTAGGAAACAGACTGAGAAACCAGAGTAAAAGTTTCCCCTGCCACCCGTTCCCTTTGTGCTAGATGAACGAACGTCTCTCCACATGCTCAGTTCTGAGAGATGTGTGTGTGAAAGCCGTCCTTCACCTAGCTTGTTGGGAACACAAAGTTTCTTTCCAAATGCAAACTCCACTCCATACATATATATGGGGAGGTAGTAGCTCCAAGTCTGTTTTACAGAGAAAACTGCAGGAACTTCAAAATGGCACTAGGAAACAGACTGAGAAACGAGAGTAATAGTTTCTCCTGCAACCCGTTCACTTTGTGCTAGATGAAAGAACGTCTCTCCACATGCTCAGTTCTGAGAGATAAGTGTGTGTGAAAGCCGTCCTTCACCTAGCTTGTTGGGAACACAAAGTTTCTTTTCACTTGCAGACTCCACACCATACATATATATGGGGAGGTATTAGCTATAACTCGGTTTTACAGTGAAAATTGCAGGAAATACCAACCGGCACTAGGAAACAGACTGAGAAACCAGAGTAAAAGTTTCTCCTGCAACCCGTTCCCTTTGTGCTGGATGAACGAAAGTCTCTCCACATGCTCAGTTCTGAGAGAGAAGTTTTTGGGAAAGCCGTCCTTCACCTAGATTGTTGGGAACCCAATTTTCTTTTCAGTTGCAAACTCCATTCAATACATATATATGGGGAGGTACAAGCTCCAACTCTGTTTTACAGTGAAACCTGCAGGAACTTCAAACCGGCACTAGGAAACAGACAGAGAAACCAGAGTAAAAGTTTCTCCTGCAACCCAATCCCTTTGTGCTAGATGAACGAAAGTCTCTCCACATGCTCAGTTCTGAGAGATAATTGTGTGTGAATGCCGTCCTTCACAGAGTTTCTTGGGAACACAAAATTTCTTTTCACTTGCAAACTCCACTTCATATATATATATTGGGAGGTACTAGCTCAAAAACTGTTTTACTGTGAAATCTGCAGGAACTTCAAACCGGCTCTAGGAACCGGACTGACAAACCAGAGTAAAAGTTCCTCCTGCAACCCGTTCCATTTGTGCTAGATGAACGAACGTCTCTCCACATGCTCAGTTCTGAGAGATAAGTGTGTGTGAAAGCCGTCCTTCAAATAGCTTGTTGGGAAGACAAAGTTTCTTATCAGTTGCAAACTCCACTCCATACATATATATGGGGAGGTACTAACTCCAACTCGGTTTTACAGTGAAAACTGCAGGAAATTCAAACCGGCACTAGGAAACAGACTGATAAACCAGAGTAAAAGTTTCTCCTGCAACCCGTTCCCTTTGGGCTAAATGAACGAACGTCTCTCCACATGCTCATTTCAGAGACATAAGTGTGTGTGATAGCCGTTCTTCACCTAGCTTGTTGGGAACACAAAGTTTCTTTTCACTTGCAAACTCCACTCCATAAATATATATGGGGAGGTACTAGCTCCAACTCTGTTTTACAGTGAAAACTGCAGGAACTTCAAACCGGCACTAGGAAACAGACTGAGAAACCAGAGTAAAATTTCAACTGCAACCCGTTCCCTTTGTGCTAGATGAACGAACGTCTCTCCACATGCTCAGTTCTGAGATATAAGTGTGTGTGAAAGCCGTCCTTCACCTAGCTTGTTGGGAACACAAAGTTTCTTTTCACTTGCAAACTCCACTCCATACATATATATGGGGAGGTACTAGCTCCACCTCGGTTTTACAATGAAAACTGCAGGAACTTCAAACCGGCACTAGTAAACAGACTGAGAATCCAGAGTAAAAGTTTCTCCTGAAACCCGTTCCCTTTGTGCTAGATGAACGAACGTCTCTCCACATGCTCAGTTCTGAGAGATAAGTGTGTGGGAATGCCATTCTTCACCTAGGTTTTTGGGAACACAAAGTATCTTTTAACTTGCAAACTCCACTCCATACATATAAATTGGGAGGTACTAGCTCCAACTCGGTTTTACAGTGAAAACTGCAGGAACTTCAAACCGGTACTAGGAAACAGACTGAGAATCCAGAGTAAAAGTTTCTCCTGCAAACCGTTCCCTTTGTGTTAAATGAACGAACGTCTCTCCACATGCTCAGATCTGAGAGATAAGTGTGTGTGAAAGCCGTCCTTCACCTAGCTAGTTGGGAACACAAAGTTTCTTTTCAATTGCAAACTCCACTCCATACTTATATATGGGGAGGTACTAGCTCCAACTCGGTTTTACAGTGAAAAATGCAGGAACTTCAAACCGGCACTAGGAAACAGACTGAGAATCCAGAGTAAAAGTTTCTCCTGCAACCCTTTCCCTTTTTGCTAGATGAACGAACGTCTCTCCACATGCTCAGTTCTGAGAGATAAGTTTGTGTGAAAGCCGTCCTTCACCTAGCTTGTTGGGAACACAATGTTTCTTTAAACTTGCAAACTCCACTCCATACATTTATATGGGGAGGTACTAGCTCCAACACGGTTTCCTATGAAAACTGCAGGAACTTCAAACCGGCACTAGGAAACAGACTGAGAATCCAGAGTAAAAGTTTCTCCTGCAAACCGTTCCCTTTGTGTTAAATGAACGAACGTCTCTCCACATGCTCAGATCTGAGAGATAAGTGTGTGTGAAAGCCGTCCTTCACCTAGCTAGTTGGGAACACAAAGTTTCTTTTCAATTGCAAACTCCACTCCATACTTATATATGGGGAGATACTAGCTTCAACTCGGTTTTACAGTGAAAACTGCAGGAAGTTCAAACCGGCACTAGGAAACAGACTGAGAAACCAGAGTAATAGTTTCTCCTGCAACCCATTCCCTTTGTGCTAGATGAACGAACGTTTCTCCACATGCTCAGTTCTGGGAGATAAGTGTGTGTGAAAGCCGTCCTTCACCTAGCTTGTTGGGAACACAAAGTATCTTTTCACATGCAAACTCCACTCGATACATATATATGGGGAGTTACTAACTCCAACTCGGTTTTACAGTGAAAAATGCAGGAACATCAAACCGGCACTAGGAAACAGACTGAGAATCCAGAGTAAAAGTTTCTCCTGCAACCCTTTCCCTTTTTGCTAGATGAACGAACGTCTCTCCACATGCTCAGTTCTGAGAGATAAGTGTGTGTGAAAGCCGTCCTTCACCTAGCTTGTTGGGAACACAAAGTTTCTTTTAACTTGCAAACTCCACTCCATACATTTATATGGGGAGGTACTAGCTCCAACACGGTTTTCCTATGAAAACTGCAGGAACTTCAAACCGGCACTAGGAAACAGACTGAGAAACCAGAATAATAGTTTCCCTGCAACCCATTCCCTTTGTGCTAGATGAACGAACGTCTCTGCACATGCTCAGTTCTGAGAGATAAGTGTGTGTGAAAGCAGTCCTTCACCTAGCTTGTTTGGAACACAAAGTTTCTTTTCACTTGCAAACTCCACTCCATACATATATATGGGTAGGTACAAGCTCCAAGTCGGTTTTACAGTGAAAACTGCAGGAACTTCAAACCGGCACTAGGAAACAGACTGGGAAACCAGAGTAAAATTTTCTCCTGCACCCGTTCCCTTTGTGCTAGATGAACGAACGTCTCTCCACATGCTCAGTTCTGAGAGATAAGTGGGTGTGAATGCTGTACTTCAACTAGCTTGTTGGGAACACATAGTTTCTTTTCACTTGCAAACTCCACTCCGTACATATATATGGGGAGTTACTAGCTCCAAATCAGTTTTACTGTGAAATCTGCAGGAAATTCAAACCGGCACTAGGAAACATACTGAAAAACCAGAGTAAAAGTTTCTCCTGAAACCCGTTCCATTTGTGCTAGATGAAAGAAAGTCTCTCCACATGCTCAGTTCTGAGAGATAAGTGTGTGTGAAAGCCGTCCTTCAACTAGCTTGTTGGGAAGACAAAGTTTCTTTTCATTTGCAAACTCCACTCCATACATATATATGGGGAGATACTAACTCCAACTCGGTTTTACAGTGAAAACTGCAGGAATTTCAAACCGGCACTAGGAAACAGACTGAGAAACCAGAGTAAAAGTTTCTCCTGCAACCCGTTCCCTTTGTGCTAGATGAACGAACGTCTCTCCACATGCTCATTTCTCAGATTTAAGTGTGTGTGAAAGCCGTCCTTCAACTAGCTTGTTGGGAACACAAAGATTCTTTTCACTTGCAAACTCCACTCCATACATATATATGGGGAGGAACTAGCTCCAACTCGGTTTTACAGTGCAAACTGCAGGAACTTCAAACCGGCACTAGGAAACAGACTGAGAAACCAGAGTAAAAGTTTCTCCTTCAACCCATTCCCTTTGTGCTAGATGAACGAACGTCTCTCCACATGCTCAGTACTGAGAGATATGTGTGAGTGAAAGCCGTCCTTCACCTAGATTGTTGGGAACACAAAGTTTCTTTTCATTTGCAAATTCCACTCCATACATATATATGGGGAGGTACTAGCTCAAAATCCGTTTTACTGTGAAATTTGCAGGAACTTCAAAGCGGCACTAGGAAACAGACTGAGAAACCAGAGTAAAAGTTTCTCCTGCATACCGTTCCGTTTTTGCAAGATGAAAGAAAGTATCTCAACATGCTAAGTTCTGAGAGATAAGTGTGTGTGAAAGCCGTCCTTCACCTAGCTTGTTGGGAACACAAAGTATCTTTTCACATGCAAACTCCACTCCATACATATATATGGGGAGGTAATAGATCCAACTCGGTTTTACAGTGAAAACTGCAGGAACTTCAAACCGGCACTAGGAAACAGACTGAGAAACCAGAGTAAAAGTTTCCCCTGCCACCCGTTCCATTTGTGCTAGATGAACGAACGTCTCTCCACATGCTCAGTTCTGAGAGATGTGTGTGTGAAAGCCATCCTTCACCTAGCTTGTTGGGAACACAAAGTTTCTTTCCAATTGCAAACTCCACTCCATACATATATATGGGGAGGTACTAGCTCCAAGTCGGTTTTACAGTGAAAACTGCAGGAACTTCAAAACGGCACTAGGAAACAGACTGAGAAACCAGAGTAAATGTTTCTCCTGCAACCCGTTCACTTTGTGCTAGATGAAAGAACGTCTCTCCACATGCTCAGTTCTGAGAGATAAGTGTGTGTGAAAGCCGTCCTTCACCTAGCTTGTTGGGAACACAAAGTTTCTTTTCACTTGCAGACTCCACACCATACATATATATGGGGAGGTATTAGCTCCAACTCGGTTTTACATTGAAAATTGCAGGAAATTCAAACCGGCACTAGGAAACAGACTGAGAAACCAGAGTAAAAGTTTCTCCTGCAAACCGTTCCCTTTGTGCTGGATGAACGAAATCTCTCCACATGCTCAGTTCTGAGAGATAAGTTTTTGGGAAAGCCGTCCTTCACCTAGATTGTTGGGAACCCAATTTTCTTTTCAGTTGCAAACTCCATTCCATACATATATATGGGGAGGTACAAGCTCCAACTCTGTTTTACAGTGAAAACTGCAGGAACTTCAAACCGGCACTAGGGAACAGACAGAGAAACCAGAGTAAAAGTTTCTCCTGCAACCCAATCCCTTTGTGCTAGATGAACGAACGTCTCTCCACATGCTCATTTCTGAGAGAAAATTGTGTGTGAAAGCCGTACTTCACCTAGCTTGTTGGGAACACAAAGTTACTTTTCACTTGCAAAGTCCACTCCATACATATATATGGGGAGGTACTAGCTCCAACTCGGTTTTACAGTGCAATATGCAGGAACTTCAAAACGGCACTAGGAAACAGACTGAGAAACCAGAGTAAAAGTTTCTCCGGCAACCCATTCCATTTGTGCTAGATGAACGAACGTCTCTCCACATGCTCAGTTCTGAGTGATAAGTGTGAGTGAAAGCCGTCCTTCACCTAGATTGTTGGGAACCCAAAGTTTCTTTTCAGTTGCAAACTCCACTCCATACATATATATGGGGAGATACAAGCTCCAAATCTGTTTTACAGTGAAAACTGCAGGAACTTCAAACCGGCACTAGGAAACAGACTGAGAAAACAGAGTAAAATTTTCTCCTGCAACCCGTTCCCTTTGTGCTAGATGAACGAACGTCTCTCCACATGCTCAGTTCTGAGAGATAATTGTGTGTGAATGCCGTCCTTCACAAAGTTTGTTGGGAACACAAAGTTTCTTTTCACTTGCAAACTCCACTCCATATATATATATTGGGAGGTACTAGCTCAAAAACAGTTTTACTGTGAAATCTGCAGGAACTTCAAACCGGCACTAGGAACCGGACTGACAAACTAGAGTAAAAGTTCCTACTGCAACCCGTTCCATTTGTGCTAGATGTACGAACGTCTCTCCACATGCTCAGATCTGAGAGATAAATGTGTGTGAAAGCCGTCCTTCAACTAGCTTGTTGGGAACACAAAGTATCTTTTCAGTTGCAAACTCCACTCCATACATATATATGGGGTGATACTAAATCCAACACGGTTTTACAGTGAAAACTGCAGGAACTTCAAACCGGCACTAGGAAACAGACTGAGAAACCAGAGTAGAAGTTTCTCCTGCAACCCGTTCCCTTTGTGCTAGATGAACGAACGTCTCTCCACATGCTCAGTTCTGAGAGATAAGTGTGAGTGAAAGCCGTACTTCACCCAGCTTGTTGGGAACACAAAGTTTCTTTTCATTTGCAAACTCCACTCCATACATATATATGGGGAGATAAAAGCTCCAAATCTGTTTTACAGTGAAAACTGCAGGAACTTCAAACCGGCACTAGGAAACAGACTGAGAAACCAGAGTAAAATTTTATCCTGCAACCCGTTTCCTTTGTGCTAGATGAACGAACGTCTCTCCACATGCTCAGTTCTGAGAGATAAGTGTGTGTGAAAGCCGTCCTTCACCTAGTTTGTGGGGAACACAAAGTTTCTTTTCACTTGCAAACTCCACTCCATACATATATATGGGGAGGTACTAGCTCCAACACGGTTTTACAGTGAAAACTGCAGGAACTTCAAACAGGCACTTGGAAACAGACTGAGAAACCAGAGTAAAAGTTTCTCCTGCAAAACGTTCCCTTTGTGCTAGATGAACGAACGTCTCTGCACATGCTCAATTCTGAGAGATATGTGTGTGTGAAAGCCGTCCTTCACCTATCTTGTTTGGAACACAAAGTTTCTTTTCACTTGCAAACTCCACTCCATACATATACATGGGGAGGTATTAGCTCCAACTCGGTTTTACAGTGAAAATTGCAGGAAATTCAAAACGGCACTAGGAAACAGACTGAGAAACCAGAGTAAAAATTTCTCCTGCAACCCGTAACCTTTGTGCTGGATGAACGAAAGTCTCTCCACATGCTCAGTTCTGAAGGATAATTTTTTGGGAAAGCCGTCCTTCACCTAGATTGTTGGGAACCCAATTTTCTTTTCAGTTGCAAACTCCATTCCATACATATATATGGGGAGGTACAAGCTTCAAATCTGTTTTACAGTGAAAACTGCAGGAACTTCAAACCGGCACTAGGAATCAGACAGAGAAACCAGAGTAAAAGTTTCTCCTGCAACCCAATCCCTTTGTGCTAGATGAACGAACGTCTCTCCACATGCTCAGTTCTGAGAGATAAGTGTGTGTGAAAGCCGTACTTCACCTAGCTTGTTGGGAACACAAAGTTTCTTTTCACTTGCAAACTCCACTCCGTACATATATATGGGGAGTTACTAGCTCCAAATCGGTTTTCCTGTGAAATCTGCAGGAACTTCAAACCGGCACTAGGAAACAGACTGACAAACCAGAGAAAAAGTTTCTCCTGAAACCCGTTCCATTTGTGCTAGATGAACGAACGTCTCTCCACATGCTCAGTTCTGAGAGATAAGTGTGTTTGAAAGCCGTCCTTCAACTAGCTTGTTGGGAACACAAAGTTTCTTTTCACTTGCGAACTCCACTCCATATATATATATTGGTAGGTACTAGCTCAAAAACAGTTTTACTGTGAAATCTGCAGGAACTTCAATCCGGCACTAGGAACCGGACTGACAAACCAGTGTAAATGTTCCTACTGCAACCCGTTCCATTTGTGCTAGATGTACGAACGTCCCTCCACATGCTCAGATCTGAGAGATAAATGTGTGTGAAAGCCGTCCTTCACCTAGCTTGTTGGGAACACAAAGTATCTTTTCAGTTGCAAACTCCACTCCATACATATATATGGGGAGGTACTAACTCCAACACGGTTTTACAGTGAAAATTGCAGGAACTTCAAACCGGTACTAGGAAACAGCCTGAGAAACCAGAGTAGAAGTTTCTCCTGCAACCCGTTCCCTTTGTGCTAGATGAACGAACGTCTCTCCACATGCTCAGTTCTGAGAGATAAGTGTGAGTGAAAGCCGTACTTCACCCAGCTTGTTGGGAACACAAAGTTTCTTTTAACTTGCAAACTCCACTCCATACATATATATGGGGAGATACAAGCTCCAAATCTGTTTTACAGTGAAAACTGCAGGAACTTCAAACCGGCACTAGGAAACAGACTGAGAAATCAGAGTAAAATTTTCTCCTGCAACCCGTTCCCTTTGTGCTAGATGAACGAACGTCTCTCCACATGCTCAGTTCTGAGAGATAATTGTGTGTGAATG
This sequence comes from Camelus dromedarius, assembly GCF_036321535.1. Lineage (NCBI taxonomy): Eukaryota > Metazoa > Chordata > Mammalia > Artiodactyla > Camelidae > Camelus > Camelus dromedarius. Next base: position 85,963,798 of record NC_087441.1, on the reverse strand, counting down.
CCGTCCTTCACCTAGTTTGTGGGGAACACAAAGTTCCTTTTCACTTGCAAACTCCACTCCATATATATATATAGGGAGGTTCTAGCTCAAAAACAGTTTTACTGTGAAATCTGCAGGAACTTCAAACCGGCACTAGGAACTGGACTGACAAACCAGAGTAAAAGTTCCTCCTGCAACCCGTTCCACTTGTGCTAGATGAACGAACGTCTCTCCACATGCTCAGTTCTGAGAGATAAGTGTGTGTGAAAGCCGTCCTTCAAATAGCTTGTTGGGAAGACAAAGTTTCTTTTCACTTGCAAGCTCCACTCCATACATATATATGGGGAGGTACTAGCTCCAACTCGCTTTTACAGTGCAAAATGCAGGAAATTCAAAACGGCACTAGGAAACAGACTGAGAAACCAGAGTAAAAGTTTCTCCTGCAACCCATTCCCTTGGTGCTAGATGAACGAACGTCTCTCCACATGCTCAGTTCTGAGAGATAATTGTGTGTGAAAGCCGTCCTTCACCTAGCTTGTTGGGAACACAAAGTTTCTTTTCACTTGCAATCTCCAATCCATACATATATATGGGGAGGTACTAGCTCCAAAACGGTTTTACATTGAAAACGGCAGGAACTTCAAACCGGCACTAGGAAACAGACTGAGAAACCAGAGTAAAAGTTTCTCCTGCAACCCGTTCCGTTTTTGCAAGATGAACGAAAGTATCTCAACATGCTAAGTTCTGAGAGATAAGTGTGTGTGAAAGCCGTCCTTCACCTAGCTTGTTGGTAACACAAAGTATCTTTTCACATGCAAACGCCACTCCATACATATATATGGGGAGGTACTAGATCCAACTCGGTTTTACAGTGAATACTGCAGGAAATTCAAACCGGCACTAGGAAACAGACTGAGAATCCAGAGTAGAAGTTTCTCCTGCAACCCTTTCCCTTTGTGCTAGATGAACGAACGTCTCTCCACATGCTCAGTTCTGAGAGATAAGTGTGTGTGAAAGCCGTCCTTCACCTAGCTTGTTGGGAACACAAAGTTTCTTTTCACTTGCAAACTCCACTCCGTACATATATATGGGGAGTTACTAGCTCCAAATCGGTTTTACTGTGAAATCTGCAGGAACTTCAAACCGGCACTGGGAAACAGACTGACAAACCAGAGAAAAAGTTTCTCCTGAAACCCGTTCCATTTGTACTAGATGAACGAACGTCTCTCCACATGCTCAATTCTGAGAGATAAGTGTGTGTGAAAGCCGTCCTTCAACTAGCTTGTTGGGAACACAAAGTTTCTTTTCACTTGCGAACTCCACTCCATATATATATATTGGTAGGTACTAGCTCAAAAACAGTTTTACTGTGAAATCTGCAGGAACTTCAATCCGGCACAAGGAACCGGACTGACAAACCAGTGTAAATGTTCCTACTGCAACCCGTTCCATTTGTGCTAGATGTACGAAAGTCCCTCCACATGCTCAGATCTGAGAGATAAATGTGTGTGAAAGCCGTCCTTCACCTAGCTTGTTGGGAACACAAAGTATCTTTTCAGTTGCAAACTCCACTCCATACATATATATGGGGAGGTACTAACTCCAACACGGTTTTACAGTGAAAACTGCAGGAACTTCAAACCGGCACTAGGAAACAGACTGAGAAAGCAGAGTAAAATTTTCTCCTGCAACCCGTTCCCTTTGTGCTAGATGAACGAACGTCTCTCCACATGCTCAGTTCTGAGAGATAATTGTGTGTGAATGCCGTCCTTCACCTAGTTTGTTGGGAACACAAAGTTTCTTTTCACTTGCAAACTCCACTCCATATATATATATAGGGAGGTTCTAGCTCAAAAACAGTTTTACTGTGAAATCTGCAGGAACTTCAAACCGGCACTATGAACCAGACTGACAAACCAGAGTAAAAGTTCCTCCTGCAACCCGTTCCATTTGTGCTAGATGAACGAACGTCTCTCCACATGCTCAGTTCTGAGAGATAAGTGTGTGTGAAAGCCGTCCTTCAAATAGCTTGTTGGGAAGACAAAGTTTCTTATCAGTTGCAAACTACACTCCATACATATATATGGGGAGGTACTAACTCCAACTCGGTTTTACAGTGAAAACTGCAGGAAATTCAAACCGGCACTAGGAAACAGACTGAGAAACCAGAGTAAAAGTTTCTCCTGCCACCCGTTCCTTTTGGGCGAGATGAACGAACGTCTCTCCACATGCTCATTTCTGAGAATTAAGTGTGTGTGAAAGCCGTACTTCACCTAGCTTGTTGGGAACACAAAGTTTCTTTTCACTTGCAAGCTCCACTCCATACATATATATGGGGAGGTACTAGCTCCAACTCGCTTTTACAGTGCAAAATGCAGGAACTTCAAACCGGCACTAGGAAACAGACTGAGAAACCAGAGTAAAAGTTTCTCCTGCAACCCGTTCCGTTTTTGCAAGATGAACGAAAGTATCTCAACATGCTAAGTTCTGAGAGATAAGTGTGTGTGAAAGCCGTCCTTCACCTAGCTTGTTGGGAACACAAAGTATCTTTTCACATGCAAACTCCACTCCATACATATATATGGGGAGGTACTAGATCCAACTCGGTTTTACAGTGAAAACTGCAGGAACTTCAAACCGGCACTAGGAAACAGACTGAGAATCCAGAGTAGTAGTTTCTCCTGCAACCCTTTCCCTTTGTGCTAGATGAACGAACGTCTCTCCACTTGCTCAGTTCTGAGAGATAAGTGTGTGTGAAAGCCGTACTTCACCTAGCTTGTTGGGAACACAAAGTTTCTTTTCACTTGCAAACTTCACTCCATACATATATATGGGGAGGTACTAGCTCCAACACGGTTTTACAGTGAAAACTGCAGGAACTTCAAACAGTCACTTGGAAACAGACTGAGAAACCAGAGTAAAATTTTCTCCTGCAAAACGTTCCCTTTGTGCTAGATGAACGAACGTCTCTGCACATGCTCAGTTCTGAGAGATATGTGTGTGTGAAAGCCGTCCTTCACCTATCTTGTTTGGAACACAAAGTTTCTTTTCACTTGCAAACTCCACTCCATACATATATATGGGGAGGTACTAGTTCTAACTCGGTTTTACAGTGAAAACTGCAGGAACTTCAAACCGGCACTAGGAAACAGACTGAGAAACCAGAGTAAAAGTATCTCCTGCCACCCGTTCCCATTGTGCTAGATGAACGAACGTCTCTCCACATGCTCAGATCTGAGAGATGTGTGTGTGAAAGCCGTCCTTCTCCTAGCTTGTTGGGAACACAAAGTTTCTTTCCAATTGCAAACTCCACTCCATACATATATATGGGGAGGTACTAGCTCCAAGTCGGTTTTACAGTGAAAAGTGCAGGAACTTCAAAACGGCACTAGGAAACAGACTGAGAAACCAGAGTAAAAGTTTCTCTTGCAACCCGTTCACTTTGTGCTAGATGAAAGAACGTCTCTCCACATGCTCAGTTCTGAGAGATAAGTGTGTGTGAAAGCCGTCCTTCACCTAGCTTGTTGGGAACACAAAGTTTCTTTTCACTTGCAGACTCCACACCATACATATATATGGGGAGGTATTAGCTCCAACTCGGTTTTACAGTGAAAATTGCAGGAAATTCAAAACGGCACTAGGAAACAGACTGAGAAACCAGAGTAAAAGTTTCTCCTGCAACCCGTTCCCTTTGTGCTGGATGAACGAAAGTCTCTCCACATGCTCAGTTCTGAAGGATAATTTTTTGGGAAAGCCGTCCTTCACCTAGATTGTTGGGAACCCAATTTTCTTTTCAGTTGCAAACTCCATTCCATACATATATATGGGGAGGTACAAACTTCAACTCTGTTTTACAGTGAAAACTGCAGGAACTTCAAACCGGCACTAGGAAACAGACAGAGAAACCAGAGTAAAAGTTTCTCCTGCAACCCAATCCCTTTGTGCTAGATGAACGAACGTCTCTCCACATGCTCAGTTCTGAGAGATAAGTGTGTGTGAAAGCCGTCCTTCACCTAGCTTGTTGGGAACACAAAGTTTCTTTTCACTTTCAAGCTCCACTCCATACATATATATGGGGAGGTACTAGCTCCAACTCGCTTTTACAGTGCAAAATGCAGGAACTTCAAACCGGCACTAGGAAACAGACTGAGAAACCAGAGTAAAAGTTTCTCCTGCAACCCGTTCCGTTTTTGCAAGATGAACGAAAGTATCTCAACATGCTAAGTTCTGAGAGATAAGTGTGTGTGAAAGCCGCCTTCACCTAGCTTGTTGGGAACACAAAGTATCTTTTCACATGCAAACTCCACTCCATACATATATATGGGGAGGTACTAGATCCAACTCGGTTTTACAGTGAAAACTGCAGGAACTTCAAACCGGCACTAGGAAACAGACTGAGAATCCAGAGTAGTAGTTTCTCCTGCAACCCTTTCCCTTTGTGCTAGATGAACGAACGTCTCTCCACATGCTCAGTTCTGAGAGATAAGTGTGTGTGAAAGCCGTACTTCACCTAGCTTGTTGGGAACACAAAGTTTCTTTTCACTTGCAAACTTCACTCCATACATATATATGGGGAGGTACTAGCTCCAACACGGTTTTACAGTGAAAACTGCAGGAACTTCAAACAGGCACTTGGAAACAGACTGAGAAACCAGAGTAAAAGTTTCTCCTGCAAAACGTTCCCTTTGTGCTAGATGAACGAACGTCTCTGCACATGCTCAGTTCTGAGAGATATGTGTGTGTGAAAGCCGTCCTTCACCTATCTTGTTTGGAACACAAAGTTTCTTTTCACTTGCAAACTCCACTCCATACATATATATGGGGAGGTACTAGCTCTAACTCGGTTTTACAGTGAAAACTGCAGGAACTTCAAACCGGCACTAGGAAACAGACTGAGAAACCAGAGTAAAAGTATCTCCTGCCACCCGTTCCCATTGTGCTAGATGAACGAACGTCTCTCCACATGCTCAGTTCTGAGAGATGTGTGTGTGAAAGCCGTCCTTCTCCTAGCTTGTTGGGAACACAAAGTTTCTTTCCAATTGCAAACTCCACTCCATACATATATATGGGGAGGTACTAGCTCCAAGTCGGTTTTACAGTGAAAAGTGCAGGAACTTCAAAACGGCACTAGGAAACAGACTGAGAAACCAGAGTAAAAGTTTCTCTTGCAACCCGTTCACTTTGTGCTAGATGAAAGAACGTCTCTCCACATGCTCAGTTCTGAGAGATAAGTGTGTGTGAAAGCCGTCCTTCACCTAGCTTGTTGGGAACACAAAGTTTCTTTTCACTTGCAGACTCCACACCATACATATATATGGGGAGGTATTAGCTCCAACTCGGTTTTACAGTGAAAATTGCAGGAAATTCAAAACGGCACTAGGAAACAGACTGAGAAACCAGAGTAAAAGTTTCTCCTGCAACCCGTTCCCTTTGTGCTGGATGAACGAAAGTCTCTCCACATGCTCAGTTCTGAAGGATAATTTTTTGGGAAAGCCGTCCTTCACCTAGATTGTTGGGAACCCAATTTTCTTTTCAGTTGCAAACTCCATTCCATACATATATATGGGGAGGTACAAACTTCAACTCTGTTTTACAGTGAAAACTGCAGGAACTTCAAACCGGCACTAGGAAACAGACAGAGAAACCAGAGTAAAAGTTTCTCCTGCAACCCAATCCCTTTGTGCTAGATGAACGAACGTCTCTCCACATGCTCAGTTCTGAGAGATAAGTGTGTGTGAAACCCGTACTTCACCTAGCTTGTTGGGAACACAAAGTTTCTTTTCACTTGAAAACTCCACTCCGTACATATATATGGGGAGTTACTAGCTCCAAATCTGTTTTCCTGTGAAATCTGCAGGAACTTCAAACCGGCACTAGGAAACAGACTGACAAACCAGAGTAGAAGTTTCTCCTGAAACCCGTTCCATTTGTGCTAGATGAACGAACGTCTCTCCACATGCTCAGTTCTGAGAGATAAGTGTGTGTGAAAGCCGTCCTTCAACTAGCTTGTTGGGAACACAAAGTTTCTTTTCACTTGCGAACTCCACTCCATACATATATATTGGTAGGTACTAGCTCCAAATCTGTTTTACAGTGAAAACTGCAGGAACTTCAAACCGGCACTAGGAAACAGACTGAGAAAGCAGAGTAAAATTTTCTCCTGCAACCCGTTCCATTTGTGCTAGATGAACGAACGTCTCTCCTCATGCTCAGTTCTGAGAGATAAGTGTGTGTGAAAGCCGTCCTTCAAATAGCTTGTTGGGAAGACAAAGTTTCTTATCAGTTGCAAACTACACTCCATACATATATATGGGGAGGTACTAACTCCAACTCGGTTTTACAGTGAAAACTGCAGGAAATTCAAACCGGCACTAGGAAACAGACTGAGAAACCAGAGTAAAAGTTTCTCCTGCCACCCGTTCCTTTTGGGCTAGATGAACGAACGTCTCTCCACATGCTCATTTCTGAGACTTAAGTGTGTGTGAAAGCCGTCCTTCACCTAGCTTGTTGGGAACACAAAGTTTCTTTTCACTTGCAAGCTCCACTCCATACATATATATGGGGAGGTACTAGCTCCAACTCGCTTTTACAGTGCAAAATGCAGGAACTTCAAAACGGCACTAGGAAACAGACTGAGAAACCAGAGTAAAAGTTTCTCCTGCAACCCATTCCATTTGTGCTAGATGAACGAACGTCTCTCCACATGCTCAGTTCTGAGAGATAATTGTGTGTGAAAGCCGTCCTTCAAAAAGTTTGTTGGGAACACAAAGTATCTTTTCAGTTGCAAACTCCACTCCATACATATATATGGGGAGGTACTAGCTCAAAATCCGTTTTACTGTGAAATCTGCAGGAACTTCAAAGCGGCACTAGGAAACAGACTGAGAAACCAGACTAAACGTTTCTCCTGCAAACCGTTCCCTTTGTGCTAGATGAACGAACGTCTCTGCACATGCTCAGTTCTGAGAGATAATTGTGTGTGAAAGCCGTCCTTCACCTAGCTTGTTGGGAACACAAAGTTTCTTTTCACTTGCAATCTCCAATCCATACATATATATGGGGAGGTACTAGCTCCAAAACGGTTTTACAGTGAAAACTGCAGGAACTTCAAACCGGCACTAGGAAACAGACTGAGAAACCAGAGTAAAAGTTTCTCCTGCAACCCGTTCCGTTTTTGCAAGATGAACGAAAGTATCTCAACATGCTAAGTTCTGAGAGATAAGTGTGTGTGAAAGCCGTCCTTCACCTAGCTTGTTGGGAACACAAAGTATCTTTTCACATGCAAACTCCACTCCATACATGTATATGGGGAGGTACTAGATCCAACTCGGTTTTACAGTGAATACTGCAGGAACTTCAAACCGGCACTAGGAAACAGACTGAGAATCCAGAGTAGAAGTTTCTCCTGCAACCCTTTCCCTTTGTGCTAGATGAACGAACGTCTCTCCACATGCTCAGTTCTGAGAGATAAGTGTGTGTGAAAGCCGTACTTCACCTAGCTTGTTGGGAACACAAAGTTTCTTTTCACTTGCAATCTCCAATCCATACATATATATGGGGAGTTACTAGCTCCAAATCGGTTTTACTGTGAAATCTGCAGGAATTCAGACCGGCACTAGGAAACAGACTGACAAACCAGAGAAAAAGTTTCTCCTGAAACCCGTTCCATTTGTGCTAGATGAACGAACGTCTCTCCACATGCTCAGTTCTGAGAGATAAGTGTGTGTGAAAGCCGTCCTTCAACTAGCTTGTTGGGAACACAAAGTTTCTTTTCACTTGCGAACTCCACTCCATATATATATATTGGTAGGTACTAGCTCAAAAACAGTTTTACTGTGAAATCTGCAGGAATTTCAATCCGGCACTAGGAACCGGACTGACAAACCAGTGTAAATGTTCCTACTGCAACCCGTTCCATTTGTGCTAGATGTACGAACGTCCCTCCACATGCTCATATCTGAGAGATAAATGTGTGTGAAAGCCGTCCTTCACCTAGCTTGTTGGGAACACAAAGTATCTTTTCAGTTGCAAACTCCACTCCGTACATATATATGGGGAGGTACTAACTCCAACACGGTTTTAAAGTGAAAACTGCAGGAACTTCAAACCGGCACTAGGAAACAGACTGAGAAAGCAGAGTAAAATTTTCTCCTGCAACCCGTTCCCTTTGTGCTAGATGAACGAACGTCTCTCCACATGCTCAGTTCTGAGAGATAATTGTGTGTGAATGCCGTCCTTCACCTAGTTTGTTGGGAACACAAAGTTTCTTTTCACTTGCAAACTCCACTCCATACATATATATGGGGAGGTACTAGATCCAACTCGGTTTTACAGTGAATACTGCAGGAAATTCAAACCGGCACTAGGAAACAGACTGAGAATCCAGAGTAGAAGTTTCTCCTGCAACCCTTTCCCTTTGTGCTAGATGAACGAACGTCTCTCCACATGCTCAGTTCTGAGAGATAAGTGTGTGTGAAAGCCGTCCTTCACCTAGCTTGTTGGGAACACAAAGTTTCTTTTCACTTGCAAACTCCACTCCGTACATATATATGGGGAGTTACTAGCTCCAAATCGGTTTTACTGTGAAATCTGCAGGAACTTCAAACCGGCACTGGGAAACAGACTGACAAACCAGAGAAAAAGTTTCTCCTGAAACCCGTTCCATTTGTGCTAGATGAACGAACGTCTCTCCACATGCTCAGTTCTGAGAGATAAGTGTGTGTGAAAGCCGTCCTTCAACTAGCTTGTTGGGAACACAAAGTTTCTTTTCACTTGCGAACTCCACTCCATATATATATATTGGTAGGTACTAGCTCAAAAACAGTTTTACTGTGAAATCTGCAGGAACTTCAATCCGGCACAAGGAACCGGACTGACAAACCAGTGTAAATGTTCCTACTGCAACCCGTTCCATTTGTGCTAGATGTACGAACGTCCCTCCACATGCTCAGATCTGAGAGATAAATGTGTGTGAAAGCCGTCCTTCACCTAGCTTGTTGGGAACACAAAGTATCTTTTCAGTTGCAAACTCCACTCCATACATATATATGGGGAGGTACTAACTCCAACACGGTTTTACAGTGAAAACTGCAGGAACTTCAAACCGGCACTAGGAAACAGACTGAGAAAGCAGAGTAAAATTTTCTCCTGCAACCCGTTCCCTTTGTGCTAGATGAACGAACGTCTCTCCACATGCTCAGTTCTGAGAGATAATTGTGTGTGAATGCCGTCCTTCACCTAGTTTGTTGGGAACACAAAGTTTCTTTTCACTTGCAAACTCCACTCCATATATATATATAGGGAGGTTCTAGCTCAAAAACAGTTTTACTGTGAAATCTGCAGGAACTTCAAACCGGCACTAGGAACCGGACTGACAAACCAGAGTAAAAGTTCCTCCTGCAACCCGTTCCATTTGTGCTAGATGAACGAACGTCTCTCCACATGCTCAGTTCTGAGAGATAAGTGTGTGTGAAAGCCGTCCTTCAAATAGCTTGTTGGGAAGACAAAGTTTCTTATCAGTTGCAAACTACACTCCATACATATATATGGGGAGGTACTAACTCCAACTCGGTTTTACAGTGAAAACTGCAGGAAATTCAAACCGGCACTAGGAAACAGACTGAGAAACCAGAGTAAAAGTTTCTCCTGCCACCCGTTCCTTTTGGGCTAGATGAACGAACGTCTCTCCACATGCTCATTTCTGAGAATTAAGTGTGTGTGAAAGCCGTCCTTCACCTAGCTTGTTGGGAACACAAAGTTTCTTTTCACTTGCAAGCTCCACTCCATACATATATATGGGGAGGTACTAGCTCCAACTCGCTTTTACAGTGCAAAATGCAGGAACTTCAAACCGGCACTAGGAAACAGACTGAGAAACCAGAGTAAAAGTTTCTCCTGCAACCCGTTCCGTTTTTGCAAGATGAACGAAAGTATCTCAACATGCTAAGTTCTGAGAGATAAGTGTGTGTGAAAGCCGTCCTTCACCTAGCTTGTTGGGAACACAAAGTATCTTTTCACATGCAAACTCCACTCCATACATATATATGGGGAGGTACTAGATCCAACTCGGTTTTACAGTGAAAACTGCAGGAACTTCAAACCGGCACTAGGAAACAGACTGAGAATCCAGAGTAGTAGTTTCTCCTGCAACCCTTTCCCTTTGTGCTAGATGAACGAACGTCTCTCCACATGCTCAGTTCTGAGAGATAAGTGTGTGTGAAAGCCGTACTTCACCTAGCTTGTTGGGAACACAAAGTTTCTTTTCACTTGCAAACTTCACTCCATACATATATATGGGGAGGTACTAGCTCCAACACGGTTTTACAGTGAAAACTGCAGGAACTTCAAACAGGCACTTGGAAACAGACAGAGAAACCAGAGTAAAAGTTTCTCCTGCAAAACGTTCCCTTTGTGCTAGATGAACGAACGTCTCCGCACATGCTCAGTTCTGAGAGATATGTGTGTGTGAAAGCCGTCCTTCACCTATCTTGTTTGGAACACAAAGTTTCTTTTCACTTGCAAACTCCACTCCATACATATATATGGGGAGTTACTAGCTCTAACTCGGTTTTACAGTGAAAACTGCAGGAACTTCAAACCGGCACTAGGAAACAGACTGAAAAACCAGAGTAAAAGTATCTCCTGCCACCCGTTCCCATTGTGCTAGATGAACGAACGTCTCTCCACATGCTCAGTTCTGAGAGATGTGTGTGTGAAAGCCGTCCTTCTCCTAGCTTGTTGGGAACAAAAAGTTTCTTTCCAATTGCAAACTCCACTCCATACATATATATGGGGAGGTACTAGCTCCAAGTCGGTTTTACAGTGAAAAGTGCAGGAACTTCAAAACGGCACTAGGAAACAGACTGAGAAACCAGAGTAAAAGTTTCTCTTGCAACCCGTTCACTTTGTGCTAGATGAAAGAACGTCTCTCCACATGCTCCGTTCTGAGAGATATGTGTGTGTGAAAGCCGTCCTTCACCTAGCTTGTTGGGAACACAAAGTTTCTTTTCACTTGCAGAATCCACACCATACATATATATGGGGAGGTATTAGCTCCAACTCGGTTTTACAGTGAAAATTGCAGGAAATTCAAAACGGCACTAGGAAACAGACTGAGAAACCAGAGTAAAAGTTTCTCCTGCAACCCGTTCCCTTTGTGCTGGATGAACGAAAGTCTCTCCACATGCTCAGTTCTGAAGGATAATTTTTTGGGAAAGCCGTCCTTCACCTAGATTGTTGGGAACCCAATTTTCTTTTCAGTTGCAATCTCCATTCCATACATATATATGGGGAGGTACAAGCTTCAACTCTGTTTTACAGTGAAAACTGCAGGAACTTCAAACCGGCACTAGGAAACAGACAGAGAAACCAGAGTAAAAGTTTCTCCTGCAACCCAATCCCTTTGTGCTAGATGAACGAACGTCTCTCCACATGCTCAGTTCTGAGAGATAAGTGTGTGTGAAACCCGTACTTCACCTAGCTTGTTGGGAACACAAAGTTTCTTTTCACTTGAAAACTCCACTCCGTACATATATATGGGGAGTTACTAGCTCCAAATCGGTTTTCCTGTGAAATCTGCAGGAACTTCAAACCGGCACTAGGAAACAGACTGACAAACCAGAGTAGAAGTTTCTCCTGAAACCCGTTCCATTTGTGCTAGATGAACGAACGTCTCTCCACATGCTCAGTTCTGAGAGATAAGTGTGTGTGAAAGCCGTCCTTCAACTAGCTTGTTGGGAACACAAAGTTTCTTTTCACTTGCGAACTCCACTCTATACATATATATTGGTAGGTACTAGCTCCAAATCTGTTTTACAGTGAAAACTGCAGGAACTTCAAACCGGCACTAGGAAACAGACTGAGAAACCAGAGTAAAAGTTTCTCCTGCCACCCGTTCCTTTTGGGCTAGATGAACGAACGTCTCTCCACATGCTCATTTCTGAGACTTAAGTGTGTGTGAAAGCCGTCCTTCACCTAGCTTGTTGGGAACACAAAGTTTCTTTTCACTTGCAAGCTCCACTCCATACATATATATGGGGAGGTACTAGCTCCAACTCGCTTTTACAGTGCAAAATGCAGGAACTTCAAAACGGCACTAGGAAACAGACTGAGAAACCAGAGTAAAAGTTTCTCCTGCAACCCATTCCATTTGTGCTAGATGAACGAACGTCTCTCCACATGCTCAGTTCTGAGAGATAATTGTGTGTGAAAGCCGTCCTTCAAAAAGTTTGTTGGGAACACAAAGTATCTTTTCAGTTGCAAACTCCACTCCATACATATATATGGGGAGGTACTAGCTCAAAATCCGTTTTACTGTGAAATCTGCAGGAACTTCAAAGCGGCACTAGGAAACAGACTGAGAAACCAGACTAAACGTTTCTCCTGCAAACCGTTCCCTTTGTGCTAGATGAACGAACGTCTCTCCACATGCTCAGTTCTGAGAGATAAATGTGTGTGAAAGCCGTCCTTCACCTAGCTTGTTGGGAACACAAAGTATCTTTTCAGTTGCAAACTCCACTCCATACATATATATGGGGAGATACTAACTCCAACTCGGTTTTACAGTGAAAACTGCAGGAACTTAATACCGGCACTAGGAAAAAGACTGAGAAACCAAAGTAAAAGTTTCTCCTGCAACCCGTTACCTTTGTGTTAGATGAACGAACGTCTCTGCACATGCTCAGTTCTGAGAGATAATTGTGTGTGAAAGCCGTCCTTCACCTAGCTTGTTGGGAACACAAAGTTTCTTTTCACTTGCAATCTCCAATCCATACATATATATGGGGAGGTACTAGCTCCAAAACGGTTTTACAGTGAAAACTGCAGGAACTTCAAACCGGCACTAGGAAACAGACTGAGAAACCAGAGTAAAAGTTTCTCCTGCAACCCGTTCCGTTTTTGCAAGATGAACGAAAGTATCTCAACATGCTAAGTTCTGAGAGATAAGTGTGTGTGAAAGCCGTCCTTCACCTAGCTTGTTGGGAACACAAAGTATCTTTTCACATGCAAACTCCACTCCATACATATATATGGGGAGGTACTAGATCCAACTCGGTTTTACAGTGAATACTGCAGGAACTTCAAACCGGCACTAGGAAACAGACTGAGAATCCAGAGTAGAAGTTTCTCCTGCAACCCTTTCCCTTTGTGCTAGATGAACGAACGTCTCTCCACATGCTCAGTTCTGAGAGATAAGTGTGTGTGAAAGCCGTACTTCACCTAGCTTGTTGGGAACACAAAGTTTCTTTTCACTTGCAAACTCCACTCCGTACATATATATGGGGAGTTACTAGCTCCAAATCGGTTTTACTGTGAAATCTGCAGGAATTCAGACCGGCACTAGGAAACAGACTGACAAACCAGAGAAAAAGTTTCTCCTGAAACCCGTTCCATTTGTGCTAGATGAACGAACGTCTCTCCACATGCTCAGTTCTGAAAGATAAGTGTGTGTGAAAGCCGTCCTTCAACTAGCTTGTTGGGAACACAAAGTTTCTTTTCACTTGCGAACTCCACTCCATATATATATATTGGTAGGTACTAGCTCAAAAACAGTTTTACTGTGAAATCTGCAGGAACTTCAATCCGGCACTAGGAACAGGACTGACAAACCAGTGTAAATGTTCCTACTGCAACCCGTTCCATTTGTGCTAGATGTACGAACGTCCCTCCACATGCTCAGATCTGAGAGATAAATGTGTGTGAAAGCCGTCCTTCACCTAGCTTGTTGGGAACACAAAGTATCTTTTCAGTTGCAAACTCCACTCCGTACATATATATGGGGAGGTACTAACTCCAACACGGTTTTAAAGTGAAAACTGCAGGAACTTCAAACCGGCACTAGGAAACAGACTGAGAAAGCAGAGTAAAATTTTCTCCTGCAACCCGTTCCCTTTGTGCTAGATGAACGAACGTCTCTCCACATGCTCAGTTCTGAGAGATAATTGTGTGTGAATGCCGTCCTTCACCTAGTTTGTTGGGAACACAAAGTTTCTTTTCACTTGCAAACTCCACTCCATATATATATAAAGGGAGGTTCTAGCTCAAAAACAGTTTTACTGTGAAATCTGCCGGAACTTCAAACCGGCACTAGGAACCGGACTGACAAACCAGAGTAAAAGTTTCTCCTGCAACCCGTTCCATTTGTGCTAGATGAACGAACGTCTCTCCACATGCTCAGTTCTGAGAGATAAGTGTGTGTGAAAGCCGTCCTTCAAATAGCTTGTTGGGAAGACAAAGTTTCTTATCAGTTGAAAACTACACTCCATACATATATATGGGGAGGTACTAACTCCAACTCGGTTTTACAGTGAAAACTGCAGGAAATTCAAACCGGCACTAGGAAACAGACAGAGAAACCAGAGTAAAAGTTTCTCCTGCAACCCAATCCCTTTGTGCTAGATGAACGAACGTCTCTCCACATGCTCAGTTCTGAGAGATAAGTGTGTGTGAAACCCGTACTTCACCTAGCTTGTTGGGAACACAAAGTTTCTTTTCACTTGAAAACTCCACTCCGTACATATATATGGGGAGTTACTAGCTCCAAATCGGTTTTCCTGTGAAATCTGCAGGAACTTCAAACCGGCACTAGGAAACAGACTGACAAACCAGAGTAGAAGTTTCTCCTGAAACCCGTTCCATTTGTGCTAGATGAACGAACGTCTCTCCACATGCTCAGTTCTGAGAGATAAGTGTGTGTGAAAGCCGTCCTTCAACTAGCTTGTTGGGAACACAAAGTTTCTTTTCACTTGCGAACTCCACTCTATACATATATATTGGTAGGTACTAGCTCCAAATCTGTTTTACAGTGAAAACTGCAGGAACTTCAAACCGGCACTAGGAAACAGACTGAGAAACCAGAGTAAAAGTTTCTCCTGCCACCCGTTCCTTTTGGGCTAGATGAACGAACGTCTCTCCACATGCTCATTTCTGAGACTTAAGTGTGTGTGAAAGCCGTCCTTCACCTAGCTTGTTGGGAACACAAAGTTTCTTTTCACTTGCAAGCTCCACTCCATACATATATATGGGGAGGTACTAGCTCCAACTCGCTTTTACAGTGCAAAATGCAGGAACTTCAAAACGGCACTAGGAAACAGACTGAGAAACCAGAGTAAAAGTTTCTCCTGCAACCCATTCCATTTGTGCTAGATGAACGAACGTCTCTCCACATGCTCAGTTCTGAGAGATAATTGTGTGTGAAAGCCGTCCTTCAAAAAGTTTGTTGGGAACACAAAGTATCTTTTCAGTTGCAAACTCCACTCCATACATATATATGGGGAGGTACTAGCTCAAAATCCGTTTTACTGTGAAATCTGCAGGAACTTCAAAGCGGCACTAGGAAACAGACTGAGAAACCAGAGTAAAAGTTTCTCCTGCCACCCGTTCCTTTTGGGCTAGATGAACGAACGTCTCTCCACATGCTCATTTCTGAGACTTAAGTGTGTGTGAAAGCCGTCCTTCACCTAGCTTGTTGGGAACACAAAGTTTCTTTTCACTTGCAAGCTCCACTCCATACATATATATGGGGAGGTACTAGCTCCAACTCGCTTTTACAGTGCAAAATGCAGGAACTTCAAAACGGCACTAGGAAACAGACTGAGAAACCAGAGTAAAATTTCTCCTGCAACCCGTTCCCTTTGTGCTGGATGAACGAAAGTCTCTCCACATGCTCAGTTCTGAAGGATAATTTTTTGGGAAAGCCTTCCTTCACCTAGATTGTTGGGAACCCAATTTTCTTTTCAGTTGCAAACTCCATTCCATACATATATATGGGGAGGTACAAGCTTCAACTCTGTTTTACAGTGAAAACTGCAGGAACTTCAAACCGGCACTAGGAAACAGACAGAGAAACCAGAGTAAAAGTTTCTCCTGCAACCCAATCCCTTTGTGCTAGATGAACGAACGTCTCTCCACATGCTCAGTTCTGAGAGATAAGTGTGTGTGAAAGCCGTCCTTCAACTAGCTTGTTGGGAACACAAAGTTTCTTTTCACTTGCGAACTCCACTCCATATATATATATTGGGAGGTACTAGCTCAAAAACAGTTTTACTGTGAAATCTGCAGGAACTTCAATCCGGCACTAGGAACCGGACTGACAAACCAGTGTAAATGTTCCTACTGCAACCCGTTCCATTTGTGCTAGATGTACGAACGTCCCTCCACATGCTCAGATCTGAGAGATAAATGTGTGTGAAAGCCGTCCTTCACCTAGCTTGTTGGGAACACAAAGTATCTTTTCAGTTGCAAACTCCACTCCATACATATATATGGGGAGGTACTAACTCCAACACGGTTTTACAGTGAAAACTGCAGGAACTTCAAACCGGCACTAGGAAACAGCCTGAGAAACCAGAGTAGAAGTTTCTCCTGCAACCCGTTCCCTTTGTGCTAGATGAACGAACGTCTCTCCACATGCTCAGTTCTGAGAGATAAGTGTGAGTGAAAGCCGTACTTCACCCAGCTTGTTGGGAACACAAAGTTTCTTTTCACTTGCAAACTCCACTCCATACATATACATGGGGAGATACAAGCTCCAAATCTGTTTTACAGTGAAAACTGCAGGAACTTCAAACCGGCACTAGGAAACAGACTGAGAAAGCAGAGTAAAATTTTCTCCTGCAACCCGTTCCCTTTGTGCTAGATGAACGAACGTCTCTCCACATGCTCTGTTCTGAGAGATAATTGTGTGTGAATGCCGTCCTTAACCTAGTTTGTTGGGAACACAAAGTTTCTTTTCACTTGCAAACTCCACTCCATATATATATATAGGGAGGTTCTAGCTCAAAAACAGTTTTACTGTGAAATCTGCAGGAACTTCAAACCGGCACTAGGAAGCGGACTGACAAACCAGAATAAAAGTTCCTCCTGCAACCCGTTCCATTTGTGCTAGATGAACGAACGTCTCTCCACATGCTCAGATCTGAGAGATAAGTGTGTGTGAAAGCCGTCCTTCAAATAGCTTGTTGGGAAGACAAAGTTTCTTATCAGTTGCCAACTACACTCCATACATATATATGGGGAGGTACTAACTCCAACTCGGTTTTACAGTGAAAACTGCAGGAACTTCAAACCGGCACTAGGAACCGGACTGACAAACCACAGTAAAAGTTCCTCCTGCAACCCGTTCCATTTGTGCTAGATGAACGAACGTCTCTCCACATGCTCAATTCTGAGAGATAAGTGTGTGTGAAAGCCGTCCTTCAAATAGCTTGTTGGGAAGACAAAGTTTCTTATCAGTTGCAAAATACACTCCATACTTATATATGGGGAGGTACTAACTCCAACTCGGTTTTACAGTGAAAACTGCAGGAAATTCAAACCGGCACTAGGAAACAGACTGAGAAACCAGAGTAAAAGTTTCTCCTGCCACCCGTTCCTTTTGGACTAGATGAACGAACGTCTCTCCACATGCTCATTTCTGAGACTTAAGTGTGTGGGAAAGCCGTCCTTCACCTAGCTTGTTGGGAACACAAAGTTTCTTTTCACTTGCAAGCTCCACTCCATACATATATATGGGGAGGTACTAACTCCTACTCGATTTTACAGTGCAAAATGCAGGAACTTCAAAACGGCACTAGGAAACAGACTGAGAAACCAGAGTAAAAGTTTCTCCTGCAACCCATTCCATTTGTGCTAGATGAACGAACGTCTCTCCACATGCTCAGTTCTGAGAGATAATTGTGTGTGAAAGCCGTCCTTCAAAAAGTTTGTTGGGAACACAAAGTACCTTTTCAGTTGCAAACTCCACTCCATACATATATATGGGGAGGTACTAGCTCAAAATCCGTTTTACTGTGAAATCTGCAGGAACTTCAAAGCGGCACTAGGAAACAGACTGAGAAACCAGAGTAAAAGTTTCTCCTGCAAACCGTTCCCTTTGTGCTAGATGAACGAACGTCTCTCCACATGCTCAGTTCTGAGAGATAAGTGTGTGTGAAAGCCGTCCTTCACCTAGCTTGTTGGGAACACAAAGTTTCTTTTCACTTGCAGACTCCACACCATACATATATATGGGGAGGTATTAGCTCCAACTCGGTTTTACAGTGAAAATTGCAGGAAATTCAAACCGGCACTAGGAAACAGACTGAGAAACCAGAGTAAAAGTTTCTCCTGCAACCCGTTCCCTTTGTGCTGGATGAACGAAAGTCTCTCCACATGCTCAGTTCTGAAGGATAATTTTTTAGGAAAGCCGTCCTTCACCTAGATTGTTGGGAACCCAATTTTCTTTTCAGTGGCAAACTCCATTCCATACATATATATGGGGAGGTACAAGCTTCAACTCTGTTTTACAGTGAAAACTGCAGGAACTTCAAACCGGCACTAGGAAACAGACAGAGAAACCAGAGTAAAAGTTTCTCCTGCAACCCAATCCCTTTGTGCTAGATGAACGAACGTCTCTCCACATGCTCAGTTCTGAGAGATAAGTGTGTGTGAAAGCCGTACTTCACCTAGCTTGTTGGGAACACAAAGTTTCTTTTCACTTGCAAACTCCACTCCGTACATATATATGGGGAGTTACTAGCTCCAAATCGGTTTTACTGTGAAATCTGCAGGAACTTCAAACCGGCACTAGGAAACAGACTGACAAACCAGAGAAAAAGTTTCTCCTGAAACCCGTTCCATTTGTGCTAGATGAACGAACGTCTCTCCACATGCTCAGTTCGGAGAGATAAGTGTGTGTGAAAGCCGTCCTTCAACTAGCTTGTTGGGAACACAAAGTTTCTTTTCACTTGCAAACTCCACTCCATATATATATATTGGTAGGTACTAGCTCAAAAACAGTTTTACTGTGAAATCTGCAGGAACTTCAATCCGGCACTAGGAACCGGACTGACAAACCAGTGTAAATGTTCCTACTGCAACCCGTTCCATTTGTGCTAGATGTACGAACGTCCCTCCACATGCTCAGATCTGAGAGATAAATGTGTGTGAAAGCCGTCCTTCACCTAGCTTGTTGGGAACACAAAGTATCTTTTCAGTTGCAAACTCCACTCCATACATATATATGGGGTGGTACTAACTCCAACACGGTTTCACAGTGAAAACTGCAGGAACTTCAAACCGGCACTAGGAAACAGCCTGAGAAACCAGAGTAGAAGTTTCTCCTGCAACCCGTTCCCTTTGTGCTAGATGAACGAACGTCTCTCCACATGCTCAGTACTGAGAGATAAGTGTGAGTGAAAGCCGTACTTCACCCAGCTTGTTGGGAACACAAAGTTTCTTTTCACTTGCAAACTCCACTCCATACATATATATGGGGAGATACAAGCTCCAAATCTGTTTTACAGTGAAAACTGCAGGAACTTCAAACCGGCACTAGGAAACAGACTGAGAAAGCAGAGTAAAATTTTCTCCTGCAACCCGTTCCCTTTGTGCTAGATGAACGAACGTGTGTCCACATGCTCAGTTCTGAGAGATAATTGTGTGTGAATGCCGTCCTTCACCTAGTTTGTTGGGAACACAAAGTTTCTTTTCACTTGCAAACTCCACTCCATATATATATATAGGGAGGTTCTAGCTCAAAAACTGTTTTACTGTGAAATCTGCAGGAACTTCAAACCGGCACTAGGAACCGGACTGACAAACCAGAGTAAAAGTTCCTCCTGCAACCCGTTCCATTTGTGCTAGATGAACGAACGTCTCTCCACATGCTCAGTTCTGAGAGATAAGTGTGTGTGAAAGCCGTCCTTCAAATAGCTTGTTGGGAAGACAAAGTTTCTTATCAGTTGCAAACTACACTCCATACATATATATGGGGAGGTACTAACTCCAACTCGGTTTTACAGTGAAAACTGCAGGAAATTCAAACCGGCACTAGGAAACAGACTGAGAAACCAGAGTAAAAGTTTCTCCTGCCACCCGTTCCTTTTGGGCTAGATGAACGAACGTCTCTCCACATGCTCATTTCTGAGACTTAAGTGTGTGTGAAAGCCGTCCTTCACCTAGCTGTTGGGAACACAAAGTTTCTTTTCACTTGCAAGCTCCACTCCATACATATATATGGGGAGGTACTAGCTCCAACTCGCTTTTACAGTGCAAAATGCAGGAACTTCAAATCGGCACTAGGAAACAGACTGAGAAACCAGAGTAAAAGTTTCTCCTACAACCCATTCCATTTGTGATAGATGAACGAACGTCTCTCCACATGCTCAGTTCTGAGAGATAATTGTGTGTGAAAGCCGTCCTTCAAAAAGTTTGTTGGGAACACAAAGTATCTTTTCAGTTGCAAACTACACTCCATACATATATATGGGGAGGTACTAGCTCAAAATCCGTTTTACTGTGAAATCTGCCGGAACTTCAAAGCGGCACTAGGAAACAGACTGAGAAACCAGAGTAAAAGTTTCTCCTGCAAACCGTTCCCTTTGTGCTAGATGAACGAACGTCTCTCCACATGCTCAGTTCTGAGAGATAAATGTGTGTGAAAGCCGTCCTTCACCTAGCTTGTTGGGAACACAAAGTATCTTTTCAGTTGCAAACTCCACTCCATACATATATATGGGGAGATACTAACTCCAACTCGGTTTCACAGTGAAAACTGCAGGAACTTAATACCGGCACTAGGAAAAAGACTGAGAAACCAAAGTAAAAGTTTCTCCTGCAACCCGTTACATTTTTGTTAGATGAACGAACGTCTCTGCACATGCTCAGTTCTGAGAGATAATTGTGTGTGAAAGCCGTCCTTCACCTAGCTTGTAGGGAACACAAAGTTTCTTTTCACTTGCAATCTCCAATCCATACATATATATGGGGAGGTACTAGCTCCAAAACGGTTTTACAGTGAAAACTGCAGGAACTTCAAACCGGCACTAGGAAACAGACTGAGAAAGCAGAGTAAAATTTTCTCCTGCAACCCGTTCCCTTTGTGCTAGATGAACGAACGTCTCTCCACATGCTCAGTTCTGAGAGATAATTGTGTGTGAATGCCGTCCTTCACCTAGTTTGTTGGGAACACAAAGTTTCTTTTCACTTGCAAACTCCACTCCATATATTTATATAGGGAGGTTCTAGCTCAAAAACAGTTTTACTGTGAAATCTGCAGGAACTTCAAACCGGCACTAGGAACCGGACTGACAAACCAGAGTAAAAGTTCCTCCTGCAACCCGTTCCATTTGTGCTAGATGAACGAACGTCTCTCCACATGCTCAGTTCTGAGAGATAAGTGTGTGTGAAAGCCGTCCTTCAAATAGCTTGTTGGGAAGACAAAGTTTCTTATCAGTTGCAAACTACACTCCATACATATATATGGGGAGGTACTAACTCCAACTCGGTTTTACAGTGAAAACTGCAGGAAATTCAAACCGGCACTAGGAAACAGACTGAGAAACCAGAGTAAAAGTTTCTCCTGCCACCCGTTCCTTTTGGGCTAGATGAACGAACGTCTCTCCACATGCTCATTTCTGAGACTTAAGTGTGTGTGAAAGCCGTCCTTCACCTATCTTGTTGGGAACACAAAGTTTCTTTTCACTTGCAAGCTCCACTCCATACATATATATGGGGAGGTACTAGCTCCAACTCGCTTTTACAGTGCAAAATGCAGGAACTTCAAAACGGCACTAGGAAACAGACTGAGAAACCAGAGTAAAAGTTTCTCCTACAACCCATTCCATTTGTGATAGATGAACGAACGTCTCTCCACATGCTCAGATCTGAGAGATAATTGTGTGTGAAAGCCGTCCTTCAAAAAGTTTGTTGGGAACACAAAGTATCTTTTCAGTTGCAAACTACACTCCATACATATATATGGGGAGGTACTAGCTCAAAATCCGTTTTACTGTGAAATCTGCCGGAACTTCAAAGCGGCACTAGGAAACAGACTGAGAAACCAGAGTAAAAGTTTCTCCTGCAAACCGTTCCCTTTGTGCTAGATGAACGAACGTCTCTCCACATGCTCAGTTCTGAGAGATAAATGTGTGTGAAAGCCGTCCTTCACCTAGCTTGTTGGGAACACAAAGTATCTTTTCAGTTGCAAACTCCACTCCATACATATATATGGGGAGATACTAACTCCAACTCGGTTTCACAGTGAAAACTGCAGGAACTTAATACCGGCACTAGGAAAAAGACTGAGAAACCAAAGTAAAAGTTTCTCCTGCAACCCGTTACCTTTTTGTTAGATGAACGAACGTCTCTGCACATGCTCAGTTCTGAGAGATAATTGTGTGTGAAAGCCGTCCTTCACCTAGCTTGTAGGGAACACAAAGTATCTTTTCACATGCAAACTACACTCCATACATATATATGGGGAGGTACTAGATCCAACTCGGTTTTACAGTGAAAACTGCAGGAACTTCAAACAGGCACTAGGAAACAGACTGAGAATCCAGAGTAGAAGTTTCTCCTGCAACCCTTTCCCTTTGTGCTAGATGAACGAACGTCTCTCCACATGCTCAGTTCTGAGAGATAAGTGTGTGTGAAAGCCGTACTTCACCTAGCTTGTTGGGAACACAAAGTTTCTTTTCACTTGCAAACTCCACTCCGTACATATATATGGGGAGTTACTAGCTCCAAATCGGTTTTACTGTGAAATCTGCAGGAACTTCAAACCGGCACTAGGAAACAGACTGACAAACCAGAGAAAAAGTTTCTCCTGAAACCCGTTCCATTTGTGCTAGATGAACGAACGTCTCTCCACATGCTCAGTTCTGAGAGATAAGTGTGTGTGAAAGCCGTCCTTCAACTATCTTGTTGGGAACACAAAGTTTCTTTTCACTTGCGAACTCCACTCCATATATATATATTGGTAGGTACTAGCTCAAAAACAGTTTTACTGTGAAATCTGCAGGAACTTCAATCCGGCACAAGGAACCGGACTGACAAACCAGTGTAAATGTTCCTACTGCAACCCGTTCCATTTGTGCTAGATGTACGAACGTCCCTCCACATGCTCAGATCTGAGAGATAAATGTGTGTGAAAGCCGTCCTTCACTTAGCTTGTTGGGAACACAAAGTATCTTTTCAGTTGCAAACTCCACTCCGTACATATATATGGGGAGGTACTAACTCCAACACGGTTTTACAGTGAAAACTGCAGGAACTTCAAACCGGCACTAGGAAACAGCCTGAGAAACCAGAGTAGAAGTTTCTCCTGCAACCCGTTCCCTTTGTGCTAGATGAACGAACGTCTCTCCACATGCTCAGTTCTGAGAGATAAGTGTGAGTGAAAGCCGTACTTCACCCAGCTTGTTGGGAACACAAAGTATCTTTTCACTTGCAAACTCCACTCCATACATATATATGGGGAGCTACAAGCTCCAAATCTGTTTTACAGTGAAAACTGCAGGAACTTCAAACCGGCACTAGGAAACAGACTGAGAAAGCAGAGTAAAATTTTCTCCTGCAACCCGTTCCTATGTGCTAGATGAACGAACGTGTGTCCACATGCTCAGTTCTGAGAGATAATTGTGTGTGAAAGCCGTCCTTCACCTAGTTTGTTGGGAACACAAAGTTTCTTTTCACTTGCAAACTCCACTCCATATATATATATAGGGAGGTTCTAGCTCAAAAACAGTTTTACTGTGAAATCTGCAGGAACTTCAAACCGGCACTAGGAACCGGACTGACAAACCAGAGTAAAAGTTCCTCCTGCAACCCGTTCCATTTGTGCTAGATGAACGAACGTCTCTCCACATGCTCAGTTCTGAGAGATAAGTGTGTGTGAAAGCCGTCCTTCAAATAGCTTGTTGGGAAGACAAAGTTTCTTATCAGTTGCAAACTACACTCCATACATATATATGGGGAGGTACTAACTCCAACTCGGTTTTACAGTGAAAACTGCAGGAAATTCAAACCGGCACTAGGAAACAGACTGAGAAACCAGAGTAAAAGTTTCTCCTGCCACCCGTTCCTTTTGGGCTAGATGAACGAACGTCTCTCCACATGCTCATTTCTGAGACTTAAGTGTGTGTGAAAGCCGTCCTTCACCTAGCTTGTTGGGAACACAAAGTTTCTTTTCACTTGCAAGCTCCACTCCATACATATATATGGGGAGGTACTAGCTCCAACTCGCTTTTACAGTGCAAAATGCAGGAACTTCAAATCGGCACTAGGAAACAGAATGAGAAACCAGAGTAAAAGTTTCTCCTGCAACCCATTCCATTTGTGCTAGATGAACGAACGTCTCTCCACATGCTCAGTTCTGAGAGATAATTGTGTGTGAAAGCCGTCCTTCAAAAAGTTTGTTGGGAACACAAAGTATCTTTTCAGTTGCAAACTCCACTCCATACATATATATGGGGAGGTACTAGCTCAAAATCCGTTTTACTGTGAAATCTGCAGGAACTTCAAAGCGGCACTAGGAAACAGACTGAGAAACCAGAGTAAAAGTTTCTCCTGCAAACCGTTCCCTTTGTGCTAGATGAACGAACGTCTCTCCACATGCTCAGTTCTGAGAGATAAATGTGTGTGAAAGCCGTCCTTCACCTAGCTTGTTGGGAACACAAAGTATCTTTTCAGTTGCAAACTCCACTCCATACATATATATGGGGAGATACTAACTCCAACTCGGTTTCACAGTGAAAACTGCAGGAACTTAATACCGGCACTAGGAAAAAGACTGAGAAACCAAAGTAAAAGTTTCTCCTGCAACCCGTTACCTTTTTCTTAGATGAACGAACGTCTCTGCACATGCTTAGTTCTGAGAGATAATTGTGTGTGAAAGCCGTCCTTCACCTAGCTTGTAGGGAACACAAAGTTTCTTTTCACTTGCAATCTCCAATCCATACATATATATGGGGAGGTACTAGCTCCAAAACGGTTTTACAGTGAAAACTGCAGGAACTTCAAACCGGCACTAGGAAACAGACTGAGAAACCAGAGTAAAAGTTTCTCCTGCAACCCGTTCCGTTTTTGCAAGATGAACGAAAGTATCTCAACATGCTAAGTTCTGAGAGATAAGTGTGTGTGAAAGCCGTCCTTCACCTAGCTTGTTGGGAACACAAAGTATCTTTTCACATGCAAACTACACTCCATACATATATATGGGGAGGTACTAGATCCAACTCGGTTTTACAGTGAAAACTGCAGGAACTTCAAACAGGCACTAGGAAACAGACTGAGAATCCAGAGTAGAAGTTTCTCCTGCAACCCTTTCCCTTTGTGCTAGATGAACGAACGTCTCTCCACATGCTCAGTTCTGAGAGATAAGTGTGTGTGAAAGCCGTACTTCACCTAGCTTGTTGGGAACACAAAGTTTCTTTTCACTTGCAAACTCCACTCCGTACATATATATGGGGAGTTACTAGCTCCAAATCGGTTTTACTGTGAAATCTGCAGGAACTTCAAACCGGCACTAGGAAACAGACTGACAAACCAGAGAAAAAGTTTCTCCTGAAACCCGTTCCATTTGTGCTAGATGAACGAACGTCTCTCCACATGCTCAGTTCTGAGAGATAAGTGTGTGTGAAAGCCGTCCTTCAACTATCTTGTTGGGAACACAAAGTTTCTTTTCACTTGCGAACTCCACTCCATATATATATATTGGTAGGTACTAGCTCAAAAACAGTTTTACTGTGAAATCTGCAGGAACTTCAATCCGGCACTAGGAACCGGACTGACAAACCAGTGTAAATGTTCCTACTGCAACCCGTTCCATTTGTGCTAGATGTACGAACGTCCCTCCACATGCTCAGATCTGAGAGATAAATGTGTGTGAAAGCCGTCCTTCACTTAGCTTGTTGGGAACACAAAGTATCTTTTCAGTTGCAAACTCCACTCCGTACATATATATGGGGAGGTACTAACTCCAACACGGTTTTACAGTGAAAACTGCAGGAACTTCAAACCGGCACTAGGAAACAGCCTGAGAAACCAGAGTAGAAGTTTCTCCTGCAACCCGTTCCCTTTGTGCTAGATGAACGAACGTCTCTCCACATGCTCAGTTCTGAGAGATAAGTGTGAGTGAAAGCCGTACTTCACCCAGCTTGTTGGGAACACAAAGTATCTTTTCACTTGCAAACTCCACTCCATACATATATATGGGGAGCTACAAGCTCCAAATCTGTTTTACAGTGAAAACTGCAGGAACTTCAAACCGGCACTAGGAAACAGACTGAGAAAGCAGAGTAAAATTTTCTCCTGCAACCCGTTCCCTTTGTGCTAGATGAACGAACGTGTGTCCACATGCTCAGTTCTGAGAGATAATTGTGTGTGAAAGCCGTCCTTCACCTAGTTTGTTGGGAACACAAAGTTTCTTTTCACTTGCAAACTCCACTCCATATATATATATAGGGAGGTTCTAGCTCAAAAACAGTTTTACTGTGAAATCTGCAGGAACTTCAAACCGGCACTAGGAACCGGACTGACAAACCAGAGTAAAAGTTCCTCCTGCAACCCGTTCCATTTGTGCTAGATGAACGAACGTCTCTCCACATGCTCAGTTCTGAGAGATAAGTGTGTGTGAAAGCCGTCCTTCAAATAGCTTGTTGGGAAGACAAAGTTTCTTATCAGTTGCAAACTACACTCCATACATATATATGGGGAGGTACTAACTCCAACTCGGTTTTACAGTGAAAACTGCAGGAAATTCAAACCGGCACTAGGAAACAGACTGAGAAACCAGAGTAAAAGTTTCTCCTGCCACCCGTTCCTTTTGGGCTAGATGAACGAACGTCTCTCCACATGCTCATTTCTGAGACTTAAGTGTGTGTGAAAGCCGTCCTTCACCTAGCTTGTTGGGAACACAAAGTTTCTTTTCACTTGCAAGCTCCACTCCATACATATATATGGGGAGGTACTAGCTCCAACTCGCTTTTACAGTGCAAAATGCAGGAACTTCAAATCGGCACTAGGAAACAGAATGAGAAACCAGAGTAAAAGTTTCTCCTGCAACCCATTCCATTTGTGCTAGATGAACGAACGTCTCTCCACATGCTCAGTTCTGAGAGATAATTGTGTGTGAAAGCCGTCCTTCAAAAAGTTTGTTGGGAACACAAAGTATCTTTTCAGTTGCAAACTCCACTCCATACATATATATGGGGAGGTACTAGCTCAAAATCCGTTTTACTGTGAAATCTGCAGGAACTTCAAAGCGGCACTAGGAAACAGACTGAGAAACCAGAGTAAAAGTTTCTCCTGCAAACCGTTCCCTTTGTGCTAGATGAACGAACGTCTCTCCACATGCTCAGTTCTGAGAGATAAATGTGTGTGAAAGCCGTCCTTCACCTAGCTTGTTGGGAACACAAAGTATCTTTTCAGTTGCAAACTCCACTCCATACATATATATGGGGAGATTCTAACTCCAACTCGGTTTTACAGTGAAAACTGCAGGAACTTAATACCGGCACTAGGAAAAAGACTGAGAAACCAAAGTAAAAGTTTCCCTGCAACCCGTTACCTTTGTGTTAGATGAACGAACGTCTCTGCACATGCTCAGTTCTGAGAGATAATTGTGTGTGAAAGCCGTCCTTCACCTAGCTTGTTGGGAACACAAAGTTTCTTTTCACTTGCAATATCCAATCCATACATATATATGGGGAGGTACTAGCTCCAAAACGGTTTTACAGTGAAAACTGCAGGAACTTCAAACCGGCACTAGGAAACAGACAGAGAATCCAGAGTAGAAGTTTCCCCTGCAACCCTTTCCCTTTGTGCTAGATGAACGAACGTCTCTCCACATGCTCAGTTCTGAGAGATAAGTGTGTGTGAAAGCCGTCCTTCACCTAGCTTGTTGGGAACACAAAGTTTCTTTTCACTTGCAAACTCCACTCCATACATATATATGGGGAGGTACTAGCTCCAACACGGTTTTACAGTGAAAACTGCAGGAACTTCAAACAGGCACTTGGAAACAGACTGAGAAACCAGAGTAAAAGTTTCTCCTGCAAAACGTTCCATTTGTGCTAGATGAACGAACGTCTCTGCACATGCTCAGTTCTGAGAGATATGTGTGTGTGAAAGCCGTCCTTCACCTATCTTGTTTGGAACACAAAATTTCTTTTCACTTACAAACTCCACTCCATACATATATATGGGGAAGTACTAGCTCTAACTCGGTTTTACAGTGAAAACTGCAGGAACTTCAAACCGGCACTAGGAAACAGACTGAGAAACCAGAGTAAAAGTATCTCCTGCCACCCGTTCCCATTGTGCTAGATGAACGAACGTCTCTCCACATGCACAGTTCTGAGAGATGTGTGTGTGAAAGCCGTCCTTCACCTAGCTTGTTGGGAACACAAAGTTTCTTTCCAATTGCAAACTCCACTCCATACATATATATGGGGAGGTACTAGCTCCAAGTCGGTTTTACAGTGAAAACTGCAGGAACTTCAAAAATGCACTAGGAAACAGACTGAGAAACCAGAGTAAAAGTTTCTCTTGCAACCCGTTCACTTTGTGCTAGATGAAAGAACGTCTCTCCACATGCTCAGTTCTGAGAGATAAGTGTGTGTGAAAGCCGTCCTTCACCTAGCTTGTTGGGAACACAAAGTTTCTTTTCACTTGCTGACTCCACACCATACATATATATGGGGAGGTATTAGCTCCAACTCGGTTTTACAGTGAAAATTGCAGGAAATTCAAACCGGCACTAGGAAACAAACTGAGAAACCAGAGTAAAAGTTTCTCCTGCAAACCGTTCCCTTTGTGCTGGATGAACGAAAGTCTCTCCACATGCTCAGTTCTGAAGGATAATTTTTTGGGAAAGCCGTCCTTCACCTAGATTGTTGGGAACCCAATTTTCTTTTCAGTTGCATACTCCATTCCATACATATATATGGGGAGGTACAAGCTTCAACTCTGTTTTACAGTGAAAACTGCAGGAACTTCAAACCGGCACTAGGAAACAGACAGAGAAACCAGAGTAAAAGTTTCTCCTGCAACCCATTCCATTTGTGCTAGATGAACGAACGTCTCTCCACATGCTCAGTTCTGAGAGATAATTGTGTGTGAAAGCCGTCCTTCAAAAAGTTTGTTGGGAACACAAAGTATCTTTTCAGTTGCAAACTCCACTCCATACATATATATGGGGAGGTACTAGCTCAAAATCCGTTTTACTGTGAAATCTGCAGGAACTTCAAAGCGGCACTAGGAAACAGACTGAGAAACCAGAGTAAAAGTTTCTCCTGCAAACCGTTCCCTTTGTGCTAGATGAACGAACGTCTCTCCACATGCTCAGTTCTGAGAGATAAATGTGTGTGAAAGCCGTCCTTCACCTAGCTTGTTGGGAACACAAAGTATCTTTTCAGTTGCAAACTCCACTCCATACATATATATGGGGAGATTCTAACTCCAACTCGGTTTTACAGTGAAAACTGCAGGAACTTAATACCGGCACTAGGAAAAAGACTGAGAAACCAAAGTAAAAGTTTCCCTGCAACCCGTTACCTTTGTGTTAGATGAACGAACGTCTCTGCACATGCTCAGTTCTGAGAGATAATTGTGTGTGAAAGCCGTCCTTCACCTAGCTTGTTGGGAACACAAAGTTTCTTTTCACTTGCAATATCCAATCCATACATATATATGGGGAGGTACTAGCTCCAAAACGGTTTTACAGTGAAAACTGCAGGAACTTCAAACCGGCACTAGGAAACAGACAGAGAATCCAGAGTAGAAGTTTCCCCTGCAACCCTTTCCCTTTGTGCTAGATGAACGAACGTCTCTCCACATGCTCAGTTCTGAGAGATAAGTGTGTGTGAAAGCCGTCCTTCACCTAGCTTGTTGGGAACACAAAGTTTCTTTTCACTTGCAAACTCCACTCCATACATATATATGGGGAGGTACTAGCTCCAACACGGTTTTACAGTGAAAACTGCAGGAACTTCAAACAGGCACTTGGAAACAGACTGAGAAACCAGAGTAAAAGTTTCTCCTGCAAAACGTTCCATTTGTGCTAGATGAACGAACGTCTCTGCACATGCTCAGTTCTGAGAGATATGTGTGTGTGAAAGCCGTCCTTCACCTATCTTGTTTGGAACACAAAATTTCTTTTCACTTACAAACTCCACTCCATACATATATATGGGGAAGTACTAGCTCTAACTCGGTTTTACAGTGAAAACTGCAGGAACTTCAAACCGGCACTAGGAAACAGACTGAGAAACCAGAGTAAAAGTATCTCCTGCCACCCGTTCCCATTGTGCTAGATGAACGAACGTCTCTCCACATGCACAGTTCTGAGAGATGTGTGTGTGAAAGCCGTCCTTCACCTAGCTTGTTGGGAACACAAAGTTTCTTTCCAATTGCAAACTCCACTCCATACATATATATGGGGAGGTACTAGCTCCAAGTCGGTTTTACAGTGAAAACTGCAGGAACTTCAAAAATGCACTAGGAAACAGACTGAGAAACCAGAGTAAAAGTTTCTCTTGCAACCCGTTCACTTTGTGCTAGATGAAAGAACGTCTCTCCACATGCTCAGTTCTGAGAGATAAGTGTGTGTGAAAGCCGTCCTTCACCTAGCTTGTTGGGAACACAAAGTTTCTTTTCACTTGCTGACTCCACACCATACATATATATGGGGAGGTATTAGCTCCAACTCGGTTTTACAGTGAAAATTGCAGGAAATTCAAACCGGCACTAGGAAACAAACTGAGAAACCAGAGTAAAAGTTTCTCCTGCAAACCGTTCCCTTTGTGCTGGATGAATGAAAGTCTCTCCACATGCTCAGTTCTGAAGGATAATTTTTTGGGAAAGCCGTCCTTCACCTAGATTGTTGGGAACCCAATTTTCTTTTCAGTTGCATACTCCATTCCATACATATATATGGGGAGGTACAAGCTTCAACTCTGTTTTACAGTGAAAACTGCAGGAACTTCAAACCGGCACTAGGAAACAGACAGAGAAACCAGAGTAAAAGTTTCTCCTGCAACCCAATCCCTTTGTGCTAGATGAACGAACGTCTCTCCACATGCTCAGTTCTGAGAGATAAGTGTGTGTGAAAGCCGTACTTCACCTAGCTTGTTGGGAACACAAAGTTTCTTTTCACTTGCAAACTCCACTCCGTACATATATATGGGGAGTTACTAGCTCCAAATCGGTTTTACTGTGAAATCTGCAGGAACTTCAAACCGGCACTAGGAAACAGACTTACAAACCAGAGAAAAAGTTTCTCCTGAAACCCGTTCCATTTGTGCTAGATGAACGAACGTCTCTCCACATGCTCAGTTCTGAGAGATAAGTGTGTGTGAAAGCCGTCCTTCACCTAGCTTGTTGGGAACACAAAGTATCTTTTCACATGCAAAATCCACTCCATACATATATATGGGGAGGTACTAGATCCAACTCGGTTTTACAGTGAAAACTGCAGGAACTTCAAACAGGCACTAGGAAACAGACTGAGAATCCAGAGTAGAAGTTTCTCCTGCAACCCTTTCCCTTTGTGCTAGATGAACGAACGTCTCTCCACATGCTCAGTTCTGAGAGATAAGTGTGTGTGAAAGCCGTACTTCACCTAGCTTGTTGGGAACACAAAGTTTCTTTTCACTTGCAAACTCCACTCCGTACATATATATGGGGAGTTACTAGCTCCAAATCGGTTTTACTGTGAAATCTGCAGGAACTTCAAACCGGCACTAGGAAACAGACTGACAAACCAGAGAAAAAGTTTCTCCTGAAACCCGTTCCATTTGTGCTAGATGAACGAACGTCTCTCCACATGCTCAGTTCTGAGAGATAAGTGTGTGTGAAAGCCGTCCTTCAACTATCTTGTTGGGAACACAAAGTTTCTTTTCACTTGCGAACTCCACTCCATATATATATATTGGTAGGTACTAGCTCAAAAACAGTTTTACTGTGAAATCTGCAGGAACTTCAATCCGGCACTAGGAACCGGACTGACAAACCAGTGTAAATGTTCCTACTGCAACCCGTTCCATTTGTGCTAGATGTACGAACGTCCCTCCACATGCTCAGATCTGAGAGATAAATGTGTGTGAAAGCCGTCCTTCACTTAGCTTGTTGGGAACACAAAGTATCTTTTCAGTTGCAAACTCCACTCCATACATATATATGGGGAGGTACTAACTCCAACACGGTTTTACAGTGAAAACTGCAGGAACTTCAAACCGGCACTAGGAAACAGCCTGAGAAACCAGAGTAGAAGTTTCTCCTGCAACCCGTTCCCTTTGTGCTAGATGAACGAACGTCTCTCCACATGCTCAGTTCTGAGAGATAAGTGTGAGTGAAAGCCGTACTTCACCCAGCTTGTTGGGAACACAAAGTATCTTTTCACTTGCAAACTCCACTCCATACATATATATGGGGAGCTACAAGCTCCAAATCTGTTTTACAGTGAAAACTGCAGGAACTTCAAACCGGCACTAGGAAACAGAATGAGAAATCAGAGTAAAATTTTCTCCTGCAACCCGTTCCCTTTGTGCTAGATGAACGAACGTGTGTCCACATGCTCAGTTCTGAGAGATAATTGTGTGTGAAAGCCGTCCTTCACCTAGTTTGTTGGGAACACAAAGTTTCTTTTCACTTGCAAACTCCACTCCATATATATATATAGGGAGGTTCTAGCTCAAAAACAGTTTTACTGTGAAATCTGCAGGAACTTCAAACCGGCACTAGGAACCGGACTGACAAACCAGAGTAAAAGTTCCTCCTGCAACCCGTTCCATTTGTGCTAGATGAACGAACGTCTCTCCACATGCTCAGTTCTGAGAGATAAGTGTGTGTGAAAGCCGTCCTTCAAATAGCTTGTTGGGAAGACAAAGTTTCTTATCAGTTGCAAACTACACTCCATACATATATATGGGTAGGTACTAACTCCAACTCGGTTTTACAGTGAAAACTGCAGGAAATTCAAACCGGCACTAGGAAACAGACTGAGAAACCAGAGTAAAAGTTTCTCCTGCCACCCGTTCCTTTTGGGCTAGATGAACGAACGTCTCTCCACATGCTCATTTCTGAGACTTAAGTGTGTGTGAAAGCCGTCCTTCACCTAGCTTGTTGGGAACACAAAGTTTCTTTTCACTTGCAAGCTCCACTCCATACATATATATGGGGAGGTACTAGATCCAACTCGCTTTTACAGTGCAAAATGCAGGAACTTCAAATCGGCACTAGGAAACAGAATGAGAAACCAGAGTAAAAGTTTCTCCTGCAACCCATTCCATTTGTGCTAGATGAACGAACGTCTCTCCACATGCTCAGTTCTGAGAGATAATTGTGTGTGAAAGCCGTCCTTCAAAAAGTTTGTTGGGAACACAAAGTATCTTTTCAGTTGCAAACTCCACTCCATACATATATATGGGGAGGTACTAGCTCAAAATCCGTTTTACTGTGAAATCTGCAGGAACTTCAAAGCGGCACTAGGAAACAGACTGAGAAACCAGAGTAAAAGTTTCTCCTGCAAACCGTTCCCTTTGTGCTAAATGAACGAACGTCTCTCCACATGCTCAGTTCTGAGAGATAAATGTGTGTGAAAGCCGTCCTTCACCTAGCTTGTTGGGAACACAAAGTATCTTTTCAGTTGCAAACTCCACTCCATACATATATATGGGGAGATTCTAACTCCAACTCGGTTTTACAGTGAAAACTGCAGGAACTTAATACCGGCACTAGGAAAAAGACTGAGAAACCAAAGTAAAAGTTTCCCTGCAACCCGTTACCTTTGTGTTAGATGAACGAACGTCTCTGCACATGCTCAGTTCTGAGAGATAATTGTGTGTGAAAGCCGTCCTTCACCTAGCTTGTTGGGAACACAAAGTTTCTTTTCACTTGCAATCTCCAATCCATACATATATATGGGGAGGTACTAGCTCCAAAACGGTTTTACAGTGAAAACTGCAGGAACTTCAAACCGGCACTAGGAAACAGCCTGAGAAACCAGAGTAAAAGTTTCTCCTGCAACCCGTTCCGTTTTTGCAAGATGAACGAACGTCTCTGCACATGCTCAGTTCTGAGAGATATGTGTGTGTGAAAGCCGTCCTTCACCTATCTTGTTTGGAACACAAAATTTCTTTTCACTTACAAACTCCACTCCATACATATATATGGGGAAGTACTAGCTCTAACTCGGTTTTACAGTGAAAACTGCAGGAACTTCAAACCGGCATTAGGAAACAGACTGAGAAACCAGAGTAAAAGTATCTCCTGCCACCCGTTCCCATTGTGCTAGATGAACGAACATCTCTCCACATGCACAGTTCTGAGAGATGTGTGTGTGAAAGCCGTCCTTCACCTAGCTTGTTGGGAACACAAAGTTTCTTTTCACTTGCAGACTCAACACCATACATATATATGGGGAGGTATTAGCTCCAACTCGGTTTTACAGTGAAAATTGCAGGAAATTCAAACCGGCACTAGAAAACAAACTGAGAAACCAGAGTAAAAGTTTCTCCTGCAACCCGTTCCCTTTGTGCTGGATGAACGAAAGTCTCTCCACATGCTCAGTTCTGAAGGATAATTTTTTGGGAAAGCCGTCCTTCACCTAGATTGTTGGGAACCCAATTTTCTTTTCAGTTGCATACTCCATTCCATACATATATATGGGGAGGTACAAGCTTCAACTCTGTTTTACAGTGAAAACTGCAGGAACTTCAAACCGGCACTAGGAACCGGACTGAAAAACCAGTGTAAATGTTCCTACTGCAACCCGTTCCATTTGTGCTAGATGTACGAACGTCCCTCCACATGCTCAGATCTGAGAGATAAATGTGTGTGAAAGCCGTCCTTCACCTAGCTTGTTGGGAACACAAAGTATCTTTTCAGTTGCAAACTCCACTCCATACATATATATGGGGAGGTACTAACTCCAACACGGTTTTACAGTGAAAACTGCAGGAACTTCAAACCGGCACTAGGAAACAGCCTGAGAAACCAGAGAAGAAGTTTCTCCTGCAACCCGTTCCCTTTGTGCTAGATGAACGAACGTCTCTCCACATGCTCAGTTCTGAGAGATAAGTGTGTGTGAAAGCCGTCCTTCAAATAGCTTGTTGGGAAGACAAAGTTTCTTATCAGTTGCAAACTACACTCCATACTTATATATGGGGAGGTACTAACTCCAACTCGGTTTTACAGTGAAAACTGCAGGAAATTCAAACCGGCACTAGGAAACAGACTGAGAAACCAGAGTAAAAGTTTCTCCTGCCACCCGTTCCCTTTGGGCTAGATGAACGAAGGTCTCTCCACATGCTAATATCTGAGACTTAAGTGTGTGTGAAAGCCGTCCTTCACCTAGCTTGTTGGGAACACAAAGTTTCTTTTCACTTGCAAGCTCCACTCCATACATATATATGGGGAGGTACTAGCTCCAACTCGCTTTTACAGTGAAAACTGCAGGAACTTCAAACCGGCACTAGGAAACAGACTGAGAAACCAGAGTAAAAGTATCTCCTGCCACCCGTTCCCATTGTGCTAGATGAAAGAACGTCTCTCCACATGCTCAGTTCTGAGAGATGTGTGTGTGAAAGCCGTCCTTCACCTAGCTTGTTGGGAACACAAAGTTTCTTTCCAATTGCAAACTCCACTCCATACATATATATGGGGAGGTACTAGCTCCAAGTCGGTTTTACAGTGAAAACTGCAGGAACTTCAAAAATGCACTAGGAAACAGACTGAGAAACCAGAGTAAAAGTTTCTCTTGCAACCCGTTCACTTTGTGCTAGATGAAAGAACGTCTCTCCACATGCTCAGTTCTGAGAGTTAAGTGTGTGTGAAAGCCGTCCTTCACCTAGCTTGTTGGGAACACAAAGTTTCTTTTCACTTGCAGACTCCACACCATACATATATATGGGGAGGTATTAGCTCCAACTCGGTTTTACAGTGAAAATTGCAGGAAATTCAAACCGGCACTAGGAAACAGACTGAGAAACCAGAGTAAAAGTTTCTCCTGCAACCCGTTCCCTTTGTGCTGGATGAACGAAAGTCTCTCCACATGCTCAGTTCTGAAGGATAATTTTTTGGGAAAGCCATCCTTCACCTAGATTGTTGGGAACCCAATTTTCTTTTCAGTTGCAAACTCCATTCCATACATATATATGGGGAGGTACAAGCTTCAACTCTGTTTTACAGTGAAAACTGCAGGAACTTCAAACCGGCACTAGGAAACAGACAGAGAAACCACAGTAAAAGTTTCTCCTGCAACCCAATCCCTTTGTGCTAGATGAACGAACGTCTCTCCACATGCTCAGTTCTGAGAGATAAGTGTGTGTGAAAGCCGTACTTCACCTAGCTTGTTGGGAACACAAAGTTTCTTTTCACTTGCAAACTCCACTCCGTACATATATATGGGGAGTTACTAGCTCCAAATCGGTTTTACTGTGAAATCTGCAGGAACTTCAAACCGGCACTAGGAAACAGACTGACAAACCAGAGAAAAAGTTTCTCCTGAAACCCGTTCCATTTGTGCTAGATGAACGAACGTCTCTCCACATGCTCAGTTCTGAGAGATAAGTGTGTGTGAAAGCCGTCCTTCAAATAGCTTGTTGGGAACACAAAGTTTCTTTTCACTTGCGAACTCCACTCCATATATATATATTGGTAGGTACTAGCTCAAAAACAGTTTTACTGTGAAATCTGCAGGAACTTCAATCCGGCACTAGGAACCGGACTGACAAACCAGTGTAAATGTTCCTACAGCAACCCGTTCCATTTGTGCTAGATGTACGAACGTCCCTCCACATGCTCAGATCTGAGAGATAAATGTGTGTGAAAGCCGTCCTTCACCTAGCTTGTTGGGAACACAAAGTTTCTTTTCACTTGCAAACTCCACTCCATACATATATATGGGGAAGTACTAGCTCTAACTCGGTTTTACAGTTAAAACTGCAGGAACTTCAAACCGGCACTAGGAAACAGACTGAGAAACCAGAGTAAAAGTATCTCCTGCCACCCGTTCCCATTGTGCTAGATGAAAGAACGTCTCTCCACATGCTCAGTTCTGAGAGATGTGTGTGTGAAAGCCGTCCTTCACCTAGCTTGTTGGGAACACAAAGTTTCTTTCCAATTGCAAACTCCACTCCATACATATATATGGGGAGGTACTAGCTCCAAGTCGGTTTTACAGTGAAAACTGCAGGAACTTCAAAAATGCACTAGGAAACAGACTGAGAAACCAGAGTAAAAGTTTCTCCTGCAACCCAATCCCTTTGTGCTAGATGAACGAACGTCTCTCCACATGCTCAATTCTGAGAGATAAGTGTGTGTGAAACCCGTCCTTCAACTAGCTTGTTGGGAAGACAAAGTTTCTTATCAGTTGCAAACTCCACTCCATACATATATATGGGGAGGTACTAACTCCAACTCGGTTTTAGAGTGAAAACTGCAGGAAATTCAAACCGGCACTAGGAAACAGACTGATAAACCAGAGTAAAAGTTTTTCCTGCAACCCGTTCCCTTTGGGCTAGATGAACGAACGTCTCTCCACATTTTCATTTCTGAGATTTAAGTGTGTGTGAAAGCCGTCCTTTACCTAGCTTGTTGGGAACACAAAGTTTCTTTTCACTTGCAAACTCCACTCCGTACATATATATGGGGAGTTACTAGCTCCAAATCGGTTTTACTGTGAAATCTGCAGGAACTTCAAACCGGCACTAGGAAACAGACTGACAAACCAGAGAAAAAGTTTCTCCTGAAACCCGTTCCATTTGTGCTAGATGAATGAACGTCTCTCCACATGCTCAGTTCTGAGAGATAAGTGTGTGTGAAAGCCGTCCTTCAAATAGCTTGTTGGGAACACAAAGTTTCTTTTCACTTGCGAACTCCACTCCATATATATATATTGGTAGGTACTAGCTCAAAAACAGTTTTACTGTGAAATCTGCAGGAACTTCAATCCGGCACTAGGAACCGGACTGACAAACCAGTGTAAATGTTCCTACAGCAACCCGTTCCATTTGTGCTAGATGTACGAACGTCCCTCCACATGCTCAGATCTGAGAGATAAATGTGTGTGAAAGCCGTCCTTCACCTAGCTTGTTGGGAACACAAAGTATCTTTTCAGTTGCAAACTCCACTCCATACATATATATGGGGAGGTACTAACTCCAACACGGTTTTACAGTGAAAACTGCAGGAATTTCAAACCGGCACTAGGAAACAGCCTGAGAAACCAGAGTAGAAGTTTCTCCTGCAACCCGTTCCCTTTGTGCTAGATGAACGAACGTCTCTCCACATGCTCAGTTCTGAGAGATAAGTGTGTGTGAAAGCCGTCCTTCAAATAGCTTGTTGGGAAGACAAAGTTTCTTATCAGTTGCAAACTACACTCCATACATATATATGGGGAGGTACTAACTCCAACTCGGTTTTACAGTGAAAACTGCAGGAAATTCAAACCGGCACTAGGAAACAGACTGAGAAACCAGAGTAAAAGTTTCTCCTGCCACCCGTTCCCTTTGGGCTAGATGAACGAAGGTCTCTCCACATGCTCATTTCTGAGACTTAAGTGTGTGTGAAAGCCGTCCTTCACCTAGCTTGTTGGGAACACAAAGTTTCTTTTCACTTGCAAGCTCCACTCCATACATATATATGGGGAGGTACTAGCTCCAACTCGCTTTTACAGTGCAAAATGCAGGAACTTCAAAACGGCACTAGGAAACAGACTGAGAAACCAGAGTAAAAGTTTCTCCTGCAACCCATTCCATTTGTGCTAGATGAACGAACGTCTCTCCACATGCTCAGTTCTGAGAGATATGTGTGAGTGAAAGCCGTCCTTCACCTAGATTGTTGGGAACCCAAAGTTTCTTTTCAGTTGCCAACACCACTCCATACATATATATGGGGAGATACAAGCTCCAAATCTGTTTTACAGTGAAAACTGCAGGAACTTCAAACCGGCACTAGGAAACAGACTGAGAAACCAGAGTAAAATTTTCTCCTGCAACCCGTTCCCTTTGTGCTAGATGAACGAACGTCTCTCCACATGCTCAGTTCTGAGACATAATTGTGTGTGAAGGCCGTTCTTCACCTATTTGTTGGGAACACAAAGTTTCTTTTCACTTGCAAACTCCACTCCATATATATATATTGGGATGTACTAGCTCAAAAACAGTTTTACTGTGAAATCTGCAGGAACTTCAAACTGGCACTAGGAACCGGACTGACCAACCAGAATAATAGTTCCTCCTGCAACCCGTTCCATTTGTGCTAGATGAACGAAAGTCTCTCCACATGCTCAGTTCTGAGTGATAAATGTGTGTGAAAGCCGTCCTTCACCTAGCTTGTTTGGAACACAAAGTATCTTTTCAGTTGCAAACTCCACTCCATACATATATATGGGGAGGTACTAACTCCAACACGGTTTTACAGTGAAAACTGCAGGAACTTAAAACCGGCACTAGGAAACAGACTGAGAAACCAGAGTAGAAGTTTCCCCTGCAACCCGTTCCCTTTGTGCTAGATGAACGAACGTCTCTCAACATGCTCAGTTCTGAGAGATAAGTGTGTGTGAAAGCCGTACTTAACCCAGCTTGTTGGGAACACAAAGTTTCTTTTCACTTGCAAACTCCACTCCATACATATATATGGGGAGGTACTAGCTCCAACTCGGTTTTACAGTGAAAACTGCAGGAACTTAAAACCGGCACTAGGAAACAGACTGAGAAACCAGAGTAAAAGTTTCTCCTGCA
This sequence comes from Camelus dromedarius, assembly GCF_036321535.1. Lineage (NCBI taxonomy): Eukaryota > Metazoa > Chordata > Mammalia > Artiodactyla > Camelidae > Camelus > Camelus dromedarius. Next base: position 85,924,316 of record NC_087441.1, on the reverse strand, counting down.
ACCCGTTCCCTTTGTGCTAGATGAACGAACGTCTATGCACATGATCAGTTCTGAGAGATAAGTGTGTGTGAAAGCCGTACTTCACCTAGCTTGTTGGAAACACAAAGTTTCTTTTCACTTGCAAACTCCACTCCATACATTTATATGGGGAGGTACTATCTCCAACTCGGTTTTACAGTGCAAACGGCAGGAACTTCAAACCGGCACTAGGAAACAGACTGAGAAGCCAGAGTAAATGTTTCTCCTGCCACCAGTTCCCTTTGTGCTAGATGAACGAACGTCTCTCCACATGCTCAGTTCTGAGAGATGTGTGTGTGAAAGCCGTCCTTCACCTATCTTGTTGGGAACACAAAGTTTCTTTCCAATTGCAAACTCCACTCCATACATATATATGGGGAGGTACTAGCTCCAAGTCGATTTTACAGTGAAAACTGCAGGAACTTCAAACCGGCACTAGGAAACAGACTGAGAAACCAGAGTAAAAGTTTCTCCTGCAACCCTTTCCATTTGTGCTGGATGAACGAAAGTCTCTCCACATGCTCAGTTCTGAGAGATAAGTTTTTGGGAAAGCCGTCCTTCACCTAGATTGTTGGGAACCCAATTTTCTTTTCAGTTGCAAACTCCATTCCATACATATATATGGGGAGGTACAAGCTCCAACTCTGTTTTACAGTGAAAACTGCAGGAACTTCAAACCGGCACTAGGAAACAGACAGAGAAATCAGAGTAAATGTTTCTCCAGCAACCCAATCCTTTTGTGCTAGATGAACGAACGTCTCTCCACATGCTCAATTCTGAGAGATAATTGTGTGTGAAACCCGTCCTTCAACTAGCTTGTTGGGAAGACAAAGTTTCTTATCAGTTGCAAACTCCAGTCCATACATATATATGGGGAGGTACTAACTCCAACTCGGTTTTAGAGTGAAAACTGCAGGAAATTCAAACCGGCACTAGGAAACAGACTGATAAACCAGAGTAAAAGTTTTTCCTGCAACCCGTTCCCTTTGGGCTAGATGAACGAACGTCTCTCCACATTTTCATTTCTGAGATTTAAGTGTGTGTGAAAGCCGTCCTTTACCTAGCTTGTTGGGAACACAAAGTTTCTTTTCACTTGCAAACTCCACTCCGTACATATATATGGGGAGTTACTAGCTCCAAATCGGTTTTACTGTGAAATCTGCAGGAACTTCAAACCGGCACTAGGAAACAGACTGACAAACCAGAGGAAAAGTTTCTCCTGAAACCCGTTCCATTTGTGCTAGATGAACGAACGTCTCTCCACATGCTCAGTTCTGAGAGATAAGTGTGTGTGAAAGCCGTCCTTCAAATAGCTTGTTGGGAACACAAAGTTTCTTTTCACTTGCGAACTCCACTCCATATATATATATTGGTAGGTACTAGCTCAAAAACAGTTTTACTGTGAAATCTGCAGGAACTTCAATCCGGCACTAGGAACCGGACTGACAAACCAGTGTAAATGTTCCTACAGCAACCCGTTCCATTTGTGCTAGATGTACGAACGTCCCTCCACATGCTCAGATCTGAGAGATAAATGTGTGTGAAAGCCGTCCTTCACCTAGCTTGTTGGGAACACAAAGTATCTTTTCAGTTGCAAACTCCACTCCATACATATATATGGGGAGGTACTAACTCCAACACGGTTTTACAGTGAAAACTGCAGGAATTTCAAACCGGCACTAGGAAACAGCCTGAGAAACCAGAGTAGAAGTTTCTCCTGCAACCCGTTCCCTTTGTGCTAGATGAACGAACGTCTCTCCACATGCTCAGTTCTGAGAGATAAGTGTGTGTGAAAGCCGTCCTTCAAATAGCTTGTTGGGAAGACAAAGTTTCTTATCAGTTGCAAACTACACTCCATACATATATATGGGGAGGTACTAACTCCAACTCGGTTTTACAGTGAAAACTGCAGGAAATTCAAACCGGCACTAGGAAACAGACTGAGAAACCAGAGTAAAAGTTTCTCCTGCCACCCGTTCCCTTTGGGCTAGATGAACGAAGGTCTCTCCACATGCTCATTTCTGAGACTTAAGTGTGTGTGAAAGCCGTCCTTCACCTAGCTTGTTGGGAACACAAAGTTTCTTTTCACTTGCAAGCTCCACTCCATACATATATATGGGGAGGTACTAGCTCCAACTCGCTTTTACAGTGCAAAATGCAGGAACTTCAAAACGGCACTAGGAAACAGACTGAGAAACCAGAGTAAAATTTTCTCCTGCAACCCGTTCCCTTTGTGCTAGATGAACGAACGTCTCTCCACATGCTCAGTTCTGAGAGATATGTGTGAGTGAAAGCCGTCCTTCACCTAGATTGTTGGGAACCCAAAGTTTCTTTTCAGTTGCCAACACCACTCCATACATATATATGGGGAGATACAAGCTCCAAATCTGTTTTACAGTGAAAACTGCAGGAACTTCAAACCGGCACTAGGAAACAGACTGAGAAACCAGAGTAAAATTTTCTCCTGCAACCCGTTCCCTTTGTGCTAGATGAACGAACGTCTCTCCACATGCTCAGTTCTGAGACATAATTGTGTGTGAAGGCCGTTCTTCACCTATTTGTTGGGAACACAAAGTTTCTTTTCACTTGCAAACTCCACTCCATATATATATATTGGGATGTACTAGCTCAAAAACAGTTTTACTGTGAAATCTGCAGGAACTTCAAACTGGCACTAGGAACCGGACTGACCAACCAGAATAATAGTTCCTCCTGCAACCCGTTCCATTTGTGCTAGATGAACGAAAGTCTCTCCACATGCTCAGTTCTGAGTGATAAATGTGTGTGAAAGCCGTCCTTCACCTAGCTTGTTTGGAACACAAAGTATCTTTTCAGTTGCAAACTCCACTCCATACATATATATGGGGAGGTACTAACTCCAACACGGTTTTACAGTGAAAACTGCAGGAACTTAAAACCGGCACTAGGAAACAGACTGAGAAACCAGAGTAGAAGTTTCCCCTGCAACCCGTTCCCTTTGTGCTAGATGAACGAACGTCTCTCAACATGCTCAGTTCTGAGAGATAAGTGTGTGTGAAAGCCGTACTTAACCCAGCTTGTTGGGAACACAAAGTTTCTTTTCACTTGCAAACTCCACTCCATACATATATATGGGGAGGTACTAGCTCCAACTCGGTTTTACAGTGAAAACTGCAGGAACTTAAAACCGGCACTAGGAAACAGACTGAGAAACCAGAGTAAAAGTTTCTCCTGCAACCCGTTCCCTTTGTGCTAGATGAACGAACGTCTATGCACATGATCAGTTCTGAGAGATAAGTGTGTGTGAAAGCCGTACTTCACCTAGCTTGTTGGAAACACAAAGTTTCTTTTCACTTGCAAACTCCACTCCATACATTTATATGGGGAGGTACTAGCTCCAACTCGGTTTTACAGTGCAAACGGCAGGAACTTCAAACCGGCACTAGGAAACAGACTGAGAAGCCAGAGTAAATGTTTCTCCTGCCACCAGTTCCCTTTGTGCTAGATGAACGAACGTCTCTCCACATGCTCAGTTCTGAGAGATGTGTGTGTGAAAGCCGTCCTTCACCTATCTTGTTGGGAACACAAAGTTTCTTTCCAATTGCAAACTCCACTCCATACATATATATGGGGAGGTACTAGCTCCAAGTCGATTTTACAGTGAAAACTGCAGGAACTTCAAACCGGCACTAGGAAACAGACTGAGAAACCAGAGTAAAAGTTTCTCCTGCAACCCTTTCCATTTGTGCTGGATGAACGAAAGTCTCTCCACATGCTCAGTTCTGAGAGATAAGTTTTTGGGAAAGCCGTCCTTCACCTAGATTGTTGGGAACCCAATTTTCTTTTCAGTTGCAAACTCCATTCCATACATATATATGGGGAGGTACAAGCTCCAACTCTGTTTTACAGTGAAAACTGCAGGAACTTCAAACCGGCACTAGGAAACAGACAGAGAAATCAGAGTAAATGTTTCTCCAGCAACCCAATCCTTTTGTGCTAGATGAACGAACGTCTCTCCACATGCTCAATTCTGAGAGATAAGTGTGTGTGAAACCCGTCCTTCAACTAGCTTGTTGGGAAGACAAAGTTTCTTATCAGTTGCAAACTCCACTCCATACATATATATGGGGAGGTACTAACTCCAACTCGGTTTTAGAGTGAAAACTGCAGGAAATTCAAACCGGCACTAGGAAACAGACTGATAAACCAGAGTAAAAGTTTTTCCTGCAACCCGTTCCCTTTGGGCTAGATGAACGAACGTCTCTCCACATTTTCATTTCTGAGATTTAAGTGTGTGTGAAAGCCGTCCTTTACCTAGCTTGTTGGGAACACAAAGTTTCTTTTCACTTGCAAACTCCACTCCATACATATATATGGGGAGGTACTAGCTCCAACTCGGTTTTACAGTGCAAACTGCAGGAACTTCAAAACGGCACTAGGAAACAGACTGAGAAACCAGAGTAAAAGTTTCTCCGGCAACCCGTTCCATTTTTGCTAGATGAACGAACGTCTCTCCACATGCTCAGTTCTGAGAAATAATTGTTTGTGAATGCCGTCCTTCACATAGTTTGTTGGGAACACAAAGTTTCTTTTCACTTGCAAACTCCACTCCATATGTATATATTGGGAGGAACTAGCTCAAAAACAGTTTTACTGTGAAATCTGCAGGAACTTCAAACCGGCTCTAGGAACCGGACTGACAAACCAGAGTAAAAGTTCCTACTGCAACCCGTTCCATTTGTGCTAGATGAACGAACGTCTCTCCACATGCTCAGTTCTGAGAGATAAGTGTGTGTGAAAGCCGTAATTCAAATAGCTTGTTGGGAAGACAAAGTTTCTTATCAGTTGAAAACTCCACTCCATACATATATATGGGGAGGTACTAACTCCAACTCTGTTTTACAGTGAAAACATCAGGAAATTCAAACCGGCACTAGGAAACAGACTGAGAAACCAGAGTAAAAGTTTCTCCTACTACCCGTTCCCTTTGGGCTAGATGAACGAACGTCTCTCCACATGCTCATTTCTGAGACTTAAGTGTGTGTGAAAGCCGTCCTTCACCTAGCTTGTTGGGAACACATAGTTTCTTTTCACTTGCAAACTCCACTCCATACATATATATGGGGAGGTACTAGTTCCAACTCGGTTTTACAGTGCAAACTGCAGGAACTTCAAAACGGCACTAGGAAACAGACTGAGAAACCAGAGTAAAAGTTTCTCCTGCAACCCATTCCATTTGTGCTAGATGAACGAACGTCTCTCCACATGCTCAGTTCTGAGAGATAAGTGTGAGTGAAAGCCGTCCTTCACCTAGATTGTTGGGAACCCAAAGTTTCTTTTCAGTTGCTAACTCCACTCCATACATATATATGGGGATATACAAGCTCCAACTCTGTTTTACAGTGAAAACTGCAGGAACTTCAAACCGGCACTAGGAAACAGACTGAGAAACCAGAGTAAAATTTTCTCCTGCAACCCGTTCCCTTTGTGCTAGATGAACGAACGTCTCTCCACATGCTCAGTTCTGAGAGATAATTGTGTGTGAATGCCGTCGTTCACCTAGTTTGTTGGGAACACAAAGTTTCTTTTCACTTGCAAACTCCACTCCACATATATATATTGGGAGGTACTAGCTCAAAAACAGTTTTACTGTGAAATTTGCAGGAACTTCAAACCGGCACTAGGAACCGGACTGACAAACCAGACTAAAAGTTCAACCTGCAACCCGTTCCATTTGTGCTAGATGAACGAACGTCTCTCCACATGCTCAGTTCTGAGAGATAAGTGTGTGTGAAAGCCGTCTTTCACATAGCTTGTTGGGAAGACAAAGTTTCTTATCAGTTGCAAACTCCTCTCCATACATTTATATGTGTAGGTACTAACTCCAACTCGGTTTTACAGTGAAAACTGCAGGAACTTAAATCCGGCACTAGGAAACAGACTGAGAAACCAGAGTAGAAGTTTCCCCTGCAACCCGTTCCTTTTGTGCTAGATGAACGAACGTCTCTCCACATGCTCAGTTCTGAGAGATAAGTGTGTGTGAAAGCCGTACTTCACCCAGCTTGTTGGGAACACAAAGTTTCTTTTCACATGCAAACTCCACTCCATACATATATATGAGGAGGTACTAGCTCCAACTCGGTTTTACAGTGAAAACTGCAGGAACTTAAAACCGGCACTAGGAAACAGACTGAGAAACCAGAGTAAAACTTTCTCCTGCAAACCGTTCCCTTTGTGCTAGATGAACGAACGTCTCTGCACATGATCAGTTCTGAGAGATAATTGTGTGTGAAAGCCGTACTTCACCCAGCTTGTTGGGAACACAAAGTTTCTTTTCACTTGCAAACTCCACTCCATACATATATATGGGGAGGTAATAGCTAGAACTCGGTTTTACATTGCAAACGGCAGGAACTTCAAACCGGCACTAGGAAACAGACTGAGAAACCAGAGTAAAAGTTTCTCCTGCAACCCGTTCCCTTTGTGCTAGATGAACGAACGTCTCTCCACATGCTCAGTTCTGAGAGATTAGTGTGTCTGAAAGCCGTCCTTCACCTAGCTTGTTGGGAACACAAAGTATCTTTTCAGTTGCAAACTCCACTCCATACATATATATGAGGAGGTACTAACTCCAAGTCGATTTTACAGTGAAAACTGCAGGAACTTCAAACCGGCACTAGGAAACAGACTGAGAAACCAGAGTAAAACTTTCTCCTGCAACCCGTTCCCTTTGTGCTAGATGAACGAACGTCTCTCCACATGCTAAGTTCTGAGATATAAGTGTGTGTGAAAGCCGTCCTTCACCTAGCTTGTTGGGAACACAAAGTTTCTTTTCCCTTGCAAACTCCTCTCCATACATATATATGGGGTGGTACTATCTCCAACTCTGTTTTACAGTGCAAACTGCAGGAACTTCAAACCGGCACTAGGAAACAGACTGAGAAACCAGAGTAAAAGTTTCTCCTGCAACCCGTTCCCTTTGTGCTAGATGAACGAACGTCTCTCCACATGCTCAGTTCTGAGAGATAAGTGTGTGTGAAAGCCGTCCTTCACCTAGCTTGTTGGGAACACAAAGTTTCTTTTCATTTGCAAAATCCACTCCATACATATATATGTGGAGGTACTAGCTCCAACTCTCTTTTACAGTGAAAACTGCAGGAACTTCAAACCGGCATTAGGAAACAGACAGAGAAACCAGTGTAAAAGTTTCTCCTGCAACCCTTTCCTTTGTGCTAGATGAACGAACGTCTCTCCACATACTCAATTCTGAGAGATAAGTGTGTGTGAAAGCCGTCCTTAAACTATCATGTTGGGAACACAAAGTATCTTTACACTTGCAAAATCAATTCCATACATATATCTGGGGAGGTACTAGCTCCAACTCGGTTTTACAGTGAAAACTACAGGAACTTCAAACCGGCCCTAGGGAACAGACTGAGAAACCAGAGTAAAAGTTTCTCCTGCAAACCGTTCCCTTTGTGCTAGTTGAACGAACGTCTCTCCACATGCTCAGTTCTGAGAGATAAGTGTGTCTGAAAGCCGTCCTTCACCTAGCTTGTTGGGAACACAAAGTATCTTTTCAGTTGCAAACTCCACTCCATACATATATATGAGGAGGTACAAACTCCAAGTCGGTTTTACAGTGAAAACTGCAGGAACTTCAAACCGGCACTAGGAAACAGACTGAGAAACCAGAGTATAACTTTCTCCTGCAACCCGTTCCCTTTGTGCTAGATGAACGAAGGTCTCTCCACATGCTAAGTTCTGAGATATAAGTGTGTGTGAAAGCCGTCCTTCACCTAGCTTGTTGGGAACACAAAGTTTCTTTTCACTTGCAAACTCCTCTCCATACATATATATGGGGTGGTACTATCTCCAACTCTGTTTTACAGTGCAAACTGCAGGAACTTCAAACCGGCACTAGGAAGCAGACTGAGAAACCAGAGTAAAAGTTTCTCCTGCAACCCGTTCCTTTGTGCTAGATGAACGAACGTCTCTCCACATACTAAATTCTGAGGGATAAGTGTGTGTGAAAGCCGTCATTAAACTAACTTGTTGGGAACACAAAGTATCTTTACACTTGCAAAATCCAATCCATATATATATATTTGGGAGGTACTAGCTCCAACTCGGTTTTACAGTGAAAACTGCAGGAACTTCAAACCGGCATTAGGAAACAGACTGAGAAACCAGTGTAAAAGTTTCTCCTGCAACCCGTTCCTTTGTGCTAGATGAACGAACGTCTCTCCACATACTCAATTCTGAGAGATAAGTGTGTGTGAAAGCCGTCCTTAAACTATCTTGTTGGGAACACAAAGTATCTTTACACTTGCAAAATCCAATCCATACATATATCAGGGGAGGTACTAGCTCCAACTCGGTTTTACAGTGAAAACTACAGGAACTTCAAACCGGCCCTAGGTAACAGACTGAGAAACCAGAGTAAAAGTTTCTCCTGCAAACCGTTCCATTTGTGCTAGTTGAACGAACGTCTCTCCACATGCTCAGTTCTGAGATATAAGTGTGTCTGAAAGCCGTCCTTCACCTAGCTTGTTGGGAACACAAAGTATCTTTTCAGTTGCAAACTCCGCTCCATACATATATATGAGGAGGTACTAACTCCAAGTCGGTTTTACAGTGAAAACTGCAGGAACTTAAAACCGGCACTAGGAAACAGACTGAGAAACCAGAGTAAAACTTTCTCCTGCAACCCGTTCCCATTGTGCTAGATGAACGAACGTCTCTCCACATGCTAAGTTCTGAGATATAAGTGTGAGTGAAAGCCGTCCTTCACCTAGCTTGTTGGGAACACAAAGATTCTTTTCATTTGCAAACCCCTCTCCATACATATATATGGGGTGGTACTATCTCCAACTCTGTTTTACAGTGCAAACTGCAGGAACTTCAAACCGGCACTAGGAAACAGACTGAGAAACCAGAGTAAAATTTCTCCTGCAACCCGTTCCCTTTGTGCTAGATGAACGAACGTCTCTCCACATGCTCAGTTCTGAGAGATAAGTGTGTGTGAAAGCCGTCCTTCACCTAGCTTGTTGGGAACACAAAGTTTCTTTTCATTTGCAAAATCCACTCCATACATATATATGGGGAGGTACTAGCTCCAACTCTCTTTTACAGTGAAAACTGCAGGAACTTCAAACCGGCATTAGGAAGCAGACTGAGAAACCAGTGTAAAAGTTTCTCCTGCAACCCGTTCCTTTGTGCTAGATGAACGAACGTCTCTCCACATGCTCAGTTCTGAGATATAAGTGTGTGGGAAATCCGTACTTCACCTAGCTTGTTGGGAACACAAAGTTTCTTTTCACTTGCAAACTCCACTCCATACATATATATGGGTGGTACTAGCTCCAAATCCTTTTTACTGTGAAATCTGCAGGAACTTCAAAGCGGCACTAGGAAACAGACTGAAAAACCAGAGTAAAAGTTACGCCTGTATCCCGTTCCATTTGTGCTAGATGAACGAACGTCTCTCCACATGCTCAGTTCAGAGAGATAAGTGTGTGTGAAAGCCGTCCTTCACCTAGCTTGTTGGGAACACAAAGTATCTTTTCAGTTGCAAACTCCACTCCATACATATATATGAGGAGGTACTAACTCCACGTCGGTTTTACAGTGAAAACTTCAGGAACTTCAAACCGGCACTAGGAAACAGACTGAGAAACCAGAGTATAACTTTCTCCTGCAACCCGTTCCCTTTGTGCTAGATGAACGAACGTCTCTCCACATGCTAAGTTCTGAGATATAAGTGTGTGTGAAAGCCGTCCTTCACCTAGCTTTTTGGGAACACAAAGTTTCTTTTCACTTGCAAATTCCACTCCATACATATATATGGGGAGGTACTAGCTCCAACTCTGTTTTAGAGTGCAAACTGCAGGAACTTCAAACCAGCACTAGGAAACAGACTGAGATACCAGAGTAAAAGTTTCTCCAGCAAAACTTTCTTTTGTGCTAGATGAACGAACGTCTCTCCACATGCTCAGTTCTGAGAGATAAGTGTGTGTGAAAGCCGTCCTTCACCTAGCTTGTTGGGAACACAAAGTTTCTTTTCACATGCAAAATCAACTCCATACATATATATGGGGAGGTACTAGCTACAACTCGGTTTTACAGTGAAAACTGCAGGAACTTCAAACCGGCACTAGGAAACAGACTGAGAAACGAGAGTAAAAGTTTCTCCAGCAACCCGTTCCCCTTGTGCTAGATGAACGAACGACTCACCACATGCTCAGTTCTGAGAGATAATTGTGTGTGAAAGCCGTCTTTCACCTAGCTTGTTGGGAACACAAAGTTTCTTTTCACTTGCAAACTCCACTCCATACATATATATGGGGAGGTACAAGCTTCAATTCCGTTTTACTGTGAAATCTGCAGGAACTTCAAACCGGCAATAGGAAACAGCCTGACAAACCAGAGTAAATGTTATTCCTGCATGCCGTTCCCTTTGTGCTAGATGAACGAACGTCTCTCCTCATGCTGAGTTCTGAGAGATAAGTGTGTGTGAAAGCCGTCCTTCACCTAGCTTGTTGGGAACACAAAGTATATTTTCAGTTGCAAACTCCACTCCATATATATATATGTGGAGGTACTAACTCCAAGTCGGTTTTACAGTGAAAACTGCAGGAACTTCAAACCGACACTAGGAAACTGACTGAGAAACCAGAGTAAAAGTTTCTCCTGCAAACCGTTCCCTTTGTGCTAGATGAACGAACGTCTCTCCACATGCTAATTTCTGAGATATAAGTGTGTGTGAAAGCCGTCCTTCACCTAGCTTGTTGGGAACACAAAGTTTCTTTTCACTTGCAAACTCCTCTCCATACATATATATGGGGTGGTACTATCTCCAACTCTGTTTTACAGTGCAAACTGCAGGAACTTCAAACCGGCACTAGGAAACAGACTGAGAAACCAGAGTAAAAGTTTCTCCTGCAACCCTATCCTTTGTGCTAGATGAACGAACGTCTCTCCACATACTCAATTCTGAGGAATAAGTGTGTGTGAAAGCCGTCATTAAACTAACTTTTTGGGAACACAAAGTATCTTTACACTTGCAAAATCCAATCCATATATATATATATGGGGAGGTACTAGCTCCAACTCGGTTTTACAGTGAAAACTGCAGGAACTTCAAACCGGCCCTAGGTAACAGACTGAGAAACAAGAGTAAAAGTTTCTCCTGCAAACCGTTCCCTTTGTGCTAGTTGAACGAACGTCTCTCCACATGCTCAGGTCTGAGAGATAAGTGTGTCTGAAAGCCGTCCTTCACCTAGCTTGTTGGGAACACAAAGTATCTTTTCAGTTGCAAACTCCACTGCATACATATATATGAGGAGGTACTAACCCAAGTCGGTTTTACAGTGAAAACTGCAGGAACTTCAAACCGGCATTACGAAACAGACTGAGAAACCAGTGTAAAAGTTTTTCCTGCAACCCGTTCCTTTGTGCTAGATGAACGAACGTCTCTCCACATACTCAATTCTGAGAGATAAGTGTGTGTGAAAGCCGTCCTTAAACTATCATGTTGGGAACACAAAGTATCTTTACACTTGCAAAATCCAATCCATACATATATGTCGGGAGGTACTAGCTCCAACTCGGTTTTACAGTGAAAACTGCAGGAACTTCAAACCGGCCCTAGGTAACAGACTGAGAAACCAGAGTAAAAGTTTCTCCTGCAAACCGTTCCCTTTGTGCTAGTTGAACGAACGTCTCTCCACATGCTCAGTTCTGAGAGATAAGTGTGTGTGATAGCCGTACTTCACCTAGCTTTTTGGGAACACAAAGTTTCTTTTCACTTGCAAATTCCACTCCATACATATATATGGGGAGGTACTAGCTCCAACTCTGTTGTAGAGTGCAAACTGCAGGAACTTCAAACCGGCACTAGGAAACAGACTGAGATACCAGAGTAAAAGTTTCTCCAGCAAAACTTTCTTTTGTGCTAGATGAACGAACGTCTCTCCACATGCTCAGTTCTGAGAGATAAGTGTGTGTGAAAGCCGTCCTTCACCTAGCTTGTTGGGAACACAAAGTTTCTTTTCACATGCAAAATCAACTCCATACATATATATTTGGAGGTACTAGCTACAACTCGGTTTTACAGTGAAAACTGCAGGAACTTCAAACCGGCACTAGGAAACAGACTGAGAAACGAGAGTAAAAGTTTCTCCTGCAACCCGTTCCCCTTGTGCTAGATGAACGAACGTCTCACCACATGCTCAGTTCTGAGAGATAATTGTGTGTGAAAGCCGTCTTTCACCTAGCTTGTTGGGAACACAAAGTTTCTTTTCACTTGCAAACTCCACTCCATACATATATATGGGGAGGTATAAGCTTCAATTCCGTTTTACTGTGAAATCTGCAGGAACTTCAAACCGGCAATAGGAAACAGCCTGACAAACCAGAGTAAATGTTATTCCTGCATGCCGTTCCCTTTGTGATAGATGAACGAACGTCTCTCCACATGCTGAGTTCTGAGAGATAAGTGTGTGTGAAAGCCGTCCTTCACCTAGCTTGTTGGGAACACAAAGTATATTTTCAGTTGCAAACTCCACTCCATATATATATATGTGGAGGTAATAACTCCAAGTCGGTTTTACAGTGAAAATTGCAGGAACTTCAAACCGACACTAGGAAACTGACTGAGAAACCAGAGGAAAAGTTTCTCCTTCAACACGTTCCCTTTGTGCTAAATGAAAGAACGTCTCACCACATGCTCAGTTCTGAGAGATAAGTGTGTGGGAAAGCCGTCCTTCACCTAGCTTGTTGGGAACACAAAGTTTCTTTTCACTTGCAAACTCCAATCCATACATATAAATGGGGAGGTACTTGCTCCAAATCCGTTTTACTGTGAAATCTGCAGGAACTTCAAACCGGCACTAGGAAACAGACTGACAAGCCAGAGCAAAAGTTACTCCTGCATCCCGTTCCATTTGTGCTAGATGAACGAACGTCTCTCCACATGCTCAGTTCTGAGAGATATGTGTGTGTGAAAGCCGTCCTTCAACTAGCTTGTTGGGAACACAAAGTTTCTTTTTACTTGCATACTCCACTCCATACATATATATGTGGAGGTACTAACTCCAAGTCGGTTTTACAGTGAAAAATGCAGGAACTTAAAACTGGCACTAGGAAACAGACTGAGAAACCAGAGTAAAACTTTCTCCTGCAACCCGTTCCCCTTGTGCTAGATGAACGAACGTCTCTCCACATGCTCAGTTCTGAGAGATAAGTGTGTGTGAAAGCCGTCCTTCACCTTGCTTTTTGGGAACACAAAGTTTCTTTTCACTTGCAAACTCCACTCCATACATATATATGGGGAGGTACTAGCTCCAACTCGGTTTTACAGTGAAAACTGCAGGAACTTCAAACCGGCACTAGGAAACAGACTGACATACCAGAGTAAAAGTTTCTCCTGCAAACCATTCCATTTGTGCTAGATGAACGAACGTCTCTCAACATGCTCAGTTCTGAGAGATAAGTGTGTGTGAAAGCCGTCCTTCACCTATCTTGTTGGGAACACAAAGTTTCTTTTTACATGCAAACTCCACTCCATACATTTATATGGGGAGGTACTAGCTCCAACTCGGTTTTACAGTGCAAACGGCAGGAACTTCAAACCGGCACTAGGAAACAGACTGAGAAGCCAGAGTAAATGTTTCTCCTGCCACCAGTTCCCTTTGTGCTAGATGAACGAACGTCTCTCCACATGCTCAGTTCTGAGAGATGTGTGTGTGAAAGCCGTCCTTCACCTATCTTGTTGGGAACACAAAGTTTCTTTCCAATTGCAAACTCCACTCCATACATATATATGGGGAGGTACTAGCTCCAAGTCGGTTTTACAGTGAAAACTGCAGGAACTTCAAACCGGCACTAGGAAACAGACTGAGAAACCAGAGTAAAAGTTTCTCCTGCAACCCGTTCCATTTGTGCTGGATGAACGAAAGTCTCTCCACATGCTCAGTTCTGAGAGATAAGTTTTTGGGAAAGCCGTCCTTCACCTAGATTGTTGGGAACCCAATTTTCTTTTCAGTTGCAAACTCCATTCCATACATATATATGGGGAGGTACAAGCTCCAACTCTGTTTTACAGTGAAAACTGCATTAACTTCAAACCGGCACTAGGAAACAGAGAAACCAGAGTAAATGTTTCTCCAGCAACCCAATCCTTTTGTGCTAGATGAACGAACGTCTCTCCACATGCTCAATTCTGAGAGATAAGTGTGTGTGAAACCCGTCCTTCAACTAGCTTGTTGGGAAGACAAAGTTTCTTATCAGTTGCAAACTCCACTCCATACATATATATGGGGACTTACTAACTCCAACTCGGTTTTAGAGTGAAAACTGCAGGAAATTCAAACCGACAGTAGGAAACAGACTGATAAACCAGAGTAAAAGTTTTTCCTGCAACCCGTTCCCTTTGGGCTAGATGAACGAAAGTCTCTCCACATTTTCATTTCTGAGATTTAAGTGTGTGTGAAAGCCGTCCTTCACCTAGCTTGTTGGGAACACAAAGTTTCTTTTCACTTGCAAACTCCACTCCATACATATATATGGGGAGGTACTAGCTCCAACTCGGTTTTACAGTGCAAACTGCAGGAACTTCAAAACGGCACTAGGAAACAGACTGAGAAACCAGAGTAAAAGTTTCTCCGGCAACCCGTTCCATTTGTGCTAGATGAACGAACGTCTCTCCACATGCTCAGTTCTGAGAGATAATTGTGTGTGAATGCCGTCCTTCACATAGTTTGTTGGGAACACAAAGTTTCTTTTCACTTGCAAACTCCACTCCATATGTATATATTGGGAGGAACTAGCTCAAAAACAGTTTTACTGTGAAATCTGCAGGAACTTCAAACCGGCTCTAGGAACCGGACTGACAAACCAGAGTAAAAGTTCCTACTGCAACCCGTTCCATTTGTGCTAGATGAACGAACGTCTCTCCACATGCTCAGTTCTGAGCGATAAGTGTGTGTGAAAGCCGTGCTTCAAATAGCTTGTTGGGAAGACAAAGTTTCTTATCAGTTGAAAACTCCACTCCATAAATATATATGGGGAGGTACTAACTCCAACTCTGTTTTACAGTGAAAACTGCAGGAAATTCAAACCGGCACTAGGAAACAGACTGAGAAACCAGAGTAAAAGTTTCTCCTGCTACCCGTTCCCTTTGGGCTAGATGAACGAACGTCTCTCCACATGCTCATTTCTGAGACTTAAGTGTGTGTGAAAGCCGTCCTTCACCTAGCTTGTTGGGAACACAAAGTTTCTTTTCACTTGCAAACTCCACTCCATACATATATATGGAGAGGTACTAGTTCCAACTCGGTTTTACAGTGCAAACTGCAGGAACTTCAAAACGGCACTAGGAAACAGACTGAGAAACCAGAGTAAAAGTTTCTCCTGCAACCCATTCCATTTGTGCTAGATGAACGAACGTCTCTACACATGCTCAGTTCTGAGAGATAAGTGTGAGTGAAAGCCGTCCTTCACCTAGATTGTTGGGAACCCAAAGTTTCTTTTCAGTTGCAAACTCCACTCCATACATATATATGGGGATATACAAGCTCCAACTCTGTTTTACAGTGAAAACTGCAGGAACTTCAAACCGGCACTAGGAAACAGACTGAGAAACCAGAGTAAAATTTTCTCCTGCAACCCGTTCCCTTTGTGCTAGATGAACGAACGTCTCTCCACATGCTCAGTTCTGAGAGATAATTGTGTGTGAATGCCTTCGTTCACCTAGTTTGTTGGGAACACAAAGTTTCTTTTCACTTGCAAACTCCACTCCACATATATATATTGGGAGGTACTAGCCCAAAAACGGTTTTACTGTGAAATTTGCAGGAACTTCAAACCGGCACTAGGAACCGGACTGACAAACCAGACTAAAAGTTCAACCTGCAACCCGTTCCATTTGTGCTAGATGAACGAACGTCTCTCCACATGCTCAGTTCTGAGAGATAAGTGTGTGTGAAAGCCGTCTTTCACATAGCTTGTTGGGAAGACAAAGTTTCTTATCAGTTGCAAACTCCTCTCCATAAAATTATATGTGTAGGTACTAACTCCAACTCGGTTTTACAGTGAAAACTGCAGGAACTTAAAACCGGCACTAGGAAACAGACTGAGAAACCAGAGTAGAAGTTTCCCCTGCAACCCGTTCCCTTTGTGCTAGATGAACGAACGTCTCTCCACATGCTCAGTTCTGAGAGATAAGTGTGTGTGAAAGCCGTACTTCACCCAGCTTGTTGGGAACACAAAGTTTCTTTTCACTTGCAAACTCCACTCCATACATATATATGAGGAGGTACTAGCTCCAACTCGGTTTTACAGTGAAAACTGCAGGAACTTAAAACCGGCACTAGGAAACAGACTGAGAAACCAGAGTAAAACTTTCTCCTGCAAACCGTTCCCTTTGTGCTAGATGAACGAACGTCTCTGCACATGATCAGTTTTGAGAGATAATTGTGTGTGAAAGCCGTACTTCACCTAGCTTGTTGGAAACACAAAGTTTCTTTTCACTTGCAAACTCCACTCCATACATATATATGGGGAGGTAATAGCTAGAACTCGGTTTTACAGTGCAAACGGCAGGAACTTCAAACCGGCACTAGGAAACAGACTGAGAAACCAGAGTAAAAGTTTCCCCTGCAACCCGTTCCTTTTTTTGCTACATGAACGAACGTCTCTCCACATTCTCAGTTCTGAGAGATAAGAGTGTGTGAAAGCCGCCCTTCACCGAGATTTTGGGAACACAAAGTTTCTTTTCAGTTGCAAACTCCACTCCATAAATATATATGTGTAGGTACTAGCTCCAACTCGGTTTTACAGTGCAAACTGCAGGAACTTCAAACCGGCACTAGGAAAAAGACTGAGAAACCAGAGTAAAAGTTTCTCCTGCAACCCGTTCCCTTTGTGCTAGATGAACGTACGTCTCTCCACATGCTCAGTTCTGAGAGATAAGTGTGGGTGAAAACCGTCCTTCACCTAGCTTGTTGGGAACACATAGTTTCTTTTCAGTTGCAAACTCCAATCCATACATATATATGGGGAGGTTCTAGCTCCAACTCGGTTTTACAGTGCACACTGCAGGAACTTCAAAACGGCACTAGGAATCAGACTGAGGAACCAGAGTAAAATTTTTTCCTGCATCCCGTTCCATTTATGCTGGATGAACGAACGTCTCTCCACATGCTCAGTTCTGAGAGATAAGTGTGTGTGAAAGCCGTCCTTCACCTAGCTTGTTGGGAACACAAAGTTTCTTTTCAGTTGCAAACTCCACTCCGTACATATATATGGTGAGGTACTAGCTCCAAGTCGGTTTTACAGTGAAAACTGCGGGAACTTCAAACCGGCATTAGGAAACAGACTGAGAAACCAGTGTAAAAGTTTCTCCTGCAACCCGTTCCTTTGTGCTAGATGAACGAACGTCTCTCCACATACTGAATTCTGAGAGATAAGTGTGTGTGAAAGCCGTCCTTAAACTATTATGTTGGGAACACAAAGTATCTATACACTTGCAAAATCCAATCCATACATATATCTGGGGAGGTACTAGCTCCAACTCGGTTTTACAGTGAAAACTACAGGAACTTCAAACCGGCCCTAGGGAACAGACTGAGAAACCAGAGTAAAAGTTTCTCCTGCAAACCGTTCCCTTTGTGCTAGTTGAACGAACGTCTCTCCACATGCTCAGTTCTGAGAGATAAGTGTGTCTGAAAGCCGTCCTTCACCTAGCTTGTTGGGAACACAAAGTATCTTTTCAGTTGCAAACTCCACTCCATACATATATATGAGGAGGTACAAACTCCAAGTCGGTTTTACAGTGAAAACTGCAGGAACTTAAAACCGGCACTAGGAAACAGACTGAGAAACCAGAGTAAAACTTTCTCCTGCAACCCGTTCCCTTTGTGCTAGATGAACGAACGTCTCTCCACATGCTAAGTTCTGAGATATAAGTGTGAGTGAAAGCCGTCCTTCACCTAGCTTGTTGGGAACACAAAGATTCTTTTCACTTGCAAACCCCTCTCCATACATATATATGGGGTGGTACTATCTCCAACTCTGTTTTACAGTGCAAACTGCAGGAACTTCAAACCGGCACTAGGAAACAGACTGAGAAACCAGAGTAAAAGTTTCTCCTGCAACCCGTTCCCTTTGTGCTAGATGAACGAACGTCTCTCCACATGCTCAGTTCTGAGAGATAAGTGTGTGTGAAAGCCGTCCTTCACCTAGCTTGTTGGGAACACAAAGTTTCATTTCATTTGCAAAATCCACTCCATACATATATATGGGGAGGTAATAACTCCAACTCTCTTTTACAGAGAAAACTGCAGGAACTTCAAACCGGCATTAGGAAACAGACTGAGAAACCAGTGTAAAAGTTTCTCCTGCAACCCGTTGCTTTGTGCTAGATGAACGAACGTCTCTCCACATGATCAGTTCTGAGATATAAGTGTGTGGGAAATCCGTCCTTCACCTAGCTTGTTGGGAACACAAAGTTTCTTTTCACTTGCAAACTCCAATCCATACATCTATATGGGGTGGTACTAGCTCCAAATCCGTTTTACTGTGAAATCTGCAGGAACTTCAAAGAGGCACTAGGAAACAGACTGACAAACCAGAGTAAAAGTTACGCCTGTATCCGTTCCATTTGTGCTAGATGAACAAAAGTCTCTCCACATGCTCAGTTCAGAGAGATAAGTGTGTCTGAAAGCCGTCCTTCACCTAGCTTGTTGGGAACACAAAGTATCTTTTCAGTTGCAAACTCCACTCCATACATATATATGGGGTGGTACTATCTCCAACTCTGTTTTACAGTGCAAACTGCAGGAACTTCAAACCGGCACTAGGAAGCAGACTGAGAAACCAGAGTAAAAGTTTCTCCTGCAACCCGTTCCTTTGTGCTAGATGAACGAACGTCTCTCCACATACTGAATTCTGAGGGATAAGTGTGTGTGAAAGCCGTCATTAAACTAACTTGTTGGGAACACAAAGTATCTTTACACTTGCAAAATCCAATCCATATATATATATTTGGGAGGTACTAGCTCCAACTCGGTTTTACAGTGAAAACTGCAGGAACTTCAAAACGGCATTAGGAAACAGACTGAGAAACCAGTGTAAAAGTTTCTCCTGCAACCCGTTCCTTTGTGCTAGATGAACGAACGTCTCTCCACATACTCAATTCTGAGAGATAAGTGTGTGTGAAAGCCGTCCTTAAACTATCTTGTTGGGAACACAAAGTATCTTTACACTTGCAAAATCCAATCCATACATATATCAGGGGAGGTACTAGCTCCAACTCTCTTTTACAGTGAAAACTGCAGGAACTTCAAACCGGCATTAGGAAACAGACTGAGAAACCAGTGTAAAAGTTTCTCCTGCAACACGTTCCTTTGTGCTAGATGAACGAACGTCTCTCCACATGCTCAGTTCTGAGATATAAGTGTGTGGGAAATCCGTACTTCACCTAGCTTGTTTGGAACACAAAGTTTCTTTTCACTTGCAAACTCCAATCCATACATATATATGGGTGGTACTAGCTCCAAATCCGTTTTACTGTGAAATCTGCAGGAACTTCAAAGCGGCACTAGGAAACAGACTGAAAAACCAGAGTAAAAGTTACGCCTGTATCCCGATCCATTTGTGCTAGATGAACGAACGTCTCTCCACATGCTCAGTTCAGAGAGATAAGTGTGTCTGAAAGCCGTCCTTCACCTAGCTTGTTGGGAACACAAAGTATCTTTTCAGTTGCAAACTCCACTCCATACATATATATGAGGAGGTACTAACTCCAAGTCGGTTTTACAGTGAAAACTTCAGGAACTTCAAACCGGCACTAGGAAACAGACTGAGAAACCAGAGTATAACTTTCTCCTGCAACCCGTTCCCTTTATGCTAGATGAACGAACGTCTCTCCACATGCTAAGTTCTGAGATATAATTGTGTGTGAAAGCCGTCCTTCACCTAGCTTTTTGGGAACACAAAGTTTCTTTTCACTTGCAAATTCCACTCCATACATATATATGGGGAGGTACTAGCTCCAACTCTGTTGTAGAGTGCAAACTGCAGGAACTTCCAACCGGCACTAGGAAACAGACTGAGATACCAGAGTAAAATTTTCTCCAGCAAAACGTTCTTTTGTGCTAGATGAACGAACGTCTCTCCACATGCTCAGTTCTGAGAGATAAGTGTGTGTGAAAGCCGTCCTTCACCTAGCTTGTTGGGAACACAAAGTTTCTTTTCACTTGCAAACTCCACTCCATACATATATATGGGGAGGTACAAGCTTCAATTCCGTTTTACTGTGAAATCTGCAGGAACTTCAAACCGGCAATAGGAAACAGCCTGACAAACCAGAGTAAATGTTATTCCTGCATGCCGTTCCCTTTGTGCTAGATGAACGAACGTCTCTCCACATGCTGAGTTCTGAGAGATAATTGTGTGTGAAAGCCGTCCTTCACCTAGCTTGTTGGGAACACAAAGTATATTTTCAGTTGCAAACTCCACTCCATATATATATATGTGGAGGTACTAACTCCAAGTCGGTTTTACAGTGAAAACTGCAGGAACTTCAAACCGACACTAGGAAACTGACTGAGAAACCAGAGTAAAAGTTTCTCCTGCAACCCGTTCCCTTTGTGCTAGATGAACGAACGTCTCTCCACATGCTAAGTTCTGAGATATAAGTGTGTGTGAAAGCCGTCCTTCACCTAGCTTGTTGGGAACACAAAGTTTCTTTTCACTTGCAAACTCCTCTCCATACAGATATATGGGGTGGTACTATCTCCAACTCTGTTTTACAGTGCAAACTGCAGGAACTTCAAACCGGCACTAGGAAACAGACTGAGAAACCAGAGTAAAAGTTTCTCCTGCAACCCTATCCTTTGTGCTAGATGAACGAACGTCACTCCACATACTCAATTCTGAGGAATAAGTGTGTGTGAAAGCCGTCATTAAACTAACTTTTTGGGAACACAAAGTATCTTTACACTTGCAAAATCCAATCCATATATATATATATGGGGAGGTACTAGCTCCAACTCGGTTTTACAGTGAAAACTGCAGGAACTTCAAACCGGCCCTAGGTAACAGACTGAGAAACAAGAGTAAAAGTTTCTCCTGCAAACCGTTCCCTTTGTGCTAGTTGAACGAACGTCTCTCCACATGCTCAGTTCTGAGAGATAAGTGTGTCTGAAAGCCGTCCTTCACCTAGCTTGTTGGGAACACAAAGTATCTTTTCAGTTGCAAACTCCACTGCATACATATATATGAGGAGGTACTAACTCCAAGTCGGTTTTACAGTGAAAACTGCAGGAACTTCAAACCGGCATTACGAAACAGACTGAGAAACCTGTTTAAAATTTTTCCTGCAACCCGTTCCTTTGTGCTAGATGAACGAACGTCTCTCCACATACTCAATTCTGAGAGATAAGGGTGTGTGAAAGCCGTCCTTAAACTATCTTGTTGGGAACACAAAGTATCTTTACACTTGCAAAATCCAATCCATACATATATGTGGGGAGGTACTAGCTCCAACTCGGTTTTACAGTGAAAACTGCAGGAACTTCAAACCGGCCCTAGGTAACAGACTGAGAAACCAGAGTAAAAGTTTCTCCTGCAAACCGTTCCCTTTGTGCTAGTTGAACGAACGTCTCTCCACATGCTCAGTTCTGAGAGATAAGTGTGTGTGATAGCCGTACTTCACCTAGCTTTTTGGGAACACAAAGTTTCTTTTCACTTGCAAATTCCACTTCATACATATATATGGGGAGGTACTAGCTCCAACTCTGTTGTAGAGTGCAAACTGCAGGAACTTCAAACCGGCACTAGGAAACAGACTGAGATACCAGAGTAAAAGTTTCTCCAGCAAAACTTTCTTTTGTGCTAGATGAACGAACGTCTCTCCACATGCTCAGTTCTGAGAGATAAGTGTGTGTGAAAGCCGTCCTTCACCTAGCTTGTTGGGAACACAAAGTTTCTTTTCACATGCAAAATCAACTCCATACATATATATGGGGAGGTACTAGCTACAACTCGTTTTTACAGTGAAAACTGCAGGAACTTCAAACCGGCACTAGGAAACAGACTGAGAAACGAGAGTAAAAGTTTCTCCTGCAACCCGTTCCCCTTGTGCTAGATGAACGAACGTCTCACCACATGCTCAGTTCTGAGAGATAATTGTGTGTGAAAGCCGTCTTTCACCTAGCTTGTTGGGAACACAAAGTTTCTTTTCACTTGCAAACTCCACTCCATACATATATATGGGGAGGTACAAGCTTCAATTCCGTTTTACTGTGAAATCTGCAGGAACTTCAAACCGGCAATAGGAAACAGCCTGACAAACCAGAGTAAATGTTATTCCTGCATGCCGTTCCCTTTGTGATAGATGAACGAACGTCTCTCCACATGCTGAGTTCTGAGAGATAAGTGTGTGTGAAAGCCGTCCTTCACCTAGCTTGTTGGGAACACAAAGTATATTTTCAGTTGCAAACTCCACTCCATATATATATATGTGGAGGTACTAACTCCAAGTCGGTTTTACAGTGAAAACTGCAGGAACTTCAAACCGACACTAGGAAACTGACTGAGAAACCAGAGTAAAAGTTTCTCCTTCAACACGTTCCCTTTGTGCTAAATGAAAGAACGTCTCACCACATGCTCAGTTCTGAGAGATAAGTGTGTGGGAAAGCCGTCCTTCACCTTGCTTGTTGGGAACACAAAGTTTCTTTTCACTTGCAAACTCCAATCCATACATATATATGGGGAGGTACTTGCTCCAAATCCGTTTTACTGTGAAATCTGCAGGAACTTCAAACCGGCACTAGGAAACAGACTGACAAGCCAGAGCAAAAGTTACTCCTGCATCCCGTTCCATTTGTGCTAGATGAACGAACGTCTCTCCACATGCTCAGTTCTGAGAGATATGTGTGTGTGAAAGCCGTCCTTCACCTAGCTTGTTGGGAACACAAAGTTTCTTTTACTTGCATACTCCACTCCATACATATATATTTGGAGGTACTAACTCCAAGTCGGTTTTACAGTGAAAAATGCAGGAACTTAAAACTGGCACTAGGAAACAGACTGAGAAACCAGAGTAAAAGTTTCTCCTGCAACCCGTTCCCCTTGTGCTAGATGAACGAACGTCTCTCCACATGCTCAGTTCTGAGAGATAAGTGTGTGTGAAAGCCGTCCTTCACCTTGCTTTTTGGGAACACAAAGTTTCTTTTCACTTGCAAACTCCAATCCATACATATATATGGGGAGGTACTAGCTGCAACTAGGTTTTACAGTGAAAACTGCAGGAACTTCAAACCGGCACTAGGAAACAGACTGAGATACCAGAGTAAAAGTTTCTCCTGCAAAACCTTCCATTTGTGCTAGATGAACGAACGTCTCTCAACATGCTCAGTTCTGAGAGATAAGTGTGTGTGAAAGCCGTCCTTCACCTATCTTGTTGGGAACACAAAGTTTCTTTTTACTTGCAAACTCCACTCCAAACTTATATATGGGGTGGTACTAGCTCCTACTCGGTTTTACAGTGAAAACTGCAGGAACTTCAAACCGGCACTAGGAAACAGAATGAGAAACCAGAGTAAAAGTTTCTCCTGCAACCCGTTTCCTTTTCTGCTTGTTGAACGAACGTCTCTCCACATGCTCAGTTCTGAGAGATAAGTGTGTGTGAAAGCCGTCCTTCACCTAGCTTGTTGGGAACACAAAGTTTCTTTTCACTTGCAAACTCCACTCCATACATATATATGGGGAGGTACTAGCTCCAACTCTGTTTTACAGTGCAAACTGCAGGAACTTCAAAACGGCACTAGGAAACAGACTGAGATACCAGAGTAAAAGTTTCTCCAGCATAAATTTCTTTTGAGCTTGATGAACGAACGTCTCTCCACATGCTCAGTTCTGAGACATAAGTGTGTGTGAAAGCCGTCATTCACCTAGATTGTTATGAACACAAAGTTTCTTTTCACTTGCAAACTCCACTCCATACATATATATGGGGACGTACTACCTCCAACTCGGTTTTACAGTGCAAACTGCAGGAAATTCAAACGGGCACTAGGAAACAGACTGAGAAACCAGAGTTAAAGTTTCTCCTGCAACCCGTTCCCTTTGTGCTAGATGAGCGAAAGTCTCTGCACATGCTCAGTTCTGAGAGATAAGTTTGTGGGAAAGCCGTCCTTCACCTAGCTTGTTGTTCACACAAAGTTTCTTTTCACTTGCAAACTCCAATCCATACATATATATGGGGAGGTACTAGCACCAAATCCGTTTTACTGTGAAATCTGCAGGAACTTCAAACCGGCACTAGGAAACAGACTGACAAACCAGAGCAAAAGTTACTCCTGCATCCCGTTCAATTTGTTCTAGATGAACGAACGTCCCTCCACATGCTCAGTTCTGAGAGATAAGTGTGTGTGAAAGCCGTCCTTCAACAAGCTTGTTGGGAACACAAAGTTTCTTTTCACTTGCAAACTCCACTCCATACATATATATGGGGTGGTACTACCTCCAACTCTGTTTTACAGTGAAAAGTGCAGGAACTTCAAACCGGAACTAGGAAACAGACTGAGAATCCAGAGTAAAAGTTTCTCCTGCAACCCGTTCCCTTTGTGCTAGATGAACGAACGTATCTGCACATGCTCAGTTCTGAGAGATAAGTGTGTGTGAAAGCCGCCCTTCACGTAGCTTGTTGGGAACACAAAGTTTCTTTTCACTTGCAAACTCCACTCCATACATATATATGGGTAGGTACTAGCTCCAAATCGGTTTTACAGTGAAAACTGCAGGAACTTCAAACCGGCACTAGGAAACAGACTGAGATACCAGAGTAAAAGTTTCTCCTGCATCCTCTTCCATTTGTGCTAGATGAACGAACGTCTCTCCACATGCTCAGTTCTGAGAGATAATTGTGTGTGAAAGCCGTCCTTCACCTAGATTGTTGGGAAAACATAGTTTCTTTTCACTTGCAAACCCCGTTCCATACATATATATGGGGAGGTACTAGCTCCAACTCGGTGTTACAGTGCAAACTGCAGGAACTTCAAACCGGCACTAGGAAACAGACTGAGAATCCAGAGTTAAAGTTTCTCCTGCAACCCGTTCCCTTTGTGCTAGATGAACGAACGTCTCTGCACATGCTCAGTTCTGAGAGATAAGTGTGTGTGAAAGCCGTCCTTCACCTAACTTGTTTGGAACACAAAGTTTCTTTTCACTTGCAAACTCCAATCCATACATATATATGGGATGGTACTAGCTCCAAATCGGTTTTACAGTGAAAACTGCAGGAACTTCAAACCGGCACTAGGAAACAGACTGAGAATCCAGAGTTAAAATTTCTCCTGCAACCCGTTCCCTTTGTGCTAGATGAACGAACGTCTGTCCACATGCTCAGTTCTTAGATATAAGTGTGTGTGAAAGCCGTCCTTCACCTAGCTTGTTGGGAACACAAAGTTTCTTTTCACTTGCAATCTCCACTCCATACATAAATATGTGGAGGTACTAGATCCAACTCGGTTTTACAGTGAAAACTGCAGGAACTTCAAACCGGCACTAGGAAACAGACTGAGGAACCAGAGTAAAAGTTTCTCCTGCAACCCGTTCCCTTTGTGCTAGATGAACGAACGTTTCTCCACATGCTCAGTTCTGAGAGATAAGTGTGTGGGAAAGCCGTCCTTCACCTAGCTTGTAGGGAACACAAAGTTTCTTTTCACTTGCAAACTCCACTCCATACATATATATGGGGAGGTACTAGCTCCAACTCAGTTTTACAGTGAAAACTGCAGGAACTTCAAACAGGAACTAGGAAACAGACTGAGAATCCAGAGTAAAAGTTTCTCCTGCAAACCGTTCCCTATGTACTAGATGAACGAACGTCTCTCCACATGCTCAGTTCTGAGAGATAAGTGTGTGTGAAAGCCGTCCTTCACCTAGATTGTTGGGAACACAAAGTTTCTTTTCACTTGCAAATTCCAGTCCATACATATATATGGGGAGGTACTAGCTCCAACTCGGTTTTACAGTGAAAACTGCAGGAACTTCAAACCGGCACTAGGAAACAGATTTAGAAACCAGAGTAAAAGTTTCTCCTGCAACCCTTTCCCTTTGTGCTAGAGGAACGAACGTCTCTGCACATGCTCTGTTCTGAGAGATAAGTGTGTGTGAAAGCCGTCCTTCACCTAGCTTGTTTGGAACACAAAGTTTCTTTTCACTTGCAAACTCCAATCCATACATATATATGGGATGGTACTAGCTCCAAATCGGTTTTACAGTGAAAACTGCAGGAACTTCAAACCGGCACTAGGAAACAGACTGAGAATCCAGAGTTAAAGTTTCTCCTGCAACCCGTTCCCTTTGTGCTAGATGAACGAACGTCTGTCCACATGCTCAGTTCTTAGAGATAAGTGTGTGTGAAAGCCGTCCTTCACCTAGCTTGTTGGGAACACAAAGTTCCTTTTCCCTTGCAATCTCCACTCCATACATAAATATGTGGAGGTACTAGATCCAACTCGGTTTTACAGTGAAAACTGCAGGAACTTCAAACCGGCACTAGGAAACAGACTGAGGAACCAGAGTAAAAGTTTCTCCTGCAACCCGTTCCCTTTGTGCTAGATGAACGAACGTTTCTCCACATGCTCAGTTCTGAGAGATAAGTGTGTGGGAAAGCCGTCCTTCACCTAGCTTGTAGGGAACACAAAGTTTCTTTTCACTTGCAAACTCCACTCCATACATATATATGGGGAGGTACTAGCTCCAACTCAGTTTTACAGTGAAAACTGCAGGAACTTCAAACAGGAACTAGGAAACAGACTGAGAATCCAGAGTAAAAGTTTCTCCTGCAACCCGTTCCCTATGTACTAGATGAACGAACGTCTCTCCACAGGCTCAGTTCTGAGAGATAAGTGTGTGTGAAAGCCGTACTTCACCTAGCTTGTTGGGAACACAAAGTTTCTTTTCACTTGCAATCTCCACTCCATACATATATATTGGGAGGTACTAGCTCCAACTCGGTTTTACAGTGAAAACTGCAGGAACTTCAAACCGGCACTAGGAAACAGACTGAGAAACCAGAGCAAAAGTTTCTCCTGCAACCCGTTCCTTTTGTGCTAGATGAACGACCGTCTCTCCACAAGATCAGTTCTGAGAAAAACGTGTGTGTGAATGCCGTCCTTCACCTAGCTTGTTGGGAACACAAAGATTCTTTTCACTTGCAAACTCCACTCCATACATATACATGGGGAAGTACAAGCTCCAACTCGGTTTTACAGTGAAAACTGCAGGAACTTCAAACCGGCTCTAGGAAACAGACTGAGAAACCAGAGTAAAAGTTTCTCCTGCAACCCGTTCCGTTTGTGCTAGATGAACGAACGTCTCTCCACATGCTCAGGTCTGAGAGATAAGTGTGTGGGAAAGCCGTACTTCACCTAGCTTGTAGGGAACACAAAGTTTCTTTTCACTTGCAAACTCCACTCCATACATATATATGGGGAGGTACTAGCTAAAACTCAGTTTTACAGTGAAAACTGCAGGAACTTCAAACAGGAACTAGGAAACAGACTGAGAATCCAGAGTAAAACTTTCTCCTGCAACCCTTTCCCTTTGTGCTAGATGAACGAACGTCTCTCCACATGCTCAGTTCTGAGAGATAAGTATGTGTGAAAGCCGTCCTTCACATAGATTGTTGGGAACACAAAGTTTCTTTTCACTTGCAAATTCCACTCCATACATATATATGGGGAGGTACTAGCTCCAACTCGGTTTTACAGTGAAAACTGCAGGAAATTCAAACCGGCACTAGGAAACAGACTTAGAAACCAGAGTAAAAGTTTCTCCTGCAACCCGTTCCCTTTGTGCTAGAGGAACGAACGTCTCTGCACATGCTCAGTTCTGAGAGATAATTGTGTGTGAAAGCCGTCCTTCACCTAGCTTGTTTGGAACACAAAGTTTCTTTTCACTTGCAAACTCCAATCCATACATATATATGGGATGGTACTAGCTCCAAATCGGTTTTACAGTGAAAACTGCAGGAACTTCAAACCGGCACTAGGAAACAGACTGAGAATCCAGAGTTAAAGTTTCTCCTGCAACCCGTTCCCTTTCTGCTAGATGAACAAACGTCTGTCCACATGCTCAGTTCTTAGAGATAAGTGTGTGTGAAAGCCGTCCTTCACCTAGCTTGTTGGGAACACAAAGTTTCTTTACAATTGCAAACTCCATTCCATACATATATATGGGGAGGTACTAGCTCCAAATCTGTTTTACAGTGAAAAATGCAGGAACTACAAACCGGCACTAGGAAACAGAATGGGAAACCAGAGTAATAATTTCTCCTGCAAACCGTTCCATTTGTGCTAGATGAACGAACGTCTCTCCATATGCTCAGTTCTGAGAAATACGTGTGTGTGAATGCCGTCCTTCAACTAGCTTGTTGGGAACACAAAGTTTCTTTTCACTTGCAAACTCCACTCCATACATATAAATGGGGAGGTACTAGCTCCAACTCGGTTTTACAGTGAAAACTGCAGGAACATCAAACCGGCAGTAGGAAACAGACTGAGAAACCAGAGAAAAAGTTTCTCCTGCAACCCGTTCCCTTTGTGCTAGATGAACGAACGTCTCTCCACATGCTCAGTTCTGAGAGATACTTGTGTGGGAAAGCCGTACTTCACCTAGCTTGTAGGGAACACAAAGTTTCTTTTCACTTGCAAACTCCACTCCATACATATATATTTGGAGGTACTAGCTACAACTCAGTTTTACAGTGAAAACTGCAGGAACTTCAAACAGGAACTAGGAAACAGACTGAGAATCCAGAGTAAAACTTTCTCCTGCAACCCTTTACATTTGTGCTAGATGAACGAACGTCTCTCCACATGCTCAGTTCTGAGAGATAAGTGTGTGTGAAAGCCGTCCTTCACCTAGCTTGTTGGGAACACAAAGTTTCTTTCACTTGCAAATTCCAATCCATACATATATATGGGGAAGTACTAGCTCCAACTCGGTTTTACAGTGAAAACTGCAGGAACTTCAAACCGGCACTAGGAAACAGACTTAGAAACCAGAGTAAAAGTTTCTCCTGCAACCCGTTCCCTTTGTGCTAGATGAAAGAACGTCTCTGCACATGCTCAGTTCTGAGAGATAAGTGTGTGTGAAAGCCGTCCTTCACCTAGATTGTTTGGAACACAAAGTTTCTTTTCACTTGCAAACTCCAATCCATACATATATATGGGATGGTACTAGCTCCAAATCGGTTTTACAGTGAAAACTGCAGGAACTTCAAACCGGCACTAGGAAACAGACTGAGAATCCAGAGTTAAAGTTTCTCCTGCAACCCGTTCCCTTTGTGCTAGATGAACGAACGTCTGTCCACATGCTCAGTTCTTAGAGATAAGTGTGTGTGAAAGCCGTCCTTCACCTAGCTAGTTGGGAACACAAAGTTTCTTTACAATTGCAAACTCCATTCCATACATATATATGGGGAGGTACTAGCTCCAAATCTGTTTTACAGTGAAAAATGCAGGAACTACAAACCGGCACTAGGAAACAGAATGGGAAACCAGAGTAATAATTTCTACTGCAAACCGTTCCATTTGTGCTAGATGAACGAACGTCTCTCCATATGCTCAGTTCTGAGAAATACGTGTGTGTGAATGCCGTCCTTCAACTAGCTTGTTGGGAACACAAAGTTTCTTTTCACTTGCAAACTCCACTCCATACATATATATGGGGAGGTACTAGCTCCAACTCGGTTTTACAGTGAAAACTGCAGGAACTTCAAACCGGCAGTAGGAAACAGACTGAGAAACCAGAGAAAAAGTTCCTCCTGCAAACCGTTCCCTTTGTGCTAGATGAACGAACGTCTCTCCACATGCTCAGTTCTGAGAGATACGTGTGTGGGAAAGCCGTACTTCACCTAGCTTGTAGGGAACACAAAGTTTCTTTTCACTTGCAAACTCCACTCCATATATATATATGGGGAGGTACTAGCTACAACTCAGTTTTACAGTGAATACTGCAGGAACTTTAAACAGGAACTAGGAAACAGACTGAGAATCCAGAGTAAAACTTACTCCTGCAACCCTTTACCTTTGTGCTAGATGAACGAACGTCTCTCCACATGCTCAGTTCTGAGAGATATGTGTGTGTGAAAGCCGTCCTTCACCTAGCTTGTTGGGAACACAAAGTTTCTTTTCACTTGCAAATTCCAATCCATACATATATATGGGGAGGTACTAGCTCCAACTCGGTTTTACAGTGAAAACTGCAGGAACTTCAAACCGGCACTAGGAAACAGACTGAGATACCAGAGTAAAAGTTTCTCCTGCATACCCTTCCATTTGTGCTAGATGAACGAACGTCTCTCAACATGCTCAGTTCTGAGAGATAAGTGTGTGTGAAAGCCGTCCTTCACCTATCTTGTTGGGAACACAAAGTTTCTTTTTACTTGCAAACTCCACTCCAAACTTATATATGGGGTGGTACTAGCTCCTACTCGGTTTTACAGTGAAAACTGCAGGAACTTCAAACCGGCACTAGGAAACAGACTGAGAAACCAGAGTAAAAGTTTCTCCTGCAACCCGTTTCCTTTTCTGCTTGTTGAACGAACGTCTCTCCACATGCTCAGTTCTGAGAGATAAGTGTGTGTGAAAGCCGTCCTTCACCTAGCTTGTTGGGAACACAAAGTTTCTTTTCACTTGCAAACTCCACTCCATACATATATATGGGGAGGTACTAGCTCCAACTCTGTTTTACAGTGCAAACTGCAGGAACTTCAAAACGGCACTAGGAAACAGACTGAGATACCAGAGTAAAAGTTTCTCCAGCATAAAGTTCTTTTGAGCTTGATGAACGAACGTCTCTGCACATGCTCAGTTCTGAGACATAAGTGTGTGTGAAAGCCGTCATTCACCTAGATTGTTATGAACACAAAGTTTCTTTTCACTTGCAAACTCCACTCCATACATATATATGGGGACGTACTAGCTCCAACTCGGTTTTACAGTGCAAACTGCAGGAAATTCAAACGGGCACTAGGAAACAGACTGAGAAACCAGAGTTAAAGTTTCTCCTGCAACCCGTTCCCTTTGTGCTAGATGAGCGAAAGTCTCTGCACATGCTCAGTTCTGAGAGATAAGTTTGTGGGAAAGCCGTCCTTCACCTAGCTTGTTGTTCACACAAAGTTTCTTTTCACTTGCAAACTCCAATCCATACATATATATGGGGAGGTACTAGCACCAAATCCGTTTTACTGTGAAATCTGAAGGAACTTCAAACCGGCACTAGGAAACAGACTGACAAACCAGAGCAAAAGTTACCCCTGCATCCCGTTCAATTTGTTCTAGATGAACGAACGTCCCTCCACATGCTCAGTTCTGAGAGATAAGTGTGTGTGAAAGCCGTCCTTCAACAAGCTTGTTGGGAACACAAAGTTTCTTTTCACTTGCAAACTCCACTCCATACATATATATGGGGTGGTACTACCTCCAACTCGGTTTTACAGTGAAAAGTGCAGGAACTTCAAACCGGAACTAGGAAACAGACTGAGAATCCAGAGTAAAAGTTTCTCCTGCAACCCGTTCCCTTTGTGCTAGATGAACGAACGTATCTGCACATGCTCAGTTCTGAGAGATAAGTGTGTGTGAAAGCCGCCCTTCACGTAGCTTGTTGGGAACACAAAGTTTCTTTTCTCTTGCAAACTCCACTCCATACATATTTATGGTTAGGTACTAGCTCCAAATCGGTTTTACAGTGAAAACTGCAGGAACTTCAAACCGGCACTAGGAAACAGACTGAGATACCAGAGTAAAAGTTTCTCCTGCATCCTCTTCCATTTGTGCTAGATGAACGAACGTCTCTCCACATGCTCAGTTCTGAGAGATAATTGTGTGTGAAAGCCGTCCTTCACCTAGATTGTTGGGAAAACATAGTTTCTTTTCACTTGCAAACCCCGTTCCATACATATATATGGGGAGGTACTAGCTCCAACTCGGTGTTACAGTGCAAACTGCAGGAACTTCAAACCGGCACTAGGAAACAGACTGAGAATCCAGAGTTAAAGTTTCTCCTGCAACCCGTTCCCTTTGTGCTAGATGAACGAACGTCTCTGCACATGCTCAGTTCTGAGAGATAAGTGTGTGTGAAAGCCGTCCTTCACCTAGCTTGTTTGGAACACAAAGTTTCTTTTCACTTGCAAACTCCAATCCATACATATATATGGGATGGTACTAGCTCGAAATCGGTTTTACAGTGAAAACTGCAGGAACTTCAAACCGGCACTAGGAAACAGACTGAGAATCCAGAGTTAAAGTTTCTCCTGCAACCCGTTCCCTTTGTGCTAGATGAACGAACGTCTGTCCACATGCACAGTTCTTAGAGATAAGTGTGTGTGAAAGCCGTACTTCACCTAGCTTGTTGGGAACACAAAGTTTCTTTTCACTTGCAAACTCCACTCCATACATATATATTGGGAGGTACTAGCTCCAACTCGGTTTTACAGTGAAAACTGCAGGAACTTCAAACCGGCACTAGGAAACAGACTGAGAAACCAGAGCAAAAGATTCTCCTGCAACCCGTTCCTTTTGTGCTAGATGAACGACCGTCTCTCCACAAGATCAGTTCTGAGAAAAACGTGTGTGTGAATGCCGTCCTTCACCTAGCTTGTTGGGAACACAAAGTTTCATTTCACTTGCAAACTCCACTCCATACATATATATGGGGAAGTACAAGCTCCAACTCGGTTTTCCAGTGAAAAC
The DNA here is from genome assembly GCF_036321535.1 of Camelus dromedarius. Taxonomy (NCBI): domain Eukaryota; kingdom Metazoa; phylum Chordata; class Mammalia; order Artiodactyla; family Camelidae; genus Camelus; species Camelus dromedarius. The sequence goes on along the minus strand of NC_087441.1, from coordinate 85,891,545 downwards.
TGCAGGAACTTCAAACCGGCACTAGGAAACAGACTGAGAAACCAGAGTAAAAGTTTCTCCTGCAACCCGTTCCGTTTGTGCTAGATGAACGAACGTCTCTCCACATGCTCAGGTCTGAGAGATAAGTGTGTGGGAAAGCCATACTTCACCTAGCTTGTAGGGAACACAAAGTTTCTTTTCACTTGCAAACTCCACTCCATACATATATATGGGGAGGTACTAGCTACAACTCAGTTTTACAGTGAAAACTGCAGGAACTTCAAACAGGAACTAGGGAACAGACTGAGAATCCAGAGTAAAACTTTCTCCTGCAACCCTTTCCCTTTGTGCTAGATGAACGAACATCTCTCCACATGCTCAGTTCTGAGAGATAAGTGTGTGTGAAAGCCGTCCTTCACCTAGATTGTTGGGAACACAAAGTTTCTTTTCACTTGCAAATTCCACTCCATACATATATATGGGGAGGTACTAGCTCCAACTCGGTTTTACAGTGAAAACTGCAGGAACTTCAAACCGGCACTAGGAAACAGACTTAGAAACCAGAGTAAAAGTTTCTCCTGCAACCCGTTCCCTTTGTGCTAGAGGAACGAACGTCTCTGCACATGCTCAGTTCTGAGAGATAAGTGTGTGTGAAAGCCGTCCTTCACCTAGCTTGTTTGGAACACAAAGTTTCTTTTCACTTGCAAACTCCAATCCATACATATATATGGGATGGTACTAGCTCCAAATCGGTTTTACAGTGAAAACTGCAGGAACTTCAAACCGGCACTAGGAAACAGACTGAGAATCCAGAGTTAAAGTTTCTCCTGCAACCCGTTCCCTTTGTGCTAGATGAACGAACGTCTGTCCACATGCTCAGTTCTTAGAGATAAGTGTGTGTGAAAGCCGTCCTTCACCTAGCTTGTTGGGAACACAAAGTTCCTTTTCTCTTGCAATCTCCACTCCATACATAAATATGTGGAGGTACTAGATCCAACTCGGTTTTACAGTGAAAACTGCAGGAACTTCAAACAGGAACTAGGAAACAGACTGAGAATCCAGAGTAAAAGTTTCTACTGCAACCCGTTCCCTATGTACTAGATGAACGAACGTCTCTCCACATGCTCAGTTCTGAGAGATAAGTGTGTGTGAAAGCCGTACTTCACCTAGCTTGTTGGGAACACAAAGTTTCTTTCCACTTGCAAACTCCACTCCATAAATATATATTGGGAGGTACTAGCTCCAACTCGGTTTTACAGTGAAAACTGCAGGAACTTCAAACCGGCACTAGGAAACAGACTGAGAAACCAGAGCAAAAGTTTCTCCTGCAACCCGTTCCTTTTGTGCTACATGAACGACCGTCTCTCCACAAGATCAGTTCTGTGAAAAACGTGTGTGTGAATGCCGTCCTTCACCTAGCTTGTTGGGAACACAAAGTTTCTTTTCACTTGCAAACTCCACTCCATACATATATATGGGGACGTACTAGCTCCAACTCGGTTTTACAGTGCAAACTGCAGGAAATTCAAACGGGCACTAGGAAACAGACTGAGAAACCAGAGTTAAAGTTTCTCCTGCAACCCGTTCCCTTTGTGCTAGATGAGCGAAAGTCTCTGCACATGCTCAGTTCTGAGAGATAAGTTTGTGGGAAAGCCGTCCTTCACCTAGCTTGTTGTTCACACAAAGTTTCTTTTCACTTGCAAACTCCAATCCATACATATATATGGGGAGGTACTAGCACCAAATCCGTTTTACTGTGAAATCTGAAGGAACTTCAAACCGGCACTAGGAAACAGACTGACAAACCAGAGCAAAAGTTACCCCTGCATCCCGTTCAATTTGTTCTAGATGAACGAACGTCCCTCCACATGCTCAGTTCTGAGAGATAAGTGTGTGTGAAAGCCGTCCTTCAACAAGCTTGTTGGGAACACAAAGTTTCTTTTCACTTGCAAACTCCACTCCATACATATATATGGGGTGGTACTACCTCCAACTCGGTTTTACAGTGAAAAGTGCAGGAACTTCAAACCGGAACTAGGAAACAGACTGAGAATCCAGAGTAAAAGTTTCTCCTGCAACCCGTTCCCTTTGTGCTAGATGAACGAACGTATCTGCACATGCTCAGTTCTGAGAGATAAGTGTGTGTGAAAGCCGCCCTTCACGTAGCTTGTTGGGAACACAAAGTTTCTTTTCTCTTGCAAACTCCACTCCATACATATTTATGGGTAGGTACTAGCTCCAAATCGGTTTTACAGTGAAAACTGCAGGAACTTCAAACCGGCACTAGGAAACAGACTGAGATACCAGAGTAAAAGTTTCTCCTGCATCCTCTTCCATTTGTGCTAGATGAACGAACGTCTCTCCACATGCTCAGTTCTGAGAGATAATTGTGTGTGAAAGCCGTCCTTCACCTAGATTGTTGGGAAAACATAGTTTCTTTTCACTTGCAAACCCCGTTCCATACATATATATGGGGAGGTACTAGCTCCAACTCGGTGTTACAGTGCAAACTGCAGGAACTTCAAACCGGCACTAGGAAACAGACTGAGAATCCAGAGTTAAAGTTTCTCCTGCAACCCGTTCCCTTTGTGCTAGATGAACGAACGTCTCTGCACATGCTCAGTTCTGAGAGATAAGTGTGTGTGAAAGCCGTCCTTCACCTAGCTTGTTTGGAACACAAAGTTTCTTTTCACTTGCAAACTCCAATCCATACATATATATGGGATGGTACTAGCTCGAAATCGGTTTTACAGTGAAAACTGCAGGAACTTCAAACCGGCACTAGGAAACAGACTGAGAATCCAGAGTTAAAGTTTCTCCTGCAACCCGTTCCCTTTGTGCTAGATGAACGAACGTCTGTCCACATGCACAGTTCTTAGAGATAAGTGTGTGTGAAAGCCGTACTTCACCTAGCTTGTTGGGAACACAAAGTTTCTTTTCACTTGCAAACTCCACTCCATACATATATATTGGGAGGTACTAGCTCCAACTCGATTTTACAGTGAAAACTGCAGGAACTTCAAACCGGCACTAGGAAACAGACTGAGAAACCAGAGCAAAAGATTCTCCTGCAACCCGTTCCTTTTGTGCTAGATGAACGACCGTCTCTCCACAAGATCAGTTCTGAGAAAAACGTGTGTGTGAATGCCGTCCTTCACCTAGCTTGTTGGGAACACAAAGTTTCATTTCACTTGCAAACTCCACTCCATACATATATATGGGGAAGTACAAGCTCCAACTCGGTTTTCCAGTGAAAACTGCAGGAACTTCAAACCGGCACTAGGAAACAGACTGAGAAACCAGAGTAAAAGTTTCTCCTGCAACCCGTTCCGTTTGTGCTAGATGAACGAACGTCTCTCCACATGCTCAGGTCTGAGAGATAAGTGTGTGGGAAAGCCATACTTCACCTAGCTTGTAGGGAACACAAAGTTTCTTTTCACTTGCAAACTCCACTCCATACATATATATGGGGAGGTACTAGCTACAACTCAGTTTTACAGTGAAAACTGCAGGAACTTCAAACAGGAACTAGGGAACAGACTGAGAATCCAGAGTAAAACTTTCTCCTGCAACCCTTTCCCTTTGTGCTAGATGAACGAACATCTCTCCACATGCTCAGTTCTGAGAGATAAGTGTGTGTGAAAGCCGTCCTTCACCTAGATTGTTGGGAACACAAAGTTTCTTTTCACTTGCAAATTCCACTCCATACATATATATGGGGAGGTACTAGCTCCAACTCGGTTTTACAGTGAAAACTGCAGGAACTTCAAACCGGCACTAGGAAACAGACTTAGAAACCAGAGTAAAAGTTTCTCCTGCAACCCGTTCCCTTTGTGCTAGAGGAACGAACGTCTCTGCACATGCTCAGTTCTGAGAGATAAGTGTGTGTGAAAGCCGTCCTTCACCTAGCTTGTTTGGAACACAAAGTTTCTTTTCACTTGCAAACTCCAATCCATACATATATATGGGATGGTACTAGCTCCAAATCGGTTTTACAGTGAAAACTGCAGGAACTTCAAACCGGCACTAGGAAACAGACTGAGAATCCAGAGTTAAAGTTTCTCCTGCAACCCGTTCCCTTTGTGCTAGTTGAACGAACGTCTGTCCACATGCTCAGTTCTTAGAGATAAGTGTGTGTGAAAGCCGTCCTTCACCTAGCTTGTTGGGAACACAAAGTTCCTTTTCTCTTGCAATCTCCACTCCATACATAAATATGTGGAGGTACTAGATCCAACTCGGTTTTACAGTGAAAACTGCAGGAACTTCAAACAGGAACTAGGAAACAGACTGAGAATCCAGAGTAAAAGTTTCTACTGCAACCCGTTCCCTATGTACTAGATGAACGAACGTCTCTCCACATGCTCAGTTCTGAGAGATAAGTGTGTGTGAAAGCCGTACTTCACCTAGCTTGTTGGGAACACAAAGTTTCTTTCCACTTGCAAACTCCACTCCATAAATATATATTGGGAGGTACTAGCTCCAACTCGGTTTTACAGTGAAAACTGCAGGAACTTCAAACCGGCACTAGGAAACAGACTGAGAAACCAGAGCAAAAGTTTCTCCTGCAACCCGTTCCTTTTGTGCTACATGAACGACCGTCTCTCCACAAGATCAGTTCTGTGAAAAACGTGTGTGTGAATGCCGTCCTTCACCTAGCTTGTTGGGAACACAAAGTTTCTTTTCACTTGCAAACTCCACTCCATACATATATATGGGGAAGTACAAGCTCCAACTCGGTTTTACAGTGAAAACTGCAGGAACTTCAAACCGGCACTAGGAAACAGACTGAGAAACCAGAGTAAAAGTTTCTCCTGCAACCCGTTCTGTTTGTGCTAGATGAACGAACGTCTCTCCACATGCTCAGGTCTGAGAGATAAGTGTGTGGGAAAGCCGTACTTCACCTAGCTTGTAGGGAACACAAAGTTTCTTTTCACTTGCAAACTCCACTCCATACATATATATGGGGAGGTACTAGCTACAACTCAGTTTTACAGTGAAAACTGCAGGAACTTCAAACAGGAACTAGGAAACAGACTGAGAATCCAGAGTAAAACTTTCTCCTGCAACCCTTTACCTTTGTGCTAGATGAACGAACGTCTCTCCACATGCTCAGTTCTGAGAGATAAGTGTGTGTGAAAGCCGTCCTTCACCTAGCTTGTTGGGAACACAAAGTTTCTTTTCACTTGCAAATTCCAATCCATACATATATATGGGGAAGTACTAGCTCCAACTCGGTTTTACAGTGAAAACTGCAGGAACATCAAACCGGCACTAGGAAACAGACTTAGAAACCAGAGTAAAAGTTTCTCCTGCAACCCGTTCCCTTTGTGCTAGATGAAAGAACGTCTCTGCACATGCTCAGTTCTGAGAGATAAGTGTGTGTGAAAGCCGTCCTTCAACTAGCTTGTTTGGAACACAAAGTTTCTTTTCACTTGCAAACTCCAATCCATACATATATATGGGATGGTACTAGCTCCAAATCGGTTTTACAGTGAAAACTGCAGGAACTTCAAACCGGCACTAGGAAACAGACTGAGAATCCAGAGTTAAAGTTTCTCCTGCAACCCGTTCCCTTTGTGCTAGATGAACGAACGTCTGTCCACATGCTCAGTTCTTAGAGATAAGTGTGTGTGAAAGCCGTCCTTCACCTAGCTAGTTGGGAACACAAAGTTTCTTTACAATTGCAAACTCCATTCCATACATATATATGGGGAGGTACTAGCTCCAAATCTGTTTTACAGTGAAAAATGCAGGAACTACAAACCGGCACTAGGAAACAGAATGGGAAACCAGAGTAATAAATTCTCCTGCAAACCGTTCCATTTGTGCTAGATGAACGAACGTCTCTCCATATGCTCAGTTCTGAGAAATACGTGTGTGTGAATGCCGTCCTTCAACTAGCTTGTTGGGAACACAAAGTTTCTTTTCACTTGCAAACTCCACTCCATACATATATATGGGGAGGTACTAGCTCCAACTCGGTTTTACAGTGAAAACTGCAGGAACTTCAAACCGGCAGTAGGAAACAGACTGAGAAACCAGAGAAAAAGTTTCTCCTGCAACCCGTTCCCTTTGTGCTAGATGAACGAACGTCTCTCCACATGCTCAGTTCTGAGAGATACGTGTGTGGGAAAGCCGTACTTCACCTAGCTTGTAGGGAACACAAAGTTTCTTTTCACTTGCAAACTCCACTCCATACATATATATGGGGAGGTACTAGCTACAACTCAGTTTTACAGTGAATACTGCAGGAACTTTAAACAGGAACTAGGAAACAGACTGAGAATCCAGAGTAAAACTTTCTCCTGCAACCCTTTACCTTTGTGCTAGATGACCGAACGTCTCTCCACATGCTCAGTTCTGAGAGATAAGTGTGTGTGAAAGCCGTCCTTCACCTACCTTGTTGGGAACACAAAGTTTCTTTTCACTTGCAAACTCCACTCCATACATATATATGGGGAGGTACTAGCACCAACTCGGTTTCACAGTGAAAATTGCAGGAACTTCAAACCGGCACTAGGAAACAGACTGAGAAACCACAGTAAAAGTTTCTCCTGCAACCCGTTCAATTTGTGCTAGATGAACGAACGTCTCTGCACATGCTAAATTCTGAGAGATAATTGTGTGAAAGCCGTCCTTCACATAGCTTGTTTGGAACACATAGATTCTTTTCACTTGCAAACTCCACTCCATACATATATATGGGGAGGTACAAGCTCCAACTCGGTTTTACAGTGCAAATTGCAGGAACTTCAAACCGGCACTAGGAAACAGACTGAGAAACCAGAGTAAAAGTTTCTCCTGCAACCCGTTCCCTTTGTGCTAGATGAACGAACGTCTGTCCACATGCTCAGTTCTGAGAGATAATTGTGTGTGAAAGCCGTCCTTCACCTAGCTTGTTGGGAACACAAAGTTTCTTTCCAATTGCAAACTCCACTCCATACATATATATGGGGAGGTACTAGCTCCAAGACTTTTTTACAGTGATAACTGCAGGAACTTCAAACCGGCACTAGGAAACAGAATGGGAAACCAGAGAAAATGTTTCTCCTGCAAATCGTTCCCTTTGTGCTAGATGAACGAACTTCTCTCCATATGCTCAGTTCTGAGAGATAAGTGTGTGTGAAATCCGTCCTTAACCTAGCTTGTTGGGAACACAAAGTTTCTTTTCACTTGCAAATTCCACTCCATAAATATATATGGGGAGGTACTAGCTCCAACTCGGTTTTACAGTGAAAACTGCAGGAACTTCAAACCGGCACTAGGAAACAGACTGAGATACAAGAGTAAAAGTTTCTCCTGCAACCCGATCCCTTTGTGCTAGATGAACGAACGTCTCTCCACATGCTAAGTTCTGAGAGATAAGTGTGTGTGTAAGCCGTCCTTCACCTAGCTTGTTGGGAACACAAAGTTTCTTTTCACTTGAAAACTCCACATCATACATATATATGGGGAGGTACAAGCTCCAATTAAATTTTACAGTGAAAACTGCAGGAACTTCAAACCGGCACTAGGAAACAGACTGAGAATCCAGAGTAAAAGTTTCTCCTGCAACCCGTTCCCTTTGTGCTAGATGAACGAACGTTTCTCCACATGCTCAGTTCTGAGAGATAAGTGTGTGGGAAAGCCGTCCTTCACCTAGCTTGTAGGGAACACAAAGTTTCTTTTCACTTTCAAACTCCACTCCATACATATATATGGGGAGGTACTAGCTCCAACTCAGTTTTACAGTGAAAACTGCAGGAACTTCAAACAGGAACTAGGAAACAGACTGAGAATCCAGAGTAAAAGTTTCTCCTGCAACCCGTTCCCTATGTACTAGATGAACGAACGTCTCTCCACATGCTCAGTTCTGAGAGATAAGTGTGTGTGAAAGCCGTACTTCACCTAGCTTGTTGGGAACACAAAGTTTCTTTCCACTTGCAAACTCCACTCCATACATATATATTGGGAGGTACTAGCTCCAACTCGGTTTTACAGTGAAAACTGCAGGAACTTCAAACCGGCAGTAGGAAACAGACTGAGAAACCAGAGCAAAAGTTTCTCCTGCAACCCGTTCCTTTTGTGCTAGATGAACGACCGTCTCTCCACAAGATCAGTTCTGAGAAAAACGTGTGTGTGAATGCCGTCCTTCACCTAGCTTGTTGGGAACACAAAGTTTCTTTTCACTTGCAAACTCCACTCCATACATATATATGGGGAAGTACAAGCTCCAACTCGGTTTTACAGTGAAAACTGCAGGAACTTCAAACCGGCACTAGGAAACAGACTGAGAAACCAGAGTAAAAGTTTCTCCTGCAACCCGTTCCGTTTGTGCTAGATGAACGAACGTCTCTCCACATGCTCAGGTCTGAGAGATAAGTGTGTTGGAAAGCCGTACTTCACCTAGCTTGTAGGGAACACAAAGTTTCTTTTCACTTGCAAACTCCACTCCATACATATATATGGGGAGGTACTAGCTACAACTCAGTTTTACAGTGAAAACTGCAGGTACTTCAAACAGGAACTAGGAAACAGACTGAGAATCCAGAGTAAAACTTTCTCCTGCAACCCTTTACCTTTGTGCTAGATGAACAAACGTCTCTCCACATGCTCAGTTCTGAGAGATAAGTGTGTGTGAAAGCCGTCCTTCACCTAGCTTGTTGGGAACACAAAGTTTCTTTTCACTTGCAAATTCCAATCCATACATATATATGGGGAAGTACTAGCTCCAAATCGGTTTTACAGTGAAAACTGCAGGATCTTCAAACCGGCACTAGGAAACAGACTTAGAAACCAGAGTAAAAGTTTCTCCTGCAACCCGTTCCCTTTGTGCTAGATGAAAGAACGTCTCTGCACATGCTCAGTTCTGAGAGATAAGTGTGTGTGAAAGCCGTCCTTCACCTAGCTTGTTTGGAACACAAAGTTTCTTTTCACTTGCAAACTCCAATCCATACATATATATGGGATGGTACTAGCTCCAAATCGGTTTTACAGTGAAAACTGCAGGAACTTCAAACCGGCACTTGGAAACAGACTGAGAATCCAGAGTTAAAGTTTCTCCTGCAACCCGTTCCCTTTGTGCTAGATGAACGAACGTCTGTCCACATGCTCAGTTCTTAGAGATAAGTGTGTGTGAAAGCCGTCCTTCACCTAGCTAGTTGGGAACACAAAGTTTCTTTACAATTGCAAACTCCATTCCATACATATATATGGGGAGGTACTAGTTCCAAATCTGTTTTACAGTGAAAAATGCAGGAACTACAAACCGGCACTAGGAAACAGAATGGGAAACCAGAGTAATAATTTCTCCTGCAAACCGTTCCATTTGTGCTAGATGAACGAACGTCTCTGCACATGCTAAATTCTGAGAGATAATTGTGTGAAAGCCGTCCTTCACATAGCTTGTTTGGAACACATAGTTTCTTTTCACTTGCAAACTCCACTCCATACATATATATGGGGAAGTACAAGCTCCAACTCGGTTTTACAGTGAAAACTGCAGGAACTTCAAACCGGCACTAGGAAACAGACTGAGAAACCAGAGTAAAAGTTTCTCATGCAACCCGTTCCGTTTGTGCTAGATGAACGAACGTCTTTCCACATGCTCAGGTCTGAGAGATAAGTGTGTGGGAAAGCCGTACTTCAGCTAGCTTGTAGGGAACACAAAGTTTCTTTTCACTTGCAAACTCCACTCCATACATATATATGGGGAGGTACTAGCTACAACTCAGTTTTACAGTGAAAACTGCAGGAAATTCAAACAGGAACTAGGAAACAGACTGAGAATCCAGAGTAAAACTTTCTCCTGCAACCCTTTACCTTTGTGCTAGATGAACGAACGTCTCTCCACATGCTCAGTTCTGAGAGATAAGTGTGTGTGAAAGCCGTCCTTCACCTAGCTTGTTGGGAACACAAAGTTTCTTTTCACTTGCAAATTCCAATCCATACATATATATGGGGAAGTACTAGCTCCAACTCGGTTTTACAGTGAAAACTGCAGGAACTTCAAACCGGCACTAGGAAACAGACTTAGAAACCAGAGTAAAAGTTTCTCCTGCAACCCGTTCCCTTTGGGCTAGAGGAAAGAACGTCTCTGCACATGCTCAGTTCTGAGAGATAAGTGTGTGTGAAAGCCGTCCTTCACCTAGCTTGTTTGGAACACAAAGTTTCTTTTCACTTGCAAACTCCAATCCATACATATATATGGGATGGTAATAGCTCCAAATCGGTTTTACAGTGAAAACTGCAGGAACTTCAAACCGGCACTAGGAAACAGACTGAGAATCCAGAGTTAAAGTTTCTCCTACAACCCGTTCCCTTTGTGCTAGATGAACGAACGTCTGTCCACATGCTCAGTTCTTAGAGATAAGTGTGTGTGAAAGCCGTCCTTCACCTAGCTAGTTGGGAACACAAAGTTTCTTTACAATTGCAAACTCCATTCCATACATATATATGGGGAGGTACTAGCTCCAAATCTGTTTTACAGTGAAAAATGCAGGAACTACAAACCGGCACTAGGAAACAGAATGGGAAACCAGAGTAATAATTTCTCCTGCAAACCGTTCCATTTGTGCTAGATGAACGAACGTCTCTCCATATGCTCAGTTCTGAGAAATACGTGTGTGTGAATGCCGTCCTTCAACTAGCTTGTTGGGAACACAAAGTTTCTTTTCACTTGCAAACTCCACTCCATACATATATATGGGGAGGTACTAGCTCCAACTCGGTTTTACAGTGAAAACTGCAGGAACTTCAAACCGGCAGTAGGTAACAGACTGAGAAACCAGAGAAAAAGTTTCTCCTGCAACCCGTTCCCTTTGTGCTAGATGAACGAACGTCTCTCCACATGCTCAGTTCTGAGAGATACGTGTGTGGGAAAGCCGTACTTCACCTAGCTTGTAGGGAACACAAAGTTTCTTTTCACTTGCAAACTCCACTCCATACATATATATGGGGAGGTACTAGCTACAACTCAGTTTTACAGTGAATACTGCAGGAACTTTAAACAGGAACTAGGAAACAGACTGAGAATCCAGAGTAAAACTTTCTCCTGCAACCCTTTACCTTTGTGCTAGATGAACGAACGTCTCTCCACATGCTCAGTTCTGAGAGATAAGTGTGTGTGAATGCCGTCCTTCACCTACCTTGTTGGGAACACAAAGTTTCTTTTCACTTGCAAACTCCACTCCATACATATATATGGGGAGGTACTAGCACCAACTCGGTTTCACATTGAAAATTGCAGGAACTTCAAACCGGCACTAGGAAACAGACTGAGAAACCACAGTAAAAGTTTCTCCTGCAACCCGTTCAATTTGTGCTAGATGAACGAACGTCTCTGCACATGCTAAATTCTGAGAGATAATTGTGTGAAAGCCGTCCTTCACATAGCTTGTTTGGAACACATAGTTTCTTTTCACTTGCAAACTCCACTCCATACATATATATGGGGAGGTACAAGCTCCAACTCGGTTTTACAGTGCAAATTGCAGGAACTTCAAACCGGCACTAGGAAACAGACTGAGAAACCAGAGTAAAAGTTTCTCCTGCAACCCGTTCCCTTTGTGCTAGATGAACGAACGTCTGTCCACATGCTCAGTTCTGAGAGATAATTGTGTGTGAAAGCCGTCCTTCACCTAGCTTGTTGGGAACACAAAGTTTCTTTCCAATTGCAAACTCCACTCCATACATATATATGGGGAGGTACTAGCTCCAAGACTTTTTTACAGTGATAACTGCAGGAACTTCAAACCGGCACTAGGAAACAGAATGGGAAACCAGAGAAAAAGTTTCTCCTGCAAACCGTTCCCTTTGTGCTAGATGAACGAACTTCTCTCCATTTGCTCAGTTCTGAGAGATAAGTGTGTGTGAAATCCGTCCTTAACCTAGCTTGTTGGGAACACAAAGTTTCTTTTCACTTGCAAACTCCACTCCATAAATATATATGGGGAGGTACTAGCTCCAACTCGGTTTTACAGTGAAAACTGCAGGAACTTCAAACCGGCACTAGGAAACAGACTGAGATACAAGAGTAAAAGTTTCTCCTGCAACCCGATCCCTTTGTGCTAGATGAACGAACGTCTCTCCACATGCTAAGTTCTGAGAGATAAGTGTGTGTGTAAGCCGTCCTTCACCTAGCTTGTTGGGAACACAAAGTTTCTTTTCACTTGAAAACTCCACTTCATACATATATATGGGGAGGTACAAGCTCCAATTAAATTTTACAGTGAAAACTGCAGGAACTTCAAACCGGCACTAGGAAACAGACTGAGAATCCAGAGTAAAATTTACTCCTGCAACCCGTTCCCATTGTGCTAGATGAACGAACGTCTCTCCAAATGCTCAGATCTGAGAGATAAGTGTGTGTGAAAGCCGTACTTCACCTAGCTTGTTGGGAACACTAAGTTTTTTTTCACTTGCAAACTCCACTCCATATATATATATGGGGAGGTAGTAGCTCCAATTCGGTTTTACAGTGCAAACTGCAGGAACTTCAAACCGGCACTAGGAAACAGACTGAGAAACCAGAGTAATAGTTTCTCCAGCAAACAGTTCCCTTTGTGCTAGATGAACGAACGTCTCTCCACATGCTCAGTTCTGAGATATAAGTGTGTGTGAAAGCCGTCCTTCAACTAGCTTGTTGGGAATACAAAGTTTCTATTTACTTGCAAACTCCACTCCATACATATATATGGGGAGGTACTAGCTCCAACTCGGTTTTACAGTGAAAACTGCAGGAACTTCAAACCGGCACTAGGAAACAGACTGAGAATCCAGAGTAAAAGTTTCTCCTGCAACCCGTTCCCTTTGTGCTAGATGAACGAACGTTTCTCCACATGCTCAGTTCTGAGAGATAAGTGTGTGGGAAAGCCGTCCTTCACCTAGCTTGTAGGGAACACAAAGTTTCTTTTCACTTTCAAACTCCACTCCATACATATATATGGGGAGGTACTAGCTCCAACTCAGTTTTACAGTGAAAACTGCAGGAACTTCAAACAGGAACTAGGAAACAGACTGAGAATCCAGAGTAAAAGTTTCTCCTGCAACCCGTTCCCTATGTACTAGATGAACGAACGTCTCTCCACATGCTCAGTTCTGAGAGATAAGTGTGTGTGAAAGCCGTACTTCACCTAGCTTGTTGGGAACACAAAGTTTCTTTCCACTTGCAAAATCCACTCCATACATATATATTGGGAGGTACTAGCTCCAACTCGGTTTTACAGTGAAAACTGCAGGAACTTCAAACTGGCACTAGGAAACAGACTGAGAAACCAGAGCAAAAGTTTCTCCTGCAACCCGTTCCTTTTATGCTAGATGAACGACCGTCTCTCCACAAGATCAGTTCTGAGAAAAACGTGTGTGTGAATGCCGTCCTTCACCTAGCTTGTTGGGAACACAAAGTTTCTTTTCACTTGCAAACTCCACTCCATACATATATATGGGGAAGTACAAGCTCCAACTCGGTTTTACAGTGAAAACTGCAGGAACTTCAAACCGGCACTAGGAAACAGACTGAGAAACCAGAGTAAAAGTTTCTCCTGCAACCCGTTCCGTTTGTGCTAGATGAACGAACGTCTCTCCACATGCTCAGGTCTGAGAGATAAGTGTGTGGGAAAGCCGTACTTCACCTAGCTTGTAGGGAACACAAAGTTTCTTTTCACTTGCAAACTCCAATCCATACATATATATGGGGAGGTACTAGCTACAACTCAGTTTTACAGTGAAAACTGCAGGAAATTCAAACAGGAACTAGGAAACAGACTGAGAATCCAGAGTAAAACTTTCTCCTGCAACCCTTTACCTTTGTGCTAGATGAACGAACGTCTCTCCACATGCTCAGTTCTGAGAGATAAGTGTGTGTGAAAGCCGTCCTTCACCTAGCTTGTTGGGAACACAAAGTTTCTTTTCACTTGCAAATTCCAATCCATACATATATATGGGGAAGTACTAGCTCCAACTCGGTTTTACAGTGAAAACTGCAGGAACTTCAAACCGGCACTAGGAAACAGACATAGAAACCAGAGTAAAAGTTTCTCCTGCAACCCGTTCCCTTTGTGCTAGATGAAAGAACGTCTCTGCACATGCTCAGTTCTGAGAGATAAGTGTGTGTGAAAGCCGTCCTTCACCTAGCTTGTTTGGAACACAAAGTTTCTTTTCACTTGCAAACTCCAATCCATACATATATATGGGATGGTACTAGCTCCAAATCGGTTTTACAGTGAAAACTGCAGGAACTTCAAACCGGCACTAGGAAACAGACTGAGAATCCAGAGTTAAAGTTTCTCCTGCAACCCGTTCCCTTTGTGCTAGATGAACGAACGTCTGTCCACATGCTCAGTTCTTAGAGATAAGTGTGTGTGAAAGCCGTCCTTCACCTAGCTAGTTGGGAACACAAAGTTTCTTTACAATTGCAAACTCCATTCCATACATATATATGGGGAGGTACTAGCTCCAAATCTGTTTTACAGTGAAAAATGCAGGAACTACAAACCGGCACTAGGAAACAGAATGGGAAACCAGAGTAATAATTTCTCCTGCAAACCGTTCCATTTGTGCTAGATGAACGAACGTCTCTCCATATGCTCAGTTCTGAGAAATACGTGTGTGTGAATGCCGTCCTTCAACTAGCTTGTTGGGAACACAAAGTTTCTTTTCACTTGCAAACTCCACTCCATACATATATATGGGGAGGTACTAGCTCCAACTCGGTTTTACAGTGAAAACTGCAGGAACTTCAAACCGGCAGTAGGAAACAGACTGAGAAACCAGAGAAAAAGTTTCTCCTGCAACCCGTTCCCTTTGTGCTAGATGAACGAACGTCTCTCCACATGCTCAGTTCTGAGAGATACGTGTGTGGGAAAGCCGTACTTCACCTAGCTTGTAGGGAACACAAAGTTTCTTTTCACTTGCAAACTCCACTCCATACATATATATGGGGAGGTACTAGCTACAACTCAGTTTTACAGTGAATACTGCAGGAACTTTAAACAGGAACTAGGAAACAGACTGAGAATCCAGAGTAAAACTTTCTCCTGCAACCCTTTACCTTTGTGCTAGATGAACGAACGTCTCTCCACATGCTCAGTTCTGAGAGATAAGTGTGTGTGAATGCCGTCCTTCACCTACCTTGTTGGGAACACAAAGTTTCTTTTCACTTGCAAACTCCACTCCATACATATATATGGGGAGGTACTAGCACCAACTCGGTTTCACAGTGAAAATTGCAGGAACTTCAAACCGGCACTAGGAAACAGACTGAGAAACCACAGTAAAAGTTTCTCCTGCAACCCGTTCAATTTGTGCTAGATGAACGAACGTCTCTGCACATGCTAAATTCTGAGAGATAATTGTGTGAAAGCCGTCCTTCACATAGCTTGTTTGGAACACATAGTTTCTTTTCACTTGCAAACTCCACTCCATACATATATATGGGGAGGTACAAGCTCCAACTCGGTTTTACAGTGCAAATTGCAGGAACTTCAAACAGGCACTAGGAAACAGACTGAGAAACCAGAGTAAAAGTTTCTCCTGCAACCCGTTCCCTTTGTGCTAGATGAACGAACGTCTGTCCACATGCTCAGTTCTGAGAGATAATTGTGTGTGAAAGCCGTCCTTCACCTAGCTTGTTGGGAACACAAAGTTTCTTTCCAATTGCAAACTCCACCCCATACATATATATGGGGAGGTACTAGCTCCAAGACTTTTTTACAGTGATAACTGCAGGAACTTCAAACCGGCACTAGGAAACAGAATGGGAAACCAGAGAAAAAGTTTCTCCTGCAAACCGTTCCCTTTGTGCTAGATGAACGAACTTCTCTCCATATGCTCAGTTCTGAGAGATAAGTGTGTGTGAAATCCGTCCTTAACCTAGCTTGTTGGGAACACAAAGTTTCTTTTCACTTGCAAACTCCACTCCATAAATATATATGGGGAGGTACTAGCTCCAACTCGGTTTTACAGTGAAAACTGCAGGAACTTCAAACCGGCACTAGGAAACAGACTGAGATACAAGAGTAAAAGTTTCTCCTGCAACCCGATCCCTTTGTGCTAGATGAACGAACGTCTCTCCACATGCTAAGTTCTGAGAGATAAGTGTGTGTGTAAGCCGTCCTTCACCTAGCTTGTTGGGAACACAAAGTTTCTTTTCACTTGAAAACTCCACTTCATACATATATATGGGGAGGTACAAGCTCCAATTAAATTTTACAGTGAAAACTGCAGGAACTTCAAACCGGCACTAGGAAACAGACTGAGAATCCAGAGTAAAATTTACTCCTGCAACCCGTTCCCATTGTGCTAGATGAAAGAACGTCTCTCCAAATGCTCAGATCTGAGAGATAAGTGTGTGTGAAAGCCGTACTTCACCTAGCTTGTTGGGAACACTAAGTTTTTTTTCACTTGCAAACTCCACTCCATATATATATATGGGGAGGTAGTAGCTCCAATTCGGTTTTACAGTGCAAACTGCAGGAACTTCAAACCGGCACTAGGAAACAGACTGAGAAACCAGAGTAAAAGTTTCTCCAGCAAACAGTTCCCTTTGTGCTAGATGAACGAACGTCTCTCCACATGCTCAGTTCTGAGATATAAGTGTGTGTGAAAGCCGTCCTTCAACTAGCTTGTTGGGAATACAAAGTTTCTATTTACTTGCAAACTCCACTCCATACATATATATGGGGAGGTACTAGCTCCAACTCGGTTTTACAGTGAAAACTGCAGGAACTTCAAACCGGCACTAGGAAACAGACTGAGAATCCAGAGTAAAAGTTTCTCCTGCAACCCGTTCCCTTTGTGCTAGATGAACGAACGTTTCTCCACATGCTCAGTTCTGAGAGATAAGTGTGTGGGAAAGCCGTCCTTCACCTAGCTTGTAGGGAACACAAAGTTTCTTTTCACTTTCAAACTCCACTCCATACATATATATGGGGAGGTACTAGCTCCAACTCAGTTTTACAGTGAAAACTGCAGGAACTTCAAACAGGAACTAGGAAACAGACTGAGAATCCAGAGTAAAAGTTTCTCCTGCAACCCGTTCCCTATGTACTAGATGAACGAACGTCTCTCCACATGCTAAGTTCTGAGAGATAAGTGTGTGTGAAAGCCGTACTTCACCTAGCTTGTTGGGAACACAAAGTTTCTTTCCACTTGCAAAATCCACTCCATACATATATATTGGGAGGTACTAGCTCCAACTCGGTTTTACAGTGAAAACTGCAGGAACTTCAAACCGGCACTAGGAAACAGACTGAGAAACCAGAGCAAAAGTTTCTCCTGCAACCCGTTCCTTTTGTGCTAGATGAACGACCGTCTCTCCACAAGATCAGTTCTGAGAAAAACGTGTGTGTGAATGCCGTCCTTCACCTAGCTTGTTGGGAACACAAAGTTTCTTTTCACTTGCAAACTCCACTCCATACATATATATGGGGAAGTACAAGCTCCAACTCGGTTTTACAGTGAAAACTGCAGGAACTTCAAACCGGCACTAGGAAACAGACTGAGAAACCAGAGTAAAAGTTTCTCCTGCAACCCATTCCGTTTGTGCTAGATGAACGAACGTCTCTCCACATGCTCAGGTCTGAGAGATAAGTGTGTGGGAAAGCCGTACTTCACCTAGCTTGTAGGGAACACAAAGTTTCTTTTCACTTGCAAACTCCACTCCATACATATATATGGGGAGGTACTAGCTACAACTCAGTTTTACAGTGAAAACTGCAGGAACTTCAAACAGGAACTAGGAAACAGACTGAGAATCCAGAGTAAAACTTTCTCCTGCAACCCTTTACCTTTGTGCTAGATGAACGAACGTCTCTCCACATGCTCAGTTCTGAGAGATAAGTGTGTGTGAAAGCCGTACTTCACCTAGCTTGTTGGGAACACAAAGTTTCTTTTCACTTGCAAATTCCAATCCATACATATATATGGGGAAGTACTAGCTCCAACTCGGTTTTACAGTGAAAACTGCAGGAACTTCAAACCGGCACTAGGAAACAGACATAGAAACCAGAGTAAAAGTTTCTCCTGCAACCCGTTCCCTTTGTGCTAGATGAAAGAACGTCTCTGCACATGCTCAGTTCTGAGAGATAAGTGTGTGTGAAAGCCGTCCTTCACCTAGCTTGTTTGGAACACAAAGTTTCTTTTCACTTGCAAACTCCAATCCATACATATATATGGGATGGTACTAGCTCCAAATCGGTTTTACAGTGAAAACTGCAGGAACTTCAAACCGGCACTAGGAAACAGACTGAGAATCCAGAGTTAAAGTTTCTCCTGCAACCCGTTCCCTTTGTGCTAGATGAACGAACGTCTGTCCACATGCTCAGTTCTTAGAGATAAGTGTGTGTGAAAGCCGTCCTTCACCTAGCTAGTTGGGAACACAAAGTTTCTTTACAATTGCAAACTCCATTCCATACATATATATGGGGAGGTACTAGCTCCAAATCTGTTTTACAGTGAAAAATGCAGGAACTACAAACCGGCACTAGGAAACAGAATGGGAAACCAGAGTAATAATTTCTCCTGCAAACCGTTCCATTTGTGCTAGATGAACGAACGTCTCTCCATATGCTCAGTTCTGAGAAATACGTGTGTGTGAATGCCGTCCTTCAACTAGCTTGTTGGGAACACAAAGTTTCTTTTCACTTGCAAACTCCACTCCATATATATATATGGGGAGGTACTAGCTCCAACTCGGTTTTACAGTGAAAACTGCAGGAACTTCAAACCGGCAGTAGGAAACAGACTGAGAAACCAGAGAAAAAGTTTCTCCTGCAACCCGTTCCCTTTGTGCTAGATGAACGAACGTCTCTCCACATGCTCAGTTCTGAGAGATACGTGTGTGGGAAAGCCGTACATCACCTAGCTTGTAGGGAACACAAAGTTTCTTTTCACTTGCAAACGCCACTCCATACATATATATGGGGAGGTACTAGCTACAACTCAGTTTTACAGTGAATACTGCAGGAACTTTAAACAGGAACTAGGAAACAGACTGAGAATCCAGAGTAAAACTTTCTCCTGCAACCCTTTACCTTTGTGCTAGATGAACGAACGTCTCTCCACATGCTCAGTTCTGAGAGGTAAGTGTGTGTGAAAGCCGTCTTTCACCTACCTTGTTGGGAACACAAAGTTTCTTTTCACTTGCAAACTCCACTCCATACATATATATGGGGAGGTACTAGCACCAACTCGGTTTCACAGTGAAAATTGCAGGAACTTCAAACCGGCACTAGGAAACAGACTGAGAAACCACAGTAAAAGTTTCTCCTGCAACCCGTTCAATTTGTGCTAGATGAACGAACGTCTCTGCACATGCTAAATTCTGAGAGATAATTGTGTGAAAGCCGTCCTTCACATAGCTTGTTTGGAACACATAGATTCTTTTCACTTGCAAACTCCACTCCATACATATATATGGGGAGGCACTAGCTCCAACTCGGTTTTACAGTGCAAATTGCAGGAACTTCAAACCGGCACTAGGAAACAGACTGAGAAACCAGAGTAAAAGTTTCTCCTGCAACCCGTTCCCTTTGTGCTAGATGAACGAACGTCTGTCCACATGCTCAGTTCTGAGAGATAATTGTGTGTGAAAGCCGTCCTTCACCTAGCTTGTTGGGAACACAAAGTTTCTTTCCAATTGCAAACTCCACTCCATACATATATATGGGAAGGTACTAGCTCCAAGACTTTTTTACAGTGATAACTGCAGGAACTTCAAGCCGGCACTAGGAAACAGACTGAGAATCCAGAGTAAAAGTTTCTCCTGCAACCCGTTCCCTTTGTGCTAGATGAACGAACGTCTCTCCACATGCTCAGTTCTGAGATATAAGTGTGTGGGAAAGCCGTCCTTCACCTAGCTTGTTGGGAACACAAAGTTTCTTTTCACTTGCAAACTCCACTCCATACTTATATATGGGGAGGTAGTAGCTCCAAATCGGTTTTACAGTGAAAACTGCAGGAACTTCAAACCGGCACTAGGAAACAGACTGAGAAACCAGAGAAGTAGTTTATCCTTCAACCCGTTCCCTTTGTGCTAGATGAACGAACGTGTGTCCACATGCTCAGTTCTGAGAGATAAGTGTGTGTGAAAGCCGTCCTTCACCTAGCTTGTTGGGAACACAAAGTTTCTTTCCAATTGCAAACTCCACTCTATACATATATATGGGGAGGTACTAGCTCCAAGTCTTTTTTACAGTGAAAACTGCAGGAACTTCAAACCGGCACTAGGAAACAGAATGGTAAACAAGAGAAATAGTTTCTCCTGCAAACCGTTCCCTTTGTGCTAGATGAACGAACGTCTCTCCATATGCTCAGTTCTGAGAGATAAGTGTGTGTGAAAACCGTCCTTCACCTAGCTTCTTGGGATCACAAAGTTTCTTTTAACTTGCAAACTCCACTTCATAAATTTATATGGGGAGGTACCAGCTCCAGGTCGGTTTTACAGTGAAAACTGCAGGAACTTCAAACCGGCACTAGGAAACAGACTGCAAATCCAGAGAAAAAGTTTCTCCTGCAACAACTTCCCTTTGTGCTAGATGAACGAACGTCTCTCCACATGCTCATTTCTGAGAGATAAGTGTGTGTGAAAGCCGTCCTTCACCTAGCTTGTTGGGAACACAAAGTTTCTTTTCACTTGCCAACTCCATACCATACATATATATGGGGAGGTTCTAGCTGCAACTCGGTTTTACAGTGAAAACTGCAGGAACTACAAACCGGCACTAGGAAACAGACTGAGAAACCAGAGTAAAGTTTCCCCTGCAAACCGTTCCATTTGTGCTAGAGTAACGAACGTCTCTCCACATGCTCAGTTCTGAGAGATAAGTGTGTGTGAAAGCCGTCCTACAACAAGCTTGTTGGGAACACAAAGTTTCTTTTTATTTTCAAACTCCACTCCATACATATAAATGGGGAGGTACTAGCTCCAACTCGGTTTTACAGTGAAAACTTCAGGAACTTCAAACCGGCACTAGGAAACAGACTGAGAAACAAGAGTAAAAGTTTCTCCTGCAACCCGTTCCCTTTGTGCTACATGAACGAACGTCTCTCCACATACTCAGTTCTGAGAGATATGTGTGTGTGAAAGCCGTCCTTCACCTAACTTGTTGGGAACACAAAGTTTCTTTTCACTTTCAAACTCCACTCCATACATATATATGGGGAGGTACTAGCTCCAACTCGATTTTACACTGCAAACTTCAGGAACTTCAAACCGGCACTAGGAAACAGACTTAGAAACCAGAGTAAATGTTTCTCCTGCAACCCGTTTCCTTTGTGCTAGATGAACGAACGTCTCTCCACATGCTCGGTTCTGAGAGATAAGTGTGTGTGAAAGCCGTCCTTCACCTAGCTTGTTGGGAACACAAAGTTTCTTTTCACTTGCAAACTCCACTCCATACATATATATGGGGAAGTACTAGCTCCAACTCGGTTTTACAGTGAAAACTGCAGGAACTTCAAACCGGCACTAGGAAGCAGACTGAGAAACCAGAGTAAAAGTTTCCCCTGCAAACCTTTCCCTTTGTGCTGGATGAACGAACGTCTCTGCACATGCTAAATTCTGAGAGATAATTGTGTGTGAAAGCCGTCCTTCACCTAGCTTGTTTGGAACACATAGTTTCTTTTCACTTGCAAATTCCACTCCATACATATATATGGGGAGGTACTAGCTCCAACTCGGTTTTACAGTGCAAACTGCAGGAACTTCAAACCGGCACTGGGAAACAGACTGAGAAACCAGAGTAAAAGTTTCTCCTGCAACCAGTTCCCTTTGTGCTAGATGAACGAAAGTCTCTAGACATGCTCAGTTCTGAGAGATAAGTGTGTGTGAAAGCCGTCCTTCACCTAGCTTGTTGGGAACACAAAGTTTCTTTCCAATTGCAAACTCCACTCCATAAATACATATGGGAAGGTACTAGCTCCAAAACTCTTTTACAGTGAAAACTGCAGGAACTTCAAACCGGCACAAGGAAACAGAATGGGAAACCAGAGAAATAGTTTCTCCTGCAAACCGTTCCCTTTGTGCTAGATGAAAGAACGTCTCTCCATATGCTCAGTTCTGAGAGATAAGTGTGTGTGAAAGCCGTCCTTCACCTGGCTTGTTGGGAACACAAAGTTTCTTTTCACTTTCAAACTCCACTCCATACATATATATGGGGAGGTACTAGCTCCAACTCGATTTTACAGTGCAAACTTCAGGAACTTCAAACCGGCACTAGGAAACAGACTTAGAAACCAGAGTAAATGTTTCTCCTGCAACCCGTTTCCTTTGTGCTAGATGAACAAACGTCTCTCCACATGCTCAGTTCAGAGAGATAAGTGTGTGTGAAAGCCGTCCTTCACCTAGCTTGTTGGGAACACAAAGTTTCTTTTCACTTGCAAACTCCACTCCATACATATATATGGGGAAGTACTAGCTCCAACTCGGTTTTACAGTGAAAACTGCAGGAACTTCAAACCGGCACTAGGAAGAAGACTGAGAAACCAGAGTAAAAGTTTCTCCTGCAAACAGTTCCCTTTGTGCTGGATGAACGAACGTCTCTGCACATGCTAAATTCTGAGAGATAATTGTGTGTGAAAGCCGTCCTTCACCTAGCTTGTTTGGAAAACATAGTTTCTTTTCACTTGCAAACTCCACTCCATACATAAATATGGGGAGGTACTAGCTCCAACTGGGTTTTACAGTGCAAACTGCAGGAACTTCAAACCGGCACCAGGAAACAGACTGAGAAACCAGAGTAAAAGTTTCTCCTGCAACCCGTTCCCTTTGTGCTAGATGAACGAACGTCTGTCCACATCCTCAGTTCTGAGAGATAAGTGTGTGTGAAAGCCGTCCTTCACCTAGCTTGTTGGGAACACAAAGTTTCTTTCCAATTTCAAACTCCACTCCATACATATATATGGGGAGGTACTAGCTCCAAGACTATTGTACAGTGATAACTGCAGGAACTTCAAACCGGCACTAGGAAACAGAATGGGAAACAAGAGAAAAAGTTTCTCCTGCAAACAGTTCCCTTTGTGCTAGATGAACGAACTTCTCTCCATATGCTCAGTTCTGAGAGATAAGTGTGTGTGAAATCCGTCCTTAACCTAGCTTGTTGGGAACACAGTTTCTTTTCACTTGCAAACTCCACTCCATAAATATATATGGGGAGGTACTAGCTCCAACTCGGTTTTACAGTGCAAACTGCAGGAACTTCAAACCGGCACTAGGAAACATACTGAGATACAAGAGTAAAAGTTTCTCCTGCAACCCGATCCCTTTGTGCTAGATGAACGAACGTCTCTCCACATGCTAATTTCTGAGAGATAAGTGTGTGTGTAAGCCGTCCTTCACCTAGCTTGTTGGGAACACAAAGTTTCTTTTCACTTGCCAACTCCAATTCATACATATATATGGGGAGGTACAAGCTCCAATTAAGTTTTACAGTGAAAACTGCAGGAACTTCAAACCGGCACTAGGAAACAGACTGAGAATCCAGAGTAAAATTTACTCCTGCAAACCGTTCCCATTGTGCTAGATGAACGAACGTCTCTCCACATGCTCAGATCTGAGAGATAAGTGTGTGTGAAAGCCGTACTTCACCTAGCTTGTTGGGAACACAAAGTTTCTTTTCACTTGCAAACTCCACTCCATATATATATATGGGGAGGTAGTAGCTCCAACTCGGTTTTACAGTGCAAACTGCAGGAACTTCAAACCGGCACTAGGAAACAGACTGAGAAACCAGAGTAAAAGTTTCTCCAGCAAACAGTTCCCTTTGTGCTAGATGAACGAAAGTCTCTCCACATGCTCAGTTCTGAGATATAAGTGTGTGTGAAAGCCGTCCTTCAACTAGCTTGTTGGGAATACAAAGTTTCTATTTACTTGCAAACTCCACTCCATACATATATATGGGGAGGTACTAGCTCCAACTCGGTTTTACAGTGAAAACTGCAGGAACTTCAAACCGGCACTAGGAAACAGACTGAGAATCCAGAGTAAAAGTTTCTCCTGCAACGCGTTCCCTTTGTGGTAGATGAACAAACGTCTCTCCACATGCTCATGTCTGAGATATAAGTGTGTGGGAAAGCCGTACTTCACCTAGCTTGTTGGGAAAACAAAGTTTCTTTTCAGTTGCAAATTCCACTTAATACAGATATATGGGGAGGTACTAGCTCCAACTCGGTTTTACAGTGAAAACTGCAGGAACTTCAAACCGGCACTAGGAAACAGACTGAGAAACCAGAGTAAACATTTCTCCTGCAACCCGTTCCCTTTGTGCTAGATGAACGAACGTCTGTCCACATGCTCTGTTCTGAGAGATAAGTGTGTGTGAAAGCCGTCCTTCACCTAGCTTGTTGGGAACACAAAGTATCTTTCCAATTGCAATCTCCAATCCATACATATATATGGGGAGATACTAGCTCCAAGACTGTTTTACAGTGAAAACTGCAGGAACTTCAAACCGTCACAAGGAAACAGAATGGGAAACCAGAGAAATAGTTTCTCCTGCAAACCGTTCCCTTTGTGCTAGATGAAAGAACGTCTCTCCATATGCTCAGTTCTGAGAGATAAGTGTGTGTGAAAACCGTCCTTCACCTAGCTTGTTGGGAACACAAAGTTTCTTTTCACTTGCAAACTCCACTCCATACATATATATGGGGGGGTACTAGCTCCAACTCGGTTTTACAGTGAAAACTGCAGGAACTTCAAACCGGCACTAGGAAACAGGCTGAGATACCAGAGTAAAAGTTTCTAATGCAACACGATCCATTTGTGCTAGATGAACGAACGTCTCTCCACATGCTCAGTTCTGAGAGATAAGTCTGTGTGAAAGCCGTGCTTCACCTAGCTTGTTGGGAACACAAAGTTTCTTTTCACTTGCAAACTCCACTTCATACATTTATATGGGGAGGTACCAGCTCCAAGTCTGTTTTACAGTGAAAACTGCAGGAACTTCAAACCGGCACTAGGAAACAGACTGAGAATCCATAGTAAAAGTTTCTCCTGCAACCCGTTCCCTTTGTGCTAGATGAACGAACGTCTCTCCACATGCTCAGTTCTGAGAGATAAGTGTGTGTGAAAGCCGTCCTTCACCTAGCTTGTTGGGAACACAAAGTTTCTTTTCTCTTGCAAACTCCACTCCATACATATATATGGGGAGGAACTAGCTCCAACTCGGTTTTACAGTGAAAACTGCAGGAACTTCAAACCGGCACTAGGAAACAGACTGAGAACCCAGAGTAAAAGTTACTCCTGCAACCCGTTCGCTTTGTGCTAGATGAACGAACGTCTCTCCACATGCTCAGTTCTGAGAGATAAGTGTGTGTGAAAGCCGTCCTTCACCTAGCTTGTTGGGAACACAAAGTTTCTTTTTACTTGCAAACTCCACTCCATACATATATATGGGGATGTACTAGCTCCTACTCGGTTTTACAGTGAAAACTGCAGGAATTTCAAACCGGCACTAGGAAACAGAATGAGAACCCAGAGTAAAAGTTTCTCCTGCAAACCGTTCCCTTTGTGCTAGATGAACGAACGTCTCTCCACATGCTCAGTTCTGAGAGATAAGTGTGTGTGAAAGCCGTCCTTCACATAGCTTGTTGGGAACACAAAGTTTCTTTTCACTTGCAAACTCCACTCCATACTTATATATGGGGAGGTACTAGCTCCATCTCGGTTTTACAATGAAAACTGCAGGAACTTCAAACCGGCACTAGGAAACAGACTGACAAACCAGAGTAATAGTTTCTCCTGCAACCCGTTCCCTTTTTGCTAGATGAACGAACGTCTCTCCACATGCTCAGTTCTGAGAGATAATTGTGTGGGAAAGCCGTCCTTCACCTAGCTTGTTGGGAACACAAACTTTCTTTCCAATTGCAAACTCCACTCTATACATATATATGGGGAGGTACTAGCTCCAAGTCTTTTTTACAGTGAAAACTGCAGGAACTTCAAACCGGCACTAGGAAACAGAATGGTAAACCAGAGAAATAGTTTCTCCTGCAAACCGTTCCCTTTGTGCTAGATGAACGAACGTCTCTCCATATGCTCAGTTCTGAGAGATAAGTGTATGTGAAAGCCGTCCTTCACATAGCTCGTTGGGAACACAAAGTTCCTTTTTACTTTCAAACTCCACTCCATACATATATATGGGGAAGTACTAACTCCAACTCGGTTTTCCAGTGAAAACTGCAGGAACTTCAAACCGGCACTAGGAAACAGACTGAGAACACAGAGTAAACGTTTCTCCTGCAACCCGTTCCCTTTGTGCTAGATGAACGAACGTCTCTCCACATGCTCAGTTTAGAGAGATAAGTGTGTGTGAAAGCCGTCCTTCACATAGCTTTTTGGGAACACAAAGTTTCTTTTCACTTGCAAACTCCACTCCATACTTATATATGGGGAGGTACTAGCTCCAACTCGGTTTTACAGTGAAAACTGCAGGAACTTCAAACCGGCACTAGGAAACAGACTGACAAACCAGAGTAAAAGTTTCTCCTGCAACCCGTTCACTTTTTGCTAGATGAACGAACGTCTCTCCACATCCTCAGTTCTGAGAGATAATTGTGTGGGAAAGCCGTCCTTCAACTAGCTTGTTGGGAACACAAAGTTTCTTTTCACTTGCAAACTCCATTCCATACATATACATGTGGAGGTACTAGCTCCAACTCGGTTTTACGGTGAAAACTGCAGGAACTTCAAACCGGAACTAGGAAACAGACTGAGAATCCAGAGTAAAAGTTTCCCCTGCAACCCGTTCCTTTTGTGCTAGAGGAACGAAAGTCTCTCCACATGCTCAGTTCTGAGAGAGAAATGAGTGTGAAAGCCGTCCTTCACCTAGATTGTTGGGAACACAAAGTTTCTTTTCAATTGCAAACTCCATTCCATACATATACATGGGGAGGTACTAGCTCCAACTCGGTTTTACAGTGAAAACTGCAGGAACTTCAAGCCGGCACTAGGAAACAGACTGAGAATCCAGAGTAAAAGTTTCTCCTGCAAACCGTTCCCTTTGTGCTAGATGAACGAACGTCTCTCCACATGCTCAGTTCTGAGATATAAGTGTGTGGGAAAGCCGTCCTTCACCTAGCTTGTTGGGAACACAAAGTTTCTTTTCACTTGCAAACTCCACTCCATACTTATATATGGGGAGGTACTAGCTCCAAATCGGTTTTACAGTGAAAACTGCAGGAACTTCAAACCGGCACTAGGAAACAGACTGAGAAACCAGAGTAAACATTTCTCCTGCAACCCGTTCCCTTTGTGCTAGATGAACGAACGTCTGTCCACATGCTCAGTTCTGAGAGATAAGTGTGTGTGAAAGCCGTCCTTCACCTAGCTTGTTGGGAACACAAAGTTTCTTTCCAATTGCAAAATCCACTCTATACATATATATGGGGAGGTACAAGCTCCAAGCCTTTTTTACAGTGAAAACTGCAGGCACTTCAAACCGGCACTAGGAAACAGAATGGTAAACCAGAGAAATAGTTTCTCCTGCAAACCGTTCCCTTTGTGCTAGATGAACGAACGTCTCTCCATATGCTCAGTTCTGAGAGATAAGTGTATGTGAAAGCCGTCCTTCACCTAGATCGTTGGGAACACAAAGTTCCTTTTGACTTTCAAACTCCACTCCATACATATATATGGGGAGGTACTAGCTCCAACTCGGTTTTACAGTGAAAACTGCAGGAACTTCAAACCGTCACTAGGAAACAGACTGAGAACCCAGAGTAAACGTTTCTCCTGCAACCCGTTCCCTTTGTGCTAGATGAACGAACGTCTCTCCACATGCTCAGTTCTGAGAGATAAGTGTGTGTGAAAGCCGTTCTTCACCTAGCTTATTGGGAACACAAAGTTTCTTTTTACTTGCAAACTCCACTCCATACATATATATGGGGATGTACTAGCTCCTACTCGGTTTTACAGTGAAAACTGCAGGAACTTCAAACCGGCACTAGGAAACAGAATGAGAACCCAGAGTAAAAGTTTCTTCTGCAAACCGTTCCCTTTGTGCTAGATGAACGAACGTCTCTCCACATGCTCAGTTCTGAGAGATAAGTGTGTGTGAAAGCCGTCCTTCACATATCTTGTTGGGAACACAAAGTTTCTTTTCACTTGCAAACTCCACTCCATACTTATATATGGGGAGGTACTAGCTCCAACTCGGTTTTACAGTGAAAACTGCAGGAACTTCAAACCGGCACTAGGAAACAGACTGAGAATCCAGAGTAAAAGTTTCCCCTGCAACCCGTTCCCTTTGTGCTAGATGAACGAACGTGTGTCCACATGCTCAGTTCTGAGAGATAATTGTGTGTGAAAGCCGTCCTTCACCTAGCTTGTTGGGAACACAAAGTTTCTTTCCAATTGCAAACTCCACTCTATACATATATATGGGGAGGTACTAGCTCCAAGTCTTTTTTACAGTGAAAACTGCAGGAACTTCAAACCGGCACTAGGAAACAGAATGGTAAACAAGAGAAATAGTTTCTCCTGCAAACCGTTCCCTTTGTGCTAGATGAACGAACGTCTCTCCATATGCTCAGTTCTGAGAGATAAGTGTGTGTGAAAGCCGTCCTACAACAATCTTGTTGGGAACACAAAGTTTCTTTTTACTTTCAAACTCCACTCCATACATATAAATGGGGAGGTACTAGCTCCAACTCGGTTTTACAGTGAAAACTGCAGGAAATTCAACCCGGCACTAGGACACAGACTGAGAAACCAGAGTAAAAATTTCACCTGCAACCGGTTCCCATTGTGATAGATGAACGAACGTCTCTCCACATGCTCAGTTATGAGAGATTCGTGTGTGTGAAAGCCGTCCTTCACCTAGCTTGTTGGGAGCACAAAGTTTCTTTTTACTTGCAAATTCCACTCCATATATATATATGGGGATGTAGTAGCTCCTACTCGGTTTTACAGTGAAAACTGCAGGAACGTCAAACCGGCACTAGGAAACAGAATGAGAACCCAGAGTAAAAGTTTCTCATGCAAACCGTTCACATTGTGCTAGATGAACGAACGTCTCTCCACATTCTCAGTTCTGAGAGCTAAGTGTGTGTGAAAGCCGTCCTTCACATAGCTTGTTGGGAACACAAAGTTTCTTTTCACTTGCAAACTCCACTCCATACATATATATGGGGAGGTACTAGCTCCAACTCGGTTTTACAGTGAAAACTGCAGGAACTTCAAACAGGCACTAGGAAACAGACTGAGAAAACAGAGTAAAATTTCTACTGCAAACCGTTCCCTTTGTGCTAGATGAACGAACGTCTCTCCACATGCTCAGTTCTGAGAGATAAGTGTGTGTGAAAGCCGTCCTTCACCTAGCTTGTTGGGAACACAAAGTTTCTTTTCACTTGCAAACTCCATTCCATACATATGCATGGGGAGGTACTAGCTCCAACTCGATTTTACAGTGAAAACTGCAGGAAATTCAACCCGGCACTAGGACACAGACTGAGAAACCAGAGTAAAAATTTCACCTGCAACCGGTTCCCTTTGTGCTAGATGAACGAACGTCTCTCCACATGCTCAGTTCTGAGAGATTCGTGTGTGGGAAAGCCGTACTTCACCTAGCTTGTTGGGAACACAAAGTTTCTTTTCACATGCAAACTGCACTCCATACATATATATGGGGAGGTACTAGTTCCCACTCTGTTTTACAGTGCAAACTTCAGGAACTTCAAACCGGCACTAGGAAACAGACTTAGAAACCAGAGTAAATGTTTCTCCTGCAACCCGTTTCCTTTGTGCTAGATGAACGAACGTCTCTCCACATGCTCAGTTCTGAAAGATAAGTGTGTGTGAAAGCCGTCCTTCACCTAGCTTGTTGGGAACACAAAGTTTCTTTTCACTTGCAAACTCCACTCCATACATATATATGGGGAATTACTAGCTCCAACTCGGTTTTACAGTGAAAACTGCAGGAACTTCAAACCGGCACTAGGAAGCAGACTGAGAAACCAGAGTAAAAGTTTTTCCTGCAAACCGTTCCCTTTGTGCTGGATGAACGAACGTCTCTGCACATGCTCAGTTCTCAGAGATAAACGTGTGTGAATGCCGTCCTTCAACTAGCTTGTTTGGAACACAAAGTTTCTTTTCACATGCAAACTCCAATCCATACATATATATTTGGAGGTTCTTGCTCCAACTCGGTTTTACAGTGAAAACTGTAGGAACTTCAAACCGGCACTAGGAAACAGACTGAGAAACCAGAGTAAATGTTTCTCCTGCAACCCGTTCCCTTTGTGCTAGATGAACGAACGTCTCTGCACATGCTCAGTTCTGAGAGATAAGTGTGTGTGAAAGCCGTCCTTCACCTAGCTTTTTGGGAACACAAAGTTTCTTTTCACTTGCAAACTCCACTCCATACATATATATGGGTAGGTACTAGCTCCAAATCGATTTTACAGTGAAAACTGCAGGAACTTCAAACCGGCACTAGGAAACAGACTGAGAAACCAGAGTAAAAGTTTCTCATGCAACCCGTTCCCTTGTGCTAGATGAATGAACGTCAATCCAGATGCTCATTGCTGAGAGATAATTGTGTGTGAAAGCCGTCCTTAAACTAGCTTTTTCGGAACACAAAGTTTCTTTTCACTTGCAAACAACACTCCATACATATATATGGGGAGGTACTAGCTCCAACTCGGTTTTACAGTGCATACTGCAGGAACTTCAAACCGGCACTAGGAAACAGACTGAGAAACCACAGAAATTGTTTATCCTGCAAACAGTTCCCTTTGTGCTAGATGAACGAACGTCTCTCCACATGCTCAGTTCTGAGAGATAAGTTTGTGGGAAAGCCGTCCTTCACCTAGCTTGTTGGGAACACAAAGTTTCTTTCCAATTGCCAACTCCACTCCATACATATATATGGGATGTACTAGCTCCAACACGGTTTTACAGTGAAAACTGCAGGAACTTCAAACCGGCACTAGGAAACAGCATGAGAAATCAGAGTAAAAGTTTCTCCTGCAACCCGAACCCTTTGGGCTAGATGAACGAACGTCTCTCCACATGCTCAGTTCTGAGAAATAATTGTGTTTGAAAGCCGTCCTTCACATAGCTTGTTGGGAACACAAAGTTTCTTTTTACTTGAAAACTCCACTCCATACATATATACGGGGAGGTATTAAATCCAAATCTGTTTTACAGTGCAAACTGCAGGATCTTCAAACCGGCACTAGGAAACAGAATGAGAACCCAGAGTAAAAGTTTCTCCTGCAACCCGTTCCCTTTGTGCTAGATGAACGAACGTCTCTGCACATGCTCAGTTCTGAGAGATAAGTGTGTGTGAAAGCCGTCCTTCACCTAGCTTGTTTGGAACACAAAGTTTCTTTTCACTTGCAAACTCCACTCCATACATATATATGGGGAGGTACTAGCTCCAACTCCGATTTACAGTGAAAACTGCAGGAACTTCAAACCGGCACTAGGAAACAGACTGAGAAACCAGAGTAAAAGTTTCTCCTGCAACCCGTTCCCTTTGTGCTAGATGAACGAAAGTCTCTCCACATGCTCAGTTCTGAGATATAAGTGTGTGGGAAAGCCGTTCTTCACCTAGCTTGTTGGGAACACAAAGTTTCTTTTCATTTGCAAACTCCACTCCATACATATATATGGTCAGGTACAAGCTCCAACTCGGTTTTACAGTGAAAACTGCAGGAACTTCAAACCGGCACTAGGAAACAGACTGAGAAACCAGAGTAAAAGTTTCTCCTTGAACCCGTTCCCTTTGTGCTAGATGAACGAACGTCTCTGCACATGCTCAGTTCTGAGGGATTAGTGTGTGTGAAAGCCGTCCTTCACATAGCTGTTTGGGAACACAAAGTTTCTTTTCACTTGCAAATTCCAATCCATACATATATATGGGGAAGTACTAGCTCCAACTGTGTTTTACAGTGAAAATTGCAGGAACTTCAAACTGGCACTAGGAAACAGACTCAGAAACCAGAGTAAAAGTTTCTCCTGCATCCCGTTCCCTTGTGCTAGATGAATGAACGTCAATCCACATGCTCATTGCTGAGAGATAAGTGTGTGTGAAAGCCGTACTTCACTTAGCTTCTTGGGAACACAAAGTTTCTTTTCACTTGCATTCTCCACTCCATACATATATATGGGTAGGTACTAGCTCCAACTCGGTTTTACAGTGAAAACTGCAGGAACTTCAAACCGGCACTAGGAAACAGACTGAGAAACCACAGTAAAAGTTTCTCCTGCAACCCGTTCCCTTTGTGGTTGATGAACGAACGTCTCTCCACATGCTCAGTTCTGAGAGATAATTGTGTGTGAAAGCCGTCCTTCAACTCGCTTGTTGGGAACACAAAGTTTCTTTTCACTTGCAAACTCCACTCCATACATATATATGGGGAGGTACTAGCTCCAACTCGGTTTTACAGTGAAAACTGCAGGAACTTCAAACCGGCACTAGGAAACAGACTGAGAAACCAGAGTAAAAGTTTCTCCTGCAACCAGTTCCCTTTGAGCTAGATGAACGAATGTCTCTCCACATGCTATGTTCGGAGAGATTAGTGTGTGTGAAAGCCGTCCTTCACATAGCTTGTTGGGACCACAAAGTTTCTTTTCACATGCAAACTCCAATCCATACATATATATGGGGAGGTACTTGTTCCAACTCGGTTTTACAGTGAAAACTGCAGGAACTTCAAACCGGCACTAGGAAACAGACTGAGAAACCAGAGTAAATGTTTCTCCTGCAAACCGTTCCCTTTGTGCTAGATGAACGAACGTCTCTCCACATGCTCAGTTCTGAGAGATAAGTGTGTGTGAAAGCCGTACTTCACCTAGCTTTTTGGGAACACAAAGTTTCTTTTCACTTGCAAACACCACTCCATACATATATATGGGGAGGTACAGGCTCCATCTCAATTTTACAGTGAAAACTGCAGGAAATTCAAACCGGCACTAGGAAACAGACTGAGAAACCAGAGTAAAAGTTTCTCCTGCAACCCGTTCCCTTGTGCTAGATGAATGAACGTCAATCCACATGCTCATTGCTGAGAGATAAGTGTGTGTGAAAGCCGTCCTTCACCTAGCTTGTTGGGAACACAAAGGTTCTATTCAATTGCAAACTCCACTCCATACATATATATGGGGAGGTACTAGTTCCAATTCGGTTTTACAGTGCAAACTGCAGGAACTTCAAACCGGCACTAGGAAACAGACTGAGAAACCAGAGTAAAAGATTCTCCTGCATCCAGTTCCGTTTGTGCTAGATGAACGAATGTCTCTCCACATGCTCAGTTCTGAGAGATAAGTGTGTATGAAAGCCGTCCTTCACCTAGCTTGTTGGGAACACAAAGTTTCTTTTCATTTGCAAACTCCAATCCATACATATATATGGTGAGGTACAAGCTCCAACTCGGTTTTACAGTGAAAACTGCAGGAACTTCAAACCGGCACTAGGAAACAGACTGAGAAACCAGAGTAAAAGTTTCTCCTTGAACCCGTTCATTTTGTGCTAGATGAACGAACGTCTCTGCACATGCTCAGTTCTGAGGGATAAGTGTGTGTGAAAGCCGTCCTTCACCTAGCTGTTTGGGAACACAAAGTTTCTTTTCACTTGCAAATTCCAATCCATACATATATATGGGGAAGTACTAGCTCCAACTCTGTTTTACAGTGAAAATTGCAGGAACTTCAAACTGGCACTAGGAAACAGACTGAGAAACCAGAGTAAATGTTTCTCCTGCATCCCGTTCCCTTGTGCTAGATGAATGAATGTCAATCCTCATGCTCATTG
Organism: Camelus dromedarius; assembly: GCF_036321535.1. Classification (NCBI taxonomy): domain Eukaryota; kingdom Metazoa; phylum Chordata; class Mammalia; order Artiodactyla; family Camelidae; genus Camelus; species Camelus dromedarius. The sequence continues at coordinate 85,857,835 of NC_087441.1, read as the reverse complement.
CTGAGAGATAAGTGTGTGTGAAAGCCGTCCTTCACCTAGCTTTTTGGGAACACAAAGTTTCTTTTCACTTGCATTCTCCACTCCATACATATATATGGGTAGGTACTAGCTCCAACTCGGTTTTACAGTGAAAACTGCAGGAACTTCAAACCGGCACTAGGAAACAGACTGAGAAACCACAGTAAAAGTTTCTCCTGCAACCCGTTCCCTTTGTGCTTGATGAACGAACGTCTCTCCACATGCTCAGTTCTGAGAGATAAGTGTGTGTGAAAGCCGTCCTTCACCTAGCTTTTTGGGAACACAAAGATTCTTTTCACTTGCAAACACCACTCCATACATATATATGGGGAGGTACAGGCTCCATCTCAATTTTACAGTGAAAACTGCAGGAAATTCAAACCGGCACTAGGAAACAGACTGAGAAACCAGAGTTAAAGTTTCTCCTGCAACCCGTTCCCTTGTGCTAGATGAATGAACGTCAATCCAGATGCTCATTGCTGAGAGATAAGTGTGTGTGAAAGCCGTCCTTAAACTAGCTTTTTCGGAACACAAAGTTTCTTTTCACTTGCAAACAACACTCCATACATATATATGGGGAGGTACTAGCTCCAACTCGGTTTTACAGTGCATACTGCAGGAACTTCAAACCGGCACTAGGAAACAGACTGAGAAACCACAGTAATTGTTTATCCTGCAAACCGTTCCCTTTGTGCTAGATGAACGAACGTCTCTCCACATGCTCAGTTCTGAGAGATAAGTTTGTGGGAAAGCCGTCCTTCACCTAGCTTGTTGGGAACACAAAGTTTCTTTCCAATTGCCAACTCCACTCCATACATATATATGGGATGTACTAGCTCCAACACGGTTTTACAGTGAAAACTGCAGGAACTTCAAACCGGCACTAGGAAACAGCATGAGAAATCAGAGTAATAGTTTCTCCTGCAACCTGAACCCTTTGGGCTAGATGAACGAACGTCTCTCCACATGCTCAGTTCTGAGAGATAATTGTGTTTGAAAGCCGTCCTTCACATAGCTTGTTGGGAACACAAAGTTTCTTTTTACTTGAAAACTCCACTCCATACATATATACGGGGAGGTATTAAATCCAAATCTGTTTTACAGTGCAAACTGCAGGATCTTCAAACCGGCACTAGGAAACAGAATGAGAACCCAGAGTAAAAGTTTCTCCTGCAACCCGTTCCCTTTGTGCTAGATGAACGAACGTCTCTGCACATGCTCAGTTCTGAGAGATAAGTGTGTGTGAAAGCCGTCCTTCACCTAGCTTGTTTGGAACACAGAGTTTCTTTTCACTTGCAAACTCCACTCCATACATATATATGGGGAGGTACTAGCTCCAACTCCGATTTACAGTGAAAACTGCAGGAACTTCAAACCGGCACTAGGAAACAGACTGAGAAACCAGAGTAAAAGTTTCTCCTGCAACCCGTTCCCTTTGTGCTAGATGAACGAACGTCTCTCCACATGCTCAGTTCTGAGATATAAGTGTGTGGGAAAGCCGTCCTTCACCTAGCTTGTTGGGAACACAAAGTTTCTTTTCATTTGCAAACTCCACTCCATACATATATATGGTCAGGTACAAGCTCCAACTCGGTTTTACAGTGAAAACTGCAGGAACTTCAATACGGCACTAGGAAACAGACTGAGAAACCAGAGTAAAAGTTTCTCCTTGAACCCGTTCCCTTTGTGCTAGATGAACGAACGTCTCTGCACATGCTCAGTTCTGAGGGATAAGTGTGTGTGAAAGCCGTCCTTCACAAAGCTGTTTGGGAACACAAAGTTTCTTTTCACTTGCAAATTCCAATCCATACATATATATGGGTAAGTACTAGCTCCAACTCTGTTTTACAGTGAAAATTGCAGGAACTTCAAACTGGCACTAGGAAACAGACTCAGAAACCAGAGTAAAAGTTTCTCCTGCATCCCGTTCCCTTGTGCTAGATGAATGAACGTCAATCCACATGCTCATTGCTGAGAGATAAGTGTGTGTGAAAGCCGTACTTCACTTAGCTTTTTGGGAACACAAAGTTTCTTTTCACTTGCATTCTCCACTCCATACATATATATGGGTAGGTACTAGCTCCAACTCGGTTTTACAGTGAAAACTGCAGGAACTTCAAACCGGCACTAGGAAACAGACTGAGAAACCACAGTAAAAGTTTCTCCTGCAACCCGTTCCCTTTGTGCTTGATGAACGAACGTCTCTCCACATGCTCAGTTCTGAGAGATAAGTGTGTGTGAAAGCCGTCCTTCAACTCGCTTGTTGGGAACACAAAGTTTCTTTTCACTTGCAATCTCCACTCCATACATATATATGGGGAGGTACTACTCCAACTCGGTTTTACAGTGAAAACTGCAGTAACTTCTAACCGGCACTAGGAAACAGACTGAGAAACCAGAGTAAATGTTTCTCCTACAACCAGTTCCCTTTGTGCTAGATGAACGAACGTCTCTCCACATGCTATGTTCGGAGAGATTAGTGTGTGTGAAAGCCGTCCTTCACATAGCTTGTTGGGAACACAAAGTTTCTTTTCACATGCAAACTCCAATCCATACATATATATGGGGAGGTACTTGTTCCAACTCGGTTTTACAGTGAAAACTGCAGGAACTTCAAACCGGCACTAGGAAACAGACTGAGAAACCAGAGTAAATGTTTCTCCTGCAAACCGTTCCCTTTGTGCTAGATGAACGAACGTCTCTCCACATGCTCAGTTCTGAGAGATAAGTGTGTGTGAAAGCCGTACTTCACCTAGCTTTTTGGGAACACAAAGTTTCTTTTCACTTGCAAACACCACTCCATACATATATATGGGGAGGTACAGGCTCCATCTCAATTTTACAGTGAAAACTGCAGGAAATTCAAACCGGCACTAGGAAACAGACTGAGAAACCAGAGTTAAAGTTTCTCCTGCAACCCGTTCCCTTGTGCTAGATGAATGAACGTCAATCCACATGCTCATTGCTGAGAGATAAGTGTGTGTGAAAGCCGTCCTTAAACTAGCTTTTTCGGAACACAAAGTTTCTTTTCACTTGCAAACAACACTCCATACATATATATGGGGAGGTACTAGCTCCAACTCGGTTTTACAGTGCATACTGCAGGAACTTCAAACCGGCACTAGGAAACAGACTGAGAAACCACAGTAATTGTTTATCCTGCAAACCGTTCCCTTTGTGCTAGATGAACGAACGTCTCTCCACATGCTCAGTTCTGAGAGATAAGTTTGTGGGAAAGCCGTCCTTCACCTAGCTTGTTGGGAACACAAAGTTTCTTTCCAATTGCCAACTCCACTCCATACATATATACGGGATGTACTAGCTCCAACACGGTTTTACAGTGAAAACTGCAGGAACTTCAAACCGGCACTAGGAAACAGCATGAGAAATCAGAGTAATAGTTTCTCCTGCAACCTGAACCCTTTGGGCTAGATGAACGAACGTCTCTCCACATGCTCAGTTCTGAGAGATAATTGTGTTTGAAAGCCGTCCTTCACATAGCTTGTTGGGAACACAAAGTTTCTTTTTACTTGAAAACTCCACTCCATACATATATACGGGGAGGTATTAAATCCAAATCTGTTTTACAGTGCAAACTGCAGGATCTTCAAACCGGCACTAGGAAACAGAATGAGAACCCAGAGTAAAAGTTTCTCCTGCAACCCGTTCCCTTTGTGCTAGATGAACGAACGTCTCTGCACATGCTCAGTTCTGAGAGATAAGTGTGTGTGAAAGCCGTCCTTCACCTAGCTTGTTTGGAACACAGAGTTTCTTTTCACTTGCAAACTCCACTCCATACATATATATGGGGAGGTACTAGCTCCAACTCCGATTTACAGTGAAAACTGCAGGAACTTCAAACCGGCACTAGGAAACAGACTGAGAAACCAGAGTAAAAGTTTCTCCTGCAACCCGTTCCCTTTGTGCTAGATGAACGAACGTCTCTCCACATGCTCAGTTCTGAGATATAAGTGTGTGGGAAAGCCGTCCTTCACCTAGCTTGTTGGGAACACAAAGTTTCTTTTCATTTGCAAACTCCACTCCATACATATATATGGTCAGGTACAAGCTCCAACTCGGTTTTACAGTGAAAACTGCAGGAACTTCAAACCGGCACTAGGAAACAGACTGAGAAACCAGAGTAAAAGTTTCTCCTTGAACCCGTTCCCTTTGTGCTAGATGAACGAACGTCTCTGCACATGCTCAGTTCTGAGGGATAAGTGTGTGTGAAAGCCGTCCTTCACATAGCTGTTTGGGAACACAAAGTTTCTTTTCACTTGCAAATTCCAATCCATACATATATATGGGGAAGTACTAGCTCCAACTCTGTTTTACAGTGAAAATTGCAGGAACTTCAAACTGGCACTAGGAAACAGACTCAGAAACCAGAGTAAAAGTTTCTCCTGCATCCCGTTCCCTTGTGCTAGATGAATGAACGTCAATCCACATGCTCATTGCTGAGAGATAAGTGTGTGTGAAAGCCGTACTTCACTTAGCTTTTTGGGAACACAAAGTTTCTTTTCACTTGCATTCTCCACTCCATACATATATATGGGTAGGTACTAGCTCCAACTCGGTTTTACAGTGAAAACTGCAGGAACTTCAAACCGGCACTAGGAAACAGACTGAGAAACCACAGTAAAAGTTTCTCCTGCAACCCGTTCCCTTTGTGCTTGATGAACGAACGTCTCTCCACATGCTCAGTTCTGAGAGATAAGTGTGTGTGAAAGCCGTCCTTCAACTCGCTTGTTGGGAACACAAAGTTTCTTTTCACTTGCAATCTCCACTCCATACATATATATGGGGAGGTACTACTCCAACTCGGTTTTACAGTGAAAACTGCAGTAACTTCTAACCGGCACTAGGAAACAGACTGAGAAACCAGAGTAAATGTTTCTCCTACAACCAGTTCCCTTTGTTGTAGATGAACGAACGTCTCTCCACATGCTATGTTCGGAGAGATTAGTGTGTGTGAAAGCCGTCCTTCACATAGCTTGTTGGGAACACAAAGTTTCTTTTCACATGCAAACTCCAATCCATACATATATATGGGGAGGTACTTGTTCCAACTCGGTTTTACAGTGAAAACTGCAGGAACTTCAAACCGGCACTAGGAAACAGACTGAGAAACCAGAGTAAATGTTTCTCCTGCAAACCGTTCCCTTTGTGCTAGATGAACGAACGTCTCTCCACATGCTCAGTTCTGAGAGATAAGTGTGTGTGAAAGCCGTACTTCACCTAGCTTTTTGGGAACACAAAGTTTCTTTTCACTTGCAAACACCACTCCATACATATATATGGGGAGGTACAGGCTCCATCTCAATTTTACAGTGAAAACTGCAGGAAATTCAAACCGGCACTAGGAAACAGACTGAGAAACCAGAGTAAAAGTTTCTCCTGCAACCCGTTCCCTTGTGCTAGATGAATGAACGTCAATCCACATGCTCATTGCTGAGAGATAAGTGTGTGTGAAAGCCGTCCTTCACCTAGCTTGTTGGGAACACAAAGGATCTATTCAATTGCAAACTCCATTCCATACATATATATGGGGAGGTACTAGCTCCAATTCGGTTTTACAGTGCAAACTGCAGGAACTTCAAACCGGCACTAGGAAACAGACTGAGAAACCAGAGTAAAAGATTCTCCTGCATCCAGTTCCGTTTGTGCTAGATGAACGAATGTCTCTCCACATGCTCAGTTCTGAGAGATAAGTGTGTATGAAAGCCGTCCTTCACCTAGCTTGTTGGGAACACAAAGTTTCTTTCCAATTGCAAAATCCACTCTATACATATATATGGGGAGGTACAAGCTCCAAGCCTTTTTTACAGTGAAAACTGCAGGCACTTCAAACCGGCACTAGGAAACAGAATGGTAAACCAGAGAAATAGTTTCTCCTGCAAACCGTTCCCTTTGTGCTAGATGAACGAACGTCTCTCCATATGCTCAGTTCTGAGAGATAAGTGTATGTGAAAGCCGTCCTTCACCTAGATCGTTGGGAACACAAAGTTCCTTTTGACTTTCAAACTCCACTCCATACATATATATGGGGAGGTACTAGCTCCAAATCGGTTTTACAGTGAAAACTGCAGGAACTTCAAACCGTCACTAGGAAACAGACTGAGAACCCAGAGTAAACGTTTCTCCTGCAACCCGTTCCCTTTGTGCTAGATGAACGAACGTCTCTCCACATGCTCAGTTCTGAGAGATAAGTGTGTGTGAAAGCCGTTCTTCACCTAGCTTATTGGGAACACAAAGTTTCTTTTTACTTGCAAACTCCACTCCATACATATATATGGGGATGTACTAGCTCCTACTCGGTTTTACAATGAAAACTGCAGGAACTTCAAACCGGCACTAGGAAACAGAATGAGAACCCAGAGTAAAAGTTTCTTCTGCAAACCGTTCCCATTGTGCTAGATGAACGAACGTCTCTCCACATGCTCAGTTCTGAGAGATAAGTGTGTGTGAAAGCCGTCCTTCACATATCTTGTTGGGAACACAAAGTTTCTTTTCACTTGCAAACTCCACTCCATACTTATATATGGGGAGGTACTAGCTCCAACTCGGTTTTACAGTGAAAACTGCAGGAACTTCAAACCGGCACTAGGAAACAGACTGAGAATCCAGAGTAAAAGTTTCCCCTGCAACCCGTTCCCTTTGTGCTAGATGAACGAACGTGTGTCCACATGCTCAGTTCTGAGAGATAATTGTGTGTGAAAGCCGTCCTTCACCTAGCTTGTTGGGAACACAAAGTTTCTTTCCAATTGCAAACTCCACTCTATACATATATATGGGGAGGTACTACCTCCAAGTCTTTTTTACAGTGAAAACTGCAGGAACTTCAAACCGGCACTAGGAAACAGAATGGTAAACAAGAGAAATACTTTCTCCTGCAAACCGTTCCCTTTGTGCTAGATGAACGAACGTCTCTCCATATGCTCAGTTCTGAGAGATAAGTGTGTGTGAAAGCCGTCCTACAACAATCTTGTTGGGAACACAAAGTTTCTTTTTACTTTCAAACTCCACTCCATACATATAAATGGGGAGGTACTAGCTCCAACTCGGTTTTACAGTGAAAACTGCAGGAAATTCAACCCGGCACTAGGACACAGACTGAGAAACCAGAGTAAAAATTTCACCTGCAACCGGTTCCCATTGTGATAGATGAACGAACGTCTCTCCACATGCTCAGTTATGAGAGATTCGTGTGTGTGAAAGCCGTCCTTCACCTAGCTTGTTGGGAGCACAAAGTTTCTTTTTACTTGCAAATTCCACTCCATATATATATATGGGGATGTAGTAGCTCCTACTCGGTTTTACAGTGAAAACTGCAGGAACGTCAAACCGGCACTAGGAAACAGAATGAGAACCCAGAGTAAAAGTTTCTCCTGCAAACCGTTCACATTGTGCTAGATGAACGAACGTCTCTCCACATTCTCAGTTCTGAGAGCTAAGTTTGTGTGAAAGCCGTCCTTCACATAGCTTGTTGGGAACACAAAGTTTCTTTTCACTTGCAAACTCCACTCCATACATATATATGGGGAGGTACTAGCTCCAACTCGGTTTTACAGTGAAAACTGCAGGAACTTCAAACAGGCACTAGGAAACAGACTGAGAAAACAGAGTAAAATTTCTACTGCAAACCGTTCCCTTTGTGCTAGATGAACGAACGTCTCTCCACATGCTCAGTTCTGAGAGATAAGTGTGTGTGAAAGCCGTCCTTCACCTAGCTTGTTGGGAACACAAAGTTTCTTTTCACTTGCAAACTCCATTCCATACATATGCATGGGGAGGTACTAGCTCCAACTCGATTTTACAGTGAAAACTGCAGGAACTTCAACCCGGCACTAGGACACAGACTGAGAAACCAGAGTAAAAATTTCACCTGCAACCGGTTCCCTTTGTGCTAGATGAACGAAAGTCTCTCCACATGCTCAGTTCTGAGAGATTCGTGTGTGGGAAAGCCGTACTTCACCTAGCTTGTTGGGAACACAAAGTTTCTTTTCACATGCAAACTGCACTCCATACATATATATGGGGAGGTACTAGTTCCCACTCGGTTTTACAGTGCAAACTTCAGGAACTTCAAACCGGCACTAGGAAACAGACTTAGAAACCAGAGTAAATGTTTCTCCTGCAACCCGTTTCCTTTGTGCTAGATGAACGAACGTCTCTCCACATGCTCAGTTCTGAAAGATAAGTGTGTGTGAAAGCCGTCCTTCACCTAGCTTGTTGGGAACACAAAGTTTCTTTTCACTTGCAAACTCCACTCCATACATATATATGGGGAATTACTAGCTCCAACTCGGTTTTACAGTGAAAACTGCAGGAACTTCAAACCGGCACTAGGAAGCAGACTGAGAGACCAGAGTAAAAGTTTCTCCTGCAAACCGTTCCCTTTGTGCTGGATGAACGAACGTCTCTGCACATGCTCAGTTCTGAGAGATAAACGTGTGTGAATGCCGTCCTTCAACTAGCTTGTTTGGAACACAAAGTTTCTTTTCACATGCAAACTCCAATCCATACATATATATTTGGAGGTTCTAGCTCCAACTCGGTTTTACAGTGAAAACTGTAGGAACTTCAAACCGGCACTAGGAAACAGACTGAGAAACCAGAGTAAATGTTTCTCCTGCAACCCGTTCCCTTTGTGCTAGATGAACGAACGTCTCTGCACATGCTCAGTTCTGAGAGATAAGTGTGTGTGAAAGCCGTCCTTCACCTAGCTTTTTGGGAACACAAAGTTTCTTTTCACTTGCAAACTCCACTCCATACATATATATGGGTAGGTACTAGCTCCAAATCGATTTTACAGTGAAAACTGCAGGAACTTCAAACCGGCACTAGGAAACAGACTGAGAAACCAGAGTAAAAGTTTCTCATGCAACCCGTTCCCTTGTGCTAGATGAATGAACGTCAATCCAGATGCTCATTGCTGAGAGATAATTGTGTGTGAAAGCCGTCCTTAAACTAGCTTTTTCGGAACACAAAGTTTCTTTTCACTTGCAAACAACACTCCATACATATATATGGGGAGCTACTAGCTCCAACTCGGTTTTACAGTGCATACTGCAGGAACTTCAAACCGGCACTAGGAAACAGACTGAGAAACCACAGAAATTGTTTATCCTGCAAACCGTTCCCTTTGTGCTAGATGAACGAACGTCTCTCCACATGCTCAGTTCTGAGAGATAAGTTTGTGGGAAAGCCGTCCTTCACCTAGCTTGTTGGGAACACAAAGTTTCTTTCCAATTGCCAACTCCACTCCATACATATATATGGGATGTACTAGCTCCAACACGGTTTTACAGTGAAAACTGCAGGAACTTCAAACCGGCACTAGGAAACAGCATGAGAAATCAGAGTAAAAGTTTCTCCTGCAACCCGAACCCTTTGGGCTAGATGAACGAACGTCTCTCCACATGCTCAGTTCTGAGAGATAATTGTGTTTGAAAGCCGTCCTTCACATAGCTTGTTGGGAACACAAAGTTTCTTTTTACTTGAAAACTCCACTCCATACATATATACGGGGAGGTATTAAATCCAAATCTGTTTTACAGTGCAAACTGCAGGATCTTCAAACCGGCACTAGGAAACAGAATGAGAACCCAGAGTAAAAGTTTCTCCTGCAACCCGTTCCCTTTGTGCTAGATGAACGAACGTCTCTGCACATGCTCAGTTCTGAGAGATAAGTGTGTGTGAAAGCCGTCCTTCACCTAGCTTGTTTGGAACACAAAGTTTCTTTTCACTTGCAAACTCCACTCCATACATATATATGGGGAGGTACTAGCTCCAACTCCGATTTACAGTGAAAACTGCAGGAACTTCAAACCGGCACTAGGAAACAGACTGAGAAACCAGAGTAAAAGTTTCTCCTGCAACCCGTTCCCTTTGTGCTAGATGAACGAACGTCTCTCCACATGCTCAGTTCTGAGATATAAGTGTGTGGGAAAGCCGTCCTTCACCTAGCTTGTTGGGAACACAAAGTTTCTTTTCATTTGCAAACTCCACTCCATACATATATATGGTCAGGTACAAGCTCCAACTCGGTTTTACAGTGAAAACTGCAGGAACTTCAAACCGGCACTAGGAAACAGACTGAGAAACCAGAGTAAAAGTTTCTCCTTGAACCCGTTCCCTTTGTGCTAGATGAACGAACGTCTCTGCACATGCTCAGTTCTGAGGGATAAGTGTGTGTGAAAGCCGTCCTTCACATAGCTGTTTGGGAACACAAAGTTTCTTTTCACTTGCAAATTCCAATCCATACATATATATGGGGAAGTACTAGCTCCAACTCTGTTTTACAGTGAAAATTGCAGGAACTTCAAACTGGCACTAGGAAACAGACTCAGAAACCAGAGTAAAAGTTTCTCCTGCATCCCGTTCCCTTGTGCTAGATGAATGAACTTCAATCCACATGCTCATTGCTGAGAGATAAGTGTGTGTGAAAGCCGTACTTCACTTAGCTTCTTGGGAACACAAAGTTTCTTTTCACTTGCATTCTCCACTCCATACATATATATGGGTAGGTACTAGCTCCAACTCGGTTTTACAGTGAAAACTGCAGGAACTTCAAACCGGCACTAGGAAACAGACTGAGAAACCACAGTAAAAGTTTCTCCTGCAACCCGTTCCATTTGTGCTTGATGAACGAACGTCTCTCCACATGCTCAGTTCTGAGAGATAATTGTGTGTGAAAGCCGTCCTTCAACTCGCTTGTTGGGAACACAAAGTTTCTTTTCACTTGCAACCTCCACTCCATACATATATATGGGGAGGTACTAGCTCCAACTCGGTTTTACAGTGAAAACTGCAGGAACTTCAAACCGGCACTAGGAAACAGACTGAGAAACCAGAGTAAAAGTTTCTCCTGCAACCAGTTCCCTTTGAGCTAGATGAACGAATGTCTCTCCACATGCTATGTTCGGAGAGATTAGTGTGTGTGAAAGCCGTCCTTCACATAGCTTGTTGGGAACACAAAGTTTCTTTTCACATGCAAACTCCAATCCATACATATATATGGGGAGGTACTTGTTCCAACTCGGTTTTACAGTGAAAACTGCAGGAACTTCAAACCGGCACTAGGAAACAGACTGAGAAACCAGAGTAAATGTTTCTCCTGCAAACCGTTCCCTTTGTGCTAGATGAACGAACGTCTCTCCACATGCTCAGTTCTGAGAGATAAGTGTGTGTGAAAGCCGTACTTCACCTAGCTTTTTGGGAACACAAAGTTTCTTTTCACTTGCAAACACCACTCCATACATATATATGGGGAGGTACAGGCTCCATCTCAATTTTACAGTGAAAACTGCAGGAAATTCAAACCGGCACTAGGAAACAGACTGAGAAACCAGAGTAAAAGTTACTCCTGCAACCCGTTCCCTTGTGCTAGATGAATGAACGTCAATCCACATGCTCATTGCTGAGAGATAAGTGTGTGTGAAAGCCGTCCTTCACCTAGCTTGTTGGGAACACAAAGGTTCTATTCAATTGCAAACTCCACTCCATACATATATATGGGGAGGTACTAGTTCCAATTCGGTTTTACAGTGCAAACTGCAGGAACTTCAAACCGGCACTAGGAAACAGACTGAGAAGCCGGAGTAAAAGATTCTCCTGCATCCAGTTCCGTTTGTGCTAGATGAACGAATGTCTCTCCACATGCTCAGTTCTGAGAGATAAGTGTGTATGAAAGCCGTCCTTCACCTAGCTTGTTGGGAACACAAAGTTTCTTTTCATTTGCAAACTCCAATCCATACATATATATGGTGAGGTACAAGCTCCAACTCGGTTTTACAGTGAAAACTGCAGGAACTTCAAACCGGCACTAGGAAACAGACTGAGAAACCAGAGTAAAAGTTTCTCCTTGAACCCGTTCATTTTGTGCTAGATGAACGAACGTCTCTGCACATGCTCAGTTCTGAGGGATAAGTGTGTGTGAAAGCCGTCCTTCACCTAGCTGTTTGGGAACACAAAGTTTCTTTTCACTTGCAAATTCCAATCCATACATATATATGGGGAAGTACTAGCTCCAACTCTGTTTTACAGTGAAAATTGCAGGAACTTCAAACTGGCACTAGGAAACAGACTGAGAAACCAGAGTAAATGTTTCTCCTGCATCCCGTTCCCTTGTGCTAGATGAATGAACGTCAATCCACATGCTCATTGCTGAGAGATAAGTGTGTGCTAAAGCCGTTCTTCACCTAGCTTTTTGGGAACACAAAGTTTCTTTTCACTTGCATTCTCCACTCCATACATATATATGGGTAGGTACTAGCTCCAACTCGGTTTTACAGTGAAAACTGCAGGAACTTCAAACCGGCACTAGGAAACAGACTGAGAAACCACAGTAAAAGTTTCTCCTGCAACCCGTTCCCTTTGTGCTTGATGAACGAACGTCTCTCCACATGCTCAGTTCTGAGAGATAAGTGTGTGTGAAAGCCGTACTTCACCTAGCTTTTTGGGAACACAAAGATTCTTTTCACTTGCAAACACCACTCCATACATATATATGGGGAGGTACAGGCTCCATCTCAATTTTACAGTGAAAACTGCAGGAAATTCAAACCGGCACTAGGAAACAGACTGAGAAACCAGAGTTAAAGTTTCTCCTGCAAACCGTTCCCTTGTGCTTGATGAATGAACGTCAATCCACATGCTCATTGCTGAGAGATAAGTGTGTGTAAAAGCCGTCCTTCACCTAGCTTTTTGGGAACACAAAGTTTCTTTTCACTTGCAAACTCCACTCCATACATATATATGGGGAGGTACTAGCTCCAACTCGGTTTTACAGTGCAAACTGCAGGAACTTCAAACCGACACTTGGAAACAGAGTGTGAAACCAGAGTAAAAGTTTCTCCTGCAAACCGTTCCCTTTGTGCTAGATGAACGAACGTCTCTACACATGCTCAGTTCTGAGAGATAAGTGTGTGTGAAAGCCGTCCTTCACCTAGCTTGTTGTGAACACAAAGTTTCTTTACACTTGCAAACTCCACTCCATACATATATATGGGGAGGTACTAGCACCAACTCGGTTTTACAGTGAAAACTGCAGGAAATTCAAACCGGCACTAGGAAACAGACTGAGAAACCAGAGTAAAAGTTTCTCATGCAACCCGTTCCCTTGTGCTAGATGAATGAACGTCAATCCAGATGCTCATTGCTGAGAGATAATTGTGTGTGAAAGCCGTCCTTAAACTAGCTTTTTCGGAACACAAAGTTTCTTTTCACTTGCAAACAACACTCCATACATATATATGGGGAGGTACTAGCTCCAACTCGGTTTTACAGTGCATACTGCAGGAACTTCAAACCGGCACTAGGAAACAGACTGAGAAACCACAGTAATTGTTTACCCTGCAAACCGTTCCCTTTGTGCTAGATGAACGAACGTCTCTGCACATGCTCAGTTCTGAGAGATAAGTTTGTGGGAAAGCCGTCCTTCACCTAGCTTGTTGGGAACACAAAGTTTCTTTCCAATTGCCAACTCCACTCCATACATATATATGGGATGTACTAGCTCCAACACGGTTTTACAGTGAAAACTGCAGGAACTTCAAACCGGCACTAGGAAACAGCATGAGAAATCAGAGTAATAGTTTCTCCTGCAACCTGAACCCTTTGGGCTAGATGAACGAACGTCTCTCCACATGCTCAGTTCTGAGAGATAATTGTGTTTGAAAGCCGTCCTTCACATAGCTTGTTGGGAACACAAAGTTTCTTTTTACTTGAAAACTCCACTCCATACATATATACGGGGAGGTATTAAATCCAAATCTGTTTTACAGTGCAAACTGCAGGATCTTCAAACCGGCACTAGGAAACAGAATGAGAACCCAGAGTAAAAGTTTCTCCTGCAACCCGTTCCCTTTGTGCTAGATGAACGAACGTCTCTGCACATGCTCAGTTCTGAGAGATAAGTGTGTGTGAAAGCCGTCCTTCACCTAGCTTGTTTGGAACACAGAGTTTCTTTTCACTTGCAAACTCCACTCCATACATATATATGGGGAGGTACTAGCTCCAACTCCGATTTACAGTGAAAACTGCAGGAACTTCAAACCGGCACTAGGAAACAGACTGAGAAACCAGAGTAAAAGTTTCTCCTGCAACCCGTTCCCTTTGTGCTAGATGAACGAACGTCTCTCCACATGCTCAGTTCTGAGATATAAGTGTGTGGGAAAGCCGTCCTTCACCTAGCTTGTTGGGAACACAAAGTTTCTTTTCATTTGCAAACTCCACTCCATACATATATATGGTCAGGTACAAGCTCCAACTCGGTTTTACAGTGAAAACTGCAGGAACTTCAAACCGGCACTAGGAAACAGACTGAGAAACCAGAGTAAAAGTTTCTCCTTGAACCCGTTCCCTTTGTGCTAGATGAACGAACGTCTCTGCACATGCTCAGTTCTGAGGGATAAGTGTGTGTGAAAGCCGTCCTTCACATAGCTGTTTGGGAACACAAAGTTTCTTTTCACTTGCAAATTCCAATCCATACATATATATGGGGAAGTACTAGCTCCAACTCTGTTTTACAGTGAAAATTGCAGGAACTTCAAACTGGCACTAGGAAACAGACTCAGAAACCAGAGTAAAAGTTTCTCCTGCATCCCGTTCCCTTGTGCTAGATGAATGAACGTCAATCCACATGCTCATTGCTGAGAGATAAGTGTGTGTGAAAGCCGTACTTCACTTAGCTTTTTGGGAACACAAAGTTTCTTTTCACTTGCATTCTCCACTCCATACATATATATGGGTAGGTACTAGCTCCAACTCGGTTTTACAGTGAAAACTGCAGGAACTTCAAACCGGCACTAGGAAACAGACTGAGAAACCACAGTAAAAGTTTCTCCTGCAACCCGTTCCCTTTGTGCTTGATGAACGAACGTCTCTCCACATGCTCAGTTCTGAGAGATAAGTGTGTGTGAAAGCCGTCCTTCAACTCGCTTGTTGGGAACACAAAGTTTCTTTTCACTTGCAATCTCCACTCCATACATATATATGGGGAGGTACTACTCCAACTCGGTTTTACAGTGAAAACTGCAGTAACTTCTAACCGGCACTAGGAAACAGACTGAGAAACCAGAGTAAATGTTTCTCCTACAACCAGTTCCCTTTGTGCTAGATGAACGAACGTCTCTCCACATGTTCAGTTCTGAGAGATAAGTGTGTGTGAAAGCCGTACTTCAACTCGCTTGTTGGGAACACAAAGTTTCTTTTCACTTGCAAACTCCACTCCATACATATATATGGTGAGGTACTTGCTCCAACTCGGTTTTACAGTGAAAACTGCAGGAACTTCAAACCGGCACTAGGAAACAGACTGAGAAACCAGAGTAAAAGTTTCTCCTGCAACCAGTTCCCTTTGAGCTAGATGAACGAATGTCTCTCCACATGCTATGTTCGGAGAGATTAGTGTGTGTGAAAGCCGTCCTTCACATAGCTTGTTGGGAACACAAAGTTTCTTTTCACATGCAAACTCCAATCCATACATATATATGGGGAGGTACTTGTTCCAACTCGGTTTTACAGTGAAAACTGCAGGAACTTCAAACCGGCACTAGGAAACAGACTGAGAAACCAGAGTAAATGTTTCTCCTGCAAACCGTTCCCTTTGTGCTAGATGAACGAACGTCTCTCCACATGCTCAGTTCTGAGAGATAAGTGTGTGTGAAAGCCGTACTTCACCTAGCTTTTTGGGAACACAAAGTTTCTTTTCACTTGCAAACACCACTCCATACATATATATGGGGAGGTACAGGCTCCATCTCAATTTTACAGTGAAAACTGCAGGAAATTCAAACCGGCACTAGGAAACAGACTGAGAAACCAGAGTAAAAGTTTCTCCTGCAACCCGTTCCCTTGTGCTAGATGAATGAACGTCAATCCACATGCTCATTGCTGAGAGATAAGTGTGTGTGAAAGCCGTCCTTCACCTAGCTTGTTGGGAACACAAAGGATCTATTCAATTGCAAACTCCACTCCATACATATATATGGGGATGTACTAGCTCCAATTCGGTTTTACAGTGCAAACTGCAGGAACTTCAAACCGGCACTAGGAAACAGACTGAGAAACCAGAGTAAAAGATTCTCCTGCATCCAGTTCCGTTTGTGCTAGATGAACGAATGTCTCTCCACATGCTCAGTTCTGAGAGATAAGTGTGTATGAAAGCCGTCCTTCACCTAGCTTGTTGGGAACACAAAGTTTCTTTTCATTTGCAAACTCCAATCCATACATATATATGGTGAGGTACAAGCTCCAACTCGGTTTTACAGTGAAAACTGCAGGAACTTCAAACCGGCACTAGGAAACAGACTGAGAAACCAGAGTAAAAGTTTCTCCTTGAACCCGTTCCTTTTGTGCTAGATGAACGAACGTCTCTGCACATGCTCAGTTCTGAGGGATAAGTGTGTGTGAAAGCCGTCCTTCACCTAGCTGTTTGGGAACACAAAGTTTCTTTTCACTTGCAAATTCCAATCCATACATATATATGGGGAAGTACTAGCTCCAACTCTGTTTTACAGTGAAAATTGCAGGAACTTCAAACTGGCACTAGGAAACAGACTGAGAAACCAGAGTAAATGTTTCTCCTGCATCCCGTTCCCTTGTGCTAGATGAATGAACGTCAATCCACATGCTCATTGCTGAGAGATAAGTGTGTGTGAAAGCCGTACTTCACCTAGCTTTTTGGGAACACAAAGTTTCTTTTCACTTGCATTCTCCACTCCATACATATATATGGGTAGGTACTAGCTCCAACTCGGTTTTACAGTGAAAACTGCAGGAACTTCAAACCGGCACTAGGAAACAGACTGAGAAACCACAGTAAAAGTTTCTCCTGCAACCCGTTCCCTTTGTGCTTGATGAACGAACGTCTCTCCACATGCTCAGTTCTGAGAGATAAGTGTGTGTGAAAGCCGTACTTCACCTAGCTTTTTGGGAACACAAAGATTCTTTTCACTTGCAAACACCACTCCATACATATATATGGGGAGGTACAGGCTCCATCTCAATTTTACAGTGAAAACTGCAGGAAATTCAAACCGGCACAAGGAAACAGACTGAGAAACCAGAGTTAAAGTTTCTCCTGCAAACCGTTCCCTTGTGCTAGATGAATGAACGTCAATCCACATGCTCATTGCTGAGAGATAAGTGTGTGTAAAAGCCGTCCTTCACCTAGCTTTTTGGGAACACAAAGTTTCTTTTCACTTGCAAACTCCACTCCATACATATATATGGGGAGGTACTAGCTCCAACTCGGTTTTACAGTGCAAACTGCAGGAACTTCAAACCGACACTTGGAAACAGAGTGTGAAACCAGAGTAAAAGTTTCTCCTTGAACCCGTTCCCTTTGTGCTAGATGAACGAACGTCTCTGCACATGCTCAGTTCTGAGGGATAAGTGTGTGTGAAAGCCGTCCTTCACATAGCTGTTTGGGAACACAAAGTTTCTTTTCACTTGCAAATTCCAATCCATACATATATATGGGGAAGTACTAGCTCCAACTCTGTTTTACAGTGAAAATTGCAGGAACTTCAAACTGGCACTAGGAAAAAGACTCAGAAACCAGAGTAAAAGTTTCTCCTGCAACACGTTCCCTTGTGCTAGATGAATGAACGTCAATCCACATGCTCATTGCTGAGAGATAAGTGTGTGTGAAAGCCGTACTTCACTTAGCTTTTTGGGAACACAAAGTTTCTTTTCACTTGCATTCTCCACTCCATACATATATATGGGTAGGTACTAGCTCCAACTCGGTTTTACAGTGAAAACTGCAGGAACTTCAAACCGGCACTAGGAAACAGACTGAGAAACCACAGTAAAAGTTTCTCCTGCAACCCGTTCCCTTTGTGCTTGATGAACGAACGTCTCTCCACATGCTCAGTTCTGAGAGATAAGTGTGTGTGAAAGCCGTCCTTCAACTCGCTTGTTGGGAACACAAAGTTTCTTTTCACTTGCAATCTCCACTCCATACATATATATGGGGAGGTACTAGCTCCAACTCGGTTTTACAGTGAAAACTGCAGTAAATTCTAACCGGCACTAGGAAACAGACTGAGAAACCAGAGTAAATGTTTCTCCTACAACCAGTTCCCTTTGTGCTAGATGAACGAACGTCTCTCCACATGTTCAGTTCTGAGAGATAAGTGTGTGTGAAAGCCGTACTTCAACTCGCTTGTTGGGAACACAAAGTTTCTTTTCACTTGCAAACTCCACTCCATACATATATATGGTGAGGTACTTGCTCCAACTCGGTTTTACAGTGAAAACTGCAGGAACTTCAAACCGGCACTAGGAAATAGACTGAGAAACCAGAGTAAAAGTTTCTCCTGCAACCAGTTCCCTTTGAGCTAGATGAACGAATGTCTCTCCACATGCTATGTTCGGAGAGATTAGTGTGTGTGAAAGCCGTCCTTCACATAGCTTGTTGGGAACACAAAGTTTCTTTTCACATGCAAACTCCAATCCATACATATATATGGGGAGGTACTTGTTCCAACTCGGTTTTACAGTGAAAACTGCAGGAACTTCAAACCGGCACTAGGAAACAGACTGAGAAACCAGAGTAAATGTTTCTCCTGCAAACCGTTCCCTTTGTGCTAGATGAACGAACGTCTCTCCACATGCTCAGTTCTGAGAGATAAGTGTGTGTGAAAGCCGTACTTCACCTAGCTTTTTGGGAACACAAAGTTTCTTTTCACTTGCAAACACCACTCCATACATATATATGGGGAGGTACTAGCTCCAATTCGGTTTTACAGTGCAAACTGCAGGAACTTCAAACCGGCACTAGGAAACAGACTGAGAAACCAGAGTAAAAGATTCTCCTGCATCCAGTTCCGTTTGTGCTAGATGAACGAATGTCTCTCCACATGCTCAGTTCTGAGAGATAAGTGTGTATGAAAGCCGTCCTTCACCTAGCTTGTTGGGAACACAAAGTTTCTTTTCATTTGCAAACTCCAATCCATACATATATATGGTGAGGTACAAGCTCCAACTCGGTTTTACAGTGAAAACTGCAGGAACTTCAAACCGGCACTAGGAAACAGACTGAGAAACCAGAGTAAAAGTTTCTCCTTGAACCCGTTCCTTTTGTGCTAGATGAACGAACGTCTCTGCACATGCTCAGTTCTGAGGGATAAGTGTGTGTGAAAGCCGTCCTTCACCTAGCTGTTTGGGAACACAAAGTTTCTTTTCACTTGCAAATTCCAATCCATACATATATATGGTGAAGTACTAGCTCCAACTCTGTTTTACAGTGAAAATTGCAGGAACTTCAAACTGGCACTAGGAAACAGACTGAGAAACCAGAGTAAATGTTTCTCCTGCTTCCCGTTCCCTTGTGCTAGATGAATGAACGTCAATCCACATGCTCATTGCTGAGAGATAAGTGTGTGTGAAAGCCGTACTTCACCTAGCTTTTTGGGAACACAAAGTTTCTTTTCACTTGCATTCTCCACTCCATACATATATATGGGTAGGTACTAGCTCCAACTCGGTTTTACAGTGAAAACTGCAGGAACTTCAAACCGGCACTAGGAAACAGACTGAGAAACCACAGTAAAAGTTTCTCCTGCAACCCGTTCCCTTTGTGCTTGATGAACGAACGTCTCTCCACATGCTCAGTTCTGAGAGATAAGTGTGTGTGAAAGCCGTACTTCACCTAGCTTTTTGGGAACACAAAGATTCTTTTCACTTGCAAACACCACTCCATACATATATATGGGGAGGTACAGGCTCCATCTCAATTTTACAGTGAAAACTGCAGGAAATTCAAACCGGCACAAGGAAACAGACTGAGAAACCAGAGTTAAAGTTTCTCCTGCAAACCGTTCCCTTGTGCTAGATGAATGAACGTCAATCCACATGCTCATTGCTGAGAGATAAGTGTGTGTAAAAGCCGTCCTTCACCTAGCTTTTTGGGAACACAAAGTTTCTTTTCACTTGCAAACTCCACTCCATACATATATATGGGGAGGTACAAGCTCCAACTCGGTTTTACAGTGCAAACTGCAGGAACTTCAAACCGACACTTGGAAACAGAGTGTGAAACCAGAGTAAAAGTTTCTCCTTGAACCCGTTCCCTTTGTGCTAGATGAACGAACGTCTCTGCACATGCTCAGTTCTGAGGGATAAGTGTGTGTGAAAGCCGTCCTTCACATAGCTGTTTGGGAACACAAAGTTTCTTTTCACTTGCAAATTCCAATCCATACATATATATGGGGAAGTACTAGCTCCAACTCTGTTTTACAGTGAAAATTGCAGGAACTTCAAACTGGCACTAGGAAACAGACTCAGAAACCAGAGTAAAAGTTTCTCCTGCAACACGTTCCCTTGTGCTAGATGAATGAACGTCAATCCACATGCTCATTGCTGAGAGATAAGTGTGTGTGAAAGCCGTACTTCACTTAGCTTTTTGGGAACACAAAGTTTCTTTTCACTTGCATTCTCCACTCCATACATATATATGGGTAGGTACTAGCTCCAACTCGGTTTTACAGTGAAAACTGCAGGAACTTCAAACCGGCACTAGGAAACAGACTGAGAAACCACAGTAAAAGTTTCTCCTGCAACCCGTTCCCTTTGTGCTTGATGAACGAACGTCTCTCCACATGCTCAGTTCTGAGAGATAAGTGTGTGTGAAAGCCGTCCTTCAACTCGCTTGTTGGGAACACAAAGTTTCTTTTCACTTGCAATCTCCACTCCATACATATATATGGGGAGGTACTAGCTCCAACTCGGTTTTACAGTGAAAACTGCAGTAACTTCTAACCGGCACTAGGAAACAGACTGAGAAACCAGAGTAAATGTTTCTCCTACAACCAGTTCCCTTTGTGCTAGATGAACGAACGTCTCTCCACATGTTCAGTTCTGAGAGATAAGTGTGTGTGAAAGCCGTACTTCAACTCGCTTGTTGGGAACACAAAGTTTCTTTTCACTTGCAAACTCCACTCCATACATATATATGGTGAGGTACTTGCTCCAACTCGGTTTTACAGTGAAAACTGCAGGAACTTCAAACCGGCACTAGGAAATAGACTGAGAAACCAGAGTAAAAGTTTCTCCTGCAACCAGTTCCCTTTGAGCTAGATGAACGAATGTCTCTCCACATGCTATGTTCGGAGAGATTAGTGTGTGTGAAAGCCGTCCTTCACATAGCTTGTTGGGAACACAAAGTTTCTTTTCACATGCAAACTCCAATCCATACATATATATGGGGAGGTACTTGTTCCAACTCGGTTTTACAGTGAAAACTGCAGGAACTTCAAACCGGCACTAGGAAACAGACTGAGAAACCAGAGTAAATGTTTCTCCTGCAAACCGTTCCCTTTGTGCTAGATGAACGAACGTCTCTCCACATGCTCAGTTCTGAGAGATAAGTGTGTGTGAAAGCCGTACTTCACCTAGCTTTTTGGGAACACAAAGTTTCTTTTCACTTGCAAACACCACTCCATACATATATATGGGGAGGTACTAGCTCCAATTCGGTTTTACAGTGCAAACTGCAGGAACTTCAAACCGGCACTAGGAAACAGACTGAGAAACCAGAGTAAAAGATTCTCCTGCATCCAGTTCCGTTTGTGCTAGATGAACGAATGTCTCTCCACATGCTCAGTTCTGAGAGATAAGTGTGTATGAAAGCCGTCCTTCACCTAGCTTGTTGGGAACACAAAGTTTCTTTTCATTTGCAAACTCCAATCCATACATATATATGGTGAGGTACAAGCTCCAACTCGGTTTTACAGTGAAAACTGCAGGAACTTCAAACCGGCACTAGGAAACAGACTGAGAAACCAGAGTAAAGTTTCTCCTTGAACCCGTTCCTTTTGTGCTAGATGAACGAACGTCTCTGCACATGCTCAGTTCTGAGGGATAAGTGTGTGTGAAAGCCGTCCTTCACCTAGCTGTTTGGGAACACAAAGTTTCTTTTCACTTGCAAATTCCAATCCATACATATATATGGTGAAGTACTAGCTCCAACTCTGTTTTACAGTGAAAATTGCAGGAACTTCAAACTGGCACTAGGAAACAGACTGAGAAACCAGAGTAAATGTTTCTCCTGCTTCCCGTTCCCTTGTGCTAGATGAATGAACGTCAATCCACATGCTCATTGCTGAGAGATAAGTGTGTGTGAAAGCCGTCCTTCACCTAGCTTTTTGGGAACACAAAGTTTCTTTTCACTTGCATTCTCCACTCCATACATATATATGGGTAGGTACAAGCTCCAACTCGGTTTTACAGTGAAAACTGCAGGAACTTCAAACCGGCACTAGGAAACAGACTGAGAAACCACAGTAAAAGTTTCTCCTGCAACCCGTTCCCTTTGTGCTTGATGAACGAACGTCTCTACACATGCTCAGTTCTGAGAGATAAGTGTGTGTGAAAGCCGTACTTCACCTAGCTTTTTGGGAACACAAAGATTCTTTTCACTTGCAAACACCACTCCATACATATATATGGGGAGGTACAGGCTCCATCTCAATTTTACAGTGAAAACTGCAGGAAAATCAAACCGGCACTAGGAAACAGACTGAGAAACCAGAGTTAAAGTTTCTCCTGCAAACCGTTCCCTTGTGCTAGATGAATGAACGTCAATCCACATGCTCATTGCTGAGAGATAAGTGTGTGTAAAAGCCGTCCTTCACCTAGCTTTTTGGGAACACAAAGTTTCTTTTCACTTGCAAACTCCACTCCATACATATATATGGGGAGGTACTAGCTCCAACTCGGTTTTACAGTGCAAACTGCAGGAACTTCAAACCGACACTTGGAAACAGAGTGTGAAACCAGAGTAAAAGTTTCTCCTGCAAACCGTTCCCTTTGTGCTAGATGAACGAACGTCTCTCCACATGCTCAGTTCTGAGAGATAAGTGTGTGTGAAAGCCGTCCTTCACCTAGCTTGTTGTGAACACAAAGTTTCTTTACACTTGCAAACTCCACTCCATACATATATATGGGGAGGTACTAGCACCAACTCGGTTTTACAGTGAAAACTGCAGGAAATTCAAACCGGCACTAGGAAACAGACTGAGATACCAGAGTAAAAGTTTCTCCTGCAACCCGATGCATTTGTGCTAGATGAACGAAAGTCTCTCCACATGCTCGGTTCTGAGAGATAAGTGTGTGTGAAAGCCGTCCTTCACCTAGCTTGTTGGGAACACAAAGTTTCTTTTCACTTGCAAACTCCATACCATACATATATATGGGGAGGTTCTAGCTCCAACTCGGTTTTACAGTGAATACTGCAGGAACTACAAACCGGCACTAGGAAACAGACTGAGAAACCAGAGTAAAGTTTCCCCTGCAAACCGTTCCATTTGTGCTAGATTAACGAACGTCTCTCCACATGCTCAGTTCTGAGAGATTACTGTGGGTGAAAGCCGTCCTACAACAAGCTTGTTGGGAACACAAAGTTTCTTTTTACTTTCAAACTCCACTCCATACATATAAATGGGGAGGTACTAGCTCCAACTCGGTTTTACAGTGAAAACTGCAGGAACTTCAACCCGGCACTAGGACACAGACTGAGAAACCAGAGTAAAAATTTCACCTGCAACCGGTTCCATTTGTGATAGATGAACGAACGTCTCTCCACATGCTCAGTTATGAGAGATTCGTGTGTGTGAAAGCCGTCCTTCACCTAGCTTGTTGGGAGCACAAAGTTTCTTTTTACTTGCAAACTCCACTCCATACATATATATGGGGATGTAGTAGCTCCTACTCGGTTTTACAGTGAAAACTGCAGGAACTTCAAACCGGCACTAGGAAACAGAATGAGAACCCAGAGTAAAAGTTTCTCCTGCAAACCGTTCACATTGTGCTAGATGAACGAACGTCTCTCCACATGCTCAATTCTGAGAGCTAAGTGTGTGTGAAAGCCGTCCTTCACCTAGCTTGTTGGGAACACAAAGTTTCTTTTCACTTGCAAACTCCACTCCATACGTATATATGGGGAGGTACTAGCTCCAACTCGGTTTTACAGTGAAAACTGCAGGAACTTCAAACAGGCACTAGGAAACAGACTGAGAAAACAGAGTAAAATTTCTACTGCAAACCGTTCCCTTTGTGCTAGATGAACGAACGTCTCTCCACATGCTCAGTTCTGAGAGATAAGTGTGTGTGAAAGCCGTCCTTCACCTAGCTTGTTGGGAACACAAAGTTTCTTTTCACTTGCAAACTCCATTCCATACATATGCATGGGGAGGTACTAGCTCCAACTCGGTTTTACAGTGAAAACTGCAGGAACTTCAACCCGGCACTAGGACACAGACTGAGAAACCAGAGTAAAAATTTCACCTGCAACCGGTTCCCTTTTTGCTAGATGAACGAACGTCTCTCCACATGCTCAGTTCTGAGAGATTCGTGTGTGGGAAAGCCGTACTTCACCTAGCTTGTTGGGAACACAAAGTTTCTTTTCACATGCAAACTGCACTCCATACATATATATGGGGAGGTACTAGTTCCCACTCGGTTTTACAGTGAAAACTGCAGGAACTTCAAACCGGCACTAGGAAACAGACTGAGAAACCAGAGTAATAGTTTCTCCTGAAACCCGTTCCCTGTGTGCTAGATGAACGAACGTCTCTGCACATGCACAGTTCTGAGAGATAAGTGTGTGTGAAACCGTCCTTCACCTATCTTGTTTGGAACACAAAGTTTCTTTTCATTTGCAAACTCCAGTCCATACATATATATGGGGAGGTACTAGCTCCAACACGGTTTTACAGTGAAAACTGCAGGAAATTCAAACCGGCACTAGGAAACAGACTGAGAAACCAGAGTAAAAGTTTCTCCTGCAACCCGTTCCCTTTGTGCTAGATGAACGAAATTCTCTCCACATACTCAGTTCTGAGAGATATGTGTGTGTGAATGCCGTCCTTCACCTAACTTGTTGGGAACACAAAGTTTCTTTTCACTTTCAAACTCCACTCCATACATATATATGGGGAGGAACTAATTCCTACTCGATTTTACAGTGCAAATTTCAGGAACTTCAAACCGGCACTAGGAAACAGACTTAGAAACCAGAGTAAATGTTTCTCCTGCAACCCGTTTCCTTTGTGCTAGATGAACGAACGTCTCTCCACATGCTCAGTTCTGAGAGATAAGTGTGTGTGAAAGCCGTCCTTCACCTAGCTTGTTGGGAACACAAAGTTTCTTTTCACATGCAAACTCCACTCCATACATATATATGGGGATTACTAGCTCCAACTCGGTTTTACAGTGAAAACTGCAGGAACTTCAAACTGGCACTAGGAAGCAGACTGAGAAACCAGAGTAAAAGTTTCTCCTGCAAACCGTTCCCTTTGTGCTGGATGAACGAACGTCTCTGCACATGCTCAGTTCTGAGAGATAAAAGTGTGTGAATGCCGTCCTTCAACTAGCTTGTTTGGAACACAAAGTTTATTTTCACATGCAAACTCCAATCCATACATATATATGTGGAGGTTCTTGCTCCAACTCGGTTTTACAGTGAAAACTGTAGGAACTTCAAACCGGCACTAGGAAACAGACTGAGAAACCAGAGTAAATGTTTCTCCTGAAACCCGTTCCCTTTGTGCTAGATGAACGAACGTCTCTGCACATGCTCAGTTCTGAGAGATAAGTGTGTGTGAAAGCCGTCCTTCACCTAGCTTTTTGGGAACACAAAGTTTCTTTTCACTTGCAAACTCCACTCCATACATATATTTGGGGAGGTACTAGCTCCAAATCGATTTTACAGTGAAAACTGCAGGAAATTCAAACCGGCACTAGGAAACAGACTGAGAAACCAGAGTAAAAGTTTCTCCTGCAACCCGTTCCCTTGTGCTAGATGAATGAACGTCAATCCAGATGCTCATTGCTGAGAGATAAGTGTGTGTGAAAGCCGTCCTTAAACTAGCTTTTTCGGAACACAAAGTTTCTTTTCACTTGCAAACACCACTCCATACATATATATGGGGAGGTACTAGCTCCAACTCGGTTTTACAGTGCAAACTGCAGGAACTTCAAACCGGCACTAGGAAACAGACTGAGAAACCACAGTAATTGTTTATCCTGCAAACCGTTCCCTTTGTGCTAGATGAACGAACGTCTCTCCACATGCTCAGTTCTGAGAGATAATTTTGTGGGAAAGCCGTCCTTCACCTAGCTTGTTGGGAACACAAAGTTTCTTTCCAATTGCCAACTCCACTCCATACATATATATGGGATGTACTAGCTCCAACACGGTTTTACAGTGAAAACTGCAGGAACTTCAAACCGGCACTAGGAAACAGCATGAGAAATCAGAGTAAAAGTTTCTCCTGCAACCCGAACCCTTTGGGCTAGATGAACGAACGTCTCTCCACATGCTCAGTTCTGAGAGATAATTGTGTTTGAAAGCCGTCCTTCACATAGCTTGTTGGGAACACAAAGTTTCTTTTTACTTGCAAACTCCACTCCATACATATATACGGGGAGGTATTAAATCCAAATCTGTTTTACAGTGCAAACTGCAGGATCTTCAAACCGGCACTAGGAAACAGTCTGAGAACCCAGAGTAAAAGTTTCTCCTGCAACCCGTTCCCTTTGTGCTAGATGAACGAACGTCTCTGCACATGCTCAGTTCTGAGAGATAAGTGTGTGTGAAAGCCGTCCTTCACCTAGCTTGTTTGGAACACAAAGTTTCTTTTCACTTGCAAACTCCACTCCATACATATATATGGGGAGGTACTAGCTCCAACTCCGATTTACAGTGAAAACTGCAGGAATTTCAAACCGGCACTAGGAAACAGACTGAGAAACCAGAGTAAAAGTTTCTCCTGCAACCCGTTCCCTTTGTGCTAGATGAACGAACGTCTCTCCACATGCTCAGTTCTGAGATATAAGTGTGTGGGAAAGCCGTCCTTCACCTAGCTTGTTGGGAACACAAAGTTTCTTTTCATTTGCAAACTCCACTCCATACATATATATGGTGAGGTACAAGCTCCAACTCGGTTTTACAGTGAAAACTGCAGGAACTTCAAACCGGCACTAGGAAACAGACTGAGAAACCAGAGTAAAGGTTTCTCCTTGAACCCGTTCCCTTTGTGCTAGATGAACGAACGTCTCTGCACATGCTCAGTTCTGAGGGATAAGTGTGTGTGAAAGCCGTCCTTCACATAGCTGTTTGGGAACACAAAGTTTCTTTTCACTTGCAAATTCCAATCCATACATATATATGGGGAAGTACTAGCTCCAACTCTGTTTTACAGTGAAAATTGCAGGAACTTCAAACTGGCTCTAGGAAACAGACTGAGAAAAGAGAGTAAAACTTTCTCCTGCATCCCGTTCCCTTGTGCTAGATGAATGAACGTCAATCCACATGCTCATTACTGAGAGATAAGTGTGTGTGAAAGCCGTCCTTCACCTAGCTTTTTGGGAACACAAAGTTTCTTTTCACTTGCATTCTCCACTCCATACATATATATGGGTAGGTACTAGCTCCAACTCGGTTTTACAGTGAAAACTGCAGGAACTTCAAACCGGCACTAGGAAACAGACTGAGAAACCACAGTAAAAGTTTCTCCTGCAACCCGTTCCCTTTGTGCTTGATGAACGAACGTCTCTCCACATGCTCAGTTCTGAGAGATAAGTGTGTGTGAAAGCCGTCCTTCAACTCGCTTGTTGGGAACACAAAATTTCTTTTCACTTGCAAACTCCACTCCATACATATATATGGGGAGGTACTAGCTCCAACTCGGTTTTACAGTGAAAACTGCAGTAACTTCTAACCGGCACTAGGAAACAGACTGAGAAACCAGAGTAAATGTTTCTCCTACAACCAGTTCCCTTTGTGCTAGATGAACGAACGTCTCTCCACATGTTCAGTTCTGAGAGATAAGTGTGTGTGAAAGCCGTACTTCAACTCGCTTGTTGGGAAAACAAAGTTTCTTTCCACTTGCAAACTCCACTCCATACATATATATGGTGAGGTACTTGCTCCAACTCGGTTTTACAGTGAAAACTGCAGGAACTTCAAACCGGCACTAGGAAACAGACTGAGAAACCAGAGTAAAAGTTTCTCCTGCAACCAGTTCCCTTTGAGCTAGATGAACGAATGTCTCTCCACATGCTATGTTCGGAGAGATTAGTGTGTGTGAAAGCCGTCCTTCACATAGCTTGTTGGGAACACAAAGTTTCTTTTCACATGCAAACTCCAATCCATACATATATATGGGGAGGTACTTGTTCCAACTCGGTTTTACAGTGAAAACTGCAGGAACTTCAAACCGGCACTAGGAAACAGACTGAGAAACCAGAGTAAATGTTTCTCCTGCAAACCGTTCCCTTTGTGCTAGATGAACGAACGTCTCTCCACATGCTCAGTTCTGAGAGATAAGTGTGTGTGAAAGCCGTACTTCACCTAGCTTTTTGGGAACACAAAGTTTCTTTTCACTTGCAAACACCACTCCATACATATATATGGGGAGGTACAGGCTCCATCTCAATTTTACAGTGAAAACTGCAGGAAATTCAAACCGGCACTAGGAAACAGACTGAGAAACCAGAGTAAAAGTTTCTCCTGCAACCCGTTCCCTTGTGCTAGATGAATGAACGTCAATCCACATGCTCATTGCTGAGAGATAAGTGTGTGTAAAAGCCGTCCTTCACCTAGCTTTTTGGGAACACAAAGTTTCTTTTCACTTGCAAACTCCACTCCATACATATATATGGGGAGGTACTAGCTCCAACTCGGTTTTACAGTGCAAACTGCAGGAACTTCAAACCGGCACTTGGAAACAGAGTGTGAAACCAGAGTAAAAGTTTCTCCTGCAAACCGTTCCCTTTGTGCTAGATGAACGAACGTCTCTACACATGCTCAGTTCTGAGAGATAAGTGTGTGTGAAAGCCGTCCTTCACCTAGCTTGTTGGGAACACAAAGGTTCTATTCACTTGCAAACTCCACTCCATACATATATATGGGGAGGTACTAGCTCCAATTCGGTTTTACAGTGCAAACTGCAGGAACTTCAAACCGGCACTAGGAAACAGACTGAGAAACCAGAGTAAAAGATTCTCCTGTATCCAGTTCCGTTTGTGCTAGATGAACGAATGTCTCTCCACATGCTCAGTTCTGAGAGATAAGTGTGTATGAAAGCCGTCCTTCACCTAGCTTGTTGGGAACACAAAGTTTCTTTTCTTTTGCAAACTCCACTCCATACATATATATGGTGAGGTACAAGCTCCAACTCGGTTTTACAGTGAAAACTGCAGGAACTTCAAACCGGCACTAGGAAACAGACTGAGAAACCAGAGTAAAAGTTTCTCCTTGAACCCGTTCCCTTTGTTCTAGATGAACGAACGTCTCTGCACAAGCTCAGTTCTGAGGGATAAGTGTGTGTGAAAGCCGTCCTTCACCTAGCTGTTTGGGAACACAAAGTTTCTTTTCATTTGCAAATTCCAATCCATACATATATATGGGGAAGTACTAGCTCCAACACTGTTTTACAGTGAAAATTGCAGGAACTTCAAACTGGCACTAGGAAACAGACTGAGAAACCAGAGTAAAAGTTTCTCCTGCATCCCGTTCCCTTGTGCTAGATGAATGAACGTCAATCCACATGCTCATTGCTGAGAGATAAGTGTGTGTGAAAGCCGTCCTTCACCTAGCTTTTGGGAACACAAAGTTTCTTTTCACTTGCATTCTCCACTCCATACATATATATGGGTAGGTACTAGCTCCAACTCGGTTTTACAGTGCAAACTGCAGGAACTTCAAACCGGCACTAGGAAACAGACTGAGAAACCACAGTAAAAGTTTCTCCTGCAACCCGTTCCCTTTGTGCTTGATGAACGAACGTCTCTCCACATGCTCAGTTCTGAGAGATAAGTGTTTGTGAAAGCCGTACTTCACCTAGCTTTTTGGGAACACAAAGTTTCTTTTCACTTGCAAACACCACTCCATACATATATATGGGGAGGTACAGGCTCCATCTCAATTTTACAGTGAAAACTGCAAGAACTTCAAACCGGCACTAGGAAACAGACTGAGAAACCAGAGTTAAAGTTTCTCCTGCAACCCGTTCCCTTGTGCTAGATGAATGAACGTCAATCCACATGCTCATTGCTGAGAGATAAGTGTGTGTAAAAGCCGTCCTTCACCTAGCTTTTTGGGAACACAAAGTTTCTTTTCACTTGCAAACTCCATTCCATACATATATATGGGGAGGTACTAGCTCCAACTCGGTTTTACAGTGCAAACTGCAGGAACTTCAAACCGGCACTTGGAAACAGAGTGTGAAACCAGAGTAAAAGTTTCTCCTGCAAACCGTTCCCTTTGTGCTAGATGAACGAACGTCTCTACACATGCTCAGTTCTGAGAGATAAGTGTGTGTGAAAGCCGTCCTTCACCTAGCTTGTTGGGAACACAAAGGTTCTATTCACTTGCAAACTCCACTCCATACATATATATGGGGAGGTACTAGCTCCAATTCGGTTTTACAGTGCAAACTGCAGGAACTTCAAACCGGCACTAGGAAACAGACTGAGAAACCAGAGTAAAAGATTCTCCTTCATCCAGTTCCGTTTGTGCTAGATGAACGAATGTCTCTCCACATGCTCAGTTCTGAGAGATAAGTGTGTGTGAAAGCCGTCCTTCACCTAGCTTGTTGGGAACACAAAGTTTCTTTTCATTTGCAAACTCCACTCCATACATATATATGGTGAGTTACAAGCTCCAACTCGGTTTTACAGTGAAAACTGCAGGAACTTCAAACCGGCACTAGGAAACAGACTGAGAAACCAGAGTAAAAGTTTCTCCTTGAACCCGTTCCCTTTGTGCTAGATGAACGAACGTCTCTGCACATGCTCAGTTCTGAGGGATAAGTGTGTGTGAAAGCCGTACTTCACCTAGCTGTTTGGGAACACAAAGTTTCTTTTCACTTGCAAATTCCAATCCATACATATATATGGGGAAGTACTAGCTCCAACTCTGTTTTACAGTGAAAATTGCAGGAACTTCAAACTGGCACTAGGAAACAGACTGAGAAACCAGAGTAAAAGTTTCTCCTGCATCCCGTTCCCTTGTGCTAGATGAATGAACGTCAATCCACATGCTCATTGCTGAGAGATAAGTGTGTGTGAAAGCCGTCCTTCACCTAGCTTTTTGGGAACACAAAGTTTCTTTTCACTTGCATTCTCCACTCCATACATATATATGGGTAGGTACTAGCTCCAACTCGGTTTTACAGTGAAAACTGCAGGAACTTCAAACCGGCACTAGGAAACAGACTGAGAAACCAGAGTAAATGTTTCTCCTGCAAACCGTTCCCTTTGTGCTAGATGAACGAACGTCTCTCCACATGCTCAGTTCTGAGAGATAAGTGTGTGTGAAACCCGTACTTCACCTAGCTTTTTGGGAACACAAAGTTTCTTTTCACTTGCAAACACCACTGCATACATATATATGGGGAGGTACAGGCTCCATCTCAATTTTACAGTGAAAACTGCAGGAAATTCAAACCGGCACTAGGAAACAGACTGAGAAACCAGAGTAAAAGTTTCTCCTGCAACCCGTTCCCTTGTGCTAGATGAATGAACGTCAATCCACATGCTCATTGCTGAGAGATAAGTGTGTGTAAAAGCCGTCCTTCACCTAGCTTTTTGGGAACACAAAGTTTCTTTTCACTTGCAAACTCCACTCCATACATATATATGGGGAGGTACTAGCTCCAACTCGGTTTTACAGTGCAAACTGCAGGAACTTCAAACCGGCACTTGGAAACAGAGTGTGAAACCAGAGTAAAAGTTTCTCCTGCAAACCGTTCCCTTTGTGCTAGATGAACGAACGTCTCTACACATGCTCAGTTCTGAGAGATAAGTGTGTGTGAAAGCCGTCCTTCACCTAGCTTAATGGGAACACAAAGGTTCTATTCACTTGCAAACTCCACTCCATACATATATATGGGGAGGTACTAGCTCCAATTCGGTTTTACAGTGCAAACTGCAGGAACTTCAAACCGGCACTAGGAAACAGACTGAGAAACCAGAGTAAAAGATTCTCCTGCATCCAGTTCCGTTTGTGCTAGATGAACGAATGTCTCTCCACATGCTCAGTTCTGAGAGATAAGTGTGTATGAAAGCCGTCCTTCACCTAGCTTTTTGGGAACACAAAGTTTCTTTTCACTTGCAAACTCCACTCCATACATATATATGGGGAGGTACTAGCTGCAACTCGATTTTACAGTGAAAACTGCAGGAAATTCAAACCGGCACTAGGAAACAGAGTGAGAAACCAGAGTAAAAGTTTCTCCTGAAACCCGTTCCCTTGTGCTAGATGAATGAACGTCAATCCACATGCTCATTGCTGGGAGATAAGTGTGTGTGAAAGCCGTCCTTCACCTAGCTTGTTGGGAACACAAAGTTTCTTTTCACTTGCAAACTCCACTCCATACATATATATAGGTAGGTACTATCTCCAACTCGGTTTTACAGTGAAAACTGCAGGAACTTCAAACCGGCACTAGGAAACAGACTGAGAAACCAGAGTAAAAGTTTCTCCTGCAACCCGTTCCCTTTGTGCTAGATGAACGAACGTCTCTCCACATGCTCAGTTCTGAGAGATAAGTGTGTGTGAAAGCCGTCCTTCACCTAGCTTGTTGGGATCACAAAGTTTCTTTTCACATGCAAACCCCAATCCATACATATATATGGGGAGGTACATGCTCCAACTCGGTTTTACAGTGAAAACTGCAGGAAATTCAAACCGGCACTAGGAAACAGACTGAGAAACCAGAGTAAAAGTTTCTCCTGCAAACCGTTCCCTTTGTGCTAGATGAACGAACGTCTCTCCACATGCTAAGTTCTGAGAGATAAATGTGTGTGAAAGCCGTCCTTCACCTAGCTTTTTGGGAACACAAAGATTCTTTTCACTTGCAAACTCCATTCCGTACATATATATTGGGAGGTATTAGCTCCAACTCGATTTTACAGTGAAAACTGCTGGAAATTCAAACCGGCACTAGGAAACAGACTGAGAAACCAGAGTAAAAGTTTCTCCTGCAACACGTTCCATTGTGCTAGATGAATGAACGTGAATCCACATGCTCATTGCTGAGAGATAAGTGTGTGTGAAAGCCGTCCTTCACCTAGCTATTTGGGAACACAAAGTTTCTTTTCACTTGCAAACTCCACTCCATACATATATATGGGGAGGTACTAACTCCAACTCGGTTTTACAGTGCAAACTGCAGGAACTTCAAACCGGCACTAGGAAACAGACTGAGAAACCAGAGTAAAAGTTTCTCCTGCAACCCGTTCCATTGTGCTAGATGAATGAACGTCAATCCACATGCTCAGTTCTGAGAGATAAGTGTGTGTGAAAGCCGTCCTTCACCTAGCTTGTTGGGAACACAAAGTTTCTATTCACTTGCAAACTCCACTCCATACATATATATGGGGAATACTAGCTCCAACTCGGTTTTACAGTGAAAACTGCAGGAACTTCCAACCGGCACTAGGAAACAGACTGAGAAACCAGAGTAAAACTTTCTCCTGCAAACAGTTCCCTTTGTGCTAGATGAACGAATGTCTCTCCCCATGCTCATTTCTGAGAGATAAGTGTGTTGGAAAGCCGTCCTTCACCTAGCTTTTTGGGAACACAAAGTTTCTTTTCACTTGCAAACTCCACTCCATACATATATATGGGGAGGTACTAGCTCCAACTCGGTTTTACAGTGCAAACTGCAGGAACTTCAAACCGGCACTAGGAAACAGACTGAGAAACCACAGTAAAATTTTCTCCTGCAACCGGTTCCCTTTGTGCTATATGAACGAACGTCACTCCACATGCTCAGTTCTGAGAGATAAGTGTGTGGGAAAGCCGTCCTTCACCTAGCTTTTTGGGAACACAAAGTTTCTATTCACTTGCAAACTCCACTCCATACATATATATGGGGAGGTACTAGCTCCAACTCGGTTTTACAGTGCAAACTGCAGGAACTTCAAACCGGCACTAGGAAACAGACTGAGAAACCACAGTAAAATTTTCTCCTGCAACCGGTTCCCTTTGTGCTATATGAACGAACGTCACTCCACATGCTCAGTTCTGAGAGATACGTGTGTGTGAAAGCCGTCCTTCACATAGCTTGTTGGGAACACAAAGTTTCTATTCACTTGCAAACTCCACTCCATACATATATATGGGGTGGTACTAGCTCCAAGTCGGTTTTACAGTGCAAACTGCAGGAACTGCAAACCGGCACTAGGAAACAGACTGAGAAACCAGAGTAAAATTTTCTCCTGCAAACCGATCCCTTTGTGCTAGATGAATGAATGTCTCTCCACATGCTCAGTTCTGAGAGATAAGTGTGTGTGAAAACTTTCCTTCACCTAGCTTGTTGGGTACACAAAGTTTCTTTTCACATGCAAACTCCAATCCATACATATATATGGGGAAGTACTTGCTCCAACTCCATTTTACAGTGAAAAATGCAGGAACTTCATACCGGCACTAGGAAACAGACTGAGAAACCAGAGTAAAAGTTTCTCCTGCAACCCGATCCCTTTGTGCTAGATGAACGAACGTCAATCCACATGCTCAGTTCTGAGAGATAAGTGTGTGTGAAAGCCGTCCTTCACCTAGCTTTTTGGGAACACAAAGTTTCTTTTCACTTGCAAACTCCACTCCATACATATATATGGGGTGGTACTTGCTCCAACTCGGCTTTACAGTGAAAACGGCAGGAACTTCAAACCGGCACTAGGAAACAGACTGAGAAACCACAGTAAAAGTTTCTCCTGCAACCCGTTCCCATTGTGCTAGATGAATGAACGTCTCTCCACATGCTCAGTTCTGAGAGATAAGTGTGTGTGAAAGCAGTCCTTCAAATAGCTTGTTCGCAACACAAAGTTTCTTTTTACTTGCAAACTCCACTCCATACATATATATGGGAATGTACTTGCTCCTACTCGGTTTTACAGTGAAAACTGCAGGAACTTCAAAACGGCACTAGGAAACAGACTGAGAACCCAGAGTAAAATTTTCACCTTCAACCCGTTCCCTATGTGCTAGATGAACGAACGTCTCTCCACATGCTCAGTTCTGAGAGAAAATTGTGTGTGAAAGCCGCCCTTCACCTAGCTTGTTGGGAACACAAAGTTTCTTTTCACTTGCAAACTCCACTCCATACATATATATGGGGAGGTACTAGCTCCAACTCGGTTTTACAGTGAAAACTGCAGGAACATCAAACCGGCACTAGGAAACAGACTGAGAAACCAGAGTAAAAGTTTCTCCTGAAACCCGTTCTCTTTGTGCTAGATGAACGAACGTCTCTCCACATGCTCAGTTCTGAGAGATACGTGTGTGTGAAAGAAGTCCTTCAACTAGCTTGTTGGGAACAGAAAGTTTCTTTTCACTTGCAAACTCCACTCCATACATATATATGGGGAGGTACTAGCACCAACTCGGTTTTACAGAGAAAACTGCAGGAACTTCAAACCGGCACTAGGAAACAGACTGAGAAACCAGAGTAAATGTTTCACCTGCAAACAGTTCCCTTTGTGCTAGATGAACGAACGTCTCTCCACATGCTCAGTTCTGAGAGATATGTGTGTGTGAAAGCCGTCCTTCACCTAGCTTTTTGGGAACACAAAGTTTCTTTTTACTTGCAAACACCACTCCATACATATATATGGGGAGGTAGTAGCTCCAAATCTGTTTTACATTGCAAACTGCAGGAACTTCAAAATGGCACTAGGAAATAGACTGAGAACACAGAGTAAAAGTTTCTCCTGCAACCCGTTCCCATTGTGCTAGATGAACGAACTTCTCTCCACATGCTCAGTTCTGAGAGATAAGTGTGTGTGAAAGCAGTCCTTCAACTAGCTTTTTCGCAACACAAAGTTTCTTTTTACTTGCAAACTACACTCCATACATATATATGGGGATGTACTTGCTCCTATTCGGTTTTACAGTGAAAACTGCAGGAACTTTAAACCGGCACTAGGAAACAGACTGAGAAATCAGAGTAAAAGTTTCTCCTGCAACCCGTTCCCTTTGTGCTAGATGAAAGAACGTCTCTCCACATGCTCAGTTCTGAGAGATTAGTGTGTGTGAAAGCCGTCCTTCACCTAGCTTTTTGGGAACACAAAGTTTCTTTTCACTTGCCAACTCCACTCCATACATATATATGGGGAGGTACTACCTCCTACTCGATTTTACAGTGAAAACTGCAGGAAATTCAAACCGGCACTAGGAAACAGACTGAGAAACCAGAGTAAATGTTTCTCCTGCAACCCGTTCCCTTGTGCTAGATGAATGAACGTCAATCCACATACTCATTGCTGAGAGATAAGTGTGTGTGAAAGCCGTCCTTCACCTAGCTTTTTGGGAACACAAAGTTTCTTTTCACTTGCAAACTCCACTCCATACATATATATGGGGTGGTACTTGCTCCAACTCGGCTTTACAGTGCAAACTGCAGGAACTTCAAACCGGCACTAGGAAACAGACTGAGAAACCACAGTAAAAGTTTCTCCTGCAACCCGTTCCCATTGTGCTAGATGAATGAACGTCTCTCCACATGCTCAGTTCTGAGAGATAAGTGTGTGTGAAAGCAGTCCTTCAAATAGCTTGTTCGCAACACAAAGTTTCTTTTTACTTGCAAACTCCACTCCATACATATATATGGGGATGTACTTGCTCCTACTCGGTTTTACAGTGAAAACTGCAGGAACTTCAAACCGGCACTAGGAAACAGACTGAGAAACCACAGTAAAAGTTTCTCCTGCAACCCGTTCCCATTGTGCTAGATGAACGAACGTCTCTCCACATGCTCAGTTCTGAGAGATAAGTGTGTGTGAAAGCCGTCCTTCACATAGCTTGTTGGGAACACAAAGTTTCTTTTTACTTGCAAACTCCACTCCATACATATATATGGGGAGGTACTAGCTCCAAATCCGTTTTACAGTGCAAACTGCAGGAACTTCAAACCGGCACTAGGAAACAGACTGAGAACCCAGAGTAAAAGTTTCACCTGCAACCCTTTCCCTTTGTGCTAGATGAACGAACGTCTCTCCACATGCTCAGTTCTGAGAGATAAGTGTGTGTGAAATCCGTACTTCACCTAGCTTGTTGGGAACACAAAGTTTCTTTTCACTTGCAAAATCCACTCCATACATATATATGGGGATGTACTAGCTCCTACTCCGTTTTGCAGTGAAAACTGCAGGAACTTCAAAACGGCACTAGGAAACAGACTGAGAACCCAGAGTAAAATTTTCACCTTCAACCCGTTCCCTATGTGCTAGATGAACGAACGTCTCTCCACATGCTCAGTTCTGAGAGAAAATTGTGTGTGAAAGCCGCCCTTCACCTAGCTTGTTGGGAACACAAAGTTTCTTTTCACTTGCAAACTCCACTCCATACATATATATGGGGAGGTACTAGCTCCAACTCGGTTTTACAGTGAAAACTGCAGGAACATCAAACCGGCACTAGGAAACAGACTGAGAAACCAGAGTAAAAGTTTCTCCTGCAACCCGTTCTCTTTGTGCTAGATGAACGAACGTCTCTCCACATGCTCAGTTCTGAGAGATACGTGTGTGTGAAAGCCGTCCTTCACATAGCTTGTTGGGAACACAAAGTTTCTATTCACTTGCAAACTCCACTCCATACATATATATGGGGTGGTACTAGCTCCAAGTCGGTTTTACAGTGCAAACTGCAGGAACTGCAAACCGGCACTAGGAAACAGACTGAGAAACCAGAGTAAAATTTTCTCCTGCAACCCGTTCTCTTTGTGCTAGATGAACGAACGTCTCTCCACATGCTCAGTTCTGAGAGATACGTGTGTGTGAAAGAAGTCCTTCAACTAGCTTGTTGGGAACAGAAAGTTTCTTTTCACTTGCAAACTCCACTCCATACATATATATGGGGAGGTACTAGCACCAACTCGGTTTTACAGAGAAAACTGCAGGAACTTCAAACCGGCACTAGGAAACAGACTG
The DNA here is from genome assembly GCF_036321535.1 of Camelus dromedarius. Taxonomy (NCBI): domain Eukaryota; kingdom Metazoa; phylum Chordata; class Mammalia; order Artiodactyla; family Camelidae; genus Camelus; species Camelus dromedarius. The sequence goes on along the minus strand of NC_087441.1, from coordinate 85,819,864 downwards.
AGAAACCAGAGTAAATGTTTCACCTGCAAACAGTTCCCTTTGTGCTAGATGAACGAACGTCTCTCCACATGCTCAGTTCTGAGAGATATGTGTGTGTGAAAGCCGTCCTTCACCTAGCTTTTTGGGAACACAAAGTTTCTTTTTACTTGCAAACACCACTCCATACATATATATGGGGAGGTACTAGCTCCAAATCTGTTTTACATTGCAAACTGCAGGAACTTCAAAATGGCACTAGGAAATAGACTGAGAACACAGAGTAAAAGTTTCTCCTGCAACCCGTTCCCATTGTGCTAGATGAACGAACTTCTCTCCACATGCTCAGTTCTGAGAGATAAGTGTGTGTGAAAGCAGTCCTTCAACTAGCTTTTTCGCAACACAAAGTTTCTTTTTACTTGCAAACTACACTCCATACATATATATGGGGATGTACTTGCTCCTATTCGGTTTTACAGTGAAAACTGCAGGAACTTTAAACCGGCACTAGGAAACAGACTGAGAAATCAGAGTAAAAGTTTCTCCTGCAACCCGTTCCCTTTGTGCTAGATGAAAGAACGTCTCTCCACATGCTCAGTTCTGAGAGATTAGTGTGTGTGAAAGCCGTCCTTCACCTAGCTTTTTGGGAACACAAAGTTTCTTTTCACTTGCCAACTCCACTCCATACATATATATGGGGAGGTACTACCTCCTACTCGATTTTACAGTGAAAACTGCAGGAAATTCAAACCGGCACTAGGAAACAGACTGAGAAACCAGAGTAAATGTTTCTCCTGCAACCCGTTCCCTTGTGCTAGATGAATGAACGTCAATCCACATGCTCATTGCTGAGAGATAAGTGTGTGTGAAAGCCGTCCTTCACCTAGCTTTTTGGGAACACAAAGTTTCTTTTCACTTGCAAACTCCACTCCATACATATATATGGGGTGGTACTTGCTCCAACTCGGCTTTACAGTGAAAACTGCAGGAACTTCAAACCGGCACTAGGAAACAGACTGAGAAACCACAGTAAAAGTTTCTCCTGCAACCCGTTCCCATTGTGCTAGATGAATGAACGTCTCTCCACATGCTCAGTTCTGAGAGATAAGTGTGTGTGAAAGCAGTCCTTCAAATAGCTTGTTCGCAACACAAAGTTTCTTTTTACTTGCAAACTCCACTCCATACATATATATGGGGATGTACTTGCTCCTACTCGGTTTTACAGTGAAAACTGCAGGAACTTCAAACCGGCACTAGGAAACAGACTGAGAAACCACAGTAAAAGTTTCTCCTGCAACCCGTTCCCATTGTGCTAGATGAACGAACGTCTCTCCACATGCTCAGTTCTGAGAGATAAGTGTGTGTGAAAGCCGTCCTTCACATAGCTTGTTGGGAACACAAAGTTTCTTTTTACTTGCAAACTCCACTCCATACATATATATGGGGAGGTACTAGCTCCAAATCTGTTTTACAGTGCAAACTGCAGGAACTTCAAACCGGCACTAGGAAACAGACTGAGAACCCAGAGTAAAAGTTTCACCTGCAACCCTTTCCCTTTGTGCTAGATGAACGAACGTCTCTCCACATGCTCAGTTCTGAGAGATAAGTGTGTGTGAAATCCGTACTTCACCTAGCTTGTTGGGAACACAAAGTTTCTTTTCACTTGCAAAATCCACTCCATACATATATATGGGGATGTACTAGCTCCTACTCCGTTTTGCAGTGAAAACTGCAGGAACTTCAAAACGGCACTAGGAAACAGACTGAGAACCCAGAGTAAAATTTTCACCTTCAACCCGTTCCCTATGTGCTAGATGAACGAACGTCTCTCCACATGCTCAGTTCTGAGAGAAAATTGTGTGTGAAAGCCGCCCTTCACCTAGCTTGTTGGGAACACAAAGTTTCTTTTCACTTGCAAACTCCACTCCATACATATATATGGGGAGGTACTAGCTCCAACTCGGTTTTACAGTGAAAACTGCAGGAACATCAAACCGGCACTAGGAAACAGACTGAGAAACCAGAGTAAAAGTTTCTCCTGCAACCCGTTCTCTTTGTGCTAGATGAACGAACGTCTCTCCACATGCTCAGTTCTGAGAGATACGTGTGTGTGAAAGCCGTCCTTCACATAGCTTGTTGGGAACACAAAGTTTCTATTCACTTGCAAACTCCACTCCATACATATATATGGGGTGGTACTAGCTCCAAGTCGGTTTTACAGTGCAAACTGCAGGAACTGCAAACCGGCACTAGGAAACAGACTGAGAAACCAGAGTAAAATTTTCTCCTGCAACCCGATCCCTTTGTGCTAGATGAACGAATGTCTCTCCACATGCTCAGTTCTGAGAGATAAGTGTGTGTGAAAACTTTCCTTCACCTAGCTTGTTGGGTAGACAAAGTTTCTTTTCACATGCAAACTCCAATCCATACATATATATGGGGAAGTACTTGCTCCAACTCCATTTTACAGTGAAAAATGCAGGAACTTCATACCGGCACTAGGAAACAGACTGAGAAACCAGAGTAAAAGTTTCTCCTGCAACCCGATCCCTTTGTGCTAGATGAACGAACGTCAATCCACATGCTCAGTTCTGAGAGATAAGTGTGTGTGAAAGCTGTCCTTCACCTAGCTTTTTGGGAACACAAAGTTTCTTTTCACTTGCAAACTCCACTCCATACATATATATGGGGTGGTACTTGCTCCAACGCGGCTTTACAGTGAAAACGGCAGGAACTTCAAACCGGCACTAGGAAACAGACTGAGAAACCACAGTAAAAGTTTCTCCTGCAACCCGTTCTCATTGTGCTAGATGAACGAACGTCTCTCCACATGCTCAGTTCTGAGAGATAAGTGTGTGTGAAAGCCGTCCTTCACATAGCTTGTTGGGAACACAAAGTTTCTTTTTACTTGCAAACTCCACTCCATACATATATATGGGGAGGTACTAGCTCCAAATCTGTTTTACAGTGCAAACTGCAGGAACTTCAAACCGGCACTAGGAAACAGACTGAGAACCCAGAGTAAAAGTTTCACCTGCAACCCTTTCCCTTTGTGCTAGATGAACGAACGTCTCTCCACATGCTCAGTTCTGAGAGATAAGTGTGTGTGAAATCCGTACTTCACCTAGCTTGTTGGGAACACAAAGTTTCTTTTCACTTGCAAAATCCACTCCACACATATATATGGGGATGTACTAGCTCCTACTCCGTTTTACAGTGAAAACTGCAGGAACTTCAAAACGGCACTAGGAAACAGACTGAGAACCCAGAGTAAAATTTTCACCTTCAACCCGTTCCCTATGTGCTAGATGAACGAACGTCTCTCCACATGCTCAGTTCTGAGAGAAAATTGTGTGTGAAAGCCGCCCTTCACCTAGCTTGTTGGGAACACAAAGTTTCTTTTCACTTGCAAACTCCACTCCATACATATATATGGGGAGGTACTAGCTCCAACTCGGTTTTACAGTGAAAACTGCAGGAACATCAAACCGGCACTAGGAAACAGACTGAGAAACCAGAGTAAAAGTTTCTCCTGCAACCCGTTCTCTTTGTGCTAGATGAACGAACGTCTCTCCACATGCTCAGTTCTGAGAGATACGTGTGTGTGAAAGCCGTCCTTCACATAGCTTGTTGGGAACACAAAGTTTCTATTCACTTGCAAACTCCACTCCATACATATATATGGGGTGGTACTAGCTCCAAGTCGGTTTTACAGTGCAAACTGCAGGAACTGCAAACCGGCACTAGGAAACAGACTGAGAAACCAGAGTAAAATTTTCTCCTGCAACCCGATCCCTTTGTGCTAGATGAACGAATGTCTCTCCACATGCTCAGTTCTGAGAGATAAGTGTGTGTGAAAACCTTCCTTCACCTAGCTTGTTGGGTACAGAAAGTTTCTTTTCACATGCAAACTCCAATCCATACATATATATGGGGAAGTACTTGCTCCAACTCCATTTTACAGTGAAAAATGCAGGAACTTCATACCGGCACTAGGAAACAGACTGAGAAACCAGAGTAAAAGTTTCTCCTGCAACCCGATCCCTTTGTGCTAGATGAACGAACGTCAATCCACATGCTCAGTTCTGAGAGATAAGTGTGTGTGAAAGCCGTCCTTCAACTAGCTTGTTGGGAACAGAAAGTTTCTTTTAACTTGAAAACTCCTCTCCATACATATATATGGGGAGGTACTAGCTCCAACTCGGTTTTACAGTGAAAACTGCAGGAACTTCAAACCGGCACTAGGAAACACACTGAGAAACCAGAGTAAATGTTTCACCAGCAAACAGTTCCCTTTGTGCTAGATGAACGAACGTCTCTCCACATGTTCAGTTCTGAGAGATAAGTGTGTGTGAAAGCCGTCCTTCACATAGCTTGTTGGGAACACAAAGTTTATTTTTACTTGCAAACTCCACTCCATACATATATATGGGGAGGTACTAGCTCCAAATCTGTTTTACCGTGCAAACTGCAGGAACTTCAAACCGGCACTAGGAAACAGACTGAGAACCCAGAGTAAAAGTTTCTCCTGCAACCCTTTCCCATTGTGCTAGATGAACGAACGTCTCTCCACATGCTCAGTTCTGAGAGATAAGTGTGTGTGAAAGCATTCCTTCAACTAGCTTGTTCGCAACAGAAAGTTTCTTTTTAATTGCAAACTCCACTCCATACATATATATGGGGATGTACTTGCTCCTACTCGGTTTTACAGTGAAAACTGCAGGAACTTTAAACCGGCACTAGGAAACAGAAGGAGAAACCAAAGTAAAAGTTTCTCCTGCAACCCGTTCCCTTTGTGCTAGATGAAAGAACGTCTCTCCACATGCTCAGTTCTGAGAGATTAGTGTGTGTGAAAGCCGTCCTTCACCTAGCTTTTTGGGAACACAAAGTTTCTTTTCACTTGCCAACTCCACACCATACATATATATGGGGAGGTACTAGCTCCAACTCGGTTTTACAGTGCAAACTGCAGGAACTTCAAACCGGCACTAAGAAACAGACTGAGAAACCACAGTAAAAATTTCCCCTGCAACCCGTTCCCTTTGTGCTAGATGAACGAACGTCTCTCCACATGCTCAGTTCTGAGAAATAAGTGTGTGGGAAAGCCGTCATTCACCTACCTTGTTGGTAACACAAAGTTTCTTTCCAATTGCCAACTCCACTCCATAAATATATATGGGAGTTACTAACTCCAAATCGGTTTTACAGTGAAAACTGCAGGAACTTCAAACCGGCACTAGGAAACAGACTGAGAAACCAGAGTAAAAGTTTCTCCTGCAAACCGATCCCTTTGTGCTAGATGAACGAACGTCAATCCACATGCTCAGTTCTGAGGGATAAGTGTGTGTGAAAGCCGTCCTTCAACTAGCTTGTTGGGAACACAAAGTTTCTTTTCACTTGCAAACTCCACTCCATACATATATATGGGGAGGTACTAGCTCCAACTCCGTTTTACATTGCAAATGGCAGGAAATTCAAACCGGCACTAGGAAACAGACTGAGAACACAGAGTAAAAGTTTCTCCTGCAACCCGTTCCCATTGTGCTAGATGAACGAACGTCTCTCCACATGCTCAGTTCTGAGAGATAAGTGTGTGTGAAAGCAGTCCTTCAACTAGCTTGTTCGCAACACAAAGTTTCTTTTTACTTGCAAACTCCACTCCATACATATATATGGGGATGTACTAGCTCCTACTCGGTTTTACAGTGAAAACTGCAGGAACTTCAAACCGGCACTAGGAAACAGACTGAGAAACCAGAGTAAAATTTTCTCCTGCAACCCGATCCCTTTGTGCTAGATGAACGAATGTCTCTCCACATGCTCAGTTCTGAGAGATAAGTGTGTGTGAAAACCTTACTTCACCTAGCTTGTTGGTTACACAAAGTTTCTTTTCACATGCAAACTCCAATCCATACATATATATGGGGAGGTACTTGCTCCAACTACGTTTTACAGTGAAAACTGCAGGAACTTCAAACCGGCACTAGGAAACAGACTGAGAAACCAGAGTAAAAGTTTCTCCTGCAACCCGATCCCTTTGTGCTAGATGAACGAACGTCAATCCACATGCTCAGTTCTGAGGGATAAGTGTGTGTGAAAGCCGTCCTTCAACTAGCTTGTTGGGAACACAAAGTTTCTTTTCACTTGCAAACTCCACTCCATACATATATATGGGGAGGTACTAGCTCCAACTCCGTTTTACATTGCAAATGGCAGGAAATTCAAACCGGCACTAGGAAACAGACTGAGAACACAGAGTAAAAGTTTCTCCTGCAAACCGTACCCATTGTGCTAGATGAACGAACGTCTCTCCACATGCTCAGTTCTGAGAGATAAGTGTGTGTGAAAGCAGTCCTTCAACTAGCTTGTTCGCAACACAAAGTTCCTTTTTACTTGCCAACTCCACTCCATATATATATATGGGGATGTACTTGCTCCTACTCGGTTTTACAGTGAAAACTGCAGGAACTTCAAACCGGCACTAGGAAACAGACTGAGAACCCAGAGTAATAGTTTCACCTGCAACCTTTCCCTTTGTGCTAGATGAACGAACGTCTCTCCACATGCTCAGTTCTGAGAGATTAGTCTGTGTGAAAGCCGTTCTTCACCTAGCTTTTTGGGAACACAAAGTTTCTTTTCACTTGCCAACTCCACTCCATATATATATATGGGGATGTACTTGCTCCTACTCGGTTTTACAGTGAAAACTGCAGGAACTTCAAACCGGCACTAGGAAACAGACTGAGAACCCAGAGTAATAGTTTCACCTGCAACCTTTCCCTTTGTGCTAGATGAACGAACGTCTCTCCACATGCTCAGTTCTGAGAGATAAGTGTGTGTGAAAGCCGTCATTCACATAGCTTGTTGGGAACACAAAGTTTCTTTCCAATAGCAAAATTCACTCCATAAATATATATGGGAAGTACTAGCTCCAACTCGGTTTTACAGTGAAAAATGCAGGAACTTCAAACCGGCACTAGGAAACAGACTGAGAAACCAGAGTAAAAATTTCTTCTGCAACCCGATCCTTTGTGCTAGATGAACGAACGTCTCTCCACATGCTCAGTTCTGAGAGATAAGTCTGTGTGAAAGCCGTCCTTCACATAGCTTGTTGGGAACACAAAGTTTCTTTTCACTTGCAAACTCCACTCCATACATATATATGGGGATGTACTAGCTCCTACTCCGTTTTACAGTGAAAACTGCAGGAACTTCAAACCGGCACTAGGAAACAGACTGAGAACCCAGAGTAAAAGTTTCACCTTCAACCCGTTCCCTATGTGCTAGATGAACGAACGTCTCTCCACATGCTCAGATCTGAGAGAAAATTGTGTGTGAAAGCCGCCCTTCACCTAGCTTGTTGGGAACACAAAGTTTCTTTTCACTTGCAAACTCCACTCCATACATATATATGGGGTGGTACTAGCTCCAAGTCGGTTTTACAGTGCAAACTGCAGGAACTGCAAACCGGCACTAGGAAACAGACTGAGAAACCAGAGTAAAATTTTCTCCTGCAACCCGATCCCTTTGTGCTAGATGAACGAATGTCTCTCCACATGCTCAGTTCTGAGAGATAAGTGTGTGTGAAAACCTTCCTTCACCTAGCTTGTTGGGTACACAAAGTTTCTTTTCACATGCAAACTCCAATCCATACATATATATGGGGAAGTACTTGCTCCAACTCCATTTTACAGTGAAAAATGCAGGAACTTCATACCGGCACTAGGAAACAGACTGAGAAACCAGAGTAAAAGTTTCTCCTGCAACCCGATCCCTTTGTGCTAGATGAACGAACGTCAATCCACATGCTCAATTCTGAGAGATAAGTGTGTGTGAAAGCCGTCCTTCAACTAGCTTGTTGGGAACAGAAAGTTTCTTTTAACTTGAAAACTCCTCTCCATACATATATATGGGGAGGTACTAGCTCCAACTCGGTTTTACAGTGAAAACTGCAGGAACTTCAAACCGGCACTAGGAAACACACTGAGAAACCAGAGTAAATGTTTCACCAGCAAACAGTTCCCTTTGTGCTAGATGAACGAACGTCTCTCCACATGTTCAGTTCTGAGAGATAAGTGTGTGTGAAAGCCGTCCTTCACATAGCTTGTTGGGAACACAAAGTTTCTTTTTACTTGCAAACTCCACTCCATACATATATATGGGGAGGTACTAGCTCCAAATCTGTTTTACCGTGCAAACTGCAGGAACTTCAAACCGGCACTAGGAAACAGACTGAGAAACCAGAGTAAAAGTTTCTCCTGCAACCCTTTCCCATTGTGCTAGATGAACGAACGTCTCTCCACATGCTCAGTTCTGAGAGATAAGTGTGTGTGAAAGCATTCCTTCAACTAGCTTGTTCGCAACAGAAAGTTTCTTTTTAATTGCAAACTCCACTCCATACATATATATGGGGATGTACTTGCTCCTACTCGGTTTTACAGTGAAAACTGCAGGAACTTTAAACCGGCACTAGGAAACAGAAGGAGAAACCAAAGTAAAAGTTTCTCCTGCAACCCGTTCCCTTTGTGCTAGATGAAAGAACGTCTCTCCACATGCTCAGTTCTGAGAGTTTAGTGTGTGTGAAAGCCGTCCTTCACCTAGCTTTTTGGGAACACAAAGTTTCTTTTCACTTGCCAACTCCACACCATACATATATATGGGGAGGTACTAGCTCCAACTCGGTTTTACAGTGCAAACTGCAGGAACTTCAAACCGGCACTAGGAAACAGACTGAGAAACCACAGTAAAAATTTCCCCTGCAACCCGTTCCCTTTGTGCTAGATGAACGAACGTCTCTCCACATGCTCAGTTCTGAGAAATAAGTGTGTGGGAAAGCCGTCATTCACCTACCTTGTTGGTAACACAAAGTTTCTTTCCAATTGCCAACTCCACTCCATAAATATATATGGGAGTTACTAACTCCAACTCGGTTTTACAGTGAAAACTGCAGGAACTTCAAACCGGCACTAGGAAACAGACTGAGAAACCAGAGTAAAAGTTTCTCCTGCAAACCGATCCCTTTGTGCTAGATGAACGAACGTCAATCCACATGCTCAGTTCTGAGGGATAAGTGTGTGTGAAAGCCGTCCTTCAACTAGCTTGTTGGGAACACAAAGTTTCTTTTCACTTGCAAACTCCACTCCATACATATATATGGGGAGGTACTAGCTCCAACTCCGTTTTACATTGCAAATGGCAGGAAATTCAAACCGGCACTAGGAAACAGACTGAGAACACAGAGTAAAAGTTTCTCTTGCAACCCGTTCCCATTGTGCTAGATGAACGAACGTCTCTCCACATGCTCAGTTCTGAGAGATATGTGTGTGTGAAAGCAGTCCTTCAACTAGCTTGTTCGCAACACAAAGTTTCTTTTTACTTGCAAACTCCACTCCATACATATATATGGGGATGTACTAGCTCCTACTCGGTTTTACAGTGAAAACTGCAGGAACTTCAAACCGGCACTAGGAAACAGACTGAGAAACCAGAGTAAAATTTTCTCCTGCAACCCGATCCCTTTGTGCTAGATGAACGAATGTCTCTCCACATGCTCAGTTCTGAGAGATAAGTGTGTGTGAAAACCTTCCTTCACCTAGCTTGTTGGTTACACAAAGTTTCTTTTCACATGCAAACTCCAATCCATACATATATATGGGGAGGTACTTGCTCCAACTACGTTTTACAGTGAAAAATGCAGGAACTTCATACCGGCACTAGGAAACAGACTGAGAAACCAGAGTAAAAGTTTCTCCTGCAACCCGATCCCTTTGTGCTAGATGAACGAACGTCAATCCACATGCTCAGTTCTGAGAGATAAGTGTGTGTGAAAGCCGTCCTTCAACTAGCTTGTTGGGAACAGAAAGTTTCTTTTAACTTGAAAACTCCTTTCCATACATATATATGGGGAGGTACTAGCTCCAACTCGGTTTTACAGTGAAAACTGCAGGAACTTCAAACCGGCACTAGGAAACACACTGAGAATCCAGAGTAAATGTTTCACCAGCAAACAGTTCCCATTGTGCTAGATGAACGAACGTCTCTCCACATGTTCAGTTCTGAGAGATAAGTGTGTGTGAAAGCCGTCCTTCACATAGCTTGTTGGGAACACAAAGTTTCTTTTTACTTGCAAACTCCACTCCATACATATATATGGGGTGGTACTAGCTCCAAATCTGTTTTACCGTGCAAACTGCAGGAACTTCAAACCGGCACTAGGAAACAGACTGAGAACCCAGAGTAAAAGTTTCTCCTGCATCCCTTTCCCATTGTGCTAGATGAACGAAAGTCTCTCCACATGCTAAGTTCTGAGAGATAAGTGTGTGTGAAAGCATTCCTTCAACTAGCTTGTTCGCAACACAAAGTTTCTTTTTAATTGCAAACTCCACTCCATACATATATATGGGGATGTACTTGCTCCTACTCGGTTTTACAGTGAAAACTGCATTAACTTTAAACCGGCACTAGGAAACAGACTGAGAAACCAGAGTAAAAGTTTCTCCTGCAACCCGTTCCCTTTGTGCTAGATGAAAGAACGTCTCTCCACATGCTCAGTTCTGAGAGATTAGTGTGTGTGAAAGCCGTCCTTCACCTAGCTTTTTGGGAACACAAAGTTTCTTTTCACTTGCCAACTCCACACCATACATATATATGGGGAGGTACTAGCTCCAACTCGGTTTTACAGTGCAAACTGCAGGAACTTCAAACCGGCACTAGGAAACAGACTGAGGAACCACAGTAAAAATTTCCCCTGCAACCCGTTCCCTTTGTGCTAGATGAACGAACGTCTCTCCACATGCTCAGTTCTGAGAGATAAGTGTGTGGGAAAGCCGTCATTCACCTACCTTGTTGGTAACACAAAGTTTCTTTCCAATTGCCAACTCCACTCCATAAATATATATGGGAGTTACTAACTCCAACTCGGTTTTACAGTGAAAACTGCAGGAACTTCAAACCGGCACTAGGAAACAGACTGAGAAACCAGAGTAAAATTTTCTCCTGCAACCTGATCCCTTTGTGCTAGATGAACGAACGTCTCTCCACATGCTCAGTTCTGAGAGATAAGTGTGTGTGAAAACCTACCTTCACCTAGCTTGTTGGGAACACAAAGTTTCTTTTCACATGCAAACTCCAATCCATACATATATATGGGGAGGTACTTGCTCCAACTCCGTTTTACAGTGAAAAATGCAGGAACTTCAAACCGGCACTAGGAAACAGACTGAGAAACCAGAGTAAAATTTTCTCCTGCAACCCGATCCCTTTGTGCTAGATGAACGAATGTCTCTCCACATGCTCAGTTCTGAGAGATAAGTGTGTGTGAAAACCTTCCTTCACCTAGCTTGTTGGGTACACAAAGTTTCTTTTCACATGCAAACTCCAATCCATACATATATACGGGGAAGTACTTGCTCCAACTCCATTTTACAGTGAAAAATGCAGGAACTTCATACCGGCACTAGGAAACAGACTGAGAAACCAGAGTAAAAGTTTCTCCTGCAACCCGATCCCTTTGTGCTAGATGAACGAACGTCTCTCCACATGCTCAGTTCTGAGAGATTAGTCTGTGTGAAAGCCGTTCTTCACCTAGCTTTTTGGGAACACAAAGTTTCTTTTCACTTGCCAACTCCACTCCATATATATATATGGGGATGTACTTGCTCCTACTCGGTTTTACAGTGAAAACTGCAGGAACTTCAAACCGGCACTAGGAAACAGACTGAGAACCCAGAGTAATAGTTTCACCTGCAACCTTTCCCTTTGTGCTAGATGAACGAACGTCTCTCCACATGCTCAGTTCTGAGAGATTAGTCTGTGTGAAAGCCGTTCTTCACCTAGCTTTTTGGGAACACAAAGTTTCTTTTCACTTGCCAACTCCACTCCATATATATATATGGGGATGTACTTGCTCCTACTCGGTTTTACAGTGAAAACTGCAGGAACTTCAAACCGGCACTAGGAAACAGACTGAGAACCCAGAGTAATAGTTTCACCTGCAACCTTTCCCTTTGTGCTAGATGAACGAACGTCTCTCCACATGCTCAGTTCTGAGAGATAAGTGTGTGTGAAAGCCGTCATTCACATAGCTTGTTGGGAACACAAAGTTTCTTTCCAATAGCAAAATTCACTCCATAAATATATATGGGAAGTACTAGCTCCAACTCGGTTTTACAGTGAAAAATGCAGGAACTTCAAACCGGCACTAGGAAACAGACTGAGAAACCAGAGTAAAAGTTTCTCTTGCAACCCGTTCCCATTGTGCTAGATGAACGAACGTCTCTCCACATGCTCAGTTCTGAGAGATAAGTCTGTGTGAAAGCCGTCCTTCACATAGCTTGTTGGGAACACAAAGTTTCTTTTCACTTGCAAACTCCACTCCATACATATATATGGGGATGTACTAGCTCCTACTCCGTTTTACAGTGAAAACTGCAGGAACTTCAAACCGGCACTAGGAAACAGACTGAGAACCCAGAGTAAAAGTTTCACCTTCAACCCGTTCCCTATGTGCTAGATGAACGAACGTCTCTCCACATGCTCAGATCTGAGAGAAAATTGTGTGTGAAAGCCGCCCTTCACCTAGCTTGTTGGGAACACAAAGTTTCTTTTCACTTGCAAACTCCACTCCATACATATATATGGGGTGGTACTAGCTCCAAGTCGGTTTTACAGTGCAAACTGCAGGAACTGCAAACCGGCACTAGGAAACAGACTGAGAAACCAGAGTAAAATTTTCTCCTGCAACCCGATCCCTTTGTGCTAGATGAACGAATGTCTCTCCACATGCTCAGTTCTGAGAGATAAGTGTGTGTGAAAACCTTCCTTCACCTAGCTTGTTGGGTACACAAAGTTTCTTTTCACATGCAAACTCCAATCCATACATATATATGGGGAAGTACTTGCTCCAACTCCATTTTACAGTGAAAAATGCAGGAACTTCATACCGGCACTAGGAAACAGACTGAGAAACCAGAGTAAAAGTTTCTCCTGCAACCCGATCCCTTTGTGCTAGATGAACGAACGTCAATCCACATGCTCAATTCTGAGAGATAAGTGTGTGTGAAAGCCGTCCTTCAACTAGCTTGTTGGGAACAGAAAGTTTCTTTTAACTTGAAAACTCCTCTCCATACATATATATGGGGAGGTACTAGCTCCAACTCGGTTTTACAGTGAAAACTGCAGGAACTTCAAACCGGCACTAGGAAACACACTGAGAAACCAGAGTAAATGTTTCACCAGCAAACAGTTCCCTTTGTGCTAGATGAACGAACGTCTCTCCACATGTTCAGTTCTGAGAGATAAGTGTGTGTGAAAGCCGTCCTTCACATAGCTTGTTGGGAACACAAAGTTTCTTTTTACTTGCAAACTCCACTCCATACATATATATGGGGAGGTACTAGCTCCAAATCTGTTTTACCGTGCAAACTGCAGGAACTTCAAACCGGCACTAGGAAACAGACTGAGAAACCAGAGTAAAAGTTTCTCCTGCAACCCTTTCCCATTGTGCTAGATGAACGAACGTCTCTCCACATGCTCAGTTCTGAGAGATAAGTGTGTGTGAAAGCATTCCTTCAACTAGCTTGTTCGCAACAGAAAGTTTCTTTTTAATTGCAAACTCCACTCCATACATATATATGGGGATGTACTTGCTCCTACTCGGTTTTACAGTGAAAACTGCAGGAACTTTAAACCGGCACTAGGAAACAGAAGGAGAAACCAAAGTAAAAGTTTCTCCTGCAACCCGTTCCCTTTGTGCTAGATGAAAGAACGTCTCTCCACATGCTCAGTTCTGAGAGTTTAGTGTGTGTGAAAGCCGTCCTTCACCTAGCTTTTTGGGAACACAAAGTTTCTTTTCACTTGCCAACTCCACACCATACATATATATGGGGAGGTACTAGCTCCAACTCGGTTTTACAGTGCAAACTGCAGGAACTTCAAACCGGCACTAGGAAACAGACTGAGAAACCACAGTAAAAATTTCCCCTGCAACCCGTTCCCTTTGTGCTAGATGAACGAACGTCTCTCCACATGCTCAGTTCTGAGAAATAAGTGTGTGGGAAAGCCGTCATTCACCTACCTTGTTGGTAACACAAAGTTTCTTTCCAATTGCCAACTCCACTCCATAAATATATATGGGAGTTACTAACTCCAACTCGGTTTTACAGTGAAAACTGCAGGAACTTCAAACCGGCACTAGGAAACAGACTGAGAAACCAGAGTAAAAGTTTCTCCTGCAAACCGATCCCTTTGTGCTAGATGAACGAACGTCAATCCACATGCTCAGTTCTGAGGGATAAGTGTGTGTGAAAGCCGTCCTTCAACTAGCTTGTTGGGAACACAAAGTTTCTTTTCACTTGCAAACTCCACTCCATACATATATATGGGGAGGTACTAGCTCCAACTCCGTTTTACATTGCAAATGGCAGGAAATTCAAACCGGCACTAGGAAACAGACTGAGAACACAGAGTAAAAGTTTCTCTTGCAACCCGTTCCCATTGTGCTAGATGAACGAACGTCTCTCCACATGCTCAGTTCTGAGAGATATGTGTGTGTGAAAGCAGTCCTTCAACTAGCTTGTTCGCAACACAAAGTTTCTTTTTACTTGCAAACTCCACTCCATACATATATATGGGGATGTACTAGCTCCTACTCGGTTTTACAGTGAAAACTGCAGGAACTTCAAACCGGCACTAGGAAACAGACTGAGAAACCAGAGTAAAATTTTCTCCTGCAACCCGATCCCTTTGTGCTAGATGAACGAATGTCTCTCCACATGCTCAGTTCTGAGAGATAAGTGTGTGTGAAAACCTTCCTTCACCTAGCTTGTTGGTTACACAAAGTTTCTTTTCACATGCAAACTCCAATCCATACATATATATGGGGAGGTACTTGCTCCAACTACGTTTTACAGTGAAAAATGCAGGAACTTCATACCGGCACTAGGAAACAGACTGAGAAACCAGAGTAAAAGTTTCTCCTGCAACCCGATCCCTTTGTGCTAGATGAACGAACGTCAATCCATATGCTCAGTTCTAAGAGATAAGTGTGTGTGAAAGCCGTCCTTCAACTAGCTTGTTGGGAACAGAAAGTTTCTTTTAACTTGAAAACTCCTCTCCATACATATATATGGGGAGGTACTAGCTCCAACTCGGTTTTACAGTGAAAACTGCAGGAACTTCAAACCGGCACTAGGAAACACACTGAGAAACCAGAGTAAATGTTTCACCAGCAAACAGTTCCCATTGTGCTAGATGAACGAACGTCTCTCCACATGTTCAGTTCTGAGAGATAAGTGTGTGTGAAAGCCGTCCTTCACATAGCTTGTTGGGAACACAAAGTTTCTTTTTACTTGCAAACTCCACTCCATACATATATATGGGGAGGTACTAGCTCCAAATCTGTTTTACCGTGCAAACTGCAGGAACTTCAAACCGGCACTAGGAAACAGACTGAGAACCCAGAGTAAAAGTTTCTCCTGCATCCCTTTCCCATTGTGCTAGATGAACGAAAGTCTCTCCACATGCTAAGTTCTGAGAGATAAGTGTGTGTGAAAGCATTCCTTCAACTAGCTTGTTCGCAACACAAAGTTTCTTTTTAATTGCAAACTCCACTCCATACATATATATGGGGATGTACTTGCTCCTACTCGGTTTTACAGTGAAAACTGCATTAACTTTAAACCGGCACTAGGAAACAGACTGAGAAACCAGAGTAAAAGTTTCTCCTGCAACCCGTTCCCTTTGTGCTAGATGAAAGAACGTCTCTCCACATGCTCAGTTCTGAGAGATTAGTGTGTGTGAAAGCCGTCCTTCACCTAGCTTTTTGGGAACACAAAGTTTCTTTTCACTTGCCAACTCCACACCATACATATATATGGGGAGGTACTAGCTCCAACTCGGTTTTACAGTGCAAACTGCAGGAACTTCAAACCGGCACTAGGAAACAGACTGAGGAACCACAGTAAAAATTTCCCCTGCAACCCGTTCCCTTTGTGCTAGATGAACGAACGTCTCTCCACATGCTCAGTTCTGAGAGATAAGTGTGTGGGAAAGCCGTCATTCACCTACCTTGTTGGTAACACAAAGTTTCTTTCCAATTGCCAACTCCACTCCATAAATATATATGGGAGTTACTAACTCCAACTCGGTTTTACAGTGCAAACTGCAGGAACTTCAAACCGGCACTAGGAAACAGACTGAGAAACCAGAGTAAAATTTTCTCCTGCAACCCGATCCCTTTGTGCTAGATGAACGAACGTCTCTCCACATGCTCAGTTCTGAGAGATAAGTGTGTGTGAAAACCTACCTTCACCTAGCTTGTTGGGAACACAAAGTTTCTTTTCACATGCAAACTCCAATCCATACATATATATGGGGAGGTACTTGCTCCAACTCCGTTTTACAGTGAAAAATGCAGGAACTTCAAACCGGCACTAGGAAACAGACTGAGAAACCAGAGTAAAATTTTCTCCTGCAACCCGATCCCTTTGTGCTAGATGAACGAATGTCTCTCCACATGCTCAGTTCTGAGAGATAAGTGTGTGTGAAAACCTTCCTTCACCTAGCTTGTTGGGTACACAAAGTTTCTTTTCACATGCAAACTCCAATCCATACATATATATGGGGAAGTACTTGCTCCAACTCCATTTTACAGTGAAAAATGCAGGAACTTCATACCGGCACTAGGAAACAGACTGAGAAACCAGAGTAAAAGTTTCTCCTGCAACCCTTTCCCATTGTGCTAGATGAACGAACGTCTCTCCACATGCTCAGTTCTGAGAGATAAGTGTGTGTGAAAGCATTCCTTCAACTAGCTTGTTCGCAACAGAAAGTTTCTTTTTAATTGCAAACTCCACTCCATACATATATATGGGGATGTACTTGCTCCTACTCGGTTTTACAGTGAAAACTGCAGGAACTTTAAACCGGCACTAGGAAACAGAAGGAGAAACCAAAGTAAAAGTTTCTCCTGCAACCCGTTCCCTTTGTGCTAGATGAAAGAACGTCTCTCCACATGCTCAGTTCTGAGAGTTTAGTGTGTGTGAAAGCCGTCCTTCACCTAGCTTTTTGGGAACACAAAGTTTCTTTTCACTTGCCAACTCCACACCATACATATATATGGGGAGGTACTAGCTCCAACTCGGTTTTACAGTGCAAACTGCAGGAACTTCAAACCGGCACTAGGAAACAGACTGAGAAACCACAGTAAAAATTTCCCCTGCAACCCGTTCCCTTTGTGCTAGATGAACGAACGTCTCTCCACATGCTCAGTTCTGAGAAATAAGTGTGTGGGAAAGCCGTCATTCACCTACCTTGTTGGTAACACAAAGTTTCTTTCCAATTGCCAACTCCACTCCATAAATATATATGGGAGTTACTAACTCCAACTCGGTTTTACAGTGAAAACTGCAGGAACTTCAAACCGGCACTAGGAAACAGACTGAGAAACCAGAGTAAAAGTTTCTCCTGCAAACCGATCCCTTTGTGCTAGATGAACGAACGTCAATCCACATGCTCAGTTCTGAGGGATAAGTGTGTGTGAAAGCCGTCCTTCAACTAGCTTGTTGGGAACACAAAGTTTCTTTTCACTTGCAAACTCCACTCCATACATATATATGGGGAGGTACTAGCTCCAACTCCGTTTTACATTGCAAATGGCAGGAAATTCAAACCGGCACTAGGAAACAGACTGAGAACACAGAGTAAAAGTTTCTCTTGCAACCCGTTCCCATTGTGCTAGATGAACGAACGTCTCTCCACATGCTCAGTTCTGAGAGATATGTGTGTGTGAAAGCAGTCCTTCAACTAGCTTGTTCGCAACACAAAGTTTCTTTTTACTTGCAAACTCCACTCCATACATATATATGGGGATGTACTAGCTCCTACTCGGTTTTACAGTGAAAACTGCAGGAACTTCAAACCGGCACTAGGAAACAGACTGAGAAACCAGAGTAAAATTTTCTCCTGCAACCCGATCCCTTTGTGCTAGATGAACGAATGTCTCTCCACATGCTCAGTTCTGAGAGATAAGTGTGTGTGAAAACCTTCCTTCACCTAGCTTGTTGGTTACACAAAGTTTCTTTTCACATGCAAACTCCAATCCATACATATATATGGGGAGGTACTTGCTCCAACTACGTTTTACAGTGAAAAATGCAGGAACTTCATACCGGCACTAGGAAACAGACTGAGAAACCAGAGTAAAAGTTTCTCCTGCAACCCGATCCCTTTGTGCTAGATGAACGAACGTCAATCCACATGCTCAGTTCTGAGAGATAAGTGTGTGTGAAAGCCGTCCTTCAACTAGCTTGTTGGGAACAGAAAGTTTCTTTTAACTTGAAAACTCCTCTCCATACATATATATGGGGAGGTACTAGCTCCAACTCGGTTTTACAGTGAAAACTGCAGGAACTTCAAACCGGCACTAGGAAACACACTGAGAAACCAGAGTAAATGTTTCACCAGCAAACAGTTCCCATTGTGCTAGATGAACGAACGTCTCTCCACATGTTCAGTTCTGAGAGATAAGTGTGTGTGAAAGCCGTCCTTCACATAGCTTGTTGGGAACACAAAGTTTCTTTTTACTTGCAAACTCCACTCCATACATATATATGGGGAGGTACTAGCTCCAAATCTGTTTTACCGTGCAAACTGCAGGAACTTCAAACCGGCACTAGGAAACAGACTGAGAACCCAGAGTAAAAGTTTCTCCTGCATCCCTTTCCCATTGTGCTAGATGAACGAAAGTCTCTCCACATGCTAAGTTCTGAGAGATAAGTGTGTGTGAAAGCATTCCTTCAACTAGCTTGTTCGCAACACAAAGTTTCTTTTTAATTGCAAACTCCACTCCATACATATATATGGGGATGTACTTGCTCCTACTCGGTTTTACAGTGAAAACTGCATTAACTTTAAACCGGCACTAGGAAACAGACTGAGAAACCAGAGTAAAAGTTTCTCCTGCAACCCGTTCCCTTTGTGCTAGATGAAAGAACGTCTCTCCACATGCTCAGTTCTGAGAGATTAGTGTGTGTGAAAGCCGTCCTTCACCTAGCTTTTTGGGAACACAAAGTTTCTTTTCACTTGCCAACTCCACACCATACATATATATGGGGAGGTACTAGCTCCAACTCGGTTTTACAGTGCAAACTGCAGGAACTTCAAACCGGCACTAGGAAACAGACTGAGGAACCACAGTAAAAATTTCCCCTGCAACCCGTTCCCTTTGTGCTAGATGAACGAACGTCTCTCCACATGCTCAGTTCTGAGAGATAAGTGTGTGGGAAAGCCGTCATTCACCTACCTTGTTGGTAACACAAAGTTTCTTTCCAATTGCCAACTCCACTCCATAAATATATATGGGAGTTACTAACTCCAACTCGGTTTTACAGTGAAAACTGCAGGAACTTCAAACCGGCACTAGGAAACAGACTGAGAAACCAGAGTAAAATTTTGTCCTGCAACCCGATCCCTTTGTGCTAGATGAACGAACGTCTCTCCACATGCTCAGTTCTGAGAGATAAGTGTGTGTGAAAACCTACCTTCACCTAGCTTGTTGGGAACACAAAGTTTCTTTTCACATGCAAACTCCAATCCATACATATATATGGGGAGGTACTTGCTCCAACTCCGTTTTACAGTGAAAAATGCAGGAACTTCAAACCGGCACTAGGAAACAGACTGAGAAACCAGAGTAAAAGTTTCACCTGCAACCCTTTCCCTTTGTGCTAGATGAACGAACGTCTCTCCACATGCTCAGTTCTGAGAGATAAGTGTGTGTGAAAGCCGTCATTCACCTAGCTTGTTGGGAACACAAAGTTTCTTTCAAATTGCAAACTTCACTCCATAAATATATATGGGAAGTACTAGCTCCAACTCGGTTTTACAGTGAAAACTGCAGGAACTTCAAACCGGCACTAGGAAACAGACTGAGAAACCAGAGTAAAAGTTTCTTCTGCAACCCGATCATTTGTGCTGGATGAACGAACGTCTCTCCACATGCTCAGTTCTGAGAGATAAGTGTGTGTGAAAGCCGTCCTTCAACTAGCTTGTTGGGAACACAAAGTTTCTTTTCACTTGCAAAATCCACTCCATACATATATATGGGAATGTACTAGCTCCTACTCCGTTTTACAGTGAAAACTGCAGGAACTTCAAACCGGCACTAGGAAACAGACTGAGAACCCAGAGTAAAAGTTTCACCTTCAACCCGTTCCCTATGTGCTAGATGAACGAACGTCTCTCCACATGCTCAGTTCTGAGAGAAAATTGTGTGTGAAAGCCGCCCTTCACCTAGCTTGTTGGGAACACAAAGTTTCTTTTCACTTGCAAAGTCCACTCCATACATATATATGGGGAGGTACTAGCTCCAACTCGGTTTTACAGTGAAAACTGCAGGAACATCAAACCGGCACTAGGAAACAGACTGAGAAACCAGAGTAAAAGTTTCTCCTGCAACCCGTTCACTTTGTGCTAGATGAACGAACGTCTCTCCACATGCTCAGTTCTGAGAGACAAGTGTGTGTGAAAGCCGTCCTTCACATAGCTTGTTGGGAACACAAAGTTTCTATTCACTTGCAAACTCCACTCCATACATATATATGGGGTGGTACAAGCTTCAAGTCGGTTTTACAGTGCAAACTGCAGGAACTTCAAACCGGCACTAGGAAACAGACTGAGAAACCAGAGTAAAATTTTCTCCTGCAACCCGATCCCTTTGTGCTAGATGAACGAATGTCTCTCCACATGCTCAGTTCTGAGAGATAAGTGTGTGTGAAAACCTTCCTTCACCTAGCTTGTTGGGAATACAAAGTTTCTTTTCACATGCAAACTCCAATCCATACATATATATGGGGAGGTACATGCTCCAACTCCGTTTTACAGTGAAAAATGCAGGAACTTCATACCGGCACTAGGAAACAGACTGAGAAACCAGAGTAAAAGTTTCTCCTGCAACCCGATCCCTTTGTGCTAGATGAACGAACGTCAATCCACATGCTCAGTTCTGAGAGATAAGTGTGTGTGAAAGCCGTCCTTCAACTAGCTTGTTGGGAACAGAAAGTTTCTTTTAACTTGAAAACTCCACTCCATACATATATATGGGGAGGTACTAGCTCCAACTCGGTTTTACAGTGAAAACTGCAGGAACTTCAAACCGGCACTAGGAAACAGACTGAGAAACCAGAGTAAATGTTTCACCAGCAAACAGTTCCCTTTGTGCTAGATGAACGAACGTCTCTCCACATGTTCAGTTCTGAGAGATAAGTGTGTGTGAAAGCCGTCCTTCACATAGCTTGTTGGGAACACAAAGTTTCTTTTTACTTGCAAACTCCACTCCATACATATATATGGGGAGGTACTAGCTCCAAATCTGTTTTACCGTGCAAACTGCAGGAACTTCAAACCGGCACTAGGAAACAGACTGAGAACCCAGAGTAAAAGTTTCTCCTGCAACCCTTTCCCATTGTGCTAGATGAACGAACGTCTCTCCACATGCTCAGTTCTGAGAGATAAGTGTGTGTGAAAGCATTCCTTCAACTAGCTTGTTCGCAACACAAAGTTTCTTTTTAATTGCAAACTCCACTCCATACATATATATGGGGATGTACTTGCTCCTACTCGGTTTTACAGTGAAAACTGCAGGAACTTTAAACCGGCACTAGGAAACAGACTGAGAAACCAGAGTAAAAGTTTCTCTTGCAACCCGTTCCCTTTGTGCTAGATGAAAGAACGTCTCTCCACATGCTCAGTTCTGAGAGATTAGTGTGTGTGAAAGCCGTCCTTCACCTAGCTTTTTGGGAACACAAAGTTTCTTTTCACTTGCCAACTCCACACCATACATATATATGGGGAGGTACTAGCTCCAACTCGGTTTTACAGTGCAAACTGCAGGAACTTCAAACCGGCACTAGGAAACAGACTGAGAAACCACAGTAAAAATTTCCCCTGCAACCCGTTCCCTTTGTGCTAGATTAACGAACGTCTCTCCACATGCTCAGTTCTGAGAGATAAGTGTGTGGGAAAGCCGTCATTCACCTACCTTGTTGGTAACACAAAGTTTCTTTCCAATTGCCAACTCCACTCCATAAATATATAAGGGAGTTACTAACTCCAACTCGGTTTTACAGTGAAAACTGCAGGAACTTCAAACCGGCACTAGGAAACAGACTGAGAAACCAGAGTAAAAGTTTCTCCTGCAACCCGATCCCTTTGTGCTAGATGAACGAACGTCAATCCACATGCTCAGTTCTGAGGGATAAGTGTGGGTGAAAGCCGTCCTTCACCTAGCTTGTTGGGAACACAAAGTTTCTTTTCACTTGCAAACTCCACTCCATACATATATATGGGGAGGTACTAGCTCCAACTCCGTTTTACATTGCAAACTGCAGGAAATTCAAACCGGCACTAGGAAACAGACTGAGAACACAGAGTAAAAGTTTCTCCTGCAACCCGTTCCCATTGTGCTAGATGAACGAACGTCTCTCCACATGCTCAGTTCTGAGAGATAAGTGTGTGTGAAAGCAGTCCTTCAACTAGCTTGTTCGCAACACAAAGTTCCTTTTTACTTGCAAACTCCACTCCATACATATATATGGGGATGTACTTGCTCCTACTCGGTTTTACAGTGAAAATTGCAGGAACTTTAAACCGGCACTAGGAAACAGACTGAGAAACCAGAGTAAAAGTTTCTCCTGCAACCCGTTCCCTTTGTGCTAGATGAAAGAACGTCTCTCCACATGCTCAGTTCTGAGAGATAATTGTGTGTGAAAGCCGTCCTTCACCTAGCTTTTTGGGAACACAAAGTTTCTTTTCACTTGCCAACTCCACTCCATACATATATATGGGGAGGTACTACCTCCTACTCGATTTTACAGTGAAAACTGCAGGAAATTCAAACCGGCACTAGGAAACAGACTGAGAAACCAGAGTAAATGTTTCTCCTGCAACCCGTTCCCTTGTGCTAGATGAATGAACGTCAATCCACATGCTCATTGCTGAGAGATAAGTGTGTGTGAAAGCCGTCCTTCACCTAGCTTTTTGGGAACACAAAGTTTCTTTTCACTTGCAAACTCCACTCCATACATATATATGGGGTGGTACTTGTTCCAAGTCGGCTTTACACTGCAAACTGCAGGAACTTCAAACCGGCACTAGGAAACAGACTGAGAAACCACAGTAAAAATTTCTCCTGCAACCCGTTCCCTTTGTGCTAGATGAACGAACGTCTCTCCACATGCTCAGTTCTGAGAGATAAGTGTGTGGGAAAGCCGTCATTCACCTACCTTGTTGGGAACACAAAGTTTCTTTCCAATTGCAAACTCCACTCCATAAATATATATGGGAGTTACTAACTCCAACTCGGTTTTACAGTGAAAACTGCAGGAACTTCAAAACGGCACTAGGAAACAGACTGAGAAACCAGAGTAAAAGTTTCTCCTGCAACCCGATCCCTTTGTGCTAGATGAACGAACGTCAATCCACATGCTCAGTTCTGAGAGATAATTGTGTGTGAAAGCCGTCCTTCAAATAGCTTGTTGGGAACAGAAAGTTTCTTTTCACTTGCAAACTCCACTCCATACATATATATGGGGAGGTACTAGCTCCAACTCGGTTTTACAGTGAAAACTGCAGGAACTTCAAACCGGCACTAGGAAACAGACTGAGAAACCAGAGTAAATGTTTCACCTGCAAACTGTTCCCTTTGTGCTAGATGAACGAAAGTCTCTCCACATGTTCAGTTCTGAGAGATAAGTGTGTGTGAAAGCCGTCCTTCACATAGCTTGTTGGGAACACAAAGTTTCTTTTTACTTGCAAACTCCACTCCATACATATATATGGGGATGTACTTGCTCCTACTCGGTTTTACAGTG
Source organism: Camelus dromedarius (assembly GCF_036321535.1). Lineage (NCBI taxonomy): Eukaryota > Metazoa > Chordata > Mammalia > Artiodactyla > Camelidae > Camelus > Camelus dromedarius. The sequence goes on along the minus strand of NC_087441.1, from coordinate 85,796,021 downwards.
AAAACTGCAGGAACTTTAAACCGGCACTAGGAAACAGACTGAGAAACCAGAGTAAAAGTTTCTCCTGCAACCCGTTCCCTTTGTGCTAGATGAAAGAACGTCTCTCCACATGCTCAGTTCTGAGAGATTAGTGTGTGTGAAAGCCGTCCTTCACCTAGCTTTTTGGGAACACAAAGTTTCTTTTCACTTGCCAACTCCACACCATACATATATATGGGGAGGTACTACCTCCAAATCGATTTTACAGTGCAAACTGCAGGAACTTCATAACGGCCCTAGGAAACAGACTGAGAAACCACAGTAAAAATTTCCCCTGCAACCCGTTCCCTTTGTGCTAGATGAACGAACGTCTCTCCACATGCTCAGTTCTGAGAGATAAGTGTGTGGGAAAGCCGTCATTCACCTACCTTGTTGGGAACACAAAGTTTCTTTCCAATTGCAAACTCCACTCCATAAATATATATGGGAGTTACTAACTCCAACTCGGTTTTACAGTGAAAACTGCAGGAACTTCAAACCGGCACTAGGAAACAGACTGAGAAACCAGAGTAAAAGTATGTCCTGCAACCCGATCCTTTTGTGCTAGATGAACGAACGTCAATCCACATGCTCAGTTCTGAGAGATAAGTGTGTGTGAAAGCCGTCCTTCAACTAGCTTGTTGGGAACAGAAAGTTTCTTTTAACTTGAAAACTCCACTCCATACATATATATGGGGAGGTACTAGCTCCAACTCGGTTTTACAGTGAAAACTGCAGGAACTTCAAACCGGCACTAGGAAACAGACTGAGAAACCAGAGTAAATGTTTCACCAGCAAACAGTTCCCTTTGTGCTAGATGAACGAACGTCTCTCCACATGTTCAGTTCTGAGAGATAAGTGTGTGTGAAAGCCGTCCTTCACATAGCTTGTTGGGAACACAAAGTTTCTTTTTACTTGCAAACTCCACTCCATACATATATATGGGGAGGTACTAGCTCCAAATCTGTTTTACCGTGCAAACTGCAGGAACTTCAAACCGGCACTAGGAAACAGACTGAGAACCCAGAGTAAAAGTTTCTCCTGCAACCCTTTCCCATTGTGCTAGATGAACGAACGTCTCTCCACATGCTCAGTTCTGAGAGATAAGTGTGTGTGAAAGCATTCCTTCAACTAGCTTGTTCGCAACACAAAGTTTCTTTTTAATTGCAAACTCCACTCCATACATATATATGGGGATGTACTTGCTCCTACTCGGTTTTACAGTGAAAACTGCAGGAACTTTAAACCGGCACTAGGAAACAGACTGAGAAACCAGAGTAAAAGTTTCTCTTGCAACCCGTTCCCTTTGTGCTAGATGAAAGAACGTCTCTCCACATGCTCAGTTCTGAGAGATTAGTGTGTGTGAAAGCCGTCCTTCACCTAGCTTTTTGGGAACACAAAGTTTCTTTTCACTTGCCAACTCCACACCATACATATATATGGGGAGGTACTAGCTCCAACTCGGTTTTACAGTGCAAACTGCAGGAACTTCAAACCGGCACTAGGAAACAGACTGAGAAACCACAGTAAAAATTTCCCCTGCAACCCGTTCCCTTTGTGCTAGATTAACGAACGTCTCTCCACATGCTCAGTTCTGAGAGATAAGTGTGTGGGAAAGCCGTCATTCACCTACCTTGTTGGTAACACAAAGTTTCTTTCCAATTGCCAACTCCACTCCATAAATATATAAGGGAGTTACTAACTCCAACTCGGTTTTACAGTGAAAACTGCAGGAACTTCAAACCGGCACTAGGAAACAGACTGAGAAACCAGAGTAAAAGTTTCTCCTGCAACCCGATCCCTTTGTGCTAGATGAACGAACGTCAATCCACATGCTCAGTTCTGAGGGATAAGTGTGGGTGAAAGCCGTCCTTCACCTAGCTTGTTGGGAACACAAAGTTTCTTTTCACTTGCAAACTCCACTCCATACATATATATGGGGAGGTACTAGCTCCAACTCCGTTTTACATTGCAAACTGCAGGAAATTCAAACCGGCACTAGGAAACAGACTGAGAACACAGAGTAAAAGTTTCTCCTGCAACCCGTTCCCATTGTGCTAGATGAACGAACGTCTCTCCACATGCTCAGTTCTGAGAGATAAGTGTGTGTGAAAGCAGTCCTTCAACTAGCTTGTTCGCAACACAAAGTTCCTTTTTACTTGCAAACTCCACTCCATACATATATATGGGGATGTACTTGCTCCTACTCGGTTTTACAGTGAAAATTGCAGGAACTTTAAACCGGCACTAGGAAACAGACTGAGAAACCAGAGTAAAAGTTTCTCCTGCAACCCGTTCCCTTTGTGCTAGATGAAAGAACGTCTCTCCACATGCTCAGTTCTGAGAGATAATTGTGTGTGAAAGCCGTCCTTCACCTAGCTTTTTGGGAACACAAAGTTTCTTTTCACTTGCCAACTCCACTCCATACATATATATGGGGAGGTACTACCTCCTACTCGATTTTACAGTGAAAACTGCAGGAAATTCAAACCGGCACTAGGAAACAGACTGAGAAACCAGAGTAAATGTTTCTCCTGCAACCCGTTCCCTTGTGCTAGATGAATGAACGTCAATCCACATGCTCATTGCTGAGAGATAAGTGTGTGTGAAAGCCGTCCTTCACCTAGCTTTTTGGGAACACAAAGTTTCTTTTCACTTGCAAACTCCACTCCATACATATATATGGGGTGGTACTTGTTCCAAGTCGGCTTTACACTGCAAACTGCAGGAACTTCAAACCGGCACTAGGAAACAGACTGAGAAACCACAGTAAAAATTTCTCCTGCAACCCGTTCCCTTTGTGCTAGATGAACGAACGTCTCTCCACATGCTCAGTTCTGAGAGATAAGTGTGTGGGAAAGCCGTCATTCACCTACCTTGTTGGGAACACAAAGTTTCTTTCCAATTGCAAACTCCACTCCATAAATATATATGGGAGTTACTAACTCCAACTCGGTTTTACAGTGAAAACTGCAGGAACTTCAAAACGGCACTAGGAAACAGACTGAGAAACCAGAGTAAAAGTTTCTCCTGCAACCCGATCCCTTTGTGCTAGATGAACGAACGTCAATCCACATGCTCAGTTCTGAGAGATAAGTGTGTGTGAAAGCCGTCCTTCAAATAGCTTGTTGGGAACAGAAAGTTTCTTTTCACTTGCAAACTCCACTCCATACATATATATGGGGAGGTACTAGCTCCAACTCGGTTTTACAGTGAAAACTGCAGGAACTTCAAACCGGCACTAGGAAACAGACTGAGAAACCAGAGTAAATGTTTCACCTGCAAACTGTTCCCTTTGTGCTAGATGAACGAAAGTCTCTCCACATGTTCAGTTCTGAGAGATAAGTGTGTGTGAAAGCCGTCCTTCACATAGCTTGTTGGGAACACAAAGTTTCTTTTTACTTGCAAACTCCACTCCATACATATATATGGGGATGTACTTGCTCCTACTCGGTTTTACAGTGAAAACTGCAGGAACTTTAAACCGGCACTAGGAAACAGACTGAGAAACCAGAGTAAAAGTTTCTCCTGCAACCCGTTCCCTTTGTGCTAGATGAAAGAACGTCTCTCCACATGCTCAGTTCTGAGAGATTAGTGTGTGTGAAAGCCGTCCTTCACCTAGCTTTTTGGGAACACAAAGTTTCTTTTCACTTGCCAACTCCACACCATACATATATATGGGGAGGTACTACCTCCAAATCGATTTTACAGTGCAAACTGCAGGAACTTCATAACGGCCCTAGGAAACAGACTGAGAAACCACAGTAAAAATTTCCCCTGCAACCCGTTCCGTTTGTGCTAGATGAACGAACGTCTCTCCACATGCTCAGTTCTGAGAGATAACTGTGTGTGAAAGCCGTCCTTCACCTAGCTTGTTGGGAACACAAAGTTTCTTTTCACTTGCAAACTCCACTCCATATATATATATGGGGAGGTACTAGCTCCAACTCCGTTTTACAGTGCAAACTGCAGGAACTTCAAACTGGCACTAGGAAACAGACTGAGAAACCAGAGTAAAAGTTTCTCCTGCAACCCGTTCCGTTTGTGCTAGATGAACGAACGTCTCTCCACATGCTCAGTTCTGAGAGATAAGTGTGCGTGAAAGCCGTCCTTCACTTAGCTGGTTGGGAACAAAAAGTTTCTTTTCACTTGCAAACTCCACTCCATACATATATATGGGGAGGTACTAGCTCCAACTCGGTTTTACAGTGAAAACTGCAGGAACTTCAATACGGCACTAGGAAACAGACTGAGAAACAAGGGTAAAAGTTTCTCCTGCAACCCGTTCCATTTGTGCTAGATGAACGAACGTCTCTCCACATGATCAGTTCTGAGAGATAAGTGTGTGTGAAAGCCGTCCTTCACCTAACTTGTTGGGAACACAAAGTTTCTTTTCACTTGCAAACTCCACTCCTTACATATATATGGGGAGGTACTAGCTCCAACTCGGTTTTACAGTGAAAACTGCAGGAACTTCAAAACGGCACTAGGAAACAGACTGAGAAACAAGAGTAAAATTTTCCCTGCAACCCGTTCCCTTTGTGCTAGATGAACGAACGTCTCTCCACATGCTCAGTTCTGAGAGATAAGTGTGTGTGAAAGCCGTCCTTCACCTAGCTTGTTTCGAACACAAAGTTTCTTCTCACTTGTAAACTCCACTCCATACATATATATGGGGAGGTACTAGCTCCAACACGGTTTTACAGTGAAAACTGCAGGAACTTCAAACCGGCACTAGGAAACAGACAGAGAAACCAGAGTAAAAGTTTCTCCTGCAACCCGTTCCCTTTGTGCTAGATGAACGAACGTCTCTCCACATGCTCAGTTCTGAGAGATAACTGTGTGTGAAAGCCGTCCTTCACCTAGCTTGTTGGGAACACAAAGTTTCTTTTCACATGCAAACTCCACTCCATAAATATATATGGGGAGGTACTAGCTCCAACTCCGTTTTACAGTGCAAACTGCAGGAACTTCAAACTGGCACTAGGAAACAGACTGAGAAACCAGAGTAAATGTTTCTCCTGCATCCCGTTCCGTTTGTGCTAGATGAACGAACGTCTCTCCACATGCTCAGTTCTGAGAGATAAGTGTGTGGGAAAGCCGTCATTCACCTACCTTGTTGGGAACACAAAGTTTCTTTCCAATTGCAAACTCCACTCCATAAATATATATGGGAGTTACTAACTCCAACTCGGTTTTACAGTGAAAACTGCAGGAACTTCAAAACGGCACTAGGAAACAGACTGAGAAACCAGAGTAAAAGTTTCTCCTGCAACCCGATCCCTTTGTGCTAGATGAACGAACGTCAATCCACATGCTCAGTTCTGAGAGATAAGTGTGTGTGAAAGCCGTCCTTCAAATAGCTTGTTGGGAACAGAAAGTTTCTTTTCACTTGCAAACTCCACTCCATACATATATATGGGGAGGTACTAGCTCCAACTCGGTTTTACAGTGAAAACTGCAGGAACTTCAAACCGGCACTAGGAAACAGACTGAGAAACCAGAGTAAATGTTTCACCTGCAAACTGTTCCCTTTGTGCTAGATGAACGAAAGTCTCTCCACATGTTCAGTTCTGAGAGATAAGTGTGTGTGAAAGCCGTCCTTCACATAGCTTGTTGGGAACACAAAGTTTCTTTTTACTTGCAAACTCCACTCCATACATATATATGGGGATGTACTTGCTCCTACTCGGTTTTACAGTGAAAACTGCAGGAACTTTAAACCGGCACTAGGAAACAGACTGAGAAACCAGAGTAAAAGTTTCTCCTGCAACCCGTTCCCTTTGTGCTAGATGAAAGAACGTCTCTCCACATGCTCAGTTCTGAGAGATTAGTGTGTGTCAAAGCCGTCCTTCACCTAGCTTTTTGGGAACACAAAGTTTCTTTTCACTTGCCAACTCCACACCATACATATATATGGGGAGGTACTACCTCCAAATCGATTTTACAGTGCAAACTGCAGGAACTTCATAACGGCCCTAGGAAACAGACTGAGAAACCACAGTAAAAATTTCCCCTGCAACCCGTTCCGTTTGTGCTAGATGAACGAACGTCTCTCCACATGCTCAGTTCTGAGAGATAACTGTGTGTGAAAGCCGTCCTTCACCTAGCTTGTTGGGAACACAAAGTTTCTTTTCACTTGCAAACTCCACTCCATATATATATATGGGGAGGTACTAGCTCCAACTCCGTTTTACAGTGCAAACTGCAGGAACTTCAAACTGGCACTAGGAAACAGACTGAGAAACCAGAGTAAAAGTTTCTCCTGCAACCCGTTCCGTTTGTGCTAGATGAACGAACGTCTCTCCACATGCTCAGTTCTGAGAGATAAGTGTGCGTGAAAGCCGTCCTTCACTTAGCTGGTTGGGAACAAAAAGTTTCTTTTCACTTGCAAACTCCACTCCATACATATATATGGGGAGGTACTAGCTCCAACTCGGTTTTACAGTGAAAACTGCAGGAACTTCAATACGGCACTAGGAAACAGACTGAGAAACAAGGGTAAAAGTTTCTCCTGCAACCCGTTCCATTTGTGCTAGATGAACGAACGTCTCTCCACATGATCAGTTCTGAGAGATAAGTGTGTGTGAAAGCCGTCCTTCACCTAACTTGTTGGGAACACAAAGTTTCTTTTCACTTGCAAACTCCACTCCTTACATATATATGGGGAGGTACTAGATCCAACTCGGTTTTACAGTGAAAACTGCAGGAACTTCAAAACGGCACTAGGAAACAGACTGAGAAACAAGAGTAAAATTTTCCCTGCAACCCGTTCCCTTTGTGCTAGATGAACGAACGTCTCTCCACATGCTCAGTTCTGAGAGATAAGTGTGTGTGAAAGCCGTCCTTCACCTAGCTTGTTTCGAACACAAAGTTTCTTCTCACTTGTAAACTCCACTCCATACATATATATGGGGAGGTACTAGCTCCAACACGGTTTTACAGTGAAAACTGCAGGAACTTCAAACCGGCACTAGGAAACAGACAGAGAAACCAGAGTAAAAGTTTCTCCTGCAACCCGTTCCCTTTGTGCTAGATGAACGAACGTCTCTCCACATGCTCAGTTCTGAGAGATAACTGTGTGTGAAAGCCGTCCTTCACCTAGCTTGTTGGGAACACAAAGTTTCTTTTCACATGCAAACTCCACTCCATAAATATATATGGGGAGGTACTAGCTCCAACTCCGTTTTACAGTGCAAACTGCAGGAACTTCAAACTGGCACTAGGAAACAGACTGAGAAACCAGAGTAAATGTTTCTCCTGCAACCCGTTCCGTTTGTGCTAGATGAACGAACGTCTCTCCACATGCTCAGTTCTGAGAGATAAGTGTGCGTGAAAGCCCTCCTTCACTTAGCTGGTTGGGAACAAAAAGTTTCTTTTCACTTGCAAACTCCACTCCATACATATATATGGGGAGGTACTAGCTCCAACTCGGTTTTACAGTGAAAACTGCAGGAACTTCAATAAGGCACTAGGAAACATACTGAGAAACCAGGGTAAAAGTTTCTCCTGCAACCCGTTCCATTTGTGCTAGATGAACGAACGTCTCTCCACATGATCAGTTCTGAGAGATAAGTGTGTTTGAAAGCCGTTCTTCACCTAACATGTTGGGAACACAAAGTTTCTTTTCACTTGCAAACTCCACTCCTTACATATATATGGGGAGGTACTAGCTCCAACTCGGTTTTACAGTGAAAACTGCAGGAAATTCAAAACGGCACTAGGAAACAGACTGAGAGACAAGAGTAAAATTTTCTCCTGCAACCCGTTCCCTTTGTGCTAGATGAACGAACGTCTCTCCACATGCTCAGTTCTGAGAGATAAGTGTGTGTGAAAGCCGTCCTTCACATAGCTTGTTTCGAACACAAAGTTTCTTCTCACTTGTAAACTCCACTCCATACATATATATGGGGAGGTACTAGCTCCAACACGGTTTTACAGTGAAAACTGCAGGAACTTCAAACCGGCACTAGGAAACAGATTGAGAAAACAGAGTAAAAGTTTCTCCTGCAACCCGTTCCCTTTGTGCTAGATGAACGAACGTCTCTCCACATGCTCAGTTCTGAGAGATATGTGTGTGTGAAAGCCGTCCTTCACCTAGCTTGTTGGGAACACAAAGTTTCTTTTCACTTGCAAACTCCACTCCATATATATATATGGGGAGGTACTAGCTCCAACTCGGTTTTACAGTGCAAACTGCAGGAACTTCAAACTGGCACTAGGAAACAGACTGAGAAACCAGAGTAAAAGTTTCTCCTGCAACCCGTTCCGTTTGTGCTAGATGAACGAACGTCTCTCCACATGCTCAGTTCTGAGAGATAAGTGTGTGTGAAAGCCGTCCTTCACCTAGCTTGTTGGGAACACAAAGTTTCTTTTCACTTGCAAACTCCACTCCATACATATATATGGGGAGGTACTAGCTCCAACTCGGTTTTACAGTGAAAACTGCAGGAACTTCAATACGGCACTAGGAAACAGACTGAGAAACCAGGGTAAAAGTTTCTCCTGCAACCCGTTCCCTTTGTGCTAGATGAACGAACGTCTCTCCACATGATCAGTTCTGAGAGATAAGTGTGTGTGAAAGCCGTCCTTCACCTAACTTGTTGGGAACACAAAGTTTCTTTTCACTTGCAAACTCCACTCCTTACATATATATGGGGAGGTACTAGCTCCAACTCGGTTTTACAGTGAAAACTGCAGGAACTTCAAAACGGCACTAGGAAACAGACTGAGAAACAAGAGTAAAATTTTCCCTGCAACCCGTTCCCTTTGTGCTAGATGAACGAACGTCTCTCCACATGCTCAGTTCTGAGAGATAAGTGTGTGTGAAAGCCGTCCTTCACCTAGCTTGTTTCGAACACAAAGTTTCTACTCACTTGTAAACTCCACTCCATACATATATATGGGGAGGTACTAGCTCCAACACGGTTTTACAGTGAAAACTGCAGGAACTTCAAACCGGCACTAGGAAACAGACAGAGAAACCAGAGTAAAAGTTTCTCCTGCAACCCGTTCCCTTTGTGCTAGATGAACGAACGTCTCTCCACATGATCAGTTCTGAGAGATAACTGTGTGTGAAAGCCGTCCTTCACCTAGCTTGTTGGGAACACAAAGTTTCTTTTCACATGCAAACTCCACTCCATAAATATATATGGGGAGGTACTAGCTCCAACTCCGTTTTACAGTGCAAACTGCAGGAACTTCAAACTGGCACTAGGAAACAGACTGAGAAACCAGAGTAAATGTTTCTCCTGCAACCCGTTCCGTTTGTGCTAGATGAACGAACGTCTCTCCACATGCTCAGTTCTGAGAGATAAGTGTGCGTGAAAGCCGTCCTTCACTTAGCTGGTTGGGAACAAAAAGTTTCTTTTCACTTGCAAACTCCACTCCATACATATATATGGGGAGGTACTAGCTCCAACTCGGTTTTACAGTGAAAACTGCAGGAACTTCAATACGGCACTAGGAAACATACTGAGAAACCAGGGTAAAAGTTTCTCCTGCAACCCGTTCCATTTGTGCTAGATGAACGAACGTCTCTCCACATGATCAGTTCTGAGAGATAAGTGTGTGTGAAAGCCGTCCTTCACCTAACATGTTGGGAACACAAAGTTTCTTTTCACTTGCAAACTCCACTCCTTACATATATATGGGGAGGTACTAGCTCCAACTCGGTTTTACAGTGAAAACTGCAGGAAATTCAAAACGGCACTAGGAAACAGACTGAGAGACAAGAGTAAAATTTTCTCCTGCAACCCGTTCCCTTTGTGCTAGATGAACGAACGTCTCTCCACATGCTCAGTTCTGAGAGATAAGTGTGTGTGAAAGCCGTCCTTCACATAGCTTGTTTCGAACACAAAGTTTCTTCTCACTTGTAAACTCCACTCCATACATATATATGGGGAGGTACTAGCTCCAACACGGTTTAAAAGTGAAAACTGCAGGAACTTCAAACCGGCACTAGGAAACAGATTGAGAAAACAGAGTAAAATTTTCTCCTGCAACCCGTTCCCTTTGTGCTAGATGAACGAACGTCTCTCCACATGCTCAGTTCTGAGAGATATGTGTGTGTGAAAGCCGTCCTTCACCTAGATTGTTGGGAACACAAAGTTTCTTTTCACTTGCAAACTCCACTCCATATATATATATGGGGAGGTACTAGCTCCAACTCGGTTTTACAGTGCAAACTGCAGGAACTTCAAACTGGCACTAGGAAACAGACTGAGAAACCAGAGTAAAAGTTTCTCCTGCAACCCGTTCCGTTTGTGCTAGATGAACGAACGTCTCTCCACATGCTCAGTTCTGAGAGATAAGTGTGTGTGAAAGCCGTCCTTCACCTAGCTTGTTGGGAACACAAAGTTTCTTTTCACTTGCAAACTCCACTCCATACATATATATGGGGAGGTACTAGCTCCAACTCGGTTTTACAGTGAAAACTGCAGGAACTTCAATACGGCACTAGGAAACAGACTGAGAAACCAGGGTAAAAGTTTCTCCTGCAACCCGTTCCCTTTGTGCTAGATGAACGAACGTCTCTCCACATGATCAGTTCTGAGAGATAAGTGTGTGTGAAAGCCGTCCTTCACCTAACTTGATGGGAACACAAAGTTTCTTTTCACTTGCAAACTCCAATCCTTACATATATATGGGGAGGTACTAGCTCCAACTCGATTTTACAGTGAAAACTGCAGGAACTTCAAAACGGCACTAGGAAACAGACTGAGAAACAAGAGTAAAATTTTCTCCTGCAACCCGTTCCCTTTGTGCTATATGAACGAACGTCTCTCCACATGCTCAGTTCTGAGAGATAAGTGTGTGTGAAAGCCGTCCTTCACCTAGCTTGTTTCGAACACAAAGTTTCTTCTCACTTGTAAACTCCACTCCATACATATATATGGGGAGGTACTAGCTCCAACACGGTTTTACAGTGAAAACTGCAGGAATTTCAAACCGGCACTAGGAAACAGACTGAGAAACCAGAGTAAAAGTTTCTCCTGCAAACCATTCCCTTTGTGCTAGATGAACGAAAGTCTCTCCACATGCTCAGTTCTGAGAGATAAGTGTGTGTGAAAGCCGTCCTTCACCTAGCTTGCTGAGAACACAAAGTTTCTTTCCAATTGGAAACTCCACTCCATACATATATATGGGGAGGTACTAGCTCCAACTCGATTTTACAGTGATAACTGCAGGAACTTCAAACCGGCACTAGGAAACAGACTGAGAAACCACGGAAAAGTTTCTCCTGCAACCCGTTCCCTTTGTGCTAGATGAACGAATGTCTCTCCACGTGCTCAGTTCTGAGAGATAAGTGTGTGTGAAAGCCGTACTTCACCTAGCTTGTTGGGAACACAAAGTTTCTTTTCACTTGCAAACTTCACTCCATACATATATATGGGGAGGTACTAGCTCCAAGTCGGTTTTACAGTGAAAACTGCAGGAATTTCAAACCGGCACTAGGAAACAGAATGGGAAACCAGAGTAAAAGGTTCTCATGCAACCCGTTCCTTTGTGCTACATGAACGAATGTCTCTCCACATGCTCAGTTCTGAGAGATAAGTGTGTGTGAAAGCGGTCCTTCAACTAGCTTGTTGGGAACACAAAGTTTTTTTCACTTGCAAACTCCACGCCATACATATATATGGGGAGGTACTAGCTCCAAGTCGGTTTTACAGTGAAAACTGCAGGAATTTCAAACCGGCACTAGGAAACAGAATGGGAAACCAGAGTAAAAGGTTCTCCTACAACCCGTTCCTTTGTGCTACATGAACGAATGTCTCTCCACATGCTCAGTTCTGAGAGATAATTGTGTGTGAAAGCCGTCCTTCAACTAGCTTGTTGGGAACACAAAGTTTCTTTTCACTTGCAAACTCCACTTCATACATATATATGGGGAGGTACTAGCTCCAAGTCGGTTTTACAGTGAAAACTGCAGGAATTTCAAACCGGCACTAGGAAACAGAATGGGAAACCAGAGTAAAAGGTTCTCCTGCAACCCGTTCCTTTGTGCTACATGAACGAATGTCTCTCCACATGCTCAGTTCTGAGAGATAAGTGTGTGTGAAAGCCGTCCTTCAACTAGCTTGTTGGGAACACAAAGTTTCTTTTCACTTGCAAACTCCACTCCATACATATATATGGGGAGGTACTAGCTCCAAGTCGGTTTTACAGTGAAAACTGCAGGAACTTCAAACCGGCACTAGGAAACAGAATGGGAAACCAGAGTAAAAGTTTCTCCTGCAACTCGTTCCCTTTGTGCTAGATGAACGAACGTCTCTTCACATGCTCAGTTCTGAGAGATAAGTGTGTGTGAAAGCGGTACTTCACCTAGCTTGTTGGGAACACAAAGTTTCTTTTCACTTGCAAACTCCAATCCATACGTATATATGGTGAGCTACTAGCTCCAACTCGGTTTTACAGTGAAAACTGCTGGAGATTCAAACCAGCACTAGGAAACAGACTGAGAAACCAGAGTAAAAGTTTCTCCTGCAAACCGTTCCTTTGTGCTACATGAACGAACGTCTCTCCACATGCTCAGTTCTGAGAGTTAAGTGTGTGTGAAAGCCGTCCTTCACCAGCTTGTTGGGAACACAAAGATTCTTTTCACTTGCAAATTCCACTCCATACATCTATATATGGAGGTACTAGCTCCAACTCTCTTTATAGAGCAAACTACAGGAAATTCAAACCGGCACTAGGAAACAGACTGAGAAACCAGAGTAAAGGTTTCTCCTGCAAACCGTTCCATTTGTGCTAGATGAACGAAAGTCTCTCCACATGCTCAGTTCTGAGAGATAATTGTGTGTGAAAGCCGTCCTTCACTTAGCTTTTTGGGACCACAAATTTTCTTTTCACTTGCAAACTCCACTGCATACATATATATGGGGAGGTACTAGCTCCAACTCGGTTTTACAGTGCAAACTGCAGGAACTTCTAAACCGGCACTAGGAAACAGACTGAGAAACCAGAGTAAAAGTTTCCCCTGTAACACGTTCCCTTTGTGCTAGATGAACGAACGTCTCTCCACATGCTCAGATCTGAGAGATAAGTGTGTGTGAAAGCCGTACTTCAACTAGCATGTTTGGAACACAAAGTTTCTTTTCACTTGTAAACTCCACTCCATACATATATATGGGGAAGTACTAGCTCCAACTCGGTTTTACAGTGAAAACTGCAGGAACTTCAAAACGGCACTAGGAAACAGACTGAGAAACCAGAGTAAAAGTTTCTCCTGCAACCCGTTCCCTTTGTGCTAGATGAACGAACGTCTCTCCACATGCTAATTTCTGAGAGATAAGTGTGTGTGAAAGCCGTCCTTCACCTAGCTTGTTGGGGACACAAAGTTTCTTTTCACTTGCAAACTCCACTCCATACATATATATGGGGAGGTACTAGCTCCAACTCGGTTTTACAGTGAAAACTGCAGGAACTTCAAAACGGCACTAGGAAACAGACTGAGAAACAAGAGTAAAATTTTCTCCTGCAACCCGTTCCCTTTGTGCTAGATGAACGAACGTCTCTCCACATGCTCAGTTCTGAGAGATAATTGTGTGTGAAAGCCGTCCTTCACCTAGCTTGTTTCGAACACAAAGTTTCTTCTCACTTGTAAACTCCACTCCATACATATATATGGGGAGGTACTAGCTCCAACACGGTTTTACAGTGAAAACTGCAGGAACTTCAAACCGGCACTAGGAAACAGACTGAGAAACCAGAGTAAAAGTTTCTCCTGCAAACCGTTCCCTTTGTGCTAGATGAACGAAAGTCTCTCCACATGGTCAGTTCTGAGAGATAAGTGTGTGTGAAAGCCGTCCTTCACCTAGCTTGCTGAGAACACAAAGTTTCTTTCCAATTGGAAACTCCACTCCATACATATATATGGGGAGGTACTGGCTCCAACTCGGTTTTACAGTGATAACTGCAGGAACTTCAAACCGGCACTAGGAAACGACTGAGAAACCACGGAAAAGTTTCTCCTGCAACCCGTTCCCTTTGTGCTAGATGAACGAATGTCTCTCCACGTGCTCAGTTCTGAGAGATAAGTGTGTGTGAAAGCCGTACTTCACCTAGCTTGTTGGGAACACAAAGTTTCTTTTCACTTGCAAACTTCACTCCATACATATATATGGGGAGGTACTAGCTCCAAGTCTGTTTTACAGTGAAAACTGCAGGAATCTCAAACCGGCACTAGGAAACAGAGTGGGAAACCAGAGTAAAAGGTTCTCATGCAACCCGTTCCTTTGTGCTACATGAACGAATGTCTCTCCACATGCTCAGTTCTGAGAGATAAGTGTGTGTGAAAGCGGTCCTTCAACTAGCTTGTTGGGAACACAAAGTTTTTTTCACTTGCAAACTCCACTCCATACATATATATGGGGAGGTACTAGCTCCAAGTCGGTTTTACAGTGAAAACTGCAGGAATTTCAAACCGGCACTAGGAAACAGAATGGGAAACCAGAGTAAAAGGTTCTCCTACAACCCGTTTCTTTGTGCTACATGAACGAATGTCTCTCCACATGCTCAGTTCTGAGAGATAATTGTGTGTGAAAGCCGTCCTTCAACTAGCTTGTTGGGAACACAAAGTTTCTTTTCACTTGCAAACTCCACTCCATACATATATATGGGGAGGTACTAGCTCCAACTCGGTTTTACAGTGAAAACTGCAGGAACTTCAAACCGGCACTAGGAAACAGACTGAGAAACCAGAGTAAATGTTTCACCTGCAAACTGTTCCCTTTGTGCTAGATGAACGAAAGTCTCTCCACATGTTCAGTTCTGAGAGATAAGTGTGTGTGAAAGCCGTCCTTCACATAGCTTGTTGGGAACACAAAGTTTCTTTTTACTTGCAAACTCCACTCCATACATATATATGGGGATGTACTTGCTCCTACTCGGTTTTACAGTGAAAACTGCAGGAACTTTAAACCGGCACTAGGAAACAGACTGAGAAACCAGAGTAAAAGTTTCTCCTGCAACCCGTTCCCTTTGTGCTAGATGAAAGAACGTCTCTCCACATGCTCAGTTCTGAGAGATTAGTGTGTGTGAAAGCCGTCCTTCACCTAGCTTTTTGGGAACACAAAGTTTCTTTTCACTTGCCAACTCCACACCATACATATATATGGGGAGGTACTACCTCCAAATCGATTTTACAGTGCAAACTGCAGGAACTTCATAACGGCCCTAGGAAACAGACTGAGAAACCACAGTAAAAATTTCCCCTGCAACCCGTTCCCTTTGTGCTAGATGAACGAACGTCTCTCCACATGCTCAGTTCTGAGAGATAATTGTGTGGGAAAGCCGTCATTCACCTACCTTGTTGGGAACACAAAGTTTCTTTCCAATTGCAAACTCCACTCCATAAATATATATGGGAGTTACTAACTCCAACTCGGTTTTACAGTGAAAACTGCAGGAACTTCAAACCGGCACTAGGAAACAGACTGAGAAACCAGAGAAAAAGTATCTCCTGCAACCCGATCCTTTTGTGCTAGATGAACGAACGTCAATCCACATGCTCAGTTCTGAGGGATAAGTGTGTGTGAAAGCCGTACTTCAACTAGCTTGTTGGGAACAGAAAGTTTCTTTTCACTTGCAAACTCCACTCCATACATATATATGGGGAGGTACTAGCTCCAACTCGGTTTTACAGTGAAAACTGCAGGAACTTCAAACCGGCACTAGGAAACAGACTGAGAAACCAGAGTAAATGTTTCACCTGCAAACAGTTCCATTTGTGCTAGATGAACGAACGTCTCTCCACATGTTCAATTCTGAGAGATAAGTGTGTGTGAAAGCCGTCCTTCACATAGCTTGTTGGGAACACAAAGTTTCTTTTTACTTGCAAACTCCACTCCATACATATATATGGGGAGGTACTAGCTCCAAATCTGTTTTACAGTGCAAACTGCAGGATCTTCAAACCGGCACTAGGAAACAGACTGAGAACCCAGAGTAAAAGTTTCTCCTGCAACCCGTTACCATTGTGCTAGATGAACGAACGTCTCTCCACATGCTCAGTTCTGAGAGATAAGTGTGTGTGAAAGCAGTCCTTCAACTAGCTTGTTCGCACACAAAGTTTCTTTTTACTTGCAAACTCCACTCCATACATATATATGGGGATGTACTTGCTCCTACTCGGTTTTACAGTGAAAACTGCAGGAACTTCAAACCGGCACTAGGAAACAGACTGAGAACCCAGAGTAAAAGTTTCACCTGCAAACTTTCCCTTTGTGCTAGATGAACGAACGTCTCTCCACATGCTCAGTTCTGAGAGATAATTGTGTGTGAAAGCCGTCATTCACCTAGCTTGTTGGGAACACAAATTTCTTTCCAATTGCAAACTTCACTCCATAAATATATATGGGAAGTACTAGCTCCAACTCGGTTTTACAGTGAAAACTGCAGGAACTTCAAACCGGCACTAGGAAACAGACTGAGAAACCAGAGTAAAAGTTTCTTCTGCAACCCGATCCTTTGTGCTAGATGAACGAACGTCTCTCCACATGCTCAGTTCTGAGAGATAAGTCTGTGTGAAAGCCGTCCTTCACATAGCTTGTTGGGAACACAAAGTTTCTTTTCACTTGCAAACTCCACTCCATACATATATATGGGGATGTAATAGCTCCTACTCCGTTTTACAGTGAAAACTGCAGGAACTTCAAACCGGCACTAGGAAACAGACTGAGAACCGAGAGTAAAAGTTTCACCTTCAACCCTTTCCCTATGTGCTAGATGAACGAACGTCTCTCCACATGCTCAGATCTGAGAGAAAATTGTGTGAGAAAGCCGCCCTTCACCTAGCTTGTTGGGAACACAAAGTTTCTTTTCACATGCAAACTCCAATCCATACATATATATGGGGAGGTACTTGCTCCAACTCCGTTTTACAGTGAAAAATGCAGGAACTTCAAACCGGCACTAGGAAACAGACTGAGAAACCAGAGTAAAAGTTTCTCCTGCAAACCGTTCCCTTTGTGCTAGATGAACGAACGTCTCTCCACATGCTCATTGCTGAGAGTTAATTGTGTGTGAAAGCCGTCCTTCACCTAGCTTTTTGGGAACACAAAGTTTCTTTTCACTTGCAAACTCCACTCCATACATATATATGGGGAGGTACTAGCTCCAACTCGGTTTTACAGTGCAAACTGCAGGAACTTCAAACCGGCACTAGGAAACAGACTGAGAAACCAGAGTAAAAGTTTCTCCAGCAACCCGTTCCCTTTGTGCTAGATGAACGAACGTCTCTCCACATGCCCAGTTCTGAGAGATAAGTGTGTGTGAAAGCCGTCCTTCACCTAGCTTGTTGGGAACACAAAGTTTCTATTCACTTGCAAACTCCACTCCATACATATATATGGGGAGGTACTAACTCCAATTAGGTTTTACAGTGCAAACTGCAGGAAATTCAAACCCGCACTAGGAAAAAGACTGGGAAACCAGAGTAAAAGTTTCTCCTGCAACCCGTTCCCTTTATGCTAGATGAACGAACGTCTCTCCACATGCTCAGTTCTGAGAGATAAGTGTGTGTGAAAGCCGTCCTTCACCTATCTTGTTGGGAACACAAAGTTTCTTTTCAATTGCAAACTCCACTCCATACATATATATGGGGAGGTACTAGCTCCAACTCGGTTTTACAGTGCAAACTGCAGGAACTTCAAACTGGCACTAGGAAACAGACTGAGAACCCAGATTAAAAGTTTCTCCTGCAAACCGTTCCCTTTGTACTAGATGAACGAAAGTCTCTCCACATGCTCAGTTCTGAGAGATAAGTGTGTGTGAAAGCCGCACTTCACCTAGCTTGTTGGGAACAAAAAGTTTCTTTTTACTTGCAAACTCCACTCCATACATATATATGGGGATGTACTAGCTCCTAGTCCGTTTTACAGTGAAAACTGCAGGAACATCAAACCGGCACTCTGAAACAGACTGAGAACCCAGAGTAAAAGTTTCACCTGCAACCCGTTCCCTTTGTGCTAGATGAACGAACGTCTCTCCACATGCTCAGTTCTGAGAGAAAAGTGTGTGTGAAAGCCGTCCTTCACATAGCTTTTTGGGAACACAAAGTTTCTTTTCACTTTCAAACTCCACTCCATAAATATATAATGGGAGGTACTAGCTCCAACTCGGTTTTACAGTGAAAACTGCAGGAACATCAAACCGGCACTAGGAAACAGACTGAGAAACCAGCGTAAAAGTTTCTCCTGCTACCCGTTCCCTTTTTGCTAGATGAACGAACGTCTCTCCACATGCTCAGTTCTGAGAGATATGTGTGTGTGAAAGCCGTCCTTCACCAAGCTTGTTGGGATCACAAAGTTTCTATTCAATGGCAAACTCCACTCCATACATATATATGGGGAGGTACTAGCTCCAATTCGGTTTTACAGTGTAAACTGCAGGAACTTCAAACCGGCACTAGGAAACATACTGAGGATCCAGAGTAAAAGTTTCTCCTGCAACCCGTTCCCTTTTTGCTAGATGAACGAACGTCTCTCCACATGCTCAGTTCTGAGATATAAGTGTGTGGGAAAGCCGTCCTTCCCCTAGCTTGTTGGGAACACAAAGTTTCTTTTCACTTGCAATCTCCACTCCATACATATATATGGGTAGGTACTAGCTCCAACTCGGTTTTACAGTGAAAACTGCAGGAACATCAAACCGGAACTAGGAAACAGACTGAGAATCCAGAGTAAAAGATTCTCCTGCAACCCGTTCCATTTGTGCTAGATGAACGAACGTCTCTCCACATGCTCAGTTCTGAGAGATAAGTGTGTTTGAAAGCCGTCCTTCAACTAGCTTGTTGGGAACACAAAGTTTATTTTCACTTGCAAACTCCACTCCATACATATTTATGGGTAGGTACTAGCTCCAACTCGGTTTTACAGTGAAAACTGCAGGAAATTCAAACCGGCACTAGGAAACAGACTGAGAATCCAGACTAATTGTTTCTCGTGCAACCCGTTCCATTTGTGCTAGATGAATGAACGTCTCTCCAAATGCTCAGTTCTGAGAGATAAGTGTGTGGGAAACCCGTCCTTCACCTAGTTTGTTGGGAACTCAAAGTTTCTTTTCACTTGCAAACTACACTCCATACATATATATGGGGTGGTACTACCTCCAACTCGGGTTTACAGTGAAAAATGCAGGAACTTCAAACCAGCACTAGGAAAAAGAATGAGAATTCAGGGTAAAAATTTCTCCTGCATCCCATTCCCTTTGTGCTAGTTGAACGAACGTCTCTCCACATGCTCATTTCTGAGATATAAGTGTGTGTGAAAGCCGAACTTCACCCAGCTGGTTGGGAACACAAAGTTTCTTTTCACTTGCAAACTGCACTCCATACTTATATATGGGGATGTACTAGCTCCTACTCCGTTTTACAGTGAAAACTGCAGGAACTTCAAACCGGCACTCTGAAACAGACTGAGAACCCAGAGTAAAAGTTTCACCTGCAACCCGTTCCCTTTGTGCTAGAAGAACGAACGTCTCTCCACATGCTCAGTTCTGAGAGAAAAGTGTGTGTGAAAGCCGTCCTTCACCTAGCTTTTTGGGAACACAAAGTTTCTTTTCACTTGCAAACTCCACTCCATAAATATATATGGGGAGGTACTAGCTCCAACTCGGTTTTACAGTGAAAACTGCAGGAACATCAAACCGGCACTAGGAAACAGACTGAGAAACCAGCGTAAAAGTTTCTCCTGTAACCCGTTCCCTTTTTGCTAGATGAACGAACGTCTCTCCACTTGCTCAGTTCTGAGAGATATGTGTGTGTGAAAGCCGTCCTTCACCAAGCTTGTTGGGAACACAAAGTTTCTATTCAATGGCAAACTCCACTCCATACATATATATGGGGAGGTACTAGCTCCAATTCGGTTTTACAGTGTAAACTGCTGGAACTTCAAACCGGCACTAGGAAACAGACTGAGGAACCAGAGTAAAAGTTTCTCCTGCAACCCGTTCCCTTTGTGCTAGATGAACGAACGTCTCTCCACATGCTCAGTTCTGAGAGATAAGTGTGTGTGAAAGCCATCCTTCAACTAGCTTGTTGGGAACACAAAGTTTATTTTCACTTGCAAACACCACTCCATTCATATTTATGGGTAGGTACTAGCTCCAACTCGGTTTTACAGTGAAAACTGCAGGAAATTCAAACCGGCACTAGGAAACAGACTGAGAATCCAGACTAATTGTTTCTCGTGCAACCCGTTCCATTTGTGCTAGATGAATGATCGTCTCTCCAAATGCTCAGTTCTGAGAGATAAGTGTGTGGGAAAGCCGTCCTTCACCTAGTTTGTTGGGAACTCAAAGTTTCTTTTCACTTGCAAACTACAATCCATACATATATATGGGGAGGTACTACCTCCAACTCGGGTTTACAGTGAAAAATGCAGGAACTTCAAACCAGCACTAGGAAAAAGACTGAGAATCCAGGGTAAAAATTTCTCCTGCAACCCATTCCCTTTGTGCTAGTTGAACGAACGTCTCTCCACATGCTCAGTTCTGAGAGATAAGTGTGTGTGAAAGCCGTCCTTCACCTAGCTTGTTGGTAACACAAAGTTTCTTTTCACTTGCAAACTCCACTCCATACATATATATGGGGAGGTACTAGCTCCAACTCGGTTTTACAGTGAAAACTGCAGGAAATTCAAACTGGCACTAGGAAACAGACTGAGAAACAAGAGTAAAAGTTTCTCCTGCAACACGTTCCCTTTGTGCTCGATGAACGAACGTCTCTCCACATGCTCAGTTCTGAGAGATAAGTGTGTGGGAAAGCCGTCCTTCACCTAGCTTGTAGGGAACACAAAGTTTCTTTTAACTTGTAAACACCACTCCATACATATATATTGGGAGGTATTAGCTCCAACTCGGTTTTACAGAGAAAACTGCAGGAACATCAAACCGGCACTAGGAAACAGACTGAGAAACCAGAGTAAAAGTTTCTCCTGCAACCCTTTCCATTTGTGCTAGATGAACGAACGTTTCTGCACATGCTCAGTTCTGAGAGATAAGTGTGTGTGAAAGCCGAACTTCACCTAGCTTGTTTGGAACACAAAGATTCTTTTCAATTGCAACCTCCACTCCATACATATATATGGGGTGGTACTAGCTCCAACTCGGTTTTACAGTGAAAACTGCAGGAACTTCAAACCGGCACTAGGAAACAGACTGAGAAACCAGACTAAAAGTTTCTCCTGCCACCCGTTCCCTTTGTGCTAGATGAACGAACGTCTCTCCACATGCTCAGTTCTGAGAGATAAGTGTGTGTGAAAGCCGCCCTTCACCTAGCTTGTTGGGAACACAAAGTTTCTTTCCAATTGCAAACTCCACTCCTTACATATATATGGAGAGGTGCTAGCTCCAAGTCGGTTTTACAGTGATAACTGCAGGAACTTCAAACCGGCACTAGGAAACAGACTGGGAAACCAGAGTAAAAGTTTCTCCTGCAACCCTTTCCCTTTGTGCTAGATGAACGAACGCCTCTCCACATGCTCAGTTCTGAGAGATAAGTGTGTGTGAAAGCCGTCCTTTAACTAGCTTGTTGGGAACACAAAGTTTCTTTTCACTTGTAAACTCCACTCCATACATATATATGGGGAGGTACCAGCTCAAAGTCGGTTTTACAGTGAAAACTGCAGGATCTTCAAACCGGCACTAGGAAACAGACTGAGAAACCAGAGAATAAGTTTCTCCTGCAACCCGTTCCCTTTGTGCTAGATGAATGAACGTCTCTCCACATGCTCAGTTCTGAGAGATAAGTGTGTGTGAAAGCCGAACTTCACCTAGCTAGTTGGGAACACAAAGTTTCTTTTCACTTGCAAAGTGCACTCCATACTTATATATGGGGAGGTACTAGCTCCAACTCGATTTTACAGTGAAAAATGCAGGAAATTCAAACCGGAACTAGGAAAAAGACTGAGAAACCAGAGTAAAAGATGCTCCTGCAACCCGTTCCGTTTGTGCTAGATGAACGAACGTCTCTCCACATGCTCAGTTCTGAGAGATAATTGTGTGTGAAAGCCGTTCTTCACCAGCTTGTTGGGAACACAAAGTTTCTTTTCACTTGCACACTCCACTCCATACTTATATATGGGGAGGTACTAACACCAACTCTGTTTTACAGAGCAAACTGAAGGAACTTCAAACAGGCACTAGGAAACAGACTGAGAAACCAGAGTAAAAGTTTCTCCTGCAACCCGTTCCCTTTGTGCTAGATGAACGAACGTCTCTCCACATGCTCAGTTCTGAGAGATAACTGTGTGTGAAAGCCGTCCTTCACCTAGCTTGTTGGGAACACAAAGTTTCTTTTCACTTGCAAACTCCACTCCATATATATATATGGGGAGGTACTAGCTCCAACTCCGTTTTACAGTGCAAACTGCAGGAACTTCAAACTGGCACTAGGAAACAGACTGAGAAACCAGAGTAAAAGTTTCTCCTGCAACCCGTTCCGTTTGTGCTAGATGAACGAACGTGTCTCCACATGCTCAGTTCTGAGAGATAAGTGTGCGTGAAAGCCGTCCTTCGCTTAGCTGGTTGGGAACAAAAAGTTTCTTTTCACTTGCAAACTCCACTCCATACATATATATGGGGAGGTACTAGCTCCAACTCGGTTTTACAGTGAAAACTGCAGGAACTTCAATACGGCACTAGGAAACAGACTGAGAAACAAGGGTAAAGGTTTCTCCTGCAACCCGTTCCATTTGTGCTAGATGAACGAACGTCTCTCCACATGATCAGTTCTGAGAGATAAGTGTGTGTGAAAGCCGTCCTTCACCTAACTTGTTGGGAACACAAAGTTTCTTTTCACTTGCAAACTCCACTCCTTACATATATATGGGGAGGTACTAGCTCCAACTCGGTTTTACAGTGAAAACTGCAGGAACTTCAAAACGGCACTAGGAAACAGACTGAGAAACAAGAGTAAAATTTTCCCTGCAACCCGTTCCCTTTGTGCTAGATGAACGAACGTCTCTCCACATGCTCAGTTCTGAGAGATAAGTGTGTGTGAAAGCCGTCCTTCACCTAGCTTGTTTCGAACACAAAGTTTCTTCTCACTTGTAAACTCCACTCCATACATATATATGGGGAGGTACTAGCTCCAACACGGTTTTACAGTGAAAACTGCAGGAACTTCAAACCGGCACTAGGAAACAGACAGAGAAACCAGAGTAAAAGTTTCTCCTGCAACCCGTTCCCTTTGTGCTAGATGAACGAACGTCTCTCCACATGCTCAGTTCTGAGAGATAACTGTGTGTGAAAGCCGTCCTTCACCTAGCTTGTTGGGAACACAAAGTTTCTTTTCACATGCAAACTCCACTCCATAAATATATATGGGGAGGTACTAGCTCCAACTCCGTTTTACAGTGCAAACTGCAGGAACTTCAAACTGGCACTAGGAAACAGACTGAGAAACCAGAGTAAATGTTTCTCCTGCAACCCGTTCCGTTTGTGCTAGATGAACGAACGTCTCTCCACATGCTCAGTTCTGAGAGATAAGTGTGCGTGAAAGCCGTCCTTCACTTAGCTGGTTGGGAACAAAAAGTTTCTTTTCACTTGCAAACTCCACTCCATACATATATATGGGGAGGTACTAGCTCCAACTCGGTTTTACAGTGAAAACTGCAGGAACTTCAATACGGCACTAGGAAACATACTGAGAAACCAGGGTAAAAGTTTCTCCTGCAACCCGTTCCATTTGTGCTAGATGAACGAACGTCTCTCCACATGATCAGTTCTGAGAGATAAGTGTGTGTGAAAGCCGTCCTTCACCTAACATGTTGGGAACACAAAGTTTCTTTTCACTTGCAAACTCCACTCCTTACATATATATGGGGAGGTACTAGCTCCAACTCGGTTTTACAGTGAAAACTGCAGGAAATTCAAAACGGCACTAGGAAACAGACTGAGAGACAAGAGTAAAATTTTCTCCTGCAACCCGTTCCCTTTGTGCTAGATGAACGAACGTCTCTCCACATGCTCAGTTCTGAGAGATAAGTGTGTGTGAAAGCCGTCCTTCACATAGCTTGTTTCGAACACAAAGTTTCTTCTCACTTGTAAACTCCACTCCATACATATATATGGGGAGGTACTAGCTCCAACACGGTTTTACAGTGAAAACTGCAGGAACTTCAAACCGGCACTAGGAAACAGATTGAGAAAACAGAGTAAAAGTTTCTCCTGCAACCCGTTCCCTTTGTGCTAGATGAACGAACGTCTCTCCACATGCTCAGTTCTGAGAGATATGTGTGTGTGAAAGCCGTCCTTCACCTAGCTTGTTGGGAACACAAAGTTTCTTTTCACTTGCAAACTCCACTCCATATATATATATGGGGAGGTACTAGCTCCAACTCGGTTTTACAGTGCAAACTGCAGGAACTTCAAACTGGCACTAGGAAACAGACTGAGAACCCAGAGTAAAAGTTTCTCCTGCAACCCGTTACCATTGTGCTAGATGAACGAACGTCTCTCCACATGCTCAGTTCTGAGAGATAAGTGTGTGTGAAAGCAGTCCTTCAACTAGCTTGTTCGCACACAAAGTTTCTTTTTACTTGCAAACTCCACTCCATACATATATATGGGGATGTACTTGCTCCTACTCGGTTTTACAGTGAAAACTGCAGGAACTTCAAACCGGCACTAGGAAACAGACTGAGAACCCAGAGTAAAAGTTTCACCTGCAAACTTTCCCTTTGTGCTAGATGAACGAACGTCTCTCCACATGCTCAGTTCTGAGAGATAATTGTGTGTGAAAGCCGTCATTCACCTAGCTTGTTGGGAACACAAATTTCTTTCCAATTGCAAACTTCACTCCATAAATATATATGGGAAGTACTAGCTCCAACTCGGTTTTACAGTGAAAACTGCAGGAACTTCAAACCGGCACTAGGAAACAGACTGAGAAACCAGAGTAAAAGTTTCTTCTGCAACCCGATCCTTTGTGCTAGATGAACGAACGTCTCTCCACATGCTCAGTTCTGAGAGATAAGTCTGTGTGAAAGCCGTCCTTCACATAGCTTGTTGGGAACACAAAGTTTCTTTTCACTTGCAAACTCCACTCCATACATATATATGGGGATGTACTAGCTCCTACTCCGTTTTACAGTGAAAACTGCAGGAACTTCAAACCGGCACTAGGAAACAGACTGAGAACCCAGAGTAAAAGTTTCACCTTCAACCCTTTCCCTATGTGCTAGATGAACGAACGTCTCTCCACATGCTCAGATCTGAGAGAAAATTGTGTGAGAAAGCCGCCCTTCACCTAGCTTGTTGGGAACACAAAGTTTCTTTTCACATGCAAACTCCAATCCATACATATATATGGGGAGGTACTTGCTCCAACTCCGTTTTACAGTGAAAAATGCAGGAACTTCAAACCGGCACTAGGAAACAGACTGAGAAACCAGAGTAAAAGTTTCTCCTGCAAACCGTTCCCTTTGTGCTAGATGAACGAACGTCTCTCCACATGCTCATTGCTGAGAGTTAATTGTGTGTGAAAGCCGTCCTTCACCTAGCTTTTTGGGAACACAAAGTTTCTTTTCACTTGCAAACTCCACTCCATACATATATATGGGGAGGTACTAGCTCCAACTCGGTTTTACAGTGCAAACTGCAGGAACTTCAAACCGGCACTAGGAAACAGACTGAGAAACCAGAGTAAAAGTTTCTCCAGCAACCCGTTCCCTTTGTGCTAGATGAACGAACGTCTCTCCACATGCCCAGTTCTGAGAGATAAGTGTGTGTGAAAGCCGTCCTTCACCTAGCTTGTTGGGAACACAAAGTTTCTATTCACTTGCAAACTCCACTCCATACATATATATGGGGAGGTACTAACTCCAATTAGGTTTTACAGTGCAAACTGCAGGAAATTCAAACCCGCACTAGGAAAAAGACTGGGAAACCAGAGTAAAAGTTTCTCCTGCAACCCGTTCCCTTTATGCTAGATGAACGAACGTCTCTCCACATGCTCAGTTCTGAGAGATAAGTGTGTGTGAAAGCCGTCCTTCACCTATCTTGTTGGGAACACAAAGTTTCTTTTCAATTGCAAACTCCACTCCATACATATATATGGGGAGGTACTAGCTCCAACTCGGTTTTACAGTGCAAACTGCAGGAACTTCAAACTGGCACTAGGAAACAGACTGAGAACCCAGATTAAAAGTTTCTCTTGCAAACCGTTCCCTTTGTACTAGATGAACGAAAGTCTCTCCACATGCTCAGTTCTGAGAGATAAGTGTGTGTGAAAGCCGCACTTCACCTAGCTTGTTGGGAACAAAAAGTTTCTTTTTACTTGCAAACTCCACTCCATACATATATATGGGGATGTACTAGCTCCTAGTCCGTTTTACAGTGAAAACTGCAGGAACATCAAACCGGCACTCTGAAACAGACTGAGAACCCAGAGTAAAAGTTTCACCTGCAACCCGTTCCCTTTGTGCTAGATGAACGAACGTCTCTCCACATGCTCAGTTCTGAGAGAAAAGTGTGTGTGAAAGCCGTCCTTCACATAGCTTTTTGGGAACACAAAGTTTCTTTTCACTTGCAAACTCCACTCCATAAATATATAATGGGAGGTACTAGCTCCAACTCGGTTTTACAGTGAAAACTGCAGGAACATCAAACCGGCACTAGGAAACAGACTGAGAAACCAGCGTAAAAGTTTCTCCTGCTACCCGTTCCCTTTTTGCTAGATGAACGAACGTCTCTCCACATGCTCAGTTCTGAGAGATATGTGTGTGTGAAAGCCGTCCTTCACCAAGCTTGTTGGGATCACAAAGTTTCTATTCAATGGCAAACTCCACTCCATACATATATATGGGGAGGTACTAGCTCCAATTCGGTTTTACAGTGTAAACTGCAGGAACTTCAAACCGGCACTAGGAAACATACTGAGGATCCAGAGTAAAAGTTTCTCCTGCAACCCGTTCCCTTTTTGCTAGATGAACGAACGTCTCTCCACATGCTCAGTTCTGAGATATAAGTGTGTGGGAAAGCCGTCCTTCCCCTAGCTTGTTGGGAACACAAAGTTTCTTTTCACTTTCAATCTCCACTCCATACATATATATGGGTAGGTACTAGCTCCAACTCGGTTTTACAGTGAAAACTGCAGGAACATCAAACCGGAACTAGGAAACAGACTGAGAATCCAGAGTAAAAGATTCTCCTGCAACCCGTTCCATTTGTGCTAGATGAACGAACGTCTCTCCACATGCTCAGTTCTGAGAGATAAGTGTGTTTGAAAGCCGTCCTTCAACTAGCTTGTTGGGAACACAAAGTTTATTTTCACTTGCAAACTCCACTCCATACATATTTATGGGTAGGTACTAGCTCCAACTCGGTTTTACAGTGAAAACTGCAGGAAATTCAAACCGGCACTAGGAAACAGACTGAGAATCCAGACTAATTGTTTCTCGTGCAACCCGTTCCATTTGTGCTAGATGAATGAACGTCTCTCCAAATGCTCAGTTCTGAGAGATAAGTGTGTGGGAAACCCGTCCTTCACCTAGTTTGTTGGGAACTCAAAGTTTCTTTTCACTTGCAAACTACACTCCATACATATATATGGGGTGGTACTACCTCCAACTCGGGTTTACAGTGAAAAATGCAGGAACTTCAAACCAGCACTAGGAAAAAGAATGAGAATTCAGGGTAAAAATTTCTCCTGCATCCCATTCCCTTTGTGCTAGTTGAACGAACGTCTCCCCACATGCTCATTTCTGAGATATAAGTGTGTGTGAAAGCCGAACTTCACCCAGCTGGTTGGGAACACAAAGTTTCTTTTCACTTGCAAACTGCACTCCATACTTATATATGGGGATGTACTAGCTCCTACTCCGTTTTACAGTGAAAACTGCAGGAACTTCAAACCGGCACTCTGAAACAGACTGAGAACCCAGAGTAAAAGTTTCACCTGCAACCCGTTCCCTTTGTGCTAGAAGAACGAACGTCTCTCCACATGCTCAGTTCTGAGAGAAAAGTGTGTGTGAAAGCCGTCCTTCACCTAGCTTTTTGGGAACACAAAGTTTCTTTTCACTTGCAAACTCCACTCCATAAATATATATGGGGAGGTACTAGCTCCAACTCGGTTTTACAGTGAAAACTGCAGGAACATCAAACCGGCACTAGGAAACAGACTGAGAAACCAGCGTAAAAGTTTCTCCTGTAACCCGTTCCCTTTTTGCTAGATGAACGAACGTCTCTCCACTTGCTCAGTTCTGAGAGATATGTGTGTGTGAAAGCCGTCCTTCACCAAGCTTGTTGGGAACACAAAGTTTCTATTCAATGGCAAACTCCACTCCATACATATATATGGGGAGGTACTAGCTCCAATTCGGTTTTACAGTGTAAACTGCTGGAACTTCAAACCGGCACTAGGAAACAGACTGAGGAACCAGAGTAAAAGTTTCTCCTGCAACCCGTTCCCTTTGTGCTAGATGAACGAACGTCTCTCCACATGATCAGTTCTGAGAGATAAGTGTGTGTGAAAGCCATCCTTCAACTAGCTTGTTGGGAACACAAAGTTTATTTTCACTTGCAAACACCACTCCATTCATATTTATGGGTAGGTACTAGCTCCAACTCGGTTTTACAGTGAAAACTGCAGGAAATTCAAACCGGCACTAGGAAACAGACTGAGAATCCAGACTAATTGTTTCTCGTGCAACCCGTTCCATTTGTGCTAGATGAATGATCGTCTCTCCAAATGCTCAGTTCTGAGAGATAAGTGTGTGGGAAAGCCGTCCTTCACCTAGTTTGTTGGGAACTCAAAGTTTCTTTTCACTTGCAAACTACAATCCATACATATATATGGGGAGGTACTACCTCCAACTCGGGTTTACAGTGAAAAATGCAGGAACTTCAAACCAGCACTAGGAAAAAGACTG
Organism: Camelus dromedarius; assembly: GCF_036321535.1. Classification (NCBI taxonomy): domain Eukaryota; kingdom Metazoa; phylum Chordata; class Mammalia; order Artiodactyla; family Camelidae; genus Camelus; species Camelus dromedarius. Next base: position 85,767,129 of record NC_087441.1, on the reverse strand, counting down.
AGAATCCAGGGTAAAAATTTCTCCTGCAACCCATTCCCTTTGTGCTAGTTGAACGAACGTCTCTCCACATGCTCAGTTCTGAGAGATAAGTGTGTGTGAAAGCCGTCCTTCACCTAGCTTGTTGGTAACACAAAGTTTCTTTTCACTTGCAAACTCCACTCCATACATATATATGGGGAGGTACTAGCTCCAACTCGGTTTTACAGTGAAAACTGCAGGAAATTCAAACTGGCACTAGGAAACAGACTGAGAAACAAGAGTAAAAGTTTCTCCTGCAACACGTTCCCTTTGTGCTCGATGAACGAACGTCTCTCCACATGCTCAGTTCTGAGAGATAAGTGTGTGGGAAAGCCGTCCTTCACCTAGCTTGTAGGGAACACAAAGTTTCTTTTAACTTGTAAACACCACTCCATACATATATATTGGGAGGTATTAGCTCCAACTCGGTTTTACAGAGAAAACTGCAGGAACATCAAACCGGCACTAGGAAACAGACTGAGAAACCAGAGTAAAAGTTTCTCCTTCAACCCTTTCCATTTGTGCTAGATGAACGAACGTTTCTGCACATGCTCAGTTCTGAGAGATAAGTGTGTGTGAAAGCCGAACTTCACCTAGCTTGTTTGGAACACAAAGATTCTTTTCAATTGCAACCTCCACTCCATACATATATATGGGGTGGTACTAGCTCCAACTCGGTTTTACAGTGAAAACTGCAGGAACTTCAAACCGGCACTAGGAAACAGACTGAGAAACCAGACTAAAAGTTTCTCCTGCCACCCGTTCCCTTTGTGCTAGATGAACGAACGTCTCTCCACATGCTCAGTTCTGAGAGATAAGTGTGTGTGAAAGCCGTCCTTCACCTAGCTTGTTGGGAACACAAAGTTTCTTTCCAATTGCAAACTCCACTCCTTACATATATATGGAGAGGTGCTAGCTCCAAGTCGGTTTTACAGTGATAACTGCAGGAACTTCAAACCGGCACTAGGAAACAGACTGGGAAACCAGAGTAAAAGTTTCTCCTGCAACCCTTTCCCTTTGTGCTAGATGAACGAACGCCTCTCCACATGCTCAGTTCTGAGAGATAAGTGTGTGTGAAAGCCGTCCTTTAACTAGCTTGTTGGGAACACAAAGTTTCTTTTCACTTGTAAACTCCACTCCATACATATATATGGGGAGGTACCAGCTCAAAGTCGGTTTTACAGTGAAAACTGCAGGATCTTCAAACCGGCACTAGGAAACAGACTGAGAAACCAGAGAATAAGTTTCTCCTGCAACCCGTTCCCTTTGTGCTAGATGAATGAACGTCTCTCCACATGCTCAGTTCTGAGAGATAAGTGTGTGTGAAAGCCGAACTTCACCTAGCTAGTTGGGAACACAAAGTTTCTTTTCACTTGCAAAGTGCACTCCATACTTATATATGGGGAGGTACTAGCTCCAACTCGATTTTACAGTGAAAACTGCAGGAAATTCAAACCGGAACTAGGAAAAAGACTGAGAAACCAGAGTAAAAGATGCTCCTGCAACCCGTTCCGTTTGTGCTAGATGAACGAACGTCTCTCCACATGCTCAGTTCTGAGAGATAATTGTGTGTGAAAGCCGTTCTTCACCAGCTTGTTGGGAACACAATGTTTCTTTTCACTTGCACACTCCACTCCATACTTATATATGGGGAGGTACTAACACCAACTCTGTTTTACAGAGCAAACTGAAGGAACTTCAAACAGGCACTAGGAAACAGACTGAGAAACCAGAGTAAAAGTTTCTCCTGCAACCCGTTCCCTTTGTGCTAGATGAACGAACGTCTCTCCACATGCTCAGTTCTGAGAGATAACTGTGTGTGAAAGCCGTCCTTCACCTAGCTTGTTGGGAACACAAAGTTTCTTTTCACTTGCAAACTCCACTCCATATATATATATGGGGAGGTACTAGCTCCAACTCCGTTTTACAGTGCAAACTGCAGGAACTTCAAACTGGCACTAGGAAACAGACTGAGAAACCAGAGTAAAAGTTTCTCCTGCAACCCGTTCCGTTTGTGCTAGATGAACGAACGTGTCTCCACATGCTCAGTTCTGAGAGATAAGTGTGCGTGAAAGCCGTCCTTCGCTTAGCTGGTTGGGAACAAAAAGTTTCTTTTCACTTGCAAACTCCACTCCATACATATATATGGGGAGGTACTAGCTCCAACTCGGTTTTACAGTGAAAACTGCAGGAACTTCAATACGGCACTAGGAAACAGACTGAGAAACAAGGGTAAAGGTTTCTCCTGCAACCCGTTCCATTTGTGCTAGATGAACGAACGTCTCTCCACATGCTCAGTTCTGAGAGATAAGTGTGTGTGAAAGCCGTCCTTCACCTAGCTTGTTTCGAACACAAAGTTTCTTCTCACTTGTAAACTCCACTCCATACATATATATGGGGAGGTACTAGCTCCAACACGGTTTTACAGTGAAAACTGCAGGAACTTCAAACCGGCACTAGGAAACAGACAGAGAAACCAGAGTAAAAGTTTCTCCTGCAACCCGTTCCCTTTGTGCTAGATGAACGAACGTCTCTCCACATGCTCAGTTCTGAGAGATAACTGTGTGTGAAAGCCGTCCTTCACCTAGCTTGTTGGGAACACAAAGTTTCTTTTCACATGCAAACTCCACTCCATAAATATATATGGGGAGGTACTAGCTCCAACTCCGTTTTACAGTGCAAACTGCAGGAACTTCAAACTGGCACTAGGAAACAGACTGAGAAACCAGAGTAAAAGTTTCTCCTGCAACCCGTTCCGTTTGTGCTAGATGAACGAACGTCTCTCCACATGCTCAGTTCTGAGAGATAAGTGTGCGTGAAAGCCGTCCTTCACTTAGCTGGTTGGGAACAAAAAGTTTCTTTTCACTTGCAAACTCCACTCCATACATATATATGGGGAGGTACTAGCTCCAACTCGGTTTTACAGTGAAAACTGCAGGAACTTCAATACGGCACTAGGAAACATACTGAGAAACCAGGGTAAAAGTTTCTCCTGCAACCCGTTCCATTTGTGCTAGATGAACGAACGTCTCTCCACATGATCAGTTCTGAGAGATAAGTGTGTGTGAAAGCCGTCCTTCACCTAACATGTTGGGAACACAAAGTTTCTTTTCACTTGCAAACTCCACTCCTTACATATATATGGGGAGGTACTAGCTCCAACTCGGTTTTACAGTGAAAACTGCAGGAAATTCAAAACGGCACTAGGAAACAGACTGAGAGACAAGAGTAAAATTTTCTCCTGCAACCCGTTCCCTTTGTGCTAGATGAACGAACGTCTCTCCACATGCTCAGTTCTGAGAGATAAGTGTGTGTGAAAGCCGTCCTTCACATAGCTTGTTTCGAACACAAAGTTTCTTCTCACTTGTAAACTCCACTCCATACATATATATGGGGAGGTACTAGCTCCAACACGGTTTTACAGTGAAAACTGCAGGAACTTCAAACCGGCACTAGGAAACAGATTGAGAAAACAGAGTAAAAGTTTCTCCTGCAACCCGTTCCCTTTGTGCTAGATGAACGAACGTCTCTCCACATGCTCAGTTCTGAGAGATATGTGTGTGTGAAAGCCGTCCTTCACCTAGCTTGTTGGGAACACAAAGTTTCTTTTCACTTGCAAACTCCACTCCATATATATATATGGGGAGGTACTAGCTCCAACTCGGTTTTACAGTGCAAACTGCAGGAACTTCAAACTGGCCCTAGGAAACAGACTGAGAAACCAGAGTAAAAGTTTCTCCTGCAACCCGTTCCGTTTGTGCTAGATGAACGAACGTCTCTCCACATGCTCAGTTCTGAGAGATAAGTGTGTGTGAAAGCCGTCCATCACCTAGCTTGTTGGGAACACAAAGTTTCTTTTCACTTGCAAACTCCACTCCATACATATATATGGGGAGGTACTAGCTCCAACTCGGTTTTACAGTGAAAACTGCAGGAACTTCAATACGGCACTAGGAAACAGACTGAGAAACCAGGGTAAAAGTTTCTCCTGCAACCCGTTCCCTTTGTGCTAGATGAACGAACGTCTCTCCACATGATCAGTTCTGAGAGATAAGTGTGTGTGAAAGCCGTCCTTCACTTAACATGTTGGGAACACAAAGTTTCTTTTCACTTGCAAACTCCATTCCTTACATATATATGGGGAGGTACTAGCTCCAACTCGGTTTTACAGTGAAAACTGCAGGAACTTCAAAACGGCACTAGGAAACAGACTGAGAAACAAGAGTAAAATCTTCTCCTGCAACCCGTTCCCTTTGTGCTAGATGAACGAACGTCTCTCCACATGCTCAGTTCTGAGAGATAAGTGTGTGTGAAAGCCGTCCTTCACCTAGCTTGTTTCGAACACAAAGTTTCTTCTCACTTGTAAACTCCACTCCATACATATATATGGGGAGGTACTAGCTCCAACACGGTTTTACAGTGAAAACTGCAGGAACTTCAAACCGGCACTAGGAAACAGACTGAGAAACCAGAGAAAAAGTTTCTCCTGCAAACCGTTCCCTTTGTGCTAGATGAACGAACGTCTCTTCACATGCTCAGTTCTGAGAGATAAGTGTGTGTGAAAGCCGTACTTCACCTAGCTTGTTGGGAACACAAAGTTTCTTTTCACTTGCAAACTCCACTCCATACTTATATATGGTGAGCTACTAGCTCCAACTCGGTTTTACAGTGAAAACTGCAGGAAATTCAAACCAGCACTAGGAAACAGACTGAGAAACCAGAGTAAAAGTTTCTCCTGCAAACCGTTACCTTTTTGCTACATGAACGAACGTCTCTCCACATGCTCAGTTCTGAGAGTTAAGTGTGTGTGAAAGTCGTCCTTCACCAGCTTGTTGGGAACACAAAGATTCTTTTCACTTGCAAATTCCACTCCATACATCTATATGGGGAGGTACTAGCTCCAACTCTCTTTTATAGAGCAAACTACAGGAAATTCAAACCGGCACTAGGAAACAAACTGAGAAACCAGAGTAATGGTTTCTCCTGCAAAACGTTCCATTTGTGCTAGATGAACGAAAGTCTCTCCACATGCTCAGTTCTGAGAGATAAGTGTGTGTGAAAGCCGTCCTTCACTTAGCTTTTTGGGACCACAAATTTTCTTTTCACTTGCAAACTCCACTGCATACATATATATGGGGAGGTACTAGATCCAACTCGGTTTTACAGTGCAAACTGCAGGAACTTCAAACCGGCACTAGGAAACAGACTGAGAAACCAGAGTAAAAGTTTCTCCTGTAACCCGTTCCCTTTGTGCTAGATGAACGAACGTCTCTCCACATGCTCAGATCTGAGAGATAAGTGTGTGTGAAAGCCGTACTTCAACTAGCATGTTTGGAACACAAAGTTTCTTTTCACTTGTAAACTCCACTCCATACATATATATGGGGAAGTACTAGCTCCAACTCGGTTTTACAGTGAAAACTGCAGGAACTTCAAAACGGCACTAGGAAACAGACTGAGAATCCAGAGTAAAAGTTTCTCCTGCAACCCGTTCCCTTTGTGCTAGATGAATGAACGTCTCTCCACATGCTAATTTCTGAGAGATAAGTGTGTGTGAAAGCCGTCCTTCACCTAGCTTGTTGGGAACACAAAGTTTCTTTTCACTTGCAAACTCCACTCCATACATTTATATGGGGAGGTACTAGCTCCAACTCGGTTTTACAGTGAAAACTGCAGGAACTTCAAACCGGCACTAGGAAACAGACTGAGAAACCAGAGTAAAAGATTCTCCTTCAACCCGTTCCCTTTGTGCTAGATGAACGAACGTCTCTTCACATGCTCAGTTCTGAGAGATAAGTGTGTGTGAATGCCGTACTTAACCTAGCTTGTTGGGAACACAAAGTTTTTTTCACTTGCAAACTCCGCTCCATACATATATATGGGGAGCTACTAGCTCCAACTCCGTTTTACAGTGAAAACTGCAGGAACTTCTAACCGGCACTAGGAAACAGACTGAGAAACCAGAGTAAAAGTTTCTCCTGCAAACCGTTCCCTTTGTGCTAGATGAACGAACGTCTCTCCACATGCTCAGTTCTGAGAGTTAAGTGTGTGTGAAAGCCGGCCTTCACCAGCTTGTTGGGAACACAAAGATTCTTTTCACTTGCAAATTTCACTCCTACATCTATATGGGGAGGTACTAGCTCCAACTCGTTTTTACAGTGAAAACTGCAGGAACTTCAAACCGGCACTAGGAAACAGACTGAGAAACCAGAGTAAAAGTTTCTCCTGCAACCCGTTCCCTTTGTGCTAGATGAACGAACGTCTCTCCACATGGTCAGTTCTGAGAGATAATTTTGTGTGAAAGCCGTCCTTCTCCTAGCTTTGGGAACACAAAGTTTCTTTCAAATTGCAAACTCCACTCCATACATACATATGGGGTGGTACTAGCTCCAAGTCGGTTTTAAAGTGATAACTGCAGGAACTTCAAACCGGCACTAGGAAACATACTGGGAAACCAGATTAAAAGTTTCTCCTGCAACCCGTTCCCTTTGTGCTAGATGAACGAACGTCTCTCCACATGCTCAGTTCTGAGAGATAATTGTGTGTGAAAGCCGTCCTTTACCTAGCTTGTTGGGAACAAAAAGTTTCTTTTCACTTGCAAAATCCACTCCATACATATATATGGGGAGGTACTAGCTCCAACTCTGTTTTACAGAGCAAACTCCAGGATCTTCAAACCGGCACTAGGAAGCAGACTGAGAAACCAGTGTAATAGTTTCTCCTGCAACCCGTTCCCTTTGTGCTAGATGAACGAACGTATCTCCACATGCTCAGTTCTGAGAGATAAGTGTGTGTGAAAGCCGTCCTTCACCTAGCTGGTTGGGAACACAAAGTTACTTTTAACTTGCAAACTCCAATCCATACATATATATGGGGAGGTACTAGCTCCAACTCAGTTTTACAGTGAAAACTGCAGGAACTTCAAAACGGCACTAGGAAACAGACTGAGAAACCAGGGTAAAAGTTTCTCCTGCAACCCGTTCCATTTGTGCTAGATGAACGAACGTCTCTCCACATGCTCATTTCTGAGAGATAAATGTGTGTGAAAGCCGTCCTTCACCTAGCTTGTTTAGAACACAAAGTTTCTTCTCACTTGTAAACTCCACTCCATACATATATATGGGGAAGTACTAGCTCCAACACGGTTTTACAGTGAAAACTGCAGGAACTTCAAACCGGCACTAGGAAACAGACTGAGAAACCAGAGTAAAAGTTTCTCCTACAAACCGTTCCCTTTGTGCTAGATGAACGAAAATCTCTCCACATGCTCAGTTCTGAGAGATAAGTGTGTGTGAAAGCCGTCCTTCACCTAGCTTGCTGAGAACACAAAGTTTCTTTCCAATTGGAAACTCCACTCCATACATATATATGGGGAGGTACTAGCTCCAACTCGGTTTTACAGTGATAACTGCAGGAACTATAAACCGGCACTAGGAAACAGACTGAGAAACCAGAGTAAAAGTTTCTCCTACAAACCGTTCCCTTTGTGCTAGATGAACGAACGTCTCTCCACGTGCTCAGTTCTGAGAGATAAGTGTGTGTGAAAGCCGTACTTCACCTAGCTTGTTGGGAACACTAAGTTTCTTTTCACTTGCAAACTTCACTCCATACATATATATGGGGAGGTACAAGCTCCAACACGGTTTTACAGTGAAAACTGCAGGAATTTCAAATCGGCACTAGGAAACAGAATGGGAAACCAGAGTAAAAGGTTCTCCTGCAACCCGTTCCTTTGTGCTACATGAACGAATGTCTCTCCACATGCTCAGTTCTGAGAGTTAAGTGTGTGTGAAAGCCGTCCTTCACCAGCTTGTTGGGAACACAAAGATTCTTTTCACTTGCAAATTCCACTCCATACATCTATATGGGGAGGTACTAGCTCCAACACTCTTTTATAGAGCAAACTACAGGAACTTCAAACCGGCACTAGGAAACAGACTGAGAAACCAGAGTAAATGTTGCTCCTGCAAACCGTTCCATTTGTGCTAGATGAACGAAAGTCTCTCCACATGCTCAGTTCTGAGAGATAAGTGTGTGTGAAAGCCGTCCTTTACCTAGCTTGTTGGGAACAAAAAGTTTCTTTTCACTTGCAAACTCCACTCGATACATATATATGGGGAGGTACTAGCTCCAACTCTGTTTTACAGAGCAAACTCTAGGAAATTCAAACCGGCACTAGGAAGCACACTGAGAAACCAGTGTAATAGTTTCTCCTGCAACCCGATCCCTTTGTGCTAGATGAACGAACGTCTCTCCACATACTCAGTTCTGAGAGATAAGTGTGTGTGAAAGCCGTCCTTCACCTAGCTGGTTGGGAACACAAAGTTACTTTTCACTTGCAAACTCCAATCCATACATATATATGGGGAGGTACTAGCTCCAACTCAGTTTTACAGTGAAAACTGCAGGAACTTCAAAACGGCACTAGGAAACAGACTGAGAAACCAGGGTAAAAGTTTCTCCTGCAACCCGTTCCATTTGTGCTAGATGAACGAAAGTCTCTCCACATGCTCAGTTCTGAGAGATAAGTGTGTGTGAAAGCCGTCCTTCACCTAGCTTGTTTCGAACACAAAGTTTCTTCTCACTTGTAAACTCCACTCCATACATATATATGGGGAGGTACTAGCTCCAACACGGTTTTACAGTGAAAACTGCAGGAACTTCAAACCGGCACTAGGAAACAGACTGAGAAACCAGAGTAAAAGTTTCTCCTGCAACCCGTTCCCTTTGTGCTAGATGAACGAACGTCTCTCCACATGCTCAGTTCTGAGAGATAAGTGTGTGTGAAAGCCGTCCTTCACCTAGCTTGCTGAGAACACAAAGTTTCTTTCCAATTGGAAACTCCACTCCATACATATATATGGTGAGGTACTAGCTCCAACTCGGTTTTACAGTGATAACTGCAGGAACTTCAAACCGGCACTAGGAAACAGACTGAGAAACCACGGAAAAGTTTCTCCTGCAACCCGTTCCCTTTGTGCTAGATGAACGAACGTCTCTCCACGTGCTCAGTTCTGAGAGATAAGTGTGTGTGAAAGCCGTACTTCACCTAGCTTGTTGGGAACACAAAGTTTCTTTTCACTTGCAAACTTCACTCCATACATATATATGGGGAGGTACTAGCTCCAAGTCGGTTTTACAGTGAAAACTGCAGGAATTTCAAACCGGCACTAGGAAACAGAATGGGAAACCAGAGTAAAAGGTTCTCCTGCAACCCGTTCCTTTGTGCTACATGAACGAATGTCTCTCCACATGCTCAGTTCTGAGAGATAAGTGTGTGTGAAAGCCGTCCTTCAACTATCTTGTTGGGAACACAAAGATTCTTTTCACTTGCAAACTCCACTCCATACATATATATGGGGAGGTACTAGCTCCAAGTCGGTTTTACAGTGAAAACTGCAGGAAATTCAAACCGGCACTAGGAAACAGAATGGGAAACCAGAGTAAAAGGTTCTCCTGCAACCCGTTCCTTTGTGCTACATGAACGAATGTCTCTCCACATGCTCAGTTCTGAGAGATAAGTGTGTGTGAAAGCCGTCCTTCAACTAGCTTGTTGGGAACACAAAGTTTCTTTTCACTTGCAAACTCCACTCCATACATATATATTGGGAGGTACTAGCTCCAAGTCGGTTTTACAGTGAAAACTGCAGGAATTTCAAACCGGCACTAGGAAACAGAATGGGAAACCAGAGTAAAAGGTTCTCCTGCAACCCGTTCCTTTGTGCTACATGAACGAATGTCTCTCCACATGCTCAGTTCTGAGAGATAAGTGTGTGTGAAAGCCGCCCTTCAACAAGCTTGTTGGGAACACAAAGTTTCTTTTCACTTGCAAACTCCACTCCATACATATATATGGGGAGGTACTAGCTCCAAGTCGGTTTTACAGTGAAAACTGCAGGAACTTCAAACCGGCACTAGGAAACAGAATGGGAAACCAGAGTAAAAGTTTCTCCTGCAACTCGTTCCCTTTGTGCTAGATGAACGAACTTCTTTTCACATGCTCAGTTCTGAGAGATAAGTGTGTGTGAAAGCCGTACTTCACCTAGCTTGTTGGGAACACAAAGTTTCTTTTCACTTGCAAACTCCACTCCATACAAATATATGGTGAGCTACTAGCTGCAACTCGGTTTTACAGTGAAAACTGCAGGAAATTCAAACCGGCACTAGGAAACAGACTGAGAAACCAGAGTAAAAGTTTCTCCTGCAAACCTTTCCCTTTGTGCTACATGAACGAACGTCTCTCCACATGCTCAGTTCTGAGAGTTAAGTGTGTGTGAAAGCCGTCCTTCACCAGCTTGTTGGGAACACAAAGATTCTTTTCACTTGCAAATTCCACTCCATACATCTATATGGGGAGGTACTAGCTCCAACTCTCTTTTATAGAGCAAACTACAGGAAATTCAAACCGGCACTAGGAAACAGACTGAGAAACCAGAGTAAACGTTTCTCCTGCAAACCGTTCCATTTGTGCTAGATGAACGAAAGTCTCTCCACATGCTCAGTTCTGAGAGATAAGTGTGTGTGAAAGCCGTCCTTCATTTAGCTTTTTGGGAACACAAATTTTCTTTTCACTGGCAAACTCCACTGCATACATATATATGGGGAGGTACTAGCTCCAACTCGGTTTTACAGTGAAAACTGCAGGAACTTCAAAACGGCACTAGGAAACAGACTGAGAAACAAGAGTAAAATTTTCTCCTGCAACCCGATCCCTTTGTGCTAGATGAACGAACGTCTCTCCACATCTCAGTTCTGAGAGATAAGTGTGTGTGAAAGCCGTCCTTCACCTAGCTTTTTTCGAACACAAAGTTAATTCTCACTTGTAAACTCCACTCCATGTATATATATGGGGAGTTACTAGCTCCAACACGGTTTTACAGTGAAAACTGCAGGAACTTCAAACCGGCACTAGTAAACAGACTGAGAAACCAGAGTAAAAGTTTCTCCTGCAACCCGTTCCCTTTGTGCTAGATGAACGAACGTCTCTCCACGTGCTCAGTTCTGAGAGACAAGTGTGTGTGAAAGTCGTAATTCACCTAGCTTGTTGGGAACACAAAGTTTCTTTTCACTTGCAAACTTCACTCCATACATATATATGGGGAGGTACTAGCTCCAAGTCGGTTTTACAGTGAAAACTGCAGGAACTTCAAACCGGCACTAGGAAACAGAATGGGAAACCAGAGTAAAAGTTTCCCCTGCAACCCGTTCCTTTGTGCTACATGAACGAATGTCTCTCCACATGCTCAGTTCTGAGAGATAAGTGTGTGTGAAAGCCGTCCTTCAACTAGCTTGTTGGGAACACAAAGTTTCTTTTCACTTGCAAACTCCACTCCATACATATATATGGGGAGGTACTAGCTCCAAGTCGGTTTTACAGTGAAAACTGCAGGAATTTCAAACCGGCACTAGGAAACAGAATGGGAAACCAGAGTAAAAGGTTCTCCTGCAACCCGTTCCTTTGTGCTACATGAACGAATGTCTCTCCACATGCTCAGTTCTGAGAGATAAGTGTGTGTGAAAGCCGTCCTTCAACTAGCTTGTTGGGAACAAAAAGTTTCTTTTCACTTGCAAACTCCACTCGATACATATATATGGGGAGGTACTAGCTCCAACTCTGTTTTACAGAGCAAACTCCAGGAACTTCAAACCGGCACTAGGAAGCAGACTGAGAAACCAGTGTAATAGTTTCTCCTGCAACCCGTTCCATTTGTGCTAGATGAACGAACGTCTCTCCACATGCTCAGTTCTGAGAGATAAGTGTGTGTGAAAGCCGTCCTTCACCTAGCTGGTTGGGAACACAAAGTTACTTTTCACTTGCAAACTCCAATCCATACATATATATGGGGAGGTACTAGCTCCAACTCAGTTTTACAGTGAAAACTGCAGGAACTTCAAAACGGCACTAGGAAACAGACTGAGAAACCAGGGTAAAAGTTTCTCCTGCAACCCGTTCCATTTGTGCTAGATGAACGAACGTCTCTCCACATGCTCAGTTCTGAGAGATAATTGTGTGTGAAAGCCGTCCTTCACCTAGCTTGTTTCGAACACAAAGTTTCTTCTCACTTGTAAACTCCACTCCATACATATATATGGGGAGGTACTAGCTCCAACACGGTTTTACAGTGAAAACTGCAGGAACTTCAAACCGGCACTAGGAAACAGACTGAGAAACCAGAGAAAAGTTTCTCCTGCAACCCGTTCCCTTTGTGCTAGATGAACGAACGTCTCTCCACATGCTCAGTTCTGAGAGATAAGTGTGTGTGTAAGCCGTCCTTCACCTAGCTTGCTGAGAACACAAAGTTTCTTTCCAATTGGAAACTCCACTCCATACATATATATGGTGAGGTACTAGCTCCAACTCGGTTTTACAGTGATAACTGCAGGAACTTCAAACCGGCACTAGGAAACATACTGAGAAACCACGGAAAAGTTTCTCCTGCAACCCGTTCCCTTTGTGCTAGATGAACGAACGTCTCTCCACGTGCTCAGTTCTGAGAGATAAGTGTGTGTGAAAGCCGTACTTCACCTAGCTTGTTGGGAACACAAAGTTTCTTTTCACTTGCAAACTTCACTCCATACATATATATGGGGAGGTACTAGCTCCAAGTCGGTTTTACAGTGAAAACTGCAGGAATTTCAAACCGGCACTAGGAAACAGAATGGGAAACCAGAGTAAAAGGTTCTCCTGCAACCCGTTCCTTTGTGCTACATGAACGAATGTCTCTCCACATGCTCACTTCTGAGAGATAAGTGTGTGTGAAAGCCGTCCTTCAACTATCTTGTTGGGAACACAAAGTTTCTTTTCACTTGCAAACTCCACTCCATACATATATATGGGGAGGTACTAGCTCCAAGTCGGTTTTACAGTGAAAACTGCAGGAAATTCAAACCAGCACTAGGAAACAGAATGGGAAACCAGAGTAAAAGGTTCTCCTGCAACCCGTTCCTTTGTGCTACATGAACGAATGTCTCTCCACATGCTCAGTTCTGAGAGATAAGTGTGTGTGAAAGCCGTCCTTCAACTAGCTTGTTGGGAACACAAAGTTTCTTTTCACTTGCAAACTCCACTCCATACATATATATTGGGAGGTACTAGCTCCAAGTCGGTTTTACAGTGAAAACTGCAGGAATTTCAAACCGGCACTAGGAAACAGAATGGGAAACCAGAGTAAAAGGTTCTCCTGCAACCCGTTCCTTTGTGCTACATGAACGAATGTCTCTCCACATGCTCAGTTCTGAGAGATAAGTGTGTGTGAAAGCCGCCCTTCAACTAGCTTGTTGGGAACACAAAGTTTCTTTTCACTTGCAAACTCCACTCCATACATATATATGGGGAGGTACTAGCTCCAAGTCGGTTTTACAGTGAAAACTGCAGGAACTTCAAACCGGCACTAGGAAACAGAATGGGAAACCAGAGTAAAAGTTTCTCCTGCAACTCGTTCCCTTTGTGCTAGATGAACGAACGTCTTTTCACATGCTCAGTTCTGAGAGATAAGTGTGTGTGAAAGCCGTACTTCACCTAGCTTGTTGGGAACACAAAGTTTCTTTTCACTTGCAAACTCCACTCCATACAAATATATGGTGAGCTACTAGCTGCAACTCGGTTTTACAGTGAAAACTGCAGGAAATTCAAACCGGCACTAGGAAACAGACTGAGAAACCAGAGTAAAAGTTTCTCCTGCAAACCTTTCCCTTTGTGCTACATGAACGAACGTCTCTCCACATGCTCAGTTCTGAGAGTTAAGTGTGTGTGAAAGCCGTCCTTCACCAGCTTGTTGGGAACACAAAGATTCTTTTCACTTGCAAATTCCACTCCATACATCTATATGGGGAGGTACTAGCTCCAACTCACTTTTATAGAGCAAACTACAGGAAATTCAAACCGGCACTAGGAAACAGACTGAGAAACCAGAGTAAATGTTTCTCCTGCAAACCGTTCCATTTGTGCTAGATGAACGAAAGTCTCTCCACATGCTCAGTTCTGAGAGATAAGTGTGTGTGAAAGCCGTCCTTCAACTAGCTTGTTGGGAACACAAAGTTTCTTTTCACTTGCAAACTCCACTCCATACATATATATGGGGAGGTACTAGCTCCAAGTCGGATTTACAGTGAAAACTGCAGGAATATCAAACCGGCACTAGGAAACAGAATGGGAAACCAGAGTAAAAGTTTCTCCTGCAACCCGTTCCTTTGTGCTACATGAACGAATGTCTCTCCACATGCTCAGTTCTGAGAGATAAGTGTGTGTGAAAGCCGTCCTTCACTTAGCTTTTTGGGAACACAAATTTTCTTTTCACTGGCAAACTCCACTGCATACATATATATGGGGAGGTACTAGCTCCAACTCGGTTTTACAGTGAAAACTGCAGGAACTTCAAAACGGCACTAGGAAACAGACTGAGAAACAAGAGTAAAATTTTCTCCTGCAACCCGATCCCTTTGTGCTAGATGAACGAACGTATCTCCACATCTCAGTTCTGAGAGATAAGTGTGTGTGAAAGCCGTCCTTCACCTAGCTTTTTTCGAACACAAAGTTTCTTCTCACTTGTAAACTCCACTCCATATATATATATGGGGAGTTACTAGCTCCAACACGGTTTTACAGTGAAAACTGCAGGAACTTCAAACCGGCACTAGTAAACAGACTGAGAAACCAGAGTAAAAGTTTCTCCTGCAACCCGTTCCCTTTGTGCTAGATGAACGAACGTCTCTCCACGTGCTCAGTTCTGAGAGACAAGTGTGTGTGAAAGCCGTACTTCACCTAGCTTGTTGGGAACACAAAGTTTCTTTTCACTTGCAAACATCACTCCATACATATATATGGGGAGGTACTAGCTCCAAGTCGGTTTTACAGTGAAAACTGCAGGAACTTCAAACCGGCACTAGGAAACAGACTGAGAAACCAGAGTAAATGTTTCTCCTGCAAACCGTTCCATTTGTGCTAGATGAACGAAAGTCTCTCCACATGCTCAGTTCTGAGAGATAAGTGTGTGTGAAAGCCGTCCTTCACCTAGCTTTTTGGGAACACAAATTTTCTTTTCACTTGCAAACTCCACTGCATACATATATATGGGGAGGTACTAGCTCCAACTCGGTTTTACAGTGCAAACTGCAGGAACTTCAAACCGGCACTAGGAAACAGACTGAGAAACCAGAGTAAAAGTTTCTCCTGTAACCCGTTCCCTTTGTGCTAGATGAATGAACGTCTCTCCACATGCTCAGTTCTGAGGGATAAGTGTGTGTGAAAGCCGTACTTCACCTAGCATGTTTGGAACACAAAGTTTCTTTTCACTTGTAAACTCCACTCCATACATATATACGGGGAAGTACTAGCTCCAACTCGATTTTACAGTGAAAACTGCAGGAACTTCTAAACGGCACTAGGAAACAGACTGAGAAACCAGAGTAAAAGTTTCTCCTGCAACCCGTTCCCTTTGTGCTAGATGAACGAACGTCTCTCCACATGGTCAGTTCTGAGAGATAAGTTTGTGTGAAAGCCGTCCTTCACCTAGCTTTGGGAACACAAAGTTTCTTTCAAATTGCAAACTCCACTCCATACATACATATGGGGTGGTACTAGCTCCAAGTCGGTTTTACAGTGATAACTGCAGGAACTTCAAACCGGCACTAGGAAACAGACTGGGAAACCAGATTAAAAGTTTCTCCTGCAACCCGTTCCCTTTGTGCTAGATGAACGAACGTCTCTCCACATGCTCAGTTCTGAGAGATAAGTGTGTGTGAAAGCCGTCCTTCACCTAACTTGTTGGGAACACAAAGTTTCTTTTCACTTGAAAACTCCACTCCATACATATATATGGGGAGGTACTAGCTCCAACTCGGTTTTACAGTGAAAACTGCAGGAACTTCAAAACGGCACTAGGAAACAGACTGAGAAACAAGAGTAAAATTTTCTCCTGCAACCCGTTCCCTTTGTGCTAGATGAACGAACGTCTCTCCACATCTCAGTTCTGAGAGATAAGTGTGTGTGAAAGCCGTACTTCACCTAGCTTTTTTCGAACACAAAATTTCTTCTCACTTGTAAACTCCACTCCATATATATATATGGGGAGTTACTAGCTCCAACACGGTTTTACAGTGAAAACTGCAGGAACTTCAAACCGGCACTAGTAAACAGACTGAGAAACCAGAGTAAATGTTTCTCCTGCAAACCGTTCCCTTTGTGCTAGATGAACGAAAGTCTCTCCACATGCTCAGTTTTGAGAGATAAGTGTGTGTGAAAGCCGTCCTTCACCTAGCTTGTTGAGAACACAAAGTTTCTTTCCAATTGGAAACTCCACTCCATACATATATATGGGGAGGTACTAGCTCCAAGTCGGTTTTACAGTGATAACTGCAGGAACTTCAAACCGGCCCTAGGAAACAGACTGGGAAACCAGAGTAAAAGTTACTCCTGCAACCCCTTCCCTTTGTGCTAGATGAACGAACGTCTCTCCACATGCTCAGTTCTGAGAGATAAGTGTGTGTGAAAGCCGTCCTTCAACAGCTTGTTGGGAACACAAAGTTTCTTTTCACTTGCAAACTCCACTCCATATATATATATGGGGAGGTACTAGCTCCAACTCGGTTTTACAGTGCAAACTGCAGGAACTTCAAACCGGCACTAGGAAACAGAATGAGAAACCAGAGTAAAAGTTTCTCCTGCAACCCGTTCCCTTTGTGCTAGATGAACGAACGTCTCTCCACATACTCAGTTCTGAGAGATAAGTGTGTGGGAAAGCCGTCCTTCACCTAGCTGGTTGGGAACACAAAGTTTCTTTTCACTTGCAAAGTCCACTCCATATATATATATGGGGAAGTACTAGCTCCAACTCGGTTTTACAGTGAAAACTGCAGGAACTTCAAAACGGCCCTAGGAAACAGACTGAGAAACCACGGTAAAAGTTTCTCCTGCAACCCGTTCCCTTTGTGCTAGATGAACGAACGTCTCTCCACATGCTCAGTTCTGAGAGATAAGTGTGTGTGAAAGCCGTACTTCACCTAGCTTGTTGGGAACACAAAGTTTCTTTTCACATGCAAATTTCACTCCATACATATCTATGGGGAGGTACTAGCTCCAAGTCGGTTTTACAGTGAAAACTGCAGGAATTTCAAACCGGCACTAGGAAACAGAATGGGAAACCAGAGTAAAAGTTTCTCCTGCAACTCGTTCCTTTGTGCTCATGAACGAATGTCTCTCCACATGCTCAGTTCTGAGAGATAAGTGTGTGTGAAAGCCGTCCTTCAACTAGCTTGTTGGGAACACAAAGTCTCTTTTAACTTGCAAACTCCACTATATACATATATATGGGGGGTACTAGCTCCTACTCGGTTTTACAGTGCAAACTGCAGGAAGTTCAAACCGGCACTAGGAAACAGACTGAGAAACCAGAGTAAAAGTTTCTCCTGCAACCCGTTCCCTTTGTGCTAGATGAACGAACGTCTCTCCACATGCTCAGTTCTGAGAGATAAGTGTGTGTGAAAGCCGTCCTTCACCTAGCTTGTTGGGAACACAAAGTTTCTTTTTACTAGCAAACTCCACTCCATACATATATATGGGGAGGTACTAGCTCCAACTCGGTTTTACAGTGAAAACTGCAGGAACTTCAAACTGGCACTAGGAAACAGACTGAGAAACCAGAGTAAAAGTTTCTCCTTCAACCCGTTCCCTTTGTGCTAGATGAACGAACGTCTCTTCACATGCTCAGTTCTGAGAGATAAGTGTGTGTGAAAGCCGTCCTTCACCTAGCTTGTTGGGAACACAAAGTTTCTTTCACTTGCAAACTCCACTCCATACATATATATGGCGAGCTACTAGCTCCAACTCCGTTTTACAGTGAAAACTGCAGGAACTTCAAACCGGCACTAGGAAACAGACTGAGACACCACAGTAAAAGTTTCTCCTGCAACCCGTTCCCTTTGTGCTAGATGAACGAACGTCTCTCCACATGCTCAGTTCTGAGAGATAAGTTTGTGTGAAAGCCGTCCTTCACCTAGCTTTGGGAACACAAAGTTTCTTTCAAATTGCAAACTCCACTCCATACATACATATGGGGTGGTACTAGCTCCAAGTCGGTTTTACAGTGATAACTGCAGGAACTTCAAACCGGCACTAGGAAACAGACTGGGAAACCAGATTAAAAGTTTCTCCTGCAACCCGTTCCCTTTGTGCTAGATGAACGAACGTCTCTCCACATGCTCAGTTCTGAGAGATAATTGTGTGTGAAAGCCGTCCTTTACCTAGCTTGTTGGGAACACAAAGTTTGTTTTCACTTGCATAATCCACTCCATACATATATAAGGGGAGGTACTAGCTCCAACTCTGTTTTACAGAGCAAACTCCAGGAACTTCAAACCGGCACTAGGAAGCAGACTGAGAAACCAGTGTAATAGTTCCTCCTGCAACCCGTTCCCTTTGTGCTAGATGAACGAACGTCTCTCCACATGCTCAGTTCTGAGAGATAAGTGTGTGTGAAAGCCGTCCTTCACCTAGCTTGTTGGGAACACAAAGTTTCTTTTCACTTGGAAACTCCAATCCATATATATATATGGGGAGGTACTAGCTCCAACTGCGTTTACAGTGCAAACTGCAGGAACTTCAAAACGGCACTAGGAAACAGACTGAGAAACCAGAGTAAAAGTTTCTCCTGCAACCCGTTCCCTTTGTGCTAGATGAACGAACGTCTCTCCACATGCTAATTTCTGAGTGATAAGTGTGTGTGAAAGCCGTCCTTCACCTAGCTGGTTGGGAACACAAAGTTTCTTTTCACTTGCAAACTCCACTCCATACATATATATGGGGAGGTACTAGCTCCAAGTCGGTTTTACAGTGAAAACTGCAGGAACTTCAAACCGGCACTAGGAAACAGAATGGGAAACCAGAGTAAAAGTTTCTCCTGCAACCCGTTCCCTTTGTGCTAGATGAACGAACGTCTCTCCACATGCTCAGTTCTGAGAGATAAGTGTGTGTGAAAGCCGTCCTTCACCTAGCTTGTTGGGAACACAAAGTTTCTTTTCACTTGCAAACTCCACTACATATATATATATGGGGAGGTACTAGCTCCAACTGCGTTTTACAGTGCAAACTGCAGGAACTTCAAACCGGCACTAGGAAACAGACTGAGAATCCACAGTAAAAGTTTCTACTGCAACCCGTTCCCTTTGTGCTAGATGAACGAACGTCTCTCCACATGCTCAGTTCTGAGAGATAAGTGTGTGGGAAAGCCGTCCTTCACCTAGCTGGTTGGGAACACAAAGTTTCTTTTCACTTGCAAACTCCACTCCATACATATATATGGGGAGGTACTAGCTCCAAGTCGGTTTTACAGTGAAAACTGCAGGAACTTCAAACCGGCACTAGGAAACAAAATGGGAAACCAGAGTAAAAGTTTCTCCTGCAACCCGTTCCCTTTGTGCTAGATGAACGAACGTCTCTCCACATGCTCAGTTCTGAGAGATAAGTGTGTGTGAAAGACGTCCTTCACCTAGCTTGTTGGGAACACAAAGTTTCTTTTTACTTGCAAACTCCACTCCATACATATATATGGGGAGGTACTAGCTCCAACTCGGTTTTACAGTGAAAACTGCAGGAACATCAAACTGGCACTAGGAAACAGACTGAGAAACCAGAGTAAAAGTTTCTCCTTCAACCCGTTCCCTTTGTGCTAGATGAACGAACATCTCTTCACATGCTCAGTTCTGAGAGATAAGTGTGTGTGAAAGCCGTACTTCACCTAGCTTGTTGGGAACACAAAGTTTCTTTTCACTTGCAAACTCCACTCCATACATATATATGGCGAGCTACTAGCTCCAACTCCGTTTTACAGTGAAAACTGCAGGAACTTCAAACCGGCACTAGGAAACAGACTGAGACACCACAGTAAAAGTTTCTCCTGCAACCCGTTCCCTATGTGCTAGATGAACGAACGTCTCTCCACATGCTCAGTTCTGAGAGATAAGTTTGTGTGAAAGCCGTCCTTCACCTAGCTTTGGGAACACAAAGTTTCTTTCAAATTGCAAACTCCACTCCATACATACATATGGGGTGGTACTAGCTCCAAGTCGGTTTTACAGTGATAACTGCAGGAACTTCAAACCGGCACTAGGAAACAGACTGGGAAACCAGATTAAAAGTTTTTCCTGCAACCCGTTCCCTTTGTGCTAGATGAACGAACGTCTCTCCACATGCTCAGTTCTGAGAGATAATTGTGTGTGAAAGCCGTCCTTTACCTAGCTTGTTGGGAACACAAAGTTTGTTTTCACTTGCATAATCCACTCCATACATATATAAGGGGAGGTACTAGCTCCAACTCTGTTTTACAGAGCAAACTCCAGGAACTTCAAACCGGCACTAGGAAGCAGACTGAGAAACCAGTGTAATAGTTTCTCCTGCAACCCGTTCCCTTTGTGCTAGATGAACGAACGTCTCTCCACATGCTCAGTTCTGAGAGATAAGTGTGTGTGAAATCCGTCCTTCACCTAGCTTGTTGGGAACACAAAGTTTCTTTTCACTTGCAAACTCCAATCCATATATATATATGGGGAGGTACTAGCTCCAACTGTGTTTACAGTGCAAACTGCAGGAACTTCAAAACGGCACTAGGAAACAGACTGAGAAACCAGAGTAAAAGTTTCTCCTGCAACCCGTTCCCTTTGTGCTAGATGAACGAACGTCTCTCCACATGCTAATTTCTGAGAGATACGTGTGTGTGAAAGCCGTCCTTCACCTAGCTGGTTGGGAACACAAAGTTTCTTTTCACTTGCAAACTCCACTCCATACATATATATGGGGAGGTACTAGCTCCAAGTCGGTTTTACAGTGAAAACTGCAGGAACTTCAAACCGGCACTAGGAAACAGAATGGGAAACCAGAGTAAAAGTTTCTCCTGCAACCCGTTCCCTTTGTGCTAGATGAACGAACGTCTCTCCACATGCTCAGTTCTGAGAGATAAGTGTGTGTGAAAGCCGTCCTTCACCTAGCTTGTTGGGAACACAAAGTTTCTTTTTACTTGCAAATTCCACTCCATACATATATATGGGGAGGTACTAGCTCCAACTCGGTTTTACAGTGAAAACTGCAGGAACTTCAAACTGGCACTAGGAAACAGACTGAGAAACCAGAGTAAAAGTTTCTCCTTCAACCCGTTCCCTTTGTGCTAGATGAACGAACGTCTCTTCACATGCTCAGTTCTGAGAGATAAGTGTGTGTGAAAGCCGTACTTCACCTAGCTTGTTGGGAACACAAAGTTTCTTTTCACTTGCAAACTTCACTCCATACATATATATGGCGAGCTACTAGCTCCAACTCCGTTTTACAGTGAAAACTGCAGGAACTTCAAACCGGCACTAGGAAACAGACTGAGACACCACAGTAAAAGTTTCTCCTGCAACCCGTTCCCTTTGTGCTAGATGAACGAACGTCTCTCCACATGCTCAGTTCTGAGAGATAAGTGTGTTTGAAAGCCGTCCTTCACCTAGCTTGTTGGGAACACAAAGTTTCTATTCACATGCAAACTTCACTCCATACATATATATGGGGAGGTAATAGCTCCAAGTCGGTTTTACAGTGAAAACTGCAGGAAATTCAAACCGGCACTAGGAAACAGAATGGGAAACCAGAGTAAAAGTTTCTCCTGCAACCCGTTCCCTTTGTGCTAGATGAACGAACGTCTCTCCACATGCTCAGTTCTGAGAGATAAGTGTGTGTGAAAGCCGTCCTTCAACTAGCTTGTTGGGAACACAAAGTTTCTTTTCACTTGTAAACACCACTCCATACATATATATGGGGAGGTACTAGCTCCAACTCGGTTTTACAGTGAAAACTGCAGGAATTTCAAACCGGCACTAGGAAACAGACTAAGAAACCAGAGTAAAAGTCTTTCCTGCAACCCGTTCCCTTTGTGCTAGATGAACGAACGGCTCTCCAAATGCTCAGTTGTGAGAGATAAGTGTGTGTGAAAGCCGTCCTTCACCTAGATTTTGGGAACACAAAGTTTCTTTCCAATTGCAAATTCCACTCCATACATATATAAGGGGAGGTACTAGCTCCAAGTCGGTTTTACAGTGATAACTGCAGGAACTTCAAACCGGCACTAGGAAACAGACTGGGAAACCAGATTAAAAGTTTCTCCTGCAACCCGTTCCATTTGTGCTAGATGAACGAACGTCTCTCCACATGCTCAGTTCTGAGATATAATTGTGTGTGAAAGCCGTCCTTTACCTAGCTTGTTGGGAACACAAAGTTTCTTTTTACTTGCAAACTCCAATCCATACATATATATGGGTAGGTACTAGATCCAAATCTGTTTTACAGAGCAAACTGCAGGAACTTCAAACCGGCAATAGTAAACAGACTGAGAAACCAGAGAAAAAGTTTCTCCTGCTACCCGTTCCCTTTTTTGCTAGATGAACGAACGTCTCTCCACATGCTCAGTTCTGAGAGATAAGTGTGTGTGAAAGCCGTCCTTCACCTAGCTTGTTGGGAACACAAAGTTTCTTTTCACTTGCAAACTCCACTACATATATATATATGGGGAGGTACTAGCTCCAACTGCGTTTTACAGTGAAAACTGCAGGAACTTCAAACCGGCACTAGGAAACAGACTGAGAATCCACAGTAAAAGTTTCTACTGCAACCCATTCCCTTTGTGCTAGATGAACGAACGTCTCTCCACATGCTCAGTTCTGAGAGATAAGTGTGTGGGAAAGCCGTCCTTCACCTAGCTGGTTGGGAACACAAAGTTTCTTTTCACTTGCAAACTGCACTCCATACATATATATGGGGAGGTACTAGCTCCAAATCGGTTTTACAGAGAAAACTGCAGGAACTTCAAAACAGCAGTAGGAAACAGACTGAGAAACCAGAGTAAAAGTTTATCCTGCAACCCGTTCCCTTTGTGCTAGATGAACGAAAGTTTCTCCACATGCTCAGTTCTGAGAGATAAGTGTGTGTGAAAGCCGTACTTCACCTAGCTTGTTTGGAACACAAAGTTTCTTTTCACTAGTAAACTCCACTCCATACATATATATGGGGAGGTACTAGCTCCAACTCGGTATTACAGTGAAAACTGCAGGAACTTCAAACCGGCACTAGGAAACAGACTGAGAAACCAGAGTAAAAGTTTATCCTGCAACCCGATCCCTTTTTTGCTAGATGAACGAACGTCTCTCCACATGCTCAGTTCTGAGAGATAAGTGTGTGTGAAAGCCGTCCTTCACCAGCTTGTTGGGAACACAAAGTTTGTTTTCACTTGCTCACTCCACTCCATACATATATATGGGGAGGTACTAGCTCCAAATCTGTTTTACAGAGCAAATTGCAGGAACTTCAAACCGGCACTAGGAAACAGACTGAGAAACCAGAGTAAAAGTTTCTCCTGCTACCGGTTCCATTTGTGCTAGATGAACGAACGTCTCTCCACATGCTCAGTTCTGAGAGATAAGTGTGTGTGAAAGCCGTCCTTCACCTAGCTTGTTGGGAACACAAAGTTTCTTTTCACTTGCAAACTCCACTCCATATATATATATGGGGAGATACTAGCTCCAACTGCGTTTTACAGTGCAAACTGCAGGAACTTCAAACCGGCACTAGGAAACAGACTGAGAATCCAGAGTAAAAGTTTCTACTGCAACCCGTTCCCTTTGTGCTAGATGAACGAACGTCTCTCCACATGCTCAGTTCTGAGAGATAAGTGTGTGGGAAAGCCGTCCTTCAGCTAGCTGGTTGGGAACACAAAGTTTCTTTTCCCTTGCAAACTCCACTCCATACATATATATGGGGAGGTACTAGCTCCAACTCGGTTTTACAGAGAAAACTGCAGGAACTTCAAAACGGCAGTAGGAAACAGACTGAGAAACCAGAGTAAAAGTTTATCCTGCAACCCGTTCCCTTTGTGCTAGATGAACGAAAGTTTCTCCACATGCTCAGTTCTGAGAGATAAGTGTGTGTGAAAGCCGTACTTCACCTAGCTTGTTTGGAACACAAAGTTTCTTTTCACTTGTAAACTCCACTCCATACATATATATGGGGAGGTACTAGCTCCAACTCGGTTTTACAGTGAAAACTGCAGGAACTTCAAAACGGCACTAGGAAACAGACTGAGAAACCAGAGTAAAAGTTTATCCTGCAACCCGATCCGTTTGTGCTAGATGAACGAACGTCTCTCCACATGCTCAGTTCTGAGAGATAAGTGTGTGTGAAAGCCGTCCTTCACCTAGCTTGTTGGGAACACAAAGTTTCTTTTCACTTGCTCACTCCACTCCATACATATATATGGGGAGGTACTAACACCAACTCTGTATTACAGAGCAAACTGAAGGAACATCAAACCGGCACTAGGAAACAGACTTAGAAACCAGAGTAAAAGTTTCTCCTGCAACCCGTTCCCTTTTTGCTAGATGAACGAACGTCTCTCCACATGCTCAGTTCTGAGAGATAAGTGTGTGGGAAAGCCGTCCTTCACCTAGCTTGATGGGAACACAAAGTTTCTTTTCACTTGCAAATTCCACTCCATATATATATATGAGGAGGTACTAGCTCCAACTCGGTTTTACAGTGCAAACTGCAGGAACTTCAAACTGGCACTAGGAAACAGACTAAGAAACCAGAGTAAAAGTTTCTCCTGCAACCCGTTCCCTTTGTGCTAGATGAACGAACGTCTCTCCACATGCTCAGTTCTGAGAGATAAGTGTGTGTGAAAGCCGTCCTTCACCTAGCTGGTTGGGAACACAAAGTTTCTTTTCACTTGCAAACTCCACTCCATACATATATATGGGGAGGTACTAGCTCCAACTCGGTTTTACAGTGAAAACTGCAGGAACTTCAAAACGGCACTAGGAAACAGACTGAGAAACCAGGGTCAAAGTTTCTCCTGCCACCCGTTCCATTTGTGCTAGATAAACGAACGTCTCTCCACCTGCTAAGTTCTGAGAGATAACTGTGTGTGAAAGCCGTCCTTCACCTATCTTGTTGGGAACACAAAGTTTCTTTTCACTTGCAAACTCCACTCCATACATATATATGGGGAGGTACTAGCTCCAACTCGGTTTTACAGTGAAAACTGCAGGAACTTCAAACCGGCACTAGGAAACAGACTGAGAAACAAGAGTAAAATTTTCTCCTGCAACCCGCTCCCTTTGTGTTAGATGAACGAACGTCTCTCCACATGCTCAGTTCTGAGAGATAAGTGTGTGTGAAAGCCGTCCTTCACCTAGCTTGTTTCGAACACAAAGTTTCTTCTCACTTGAAAACTCCAATCCATACATATATAAGGGGAGGTACTAGCTCCAACACGGTTTTACAGTGAAAACTGCAGGAAGTTCTAACCGGCACTAGTAAAAAGTCTGAGAAACCAGAGTAAAACTTTCTCCTGCAAACCGTTCCTTTTGTGCTAGATGAACGAAAGTCTCCCCACATGCTCAGTTCTGAGAGATAAGTGTGTGTGAAAGCCGTCCTTCACCAGCTTGTTGGGAACACAAAGTTTCTTTTCACTTGCAAACTTCACTCCATACATATATATGGGGAGGTACTAGCTCCAAGTCGGTTTTACAGTGAAAACTGCAGGAATTTCAAACCGGCACTAGGAAACAGAATGGGAAACCAGAGTAAAAGTTTCTCCTGCAACCCGTTCCTTTGTGCTACATGAACGAAAGTCTCTACAAATGCTCAGTTCTGAGAGATAAGTGTGTGTGAAAGCCGTCCTTCAACTAGCTTGTTGGGAACACAAAGTTTCTTTTCACTTGCAAACTTCACTCCATACATCTATATGGGGAGGTACTAGCTCCAACTCTCATTTATAGAGCAAACTACAGGAAATTCAAACCGGCACTATGAAACATACTGAGAAACCAGAGTAAATGTTTCTCCTGCAAACCGTTCCATTTGTGCTAGATGAACGAAAGTCTCTCCACATGCTCAGTTCTGAGAGATAAGTGTGTGTGGAAGACGTCCTTCACTTAGCTTTTTGGGAACACAAATTTTCTTTTCACTTGCAAACTCCACTCCATACATATATATGGGGAGGTACTAGCTCCAACTCGGTTTTACAGTGCAAACTGCAGGAAATTCAAACCGGCACTAGGAAACAGACTGAGAAACCAG
The DNA here is from genome assembly GCF_036321535.1 of Camelus dromedarius. Lineage (NCBI taxonomy): Eukaryota > Metazoa > Chordata > Mammalia > Artiodactyla > Camelidae > Camelus > Camelus dromedarius. The sequence continues at coordinate 85,741,016 of NC_087441.1, read as the reverse complement.
AGTAAAAGTTTCTCCTGTAAACCGTTCCCTTTTTGCTAGATGAACGAACGTCTCTCCACATGCTCAGTTCTGAGAGATAAGTGTGTGTGAAAGCCGTACTTCACCTAGCATGTTTGGAACACAAAGTTTCTTTTCACTTGTAAACTCCACTCCATACATATATATGGGGAGGTACTAGCTCCAACTCGGTTTTACAGTGAAAACTGCAGGATCTTCAACACGGCACTAGGAAACAGACTGAGAAACCAGAGTAAAAGTTTCTCCTTCAACCCGTTCCGTTTTGTGCTAGATGAACGAACGTCTCTCCACATGCTAATTTCTGAGAGATAAGTGTGTGTGAAAGCCGTCCTTCACCTAGCTTGTTGGGAACACAAAGTTTCTTTTCACTTGCAAACTCCACTCCATACATATATATGGGGAGGTAATAGCTCCAAGTCGGTTTTACAGTGAAAACTGCAGGAACTTCAAACCGGCACTAGGAAACAGACTGAGAAACCAGAGTAAAAGTTTCTCCTTCAACCCGTTCCCTTTGTGCTAGATGAACGAACGTCTCTTCACATGCTCAGTTCTGAGAGATAAGTGTGTGTGAAAGCCGTACTGCACCTAGCTTGTTGGGAACACAAAGTTTCTTTTCACTTGCAAACTCCACTCCATACATATATATGGGGAGCTACTAGCTCCAACTCTGTTTTACAGTGCAAACTGCAGGAACTTCAAACCGGCAATAGGAAACAGACTGAGAATCCAGAGTAAAAGTTTCTCATGCAACCCGTTCCCTTTGTGCTAGATGAACGAACGTCTCTCCACATGCTCAGTTCTGAGAGATAAGTGTGTGGGAAAGCCGTCCTTCACCTAACTGGTTGGGAACACAAAATTTCTTTTCATTGCAAACTCCACTCCATATATATATATGGGGAGGTACAAGCTCCAACTCGGTTTTACAGTGAAAACTGCAGGAACTTCAAAACGGCCCTAGGAAACAGACTGAGAAACGACGGTAAAAGTTTCTCCTGCAACCCGTTCCCTTTGTGCTAGATGAACGAACGTCTCTCCACATGGTCAGTTCTGAGAGATAATTGTGTGTGAAAGCCGTACTTCACCTAGCTTGTTGGGAACACAAAGTTTCTTTTCACGTGCAAACTTCACTCCATACATATATATGGGGAGGTACTAGCTCCAAGTCGGTTTTACAGTGAAAACTGCAGGAATTTCAAACCGGCACTAGGAAACAGAATGGGAAACCAGAGTAAAAGTTTCTCCTGCAACCCGTTCCTTTGTGCTACATGAACGAAAGTCTCTCCACATGCTCAGTTCTGAGAGATATGTGTGTGTGAAAGCCGTCCTTCAACTAGCTTGTTGGGAACACAAAGTTTCTTTTCACTTGCATACTCCACTATATACATATATATGGGGGGTACTAGCTCCAACTCGGTTTTACTGTGCAAACTGCAGGAACTTCAAACTGGCACTAGGAAACAGACTGAGAAACCAGAGTAAAAGTTTCTCCTGCAACCCGTTCCGTTTGTGCTAGATGAACGAACGTCTCTCCACATGCTCAGTTCTGAGGGATAAGTGTGCGTGAAAGCCGTCCTTCAATTAGCTGGTTGGGAACAAAAAGTTTCTTTTCACTTGCAAACTCCACTCCATACATATATATGGGGAGGTACTAGCTCCAACTCGGTTTTACAGTGAAAACTGCAGGAACTTCAATACGGCACTAGGAAACATACTGAGAAACCAGGGTAAAAGTTTCTCCTGCAACCCGTTCCATTTGTGCTAGATGAACGAACGTCTCTCCACATGATCAGTTCTGAGAGATAAGTGTGTGTGAAAGCCGTCCTTCACCTAACTTGTTGGGAACACAAAGTTTCTTTTCACTTGCAAACTCCACTCCTTACATATATATGGGGAGGTACTAGCTCCAACTCGGTTTTACAGTGAAAACTGCAGGAAATTCAAAACGGCACTAGGAAACAGACTGAGAGACAAGAGTAAAATTTTCTCCTGCAACCCGTTCCCTTTGTGCTAGATGAACGAACGTCTCTCCACATGCTCAGTTCTGAGAGATAAGTGTGTGTGAAAGCCGTCCTTCACATAGCTTGTTTCGAACACAAAGTTTCTTCTCACTTGTAAACTCCACTCCATACATATATATGGGGAGGTACTAGCTCCAACACGGTTTTACAGTGAAAACTGCAGGAACTTCAAACCGGCACTAGGAAACAGACTGAGAAACAAGAGTAAAATTTTCTCCTGCAACCCGTTCCCTTTGTGCTAGATGAACGAACGTCTCTCCACATGCTCAGTTCTGAGAGATATGTGTGTGTGAAAGCCGTCCTTCACCTAGCTTGTTGGGAACACAAAGTTTCTTTTCACTTGCAAACTCCACTCCATATATATATATGGGGAGGTACTAGCTCCAACTCGGTTTTACAGTGCAAACTGCAGGAACTTCAAAATGGCACTAGGAAACAGACTGAGAAACCAGAGTAAAAGTTTCTCCTGCAACCCGTTCCGTTTGTGCTAGATGAACGAACGTCTCTCCACATGCTCAGTTCTGAGAGATAAGTGTGTGTGAAAGCCGTCATTCACCTAGCTTGTTGGGAACACAAAGTTTCTTTTCACTTGCAAACTCCACTCCATACATATATATGGGGAGGTACTAGCTCCAACTCGGTTTTACAGTGAAAACTGCAGGAACTTCAATACGGCACTAGGAAACAGACTGAGAAACCAGGGTAAAAGTTTCTCCTGCAACCCGTTCCCTTTGTGCTAGATGAACGAACGTCTCTCCACATGATCAGTTCTGAGAGATAAGTGTGTGTGAAAGCCGTCCTTCACCTAACTTGTTGGGAACACAAAGTTACTTTTCACTTGCAAACTCCATTCCTTACATATATATGGGGAGGTACTAGCTCCAACTCGGTTTTACAGTGAAAACTGCAGGAACTTCAAAACGGCACTAGGAAACAGACTGAGAAACAAGAGTAAAATTTTCTCCTGCAACCCGTTCCCTTTGTGCTAGATGAACGAACGTCTCTCCACATGCTCAGTTCTGAGAGATAAGTGTGTGTGAAAGCCGTCCTTCACCTAGCTTGTTTCGAACACAAAGTTTCTTCTCACTTGTAAACTCCACTCCATACATATATATGGGGAGGTACTAGCTCCAACACGGTTTTACAGTGAAAACTGCAGGAACTTCAAACCGGCACTAGGAAACAGACTGAGAAACCAGAGTAAAAGTTTCTCCTGCAAACCGTTCCCTTTGTGCTAGATGAACGAAAGTCTCTCCACATGCTCAGTTCTGAGAGATAAGTGTGTGTGAAAGCCGTCCTTCACCTAGCTTGCTGAGAACACAAAGTTTCTTTCCAATTGGAAACTCCACTCCATACATATATATGGGGAGGTACTAGCTCCAACTCGGTTTTACAGTGAAAACTGCAGGAACTTCAAACCGGCACTAGGAAACAGAATGGGAAACCAGAGTAAAAGGTTCTCATGCAACCCGTTCCTTTGTGCTACATGAACGAATGTCTCTCCACATGCTCAGTTCTGAGAGATAAGTGTGTGTGAAAGCGGTCCTTCAACTAGCTTGTTGGGAACACAAAGTTTTTTTCACTTGCAAACTCCACGCCATACATATATATGGGGAGGTACTAGCTCCAAGTCGGTTTTACAGTGAAAACTGCAGGAATTTCAAACCGGCACTAGGAAACAGAATGGGAAACCAGAGTAAAAAGTTCTCCTACAACCCGTTCCTTTGTGCTACATGAACGAATGTCTCTCCACATGCTCAGTTCTGAGAGATAATTGTGTGTGAAAGCCGTCCTTCAACTAGCTTGTTGGGAACACAAAGTTTCTTTTCACTTGCAAACTCCACTTCATACATATATATGGGGAGGTACTAGCTCCAAGTCGGTTTTACAGTGAAAACTGCAGGAATTTCAAACCGGCACTAGGAAACAGAATGGGAAACCAGAGTAAAAGGTGCTCCTGCAACCCGTTCCTTTGTGCTACATGAACGAATGTCTCTCCACATGCTCAGTTCTGAGAGATAAGTGTGTGTGAAAGCCGTCCTTCAACTAGCTTGTTGGGAACACAAAGTTTCTTTTCACTTGCAAACCCCACTCCATACATATATATGGGGAGGTACTAGCTCCAAGTCGGTTTTACAGTGAAAACTGCAGGAACTTCAAACCGGCACTAGGAAACAGAATGGGAAACCAGAGTAAAAGTTTCTCCTGCAACTCGTTCCCTTTGTCCTAGATGAATGAACGTCTCTTCACATGCTCAGTTCTGAGAGATAAGTGTGTGTGAAAGCCGTACTTCACCTAGCTTGTTGGGAACACAAAGTTTCTTTTCACTTGCAAACTCCACTCCATACTTATATATGGTGAGCTACTAGCTCCAACTCGGTTTTACAGTGAAAACTGCAGGAGATTCAAACCAGCACTAGGAAACAGACTGAGAAACCAGAGTAAAAGTTTCTCCTGCAAACCGTTCCCTTTGTGCTACATGAACGAACGTCTCTCCACATGCTCAGTTCTGAGAGTTAAGTGTGTGTGAAAGCCGTCCTTCACCAGCTTGTTGGGAACACAAAGATTCTTTTCACTTGCAAATTCCACTCCATACATCTATATGGGGAGGTACTAGCTCCAACTCTCTTTATAGAGCAAACTACAGGAAATTCAAACCGGCACAAGGAAACAGACTGAGAAACCAGAGTAAAGGTTTCTCCTGCAAACCGTTCCATTTGTGCTAGATTAACGAAAGTCTCTCCACATGCTCAGTTCTGAGAGATAAGTGTGTGTGAAAGCCGTCCTTCACTTAGCTTTTTGGGACCACAAATTTTCTTTTCACTTGCAAACTCCACTGCATACATATATATGGGGAGGTACTAGCTCCAACTCGGTTTTACAGTGCAAACTGCAGGAACTTCAAACCGGCACTAGGAAACAGACTGAGAAACCAGAGTAAAAGTTTCTCCTGTAACCCGTTCCCTTTGTGCTAGATGAACGAACGTCTCTCCACATGCTCAGATCTGAGAGATAAGTTTGTGTGAAAGCCGTACTTCAACTAGCATGTTTGGAACACAAAGTTTCTTTTCACTTGTAAACTCCACTCCATACATATATATGGGGAAGTACTAGCTCCAACTCGGTTTTACAGTGAAAACTGCAGGAACTTCAAAACGGCACTAGGAAACAGACTGAGAAACCAGAGTAAAAGTTTCTCCTGCAACCCGTTCCCTTTGTGCTAGATGAACGAACGTCTCTCCACATGCTAATTTCTGAGAGATAAGTGTGTGTGAAAGCCGTCCTTCACCTAGCTTGTTGGGAACACAAAGTTTCTTTTCACTTGCAAACTCCACTCCATACATATATATGGGGAGGTACTAGCTCCAACTCGGTTTTACAGTGAAAACTGCAGGAATTTCAAAACGGCACTAGGAAACAGACTGAGAAACAAGAGTAAAATTTTCTCCTGCAACCCGTTCCCTTTGTGCTAGATGAACGAACGTCTCTCCACATGCTCACTTCTGAGAGATAAGTGTGTGTGAAAGCCGTCCTTCACCTAGCTTGTTTCGAACACAAAGTTTCTTCTCACTTGTAAACTCCACTCCATACATATATATGGGGAGGTACTAGCTCCAACACGGTTTTACAGTGAAAACTGCAGGAACTTCAAACCGGCACTAGGAAACAGACTGAGAAACCAGAGTAAAAGTTTCTCCTGCAAACCGTTCCCTTTGTGCTAAATGAACGAAAGTCTCTCCACATGCTCAGTTCTGAGAGATAAGTGTGTGTGAAAGCCGTCCTTCACCTAGCTTGCTGAGAACACAAAGTTTCTTTCCAATTGGAAACTCCACTCCATACATATATATGGGGAGGTACTGGCTCCAACTCGGTTTTACAGTGATAACTGCAGGAACTTCAAACCGGCACTAGGAAACAGACTGAGAAACCACGGAAAAGTTTCTCCTGCAACCCGTTCCCTTTGTGCTAGATGAACGAATGTCTCTCCACGTGCTCAGTTCTGAGAGATAAGTGTGTGTGAAAGCCGTACTTCACCTAGCTTGTTGGGAACACAAAGTTTCTTTTCACTTGCAAACTTCAATCCATACATATATATGGGGAGGTACTAGCTCCAAGTCGGTTTTACAGTGAAAACTGCAGGAATCTCAAACCGGCACTAGGAAACAGAGTGGGAAACCAGAGTAAAAGGTTCTCATGCAACCCGTTCCTTTGTGCTACATGAACGAATGTCTCTCCACATGCTCAGTTCTGAGAGATAAGTGTGTGTGAAAGCGGTCCTTCAACTAGCTTGTTGGGAACACAAAGTTTTTTTCACTTGCAAACTCCACTCCATACATATATATGGGGAGGTACTAGCTCCAAGTCGGTTTTACAGTGAAAACTGCAGGAATTTCAAACCGGCACTAGGAAACAGAATGGGAAACCAGAGTAAAATGTTCTCCTACAACCCGTTTCTTTGTGCTACATGAACGAATGTCTCTCCACATGCTCAGTTCTGAGAGATAATTGTGTGTGAAAGCCGTCCTTCAACTAGCTTGTTGGGAACACAAAGTTTCTTTTCACTTGCAAACTCCACTCCATACATATATATGGGGAGGTACTAGCTCCAAGTCGGTTTTACAGTGAAAACTGCAGGAATTTCAAACCGGCACTAGGAAACAGAATGGGAAACCAGAGTAAAAGGTTCTCCTGCAACCCGTTCCTTTGTGCTACATGAACGAATGTCTCTCCACATGCTCAGTTCTGAGAGATATGTGTGTGTGAAAGCCGTCCTTCAACTAGCTTGTTGGGAACAAAAAAGTTTCTTTTCACTTGCAAACTGCAATCCATACATATATATGGGGAGGTACTAGCTCCAAGTCGGTTTTACAGTGAAAACTGCAGGAACTTCAAACCGGCACTAGGAAACAGAATGGGAAACCAGAGTAAAAGTTTCTCCTGCAACTCGTTCCATTTGTGCTAGATGAACGAACGTCTCTTCACATGCTCAGTTCTGAGAGATAAGTGTGTGTGAAAGCCGTACTTCACCTAGCTTGTTGGGAACACAAAGTTTCTTTTCACTTGCAAACTCCACTCCATACTTATATATGGTGAGCTACTAGCTCCAACTCGGTTTTACAGTGAAAACTGCAGGAAATTCAAACCAGCACTAGGAAACAGACTGAGAAACCAGAGTAAAAGTTTCTCCTGCAAACCGTTACCTTTGTGCTACATGAACGAACGTCTCTCCACATGCTCAGTTCTGAGAGTTAAGTGTGTGTGAAAGCCGTCCTTCACCAGCTTGTTGGGAACACAAAGATTCTTTTCACTTGCAAATTCCACTCCATACATCTATATGGGGAGGTACTAGCTCCAACCCTCTTTTATAGAGCAAACTACAGGAAATTCAAACCGGCACTAGGAAACAAACTGAGAAACCAGAGTAATGGTTTCTCCTGCAAACCGTTCCATTTGTGCTAGATGAACGAAAGTCTCTCCACATGCTCAGTTCTGAGAGATAAGTGTGTGTGAAAGCCGTCCTTCACTTAGCTTTTTGGGACCACAAATTTTCTTTTCACTTGCAAACTCCACTGCATACATATATATGGGGAGGTACTAGCTCCAACTCGGTTGTACAGTGAAAACTGCAGGAACTTCAAACCGGCACTAGGAAACAGACTGAGAAACCAGAGTAAAAGTTTCTCCTGTAACCCATTCCCTTTGTGCTAGATGAACGAACGTCTCTCCACATGCTCAGATCTGAGAGATAAGTGTGTGTGAAAGCCGTACTTCAACTAGCATGTTTGGAACACAAAGTTTCTTTTCACTTGTAAACTCCACTCCATACATATATATGGGGAAGTACTAGCTCCAACTCGGTTTTACAGTGAAAACTGCAGGAACTTCAAAACGGCACTAGGAAACAGACTGAGAAACCAGAGTAAAAGTTTCTCCTGCAACCCGTTCCCTTTGTGCTAGATGAATGAACGTCTCTCCACATGCTAATTTCTGAGAGATAAGTGTGTGTGAAAGCCGTCCTTCACCTAGCTTGTTGGGAACACAAAGTTTCTTTTCACTTGCAAACTCCACTCCATACATATATATGGGGAGGTACTAGCTCCAACTCGGTTTTACAGTGAAAACTGCAGGAACTTCTAACCGGCACTAGGAAACAGACTGAGAAACCAGAGTAAAAGATTCTCCTTCAACACGTTCCCTTTGTGCTAGATGAACGAACGTCTCTTCACATGCTCAGTTCTGAGAGATAAGTGTGTGTGAAAGCCGTACTTCACCTAGCTTGTTGGGAACACAAAGTTTTTTTCACTTGCAAACTCCGCTCCATACATATATATGGGGAGCTACTAGCTCCAACTCCGTTTTACAGTGAAAACTGCAGGAACTTCTAACCGGCACTAGGAAACAGACTGAGAAACCAGAGTAAAAGTTTCTAGTGCAAACCGTTCCCTGTGTGCTAGATGAACGAACGTCTCTCCAAATGCTCAGTTCTGAGAGTTAAGTGTGTGTGAAAGCCGGCCTTCACCAGCTTGTTGGGAACACAAAGATTCTTTTCACTTGCAAATTTCACTCCTACATCTATATGGGGAGGTACTAGCTCCAACTCGGTTTTACAGTGAAAACTGCAGGAACTTCAAACCGGCACTAGGAAACAGACTGAGAAACCAGAGTAAAAGTTTCTCCTGCAACCCGTTCCCTTTGTGCTAGATGAACGAACGTCTCTCCACATGGTCAGTTCTGAGAGATAATTTTGTGTGAAAGACGTCCTTCTCCTAGCTTTGGGAACACAAAGTTTCTTTCAAATTGCAAACTCCACTCCATACATACATATGGGGTGGTACTAGCTCCAAGTCGGTTTTACAGTGATAACTGCAGGAACTTCAAACCGGCACTAGGAAACATACTGGGAAACCAGATTAAAAGTTTCTCCTGCAACCCGTTCCCTTTGTGCTAGATGAACGAACGTCTCTCCACATGCTCAGTTCTGAGAGATAATTGTGTGTGAAAGCCGTCCTTTACCTAGCTTGTTGGGAACAAAAAGTTTCTTTTCACTTGCAAAATCCACTCCATACATATATATGGGGAGGTACTAGCTCCAACTCTGTTTTACAGAGCAAACTCCAGGATCTTCAAACCGGCACTAGGAAGCAGACTGAGAAACCAGTGTAATAGTTTCTCCTGCAACCCGTTCCCTTTGTGCTAGATGAACGAACGTATCTCCACATGCTCAGTTCTGAGAGATAAGTGTGTGTGAAAGCCGTCCTTCACCTAGCTGGTTGGGAACACAAAGTTACTTTTCACTTGCAAACTCCAATCCATACATATATATGGGGAGGTACTAGCTCCAACTCAGTTTTACAGTGAAAACTGCAGGAACTTCAAAACGGCACTAGGAAACAGACTGAGAAACCAGGGTAAAAGTTTCTCCTGCAACCCGTTCCATTTGTGCTAGATGAACGAACGTCTCTCCACATGCTCATTTCTGAGAGATAAATGTGTGTGAAAGCCGTCCTTCACCTAGCTTGTTTAGAACACAAAGTTTCTTCTCACTTGTAAACTCCACTCCATACATATATATGGGGAGGTACTAGCTCCAACACGGTTTTACAGTGAAAACTGCAGGAACTTCAAACCGGCACTAGGAAACAGACTGAGAAACCAGAGTAAAAGTTTCTCCTACAAACCGTTCCCTTTGTGCTAGATGAACGAAAATCTCTCCGCATGCTCTGTTCTGAGAGATAAGTGTGTGTGAAAGCCGTCCTTCACCTAGCATGCTGAGAAAACAAAGTTTCTTTCCAATTGGAAACTCCACTCCATACATATATATGGGGAGGTACTAGCTCCAACTCGGTTTTACAGTGATAACTGCAGGATCTATAAACCGGCACTAGGAAACAGACTGAGAAACCAGAGTAAAAGTTTCTCCTACAAACCGTTCCCTTTGTGCTAGATGAACGAACGTCTCTCCACGTGCTCAGCTCTGAGAGGTAAGTGTGTGTGAAAGCCGTACTTCACCTAGCTTGTTGGGAACACTAAGTTTCTTTTCACTTGCAAACTTCACTCCATACATATATATGGGGAGGTACAAGCTCCAACACGGTTTTACAGTGAAAACTGCAGGAATTTCAAATCGGCACTAGGAAACAGAATGGGAAACCAGAGTAAAAGGTTCTCCTGCAACCCGTTCCTTTGTGCTACATGAACGAATGTCTCTCCACATGCTCAGTTCTGAGAGTTAATTGTGTGTGAAAGCCGTCCTTCACCAGCTTGTTGGGAACACAAAGATTCTTTTCACTTGCAAATTCCACTCCATACATCTATATGGGGAGGTACTAGCTCCAACAATCTTTTATAGAGCAAACTACAGGAACTTCAAACCGGCACTAGGAAACAGACTGAGAAACCAGAGTAAATGTTTCTCCTGCAAACCGTTCCATTTGTGCTAGATGAACGAAACTCTCTCCACATGCTCAGTTCAGAGAGATAATTGTGTGTGAAAGCCGTCCTTTACCTAGCTTGTTGGGAACAAAAAGTTTCTTTTCACTTGCAAACTCCACTCCATACATATATATGGGGAGGTACTAGCTCCAACTCTGTTTTACAGAGCAAACTCCAGGAACTTCAAACCGGCACTAGGAAGCAGACTGAGAAACCAGTGTAATAGTTTCTCCTGCAACCCGATCCCTTTGTGCTAGATGAACGAACGTCTCTCCACATACTCAGTTCTCAGAGATAAGTGTGTGTGAATGCCGTCCTTCACCTAGCTGGTTGGGAACACAAAGTTACTTTTCACTTGCAAACTCCAATCCATACATATATATGGGGAGGTACTAGCTCCAACTCAGTTTTACAGTGAAAACTGCAGGAACTTCAAAACGGCACTAGGAAACAGACTGAGAAACCAGGGTAAAAGTTTCTCCTGCAACCCGTTCCATTTGTGCTAGATGAACGAACGTCTCTCCACATGCTCAGTTCTGAGAGATAAGTGTGTGTGAAAGCTGTCCTTCACCTAGCTTGTTTCGAACACAAAGTTTCTTCTCACTTGTAAACTCCACTCCATACATATATATGGGGAGGTACTAGCTCCAACACGATTTTACAGTGAAAACTGCAGGAACTTCAAACCGGCACTAGGAAACAGACTGAGAAACCAGAGTAAAAGTTTCTCCTGCAACCCGTTCCCTTTGTGCTAGATGAACGAACGTCTCTCCACATGCTCAGTTCTGAGAGATAAGTGTGTGTGAAAGCCGTCCTTCAGCTAGCTTGCTGAGAACACAAAGTTTCTTTCCAATTGGAAACTCCACTCCATACATATATATGGTGAGGTACTAGCTCCAACTCGGTTTTACAGTGATAACTGCAGGAACTTCAAACCGGCACTAGGAAACAGACTGAGAAACCACGGAAAAGTTTCTCCTGCAACCCGTTACCTTTGTGCTAGATGAACGAACGTCTCTCCACGTGCTCAGTTCTGAGAGATAAGTGTGTGTGAAAGCCGTACTTCACCTAGCTTGTTGGGAACACAAAGTTTCTTTTCACTTGCAAACTTCACTCCATACATATATATGGGGAGGTACTAGCTCCAAGTCGGTTTTACAGTGAAAACTGCAGGAATTTCAAACCGGCACTAGGAAACAGAATGGGAAACCAGAGTAAAAGGTTCTCATGCAACCCGTTCCTTTGTGCTACATGACCGAATGTCTCTCCACATGCTCAGTTCTGAGAGATAAGTGTGTGTGAAAGCCGTCCTTCAACTATCTTGTTGGGAACACA